>NC_069657.1:352991673-353616673 GCF_027244095.1 Hemicordylus capensis | reverse complement strand
CTATTTTCAGTGATTCCTGGCAAGCAGGGTGGCTGTACTGGGCAAAATCCAACATGTATATGTGCCAAGGGATGACCAGACTGCCAGAGTGAGCACTTTCACTCTATTTTTTCCTCCAGTCACCATCACCACCTGGAAAAGTGTTGATGTGGTACCCTTCCACAGGGCTTGCATGAATCTAGCAATGAGGCTGGGCAGCAACAGACCTCTGGCCCACAGGTGTGTCTCTATGCCTGCCATTCTCATGTGAGAGCAGTCCTTGGGAGAAGTGGCATTGTCACACACTATTAGCAATTCAGGCCCTGAAACATCATCCCAGTGTACCCCAAGATGGTTTTTCTCATGAGTAATGCCAGAGACTACATGCTTGCACCTAAGGGGAAGGGGCTGGGGCACCCTTCCCCTACTAATTGGTACAAAAAATAGAGCAGAGCCACTCAAGAATTCCAGGGGCTGTCTTTCCATTGATATGCAGAAATTAATAAAAATAAAGTGGGGGGAAATGTAGTATAACTATGTTGAAAGATGAACTGGAAGTCACATTGATATGCAGAAAACTAATAAAAAATATAGTGGCCTGTGTTATCTTTGTTGGGAAACAAACGGGTTGCCTGATTTATGGTGCCACTGGGATTCCATGTGCTTGTGTAAATACTTCTTAGTCACTTGATGTGTGGAGACTTCTCTACAAAGTGCTTCTCTTGTCCTGCAGCTTGCCAAAGGGGGGAACATGAGACACAGTGGAAAGTGGACATCCCCCAATGTGGCTTTTCCCTTTGACATGCTTGAAGCTTGAGATGTAGCAATGTGGTGTCTCTGTTGCAGGTCAACGGTTGGAGGTGTGCAGAGATGGGGGAACAAGTGCTCGGAGAGGCAGTGAGAGGTGCGGTGTTTCTGAGCTGCCATGTTTCTGGACTGGTCTCAGCTGCCCTCTCTCTGGTTTTGGCAGAGGCCACAGCACAAAACCCAACATAGGAAGCTGTTATGTTGGTCATACCATTGGTCCATCTAGCTCAGTATTTTCTACACAGACTGGCAATGGCTTCTCCAAGGTTTCAGGCAGGAATCTTTCTCAGCCCTATCTTGGAGATGTCAGGGAGGGAACTTGGAACCATATACGTGCAGATGCTCTTCCCAGAGTGGCTCCATCCTCTAAGGAGAATATCTTACAGTGCTCACTCATGTAGTCTCCCATTCATATGCAACAAGGGTGGACCCTGCTTAGCAAAGGGGACAATTCATGCTTGCTACCACAAGACCAGCTCTCCAGAATTCAGACGACACAATGCCACCTTCAAACCTTTGGTTGGAGTAGCAAAACTCACTACAAACTGAAGGTTCAGATAATGGTTTTGGCTCAAAACCTCAGGTTACTTTTGTGATGAAACTGAGGTTTCATGCATTTCGACGACCACGAAATGGAACCTCTGATGCATTTGCCTGTAGTTTTGCATTATGTGCGAAGGCAACAATAGCAATAGACTGATAAATCAAACAGATGCATCATAATATTCCTTGAAAAGTTGCTGTTCCAATAAATGTTTTATTGTAAAAGCATTGGGAGTAATAGCATTTTCCTATACTCCCTTTCCTTTAACAGAGTTTTTAGAGTAATGCTAAATAGAGGATAATAATAATAATAATAAACTTTATTTGTTAGCCACCCCATAACAAATTGTTCTCTGGGCAGCTCACAACAGAGAATTAAAATATACAATAAAACACACACGACATTAAATTATAACAGACAAAAAAAGGTGAAAAGAAAATACAAAATATAAAAAGCAGCTTGAAAACTCATTTTTAAATTAGTTAAAAATCAAATCAAATCTGAAAATCAGAATTTAAAAGGCCTGGGTGAACAAAAAGTTCTTTACCTGGTGTCTAAAAGAACAAAGTGATGAAGCCAGGAGAACCTCACTGGGGAAGCTATTCCATAGATGGGGTGCAACCATCAAAAAGGTTGCCTTCTTGGTAGTCACATGCCTCACCTCATTTGGCAGGGGCACCCAGAGGAGAAACTCCAAAGAAGATCTTAAATCTTGGTTTGGGACATATGGGGCAGGGTGCTCTCTCAGGTAACCCAGTCCCAAGCCATTTAGGGCTTTAAAGGTTAAAAGCAGCACTTTGAATTGGGCCCAGAAGTGGACTGTGAGCCAGTGCAGCTGACAAAGCACTGGCGAAATGTGATCAAAACATCCAGTCCCAGTTAATAATCTTGCAGCCCTATTTTGTACCAACTGTAGTTACTGGACTGTAGTGTTTTCAAAGGCAGTCCTACAACACATTGCAGTAATCTAAGCAAGAGGTTACCAGAGTATGAGTAACTATGGCCAAGGTATCTCTGTCCAGGTAAGGTCACAGTTGGTGTATCAACCAGAGCTGATAAAAGGCGCTCTGAGCCTCAGAGGCCACTAGAGCCTCTAGTGACGGTACTCGATCAATGAGCAACCCCAAACAGCGAACCTGGTCCTTCAGGGGGAGTGCAACCTCATCTAGGACAGGCTGAACTTCATTCACCTGGGCAGAGGAACCACAACCAACAGTACTTCTGTCTTGTCCGGACTGAATCAGATTATTCACCCTCATCCAGTCCATTTCTGCATCCAATCACCGATTCAGGACAGTCACCGCTTCACCTGCATCTGATTTTAAAAGAGAGATACCGCAGAGTGTCATCTGCATATGGATGACATCTCAAGCTAAGACTCTGGATGAGTTCTCCCAGCGGTTTCATGTAGATGTAGGGGAAATAATGGGACCCTGGGGAACCCCATAGCATAACTGCCAAGGCGTTGAGCAATAAACCCCCAGCACCACCTTTTGGGAACAAGCTTTGAGGTAGGAGCAGAACAACCTCCAAACTGTGCCTCCACAACCAGCTCAGCCAGCCTATCCAAAATGATACCATGGTCAATGGTATCAAAAGCTGCTGAGTGATCCAAGAGGAGAGCTGGTCTTGTGGTAGCAAGCATGACTTGTCCCCTTAGCTAAGCAGGGTCTGCCCTGGTTACATCTGAATGGGAGACTTGATGTGTGAGCACTGCAAGGTATTCCCCTCGGGATG
Source organism: Hemicordylus capensis (assembly GCF_027244095.1). Lineage (NCBI taxonomy): Eukaryota > Metazoa > Chordata > Lepidosauria > Squamata > Cordylidae > Hemicordylus > Hemicordylus capensis. The sequence continues at coordinate 353,613,606 of NC_069657.1, read as the reverse complement.
AAGCTGCTCTGGGAAGAGCAGAAGCTTTCAAGTTTCCTCCCTGGCTTCTCCAAGATAGGGCTGAGAGAGATTCCCGCCTGCAACCTTGGAGAAGCCGCTGCCAGTCTGTGAAGACAATACTGAGTTAGATAGACCAATGGTCTGACTCAGTATATGGCAGTTTCCTATGTTTCCTATGTTCAACAGGGTTACAATCTCTCTCTCTCTCTAAGAGAGAAGCAGCAAATTTCACTTATTTAAGGATAAATTCAAGGAGTGTAGCCATGTCAGTCTACTGCAGTTTAAAAAAAAAATAAAGACAGCAAGTTTCCTTTTATAGGAAACTGATAGTATAGGCTCTTGCAAGTTTATGCCACTGGACTTTAAGGGTAGAACTGCTCATTACCAGAAACATGCCAGTACTACTGAAAATTACATCCATAGAGTTTTCTCCCTTCATAACATGTGTTAATTAATGTTTCCAACAGTCCCAGAAAGTGTGGGACACCCCACATTTTTGGGAGGAAATATTTGTCCCGTTCAGGACAACATTTCCCCCGCATTTTGGTGGCGGGTGGTAGCTCGCTCCTCCTTCCTTCCCCCAGGTCAGGGACTCTGGACGCACACAGCCAGAAGCAACAGCACCACTGCCAGCCACCTCCAGAGTCCGGAACAGCTCCCTCCCTCCTCCTTGTGCCAGCAGCAGCACACCTCCCAGCTCCACTTCCCTCCATCCAGGAGTCAGGACAGCAGCATGCAGTGTGAGTCCATCTCTGAGCTGGAGCCGGTCGGAGGAGGAGCCCCAGGCAGCAGGAGCAGTTTCTGTCTGGCCAGCAGTAGCCAGCCAGCAGCGCTGCCTCCACCTCCTGCTCCATCCCCTTCCAGGACAGGTGTGTGTGAGCCAGAGGAGGAGCCCCAGGCAGCAGGAGCAGTTTTTCTGCCAATGCCTGGCCAGCAGCCAGCCAAAAGTGCTGCCACCCGCCACCTCCTGCTCCACCTGAGCGCCTCCCTCTTTCCAGCCCTCCTTCCTCCAGGGGCTCATTCCAGTCGGAGCAGAGGAGGAAACCCCCCCCCCATCCCAGTCCCTTAGTCCCTCCCTCTCCTGGTGCTTGTATAAAAAGGGCAAGGAGATGGTTCCCTCCCCTTCGTCCTCCTTCTCCCAAGCCAAACAGTGATCCTTGCAGGTAAGAGAAGCTTGCTCAAATAGCCACAGTATCCTATTCATGTTTCCCCCCTCTGCTCTGAGTATAATTCAGCAGCATTATTATATTAATATAATTCAGTAACATATATTTTAACTTTATTTATTTATTGTTAAATTTATATACCACCTTTCATTAAAAACAATCCCAAGGCGGTTTACAAAAGTTAAAACACATATAATAAAAATGACAGTTAAAATTATTTAGCTAAAAATATAAAAACAAGTCTGATTTAAAATATATAATATACAAACACAGAAAACTATACATGGATAAATGTCACTGATACTCAGTGTCTTGATTACCATTGCCTATATCTCCTGGCCTCACCTCCTCTCCCTGGCCTCACCCACAGCCCCCCAGACTTGTGTCCCTCATTCTGGCAATGAAATGTTGGCAACCCTATGTGTTATGGTCCTCCAGGATGCATGTCCTGAAGTTACAGGTGAAACTCGGAAAATTAGAATATCGTGCAAAAGTCCATTAATTTCAGTAATGCAAATTAAAAGGTGAAACTGATATATGAGACAGACGCATTACATGCAAAGCGAGATAAGTCAAGCCTTCTTTTGTTATAATTGTGATGATCATGGCGTACAGCTCATGAAAACCCCAAATCCACAATCTCAGAAAATTAGAATATTACATGGAACCAAGAAGACAAGGATTGAAGAATAGAACAATATCGGACCTCTGAAAAGTATAAGCATGCATATGTATTCAGTACTTGGTTTGGGCCCCTTTTGCAGCAATTACTGCCTCAATGCGGCGTGGCATGGATGCTATCAGCCTGTGGCACTGATGAGGTATTATGGAAGGCCAGGATGCTTCATTAGCGGCCTTCAGCAATTCTGCATTGTTTGGTCTCATGTCTCTCATCCTTCTCTTGGCAATGCCCCATAGATTCTCTATGGGGTCAGGTCAGGAGATTTTGCTGGCCAATCAAGCACAGTACACTGTATACTTTTCAGAGGTCCGATATTGTTCTATTCTTCAATCCTTGTCTTATTGGTTCCATGTAATATTCTAATTTTCTGAGATTGGAGATTTGGGGTTTTCATGAGCTGTACGCCATGATCATCACAATTATAACAAATTAAGGCTTCTCTCGCTTTGCATGTAATGCGTCTGTCTCATATATCAGTTTCACCTTTTAATTTGCATTACTGAAATTAATGGACTTTTGCACGATATTCTAATTTTCTGAGTTTCACCTGTATCATGAGTTTTCATAAGTTTTCAGCAGCAGCCAATTCTATGGAGAAAGAGTTGGGATATACATAATGTGATGAGACCCAGTCACAGGACAAGATTTTATTTGAAGTTGAGAGGGGAGGAAGAGAACTTGACCCCTGCTAACCAGGCACAGAGGCACCTTTCAAAGTGGTGCTTCCTTTGTATTTAGCAGTACGAGAGCAACGGGCCCTGTTCATCCCCAGTTCAGCATCTCTCCAGTGATTGTTCTTAGTGTCTCCCATGTTCATAGACTGGGAGCCCTTTGGGGACAGGGAACCACTGCTACTGCTACTATTATTATTATTCTATATTTCTATGTAAGCTGCTTTGAGAACTTATTTTGTAGGAAAGTTGTATATAAATAGTAATAGTAGCAGCAGCAGCAGCAGCAGTGGAACTCAACTTTTTTGGCAACAGTTTAGTGTTTGCTTGTAATGCATAGTTCTGCCTAAGGTGCCACAGCTAAAGATTTAAATGTCTTTGGATGAAGTCCATTACAAAAGGCTATTAAGAAAAGATGTGGTACCACAAAGGCAGTGAGGCATATGCCTTTCAGTCATGGATTAAAATCTAGTTCAGAAATGAGGTGTAGTGGGAGAGGAGCAAAAAGTTTACAAAATCGTGTTCAGATTACATACTGAATAGGATTTAATACAAGATACCCTGGGGATCAATGAGAACCATTTGTTTAATACATTTATTAAATACCTTCAGGAGAAGATGAATAATGAGGCAATGAAATCTTACAGCTGCAGCAGAGTGATCTAGATAAGATAAGACTAGGATAGATAAGGCAAGAAACAAATCTGCCAAAATGATAGATAAGATTGCAAGCCAGACAAGTAGATTTAAACGCACATTGAGAAGGAGCTATTTAAAGTACTTGTATGCTCATTTAAGAAAAATAACAAACTTTAAGCTCTAAATATAAAGCACTGGGAGAATATTCTTGGTACACCTAGAAGTACTGAGGCTTGTATCCATGTGGGCAGGTAAATGGAGATGGGCATTCTTCAATGTGCTACAGTGGCACATGAAGCAAATGGGTCTGTAAGATACACTTTAAAAGCACCATGTCGATTCCCATTGTATGGAATAATGCCTTTATCTTGAAAATTGTATTACTGTATTTCCACGCATATAACCCGCGGGTCATCCAATTTTTTGCAAATGGAAAGTGGGGTGGGGATCTTAAAGGGTGTGGGCTTTCTAGCAAGACATAAACACAGACCATTTGTCATGAAGCATACTGCATAAATAAGAAGCAAATCTAAAACAAATCAATAGGCTACTCAAGAATAGGCTACTCAACATCAATAGATCACTCTTCATCTTCAAGGCACGAAGAGTATCCTGCAAAGTCCAAGTCAAACATGGTATTGTCCATGTCATTTTCCAGGAAAGGATCACTAGAGCTTGCATCCGATGATGATTGGATGCCACTGCTGTGTGGCAGCGCTGCCTTTGCAAAGCCACTAATAATCGTGCTCATCTTCACAGCCTTTTAAGACCTTATTACCCAGTCACGAACCTCTACCTATGAGGCACGATGCTGGCGCCCAGAAAAAGTGAACAATTACACATCCTCAGTCATCCACTTATCCCACTCTTTTCTTATATGGGACTTGAAAGTGTGGTTTACAGATACTGTATATCCAAGCGTCGCAACTTGCTTGCTAGCCCACCCGAAATGACAGCAATGTGTGCCCCAGCTTTATTTATTAATTTTTGAACCAATGACTGTTTGTGTGCAGCCATCACATCAAAAGTAAGCAAAGACTTCAGCATGAACAACCCAGTGGGGTGAGTACAAAAGCAGTGCTCAATCTACTCTTTCATCACTTCCTCATTCATCCAGCATTTCTTGTTGCAGATCACATCAAACCCATTTGGCAGCTTTTCTGGAGGCATTGTCACAAACTTGAATGTAACAAGTGGCTTTAATGTATAAGCGCAGAGAACTTGCATATTGGGCAGTATAGAAATGTATTAAATAAATTAATTAATTAAATAACCACTTGCAGAACATGCCAGCACAACTGTGAAACTTGTATGTTCATGACTTGTTATTGTGATAGCAATACTCCTATTCCTTCGTTCATTTGCAGTTCAAGTTGTAAGCAGATCAAAAGACATGGGCACTTCACCCATGTTAACTATGGCCATGTTAACTATAAGCTGTGTTCCATGCACTCTTTCTGAACAAATTCACGGAATAGCACAACTTTGTCTTCCCAGCAGGGGTGTAACTATAATAGGGCAAGAAGAGACAGTTTTCTGGGGGCCCACTGCCTTGGGGGGACACCCAGAGGCAAGCCACATGACTGACTCCCCCAGCCGCACACTCGCCCGGGCTTCCTTCAGTTGTATTCATCCTCCAAAATGTCTTTCTCTAGTACCATTAAATGACTTGCATCGTCTACAATTTACAAAACCTTTTTAAAAATAATTTTGGATGATGTTCTGTTGTGGCACATGGGAGGGGTGTGTGTGTGTGTGTGTGTGTGTGTGTGTGTGTGTGTGTGTGTGTGTGTGTGTGTAAATTAAAAAAACTATGCTTTTTATTACTACTATTCAGCCTCATTTAAGATTTCTTTGCTTCATGAGCTGAGCTTCAGTGAGGGGGGGCCATTTTAAAATCTTGTCTCTGGGCCCACTCCAACCTTGCTATGCCCCTGCTTCCCAGTCCTGTGGCACAAAGCATTATGGCACATGAACTTATGCATCCAATTAACACCAGCTCTGAAATCCAGTATTCTCATCTCCTGTGCTAACGTTTTTGCCTTCTGTGTGATAGATAGTATTGAGACTTTGCTTTCCCTTTGTGCAAGAACCCAAGTGTGGGCACTTCCTGTGGATGGTGTATATGTGTGAAAATATAGTAGTTATTTTTAAAGTAAAACAGAAAAAGTGCCATAATTTTTTTTTTTTAAATAAAGAGATAAATTATTTAAGAATCAGCATTGTGGCGCATAACTGCCTCAACTGCTATTGACTATGTGGGCATTTGACAGTACAGACAGTGGTGCACCTAGGTGATTTTGGCACCTGGACTGCTCTCACCAAAGGCTCCCCGCTGTGAGGCCCCCCACCCCTGCCACAAGCCTCTCTACCTCAAGCCCCCCGCCACCGCTGTGAGGCTCCCCTTGCTGCCGCCCTGAGGCCCCGCCATGCCAAACAGCGGCTTTTTTGTAATTTTAGCCGCCATGTGCATGGCCAATGAGGTGAGCCGAGCAGGCCTCCTGTCCCCATCCCCCCCCCCCCGCAGCTGCTGGGCCTGTCCAACCCAGTGGCCCTTGAAAACTGCAAGGCATACCTGGATAGTTCAAATAGATCGTTGAAAGCCCGTGATGTCACAGCTTGCAACAATCTATTCAAACTGCACAGGCATGTCTCACAATTTTCAATGGCCGCTGGTCCAGACAGTCAGGCCCAGCGGCCGCTCCACCCACCACATGGGGGGGCAGGAGGCCTGCTTGACTCACCCTCCGGCCACGCACATGGCAGCTAAAATTACAGAAAAGCCGCAGTTCAGCAGGGCAGTGGTGGAGCGGGGAGCGAGTTGTCAGCAGGAAGCCGTCTCCTAGTCATTTGGCATGCCCCCCAGACCTAGGAGGCCATAGACCAGGGCCCCAAGGTCTGGGGATAAGAGCACCTCTGGGTGCAGAACCTTGAGATACCAGATCTTTAGCTTAAACTACTTGCCTTCAAGAAGATAAAATTAAATTATATGCAAGAGAAGGAAATCTAGAGAACGGCTTTGTTATAAGATATTTAAAAGTATTTACAAAGTGTGATTTGTCTGAGAAATTTCCAGTAGTGTGCTATTAGTGTGCAGCTTACTTCTAAATAATATCCAGTGCATGAATGAATAAAAGTAGGCCAGACCCTCACCTTCAGTGAAAACTATATTGAATAACACCAACAATATCTGGCCCAGCATCCACTGTTATACAAAACTAAAAATGACAAGAGTTATCTGTCTTCCTGTACTACAGCATGAACCGATTGCCAGCCGAGTTAAACCAGAAATCTCCACAACATACATCTTTGCCATTCTATACATACTGCATAACTAGTTAAATACATTATATTGAGATGTTTATCTTTCCTTGAATTATGGATTCAGTAAGAGGTTTCTTATTCTTTCATGGCAGAATGCATAAAATTGACATATATATAACCTAAGTACTGTATCTGGTATAGATCAGGGCTAGAAACAGGGTACTAGTTTTACTGCAGCATGGTCTGTTTCAACAAATCAATTCCTTTGTTTAAAGAAAAAAACATAAGGACATACGACTGAATTCTAAGTCTGCTTTACCTGTTTGTTTGTCTTCCTAAAATCACATTCTGAGTATTGTGCTAAACAAGATTAAACTATGAAAGACTAGGGGGCTATTCTCACGATCGGGAAAAATCGGGCTAGGAAAGCCTAGCCCGATTTTCCCTGATCGTGGGAACCACCAGGCTCGGCTGCGAGCCCGGTGGTTCCTAGGCAGGTAACCCACCTAAGTGCCCCTGCCCTTAGCCCGGGTTTGCGGAGTGAGCACTCCACAAAACCGGGCTCCCTGAGCATGAGTAGCCCCCCAACTGGGAGGCGAAAAGCTGCCTCCCGGCTCCAGGGGTCTCCCCAGTATGCTCTGCACACTCACGCAGGGCATACTGGGGCTTCCGGAGGTCGCGTGGCCCCCAAGCTCCCCAGCCCCCGCCGGCTCCGTCACAGAGCCAGCAATCGTGTGGGCGGCCGATACGGCTGCCCAGGGCTTTTGCAGGGATCATTTGCGGGGAGAGTGGGTTTAGCCCGCTCTCCCCGCAGTTTCAGCAAAAGCGGATCTCACGGATCGTGAGACCCACCTCTAGGAGTAACATTGGCAAAATCCAAACTCAATAAAGCAGGATACTTTTAAAGTCAAACAAATTCACAGACATTCTTACAGTTTAAGGTTGCAGTTCTATGCACATGTACCTGGGAGCAGGTCCTGTTGGACTATGTGTGATTTTGTTGGAGCAAACGTTCACAGGATCAGGCTGCCTACTTCTGTATTTTTATATGTTAAGGATGGCAAGCATTTTGAGATGAATCATTCCCCAGAATGAAAGCTTTAGTTTAAAGTGTTGGATACAATATTATAAAATAACCAGAAGTATTCAACACAAAATCTTTCAAAAGACTGAAGCTTAAACTAGAAGTGAATCTGAATTTAAGATGATCCCTTTTTAAAAAAAAGATTATACCTCTATGAACCTGGAAGGAAGAAAACTCTAAATTTAAGATGACCCCTCTGAATTCTGCACTTGGAAAGACCCTAAAACTGCCTTCAACACACCCCTGTGACAGGCAATTGTTGTACAATGATATCACATGAAATGTATAATACCTCAACTCTTTCAATTTACAACAATATCTCTGCCGAGTCACAATGAGCTTATTCTTAATTACCCAGGCTGTTTACAAGCCTGTAGTGTTTTTAAAACACCATAGGAACATAGGAAGCTGCCATATACTGAGTCAGACCACAGGTCCATCTCACTAAGTATTGTCTACACAGACTGGCAGCGGCTTCTCCAAGATTGCAGGCAGGCAGGGCCGGACTGGGGGCACTGAGAGGGCAGTGGAATGTATGTAGGAAGGGCGCCGGGTTTTGAGCAGAATGGGTAATTAAGGGTGGGAGTATTCATTGCTGCCGAGTGCAGTGGGGCACAGGGGTGCCCCATGGATGGGGCGCACTGGGAATATGCCCTGTTGCCCTGTGGTCCAGTCCGAGCCTGCAGGCAGGAATCTTTCTCAGCTCTATCTTGGAGATGCCAGGGAAGGAACTTGGAGCCTAGATGCTCTTCCCAGAGCAGCTCCATCCCCCAAGGGGAATAACTTACAGTGCTCACACTTCCAGACTACTGCTGCTGCTGCTACTACTACTACTACTATGAATATTTATATACTGCTTTTCAACAAAATTCTCAAAGCGGTTTACATTGAAAAATAAATAATACATAAATAAGATGTCTCCCTGTCCCCAAAGGGCTCACAATCTTAAAAGAAACATAAGGTAGACACCAGCAACAGCCAAAGGAGGGATGTTGTGCTGGTGTTGGATAGGGCCAGTTGCTCTTCCCCTGCTAAATATAAGAGAATCACCACTTTTAGAAGATGTCTCTTTGCTCAGTTAGCAGTCTCCCTTTCATATGCAACCAGGGCAGACCTTAGGGACACGTCATGCTTGCTACCACAAGACCCACCTTCTTCTTCACTATGAAACCTTGTTCCTTAAAGCAGTAAGAGCCAGAATCCTAGTCTATTGTTGGATCTATTATTTAAGGCTAGACTTGTGTGTCCTCTAATACAGTTTGTTGTTGTTGTTTTTTAAACCCTAGTTAAAAAAATAGATGACTAAAGTCAATCCACTACTATTTTACTGGATATGAAGGTGTAACATCTGTGTGTCAGACATTAATCGAAAGTAGGTCATGCAGAGTCTCCGAAAGACTGGCATCTTCAATGAGAGTGGAAGTTGGTGACATCTTCTATATATTGATTTGTTTGTAATTCAATTCATAGGTTGCTTTTCTACCAAAAAGTCATCAGATTGGCTTACAACATACAATTAAAAACATAAAAATATAACGGACACTTTAAAAGTGATCATTATGCAAGGTAAAAATGGTGGAACCACTGCAGTGCAGGGCCCCCTACTCCCATCCCCACAAGCAGTCCAGATGCATGCCATTGTTGATGGAATAGAAAGGTGCTGAGAGATCTATGAGAATCAACATAGTCATATTCCTCCTGTCTCGCTCCCAATATAAATTGTCAAGCAGGGTGACCAAGGCAGCTTCTGTTCCAAAACTCCAGGCAGAAATAGGATCAGAATAGTTCCAGTTAATCTGCATTTGGTGAGTGGAGGCTATAGGTGGTAAGAATTTCACGTGGATTAGGCATTAAGAGGGAGTCTATCTGGTGCAAAACAGGCAATTAAGTTAGTTATGGAAGACATGGTATATTTTAAAATTGCTATTGTTTGCATTGACCTGCTGTCTTTCTGAGGGATTGCAAGTAAACCACAGGAAACTGACAATTTGAAAGGAAATTTGCAATGAGAGCTTACTAGGTAAAAACAGAGGACAGTGCAGTGCTGACAGAGATAATTGATTCTGAAAACTTAAAGGGAAGCAGGGGGCATCGAGGAGTAACAGCACAGATAATTTGAGAAGAATCTGGATGTCAAGTATCTGAAAACAGAGAAGAATAAGAGGGAGTCAGTGTGGGAAGGAATTACTGGCAAGGGTTTAGAAATGATAAATTAATTGTGTAAAAGATTTAACTAACAAATCTTCAGTAAAACCAGAAAACCAGTATAGACTTAATACTTTTGCACCTCCTGCTGCTAATTGTTATTAACATCCACCACATTTCATTAACTTCCGATGTACACTCTTGCAAGTCAAATGATCAAGGAGAAGGATAATTTGAACTAATGTAATCTCTTTCATCCAAAAATACCAGAAGTCCTCAAAATACTGAATGTATATTGGGTACAATTCATATAATTTAAATACACTTTATTTCAATGGCAACATTAATTTGTAATTCTTATTTATTTATTTATTTGTTTGTTTGTTTGTTTGTTAAATTTATAATCCATTTTTCTTTTTAAAAGTTCAAGGTGGTAAACAAAAATAGAAATCCAATTAAAAACAGTTAAAACAAATTAAAATATAGTAATGCAAAATAACAATAAAGCACAAATGAAATAACAGTTCAAACATCAGACTCAAACAGCTTTGGTACAGAAATGAATCCTCTCTAATAAAAGCCTTGGTGTCCGTCCGTGGACGGACACCAAGGCGTGCGTTCGTGCCTCCCTGGCCTGTTTTGGGCATGCGCGAAGCGCATGCCCAGAACAGAGCAAGGGAGACACGACCGTGGCAACCAGGCGGCCATGATGGCTGAGAGAAGGAGAAGCGGCGGGCCGAGAAGAAGCAGCCACCGCCGCCACCGGTCAGGGGAAGGAACAGCTGCAGGCCGAGCGGCGGCCAGGAATGGCAGCAGAGACCACGAGCGGCGGCAGAGGGCTCTTAAGCCCCGCTGCCGGGGGTACCGGGGCTGGCCAAGCAGTTCGGTGGGGTGGCTGCGGAGGCCAGGAGCGGCAGCAGAGGCCACGAGCAGCAGCAGAGGGCTCTTAAACCCAGCCGCCGGGGGTACCGGAGCTGGACGAATGGCTCTGCGGGGTGGCTGTCTCGGGACGAGCAGCCGGCGGCAGCAGCAGCACCCAGACTCCGGAGGACGGGCAGGGAGGGAGGGAAAGATGGAGGAGGGAGCCCGCCGGGTGGGCGGGAAAGGAAGGCGAGCGGCGGAACTCTCCCCTACTAGCGCCCGTTATTTAAATGGGCTTAAACACACTTGTGCTGAAATAAGAATGTCTTCATTCAGTGGCAAAAGGTAGCCAGTAAGGGAATCTGATGCATCTCCAAGTGGAGGGGATCCACAGCTTAGGAGTCACTGCAGAAAAGCCATATATCCCAATTCACCACTAAACACATATCTGAAAGAGGCAGGACCTGGAGCGAGGACCCAAACGATGATCTTGTTTGGTCAGATTCATATAGGGAGAAGATGGTTCTTAAGGTACCCAGGTCCTTAAATGGTTCTTAAGGTACCACTTAAGATGGTTCTTAAGGTACCACTCAGGGCAGAGATTCTCAAACGTGAGTCCACATATGTTGTTGGATTACAACTCTCATCATCCCCTGCCACATTGGCCTTCAGCAAGTCTGACGAGAGGTGCACCGGTGTGATGAGGTGCACCTAATTTTGGAACCTGGACCTAAAGGCTTTTGGAGCCCCCCGCCCCCCGCCGCAAATTAAGCATCATCATGCTTGACCAGGCGACCATACCATCTGGAACAGACTAAAGAGGATTTGAGGGGCCCCAGGGACTGTGGAGGCCCCAGGGACTGACTTCGGCGTCGAAGACGAGGAGTAAAAGCACCTCTGAGTGTGACTGGAGATTATGATGGGAGTTGTAGTCCAGCAACAACTGGAGATGCAACTTTGAGAACCCCTGACTTAAGGCTTTAGAGTTAATCACCAGCAGCACCTTAGGAACATAGGAAGCTGCCATACACTGAGTCAGACCATTGGTCTATCTAGCTCAGTATTGTCTTCACAGACTGGCAGCGGCTTCTCCAAGGTTGCAGGCAGGAATCTCTCTCAGCCCTATCCTACAGAAGCCAGGGGGGGACTTGAAACCTTCTGCTCTTCCCATACTGGCTCCATCCCCTAAGGGGAATACCTTACAGTGCTCACACTTCTAGTCTCCCTTTTATATGCAACCAGGGTAGACCCTGCTTAGCTAAGGGGACAAGTCATGCTTGCTACCACAAGACCAGCTCTCTTCACAATCTTAAAATTGTGCCTGGAAACAAATTGGTAACAAGTGAATGTGGTTAAAAAAAGCGGGGGGGGGGCGTCATCCCAAGAAATGGCCTTGCTGAAGTTTCTGAACACTTATACCAGGTAAAACTGCACATCTGGACTCTTGGCTACAGCCATCATCTAGGAGTGAAGCTAGATCCAGGAGTATGCCCAACCTGCTCACCTGAGGGACTGCTACCCCATTCTGAACTGGTATAATAATATACACAATTTAAAATAAACTAATAAGCTCCCTATACAGAAGCTCTGAACCAAAATCTAGTGCATACATCCATATTTATTTATTTACTAATTTGTCATATTTATATACTGCCTGATGTGTATCTCTAGGTGGTGTAAACAATTTAAAACACAAATATAAACAGAGTAAAAACAATTTAAAAATGACACAGAATAAAAACATTTAAAACAATGTCATGGGCAGAAGTACCATCAGATATGTACACTGTGGTAAAGGCATGAAGAATGTGCACAAAGGCCTAGTTCTCACACATAGCAGAGGAGGAGGTAAATCTGTTTCTGGGCTGTACCACTTCAGACCTCAGTTGGGGTCTCTCATAAATGAATGCTCCACCATAAAAAGAAGCCTACTAGAATCCCCATGACATTTAGTTTTCTACAAAAGATTTGTATAGCTTCTTGTTGTGGGGGGCAGTAACAGATTAGTGTTTAATCCTATTTTAATATATTTAGAAGGAAGTGGTAGGAAAGAGATATGATTATCCCTATTCACATGTTATGTTAAACACTTGTATAATAAGTTACAGTGTTTACAGGTACAGAACTGTACACAGGTGCAGTTATTCATACATTGTGTTGAATACAGCAATATACTTCCTATTTGTTCCATGCTGCATTTGAGAGACCTGTACCCAAGTTTATTTTTTAAATAAACACAGGTACAGTAATGCACACAAAAACATGTACAAGTGTACCTATAGATATCTGTGCAATTTAATGTCTGAATAGGACAACTGTCTCCTTAAATCCAGAATATCCCTGAACAATATCTGATCCTCTTCATGGAGTATGTTTATACCATGATATTGCATCCATGTGAATGGATTCCCTAAAAGAAGAAAATCTGAAAACTACTACTTGAAACCAGTTTCTTGGATAGTAGTGCAATGATAAAAACCAATGACTAATATAAATGGTATCTTATATGTGTAATAACTAATTAATCTTGGAATACTTGCCAGTATCTATATATTTAATTCGCTTATGGAGGACCACAGAGAGAACTCCGTGGGGATGCTGAGATGCGTCTGGATGCCTGCTGGAACTCTTGCGAGGTCCTGCGAGAGTTCCAACCATTGTCTTGGGAAGGAACAAGCAGGAACATTGCCTGGGACAGGAGGGTAATGGGCAGCAAGGCGCCTGTTGGAGGCTGGGGTGGAAAGGGAAAGGGCAGAGAGGTGGCGAGACAAAAAAAGCGAGGGCAGAGAGACAAAAAGGGGTGTAGAAGAGGTGGCAGGCGGCTGAGCCACGCCGCCGAGAGGATCCCAGCTGGGCGGGCGGTGGCGAGGGTGGGCTCCCGAAAATGGCCAGACAGAGGCTGGCGGAGCAACTGGGGCTGTTGTGGTGGGCATGGGGTCTGGGAGGGGGGAAATGGCGGAGGAGGGAATGGGGAACGAACTGGGGCGGAAGGGAGGGGGGAAGTGGTGCAGATGCTGTATACTGGGTCTGCTAGTTTTTATTTATTTATTTAAAATAATATCTATCCTGCCCCTCAAGTATACCTGCTTGAGGCAGCTTACAATAAAAAAACAATAAAAAAGCAACCCAAAACAAACAGCAACAAAAATTGAAAGCAATAAGACAGAGGATGAAATTGATTAAAATGGGAGAGCTGGTTAAAACAAGTTTTAAAATGCCTCTCAAGACCTCTTCAGACATTTAAAAAATGAATGGCATACTCATGTACACCATCTTGATCACCTCTGGAAGTTGTGTCCTCCAGCGTGTCACTCACTTCCACCACCCACACTGCTTCTAACTGAGTGGTTATGACTAACCATATGATTATCTAACTCTAACTGAATGGTTATACCTGTAGCATTCATCTGAAGGGGTGATGGTGGGCACTTCCATGATTGGCAGCCAGGAACAAACCAGGCTGCCAAATTGAGAACACTTATGGTGTTTCTTACACCACCACATGAATAGTTCTTTGTGGCTGGTAAGTTGTCTGCAGTAGTACTTGTGCCCCTTGTAAGTGGGAGAAGCTGTGTCCTTTAGATCAACCACTGCATTTGTGACACCTACCATAAAACACTAGCTTTCAGGCATAGTTGTAGATCCTCTGCAGCTTTTTAAAGGGCCATTGTTGTTATATTTGAAACTTCATTACAAAAAGTCTATTACAAATGACTGACATATTACAAATTCTTGAAGCTTACAGAAATTTTCCCTTTTATTTAATGGGGAAAGATTTCATACATAGCAGAAGTGGAGCCACCATTGGGTGAATGGGTTCAAAGAACCTGGGCTGCCACCAATCAGGGGCCACACCTTGCGGCCCCAACACACACTCCGCTTCTGATGTCAGATGCAAGGGGCATTATTTCACTCCCCAACGGGGCCACTCAGCCCTGCTTGGGAACAAAATCAGCCCGTGCTGTGCAGGCTGGAGCAACTCTACCTTCCTTTAAAGGCAGGGGGAGCCGCTCCTGGCCTTGCTGCCAACACAGCAGGGCCGATCTCCCACCCAAACAGAACCGTGCGGCCCCATTTGGGTGGGAGATCAGCGCCGCCAGCTTCGCTTGCCGGCTGATACATAATGCTTTTGTTTCCTTCATTATGTTGTGTCTGTTTCTCATTACACTGGCATCCATTTTGAGTCCTTCTATATTATTATTATTATTTATTTATTTATTTGATTTCTATACTGTCCTTCCAAAAATGGCTCAGGGCGGTTTACACAGAGAAATAACAAATAAATAAGATCTATAGTTGTAACCCTGATCCTTTTACAGGCAATGGGGAACCTTCATTAATTTTTGTAGGGTTAGGGTATTTTTTCTGAAAATGTGAGGTTTGAAAACAGATCGTTTGGATTGTTTGTGCCAAATAGAGTGGAGGTGACTATGATGGACTGGGGGGTTATTGTACAGCTTTGGGGGATCTACCTTCCATAGAGAGATTGCTCTGATCCCATTTTAGAAGCATGCCACTCCTTTGAGGTAGGCTGTCACTAGCTCAAACACTTACCTGGCTCAGATACTGCTTGATACCCTAGAGCTGTCTGGCTTGGGACATACTGGCATTATACAGCCAGAGCCCACACAGAATCCAGCTCTAGACAAACAGTATATTAGTCTAAAAAGTGCATAGCTTTATGAGGAAGAATTTTGCAACCAGAACCTTTTAAAAACGGACTGAAGCCACTTCTAAATATATGGAATTTATTAAGAACATAAGAATTGCACACAGAATAAAGAATTGGGGGAAATGGGTTAACATGAGAGTAAAGGAATATACACAGGAATTAAGAAAGAAAATACATAAACATTGAGTTAGGTGGGTCCCTAGCTAAGAGAGCAATAATCTTTACAGCATTTCTCTTTCTGGACACCAGTAGCAGATGGAAAATGGTGACCTGGTGACCAAATGGATGGACTCTTGGCTCCTGTTGTAATGAGATAGTCTTTCCCACTCTTCCAGAGATACAGCTCTTGGATGCCTTAAGAAGAGCTGGCATATCTCTTATGTAATGCTAGCTTCAGGCCAATCTGGGGTTGAGATGACTAAAGATGGGTCCAATTTGAGCTGGTTACCTATTGTGAAAAAGGGATTAAGGCTATACTTTGATGGTTGAGTGCAAGAGACAAATATTGCCCTCATTCAGTAACAAAGGTGAGGAATGTCCCCCATTCAGAGCATTTAGGGTGGGGGAGAAGTGTCAGACATTCTTGAGCTTAGATGGAGATCTGTGTTTTGTCACAATGAGAATCACTGAGATATTGAGTGATATACATGCATATGTGAATCTGCGGTCCTTTGTTTATGTCCCTGCCATTCCTTCTAATACAGAACTTGGGTGGTCTGCTTGAGCCCCTAACAGCTTGAAATATCTTAGAGGTGGGCACTGGGACTGGAGACAATGTGTGCCATGAGATTAAAAAAACTTCCCTTCCTGCACCATGTAGAAAGGTTTCAAGAGGAAGGAAATGAAAAAGAACACCACCTCTTTTCCCCACACTCCAGAAACTTCTCCCCGCCACCACCCCACAACTGTATAGAAATGATGTTCCTGTCCCTTTTCATTCTCCTCCTCCTTCTATATGAGCCCCAAACAACTCTTTAAAACATGTGTTTCAGGCTGGTTGGTGTTCTAAACAAGAGCTGGGGATACACTGCAGCATTTTTCTGTGGATGGATCCCCACTGGTCTTTGCTAAAATAAAACTAAAAAAGACACAAACCAATATGGCAACACACAGGAATTCTAGTGGATACAATATGCTGTCAACTAATTTCAATTTACATATAAATTTTGTTTCAGTAATAAAATAAATATTAACCATTTTAATTTGTGAGATATTTATTCATGCTGTTTCAGTTCTGGCTATTCCTTGCCAACCCCTTTGTAATTCATTTTGACATCTCAAGAGTGGAAGTGAAACTGAAAAAGGTTAATAACCATCTTGCCAATCTTTGCTGATGTGTAACTTCGTAAAATGTGTCATCTTGCACATCCTACATTGGCCCAAACTATACATGAGAGTGGCAAATCTGGATCTTCTACAATCACATGGTGGAAAGGGGGTATGAAAGCAAGAAGAGCTGAAACTTTTCCCTTCCTGTGGCTTACCTCCCTGATGCCTCTTACCTTTTTTCATAGCTCGGATCGGTTTTGGTGTCATAGCCCTAGCTGTGAGAAAATTGCGTGGGGTGGGGGGGGGGGATTGCAGATAGGTGAGTCATGGGGTGGCTCCATCCTCATCCACACTCAGGGCCAGCCCATTAATTAGATGTGGTGAGGCATAACAGGGTTGCTCCTACCCTAGGTGGCAATAGGGGTGGTACTGCCATTGCTCCAGTTCCTCCTCTGGCTGATTCTGCCCTGTCTCTTCAAAAGGCAGATGGTGAGGAATGAAGGCAGAAAGTGTGAAGAAGCAACTGGCACATGGCATGCTCTGGGTGTCATAGAGGTGTGGGGTGAGTGAGGGCAGGGGAGAGATTTGAAAGAGAACTGGTGAATTGTATACTGTCTACTGAACATACCACAAGGATAGAGGTAGCAGGTCACTTATGTTGCCTCAGACACTGTGGGGCTTGGGCCAGGCCTCTCCACATTCTCCATCCACATGACTCTTTTGCTCCATTAATTGGACTCCTACCTATTTCCCCCTGCTTTCTATCTTAATGCAACAGCTCCATATGTAAAAACACAAATCTGCTGCCATTGCATCTAGTCTGACCCTTGCTTACAAATGTCAGGTTTCGTTTCAGAGCTCAAAATCTCCTTGACTGTCAAATAATCTACAAACATGGAATGGAATGGAATCTTTATTTCAGTCATCGGCCAGACAACGCAATAGATAAGTAGGAGCCTCCAGCAATCATGATTCTGCCAGTACTTTTTTACAAAACACCATTTACAATATAACAATATATAGTACAATCGACACTCATGATTTTACCAATTGCTTCCTTACACAGCTTGCAATGTAGCAAAATTTTGCCACCTTGGTGGAAACATTAATATCACTGTCAGACAAAAGGAGAGACACATAAAAGGCCGATGACCTACCTGGGAATCTAGACAAAATAGGTGACAAAAGTGCTAGCCAAATATGTCTATAAAACAAACAATGAAGGTTCAATATATGATCAGACGTCTCAACCACTCATGACTGACACAGGCATAGCCATTGAGAAAAAGGAATACTGAGATAGCGACTCTCTAAGAAAGCTGAGGGCAGTGCATTCAAGTGTGCCAAGGCAAATACCCTTTGATTTGGAAAGAACAAGCTCATGTAAGACCAGCTCAAGTTGGTCTATGAGGATGAGTTGCATTACCTAAGAAAGGTAAATGTCTGACTCTGGTCCTGTCTTCCTGATTTGCTATCTCCCAAAATGGCTTCCTAACTATCTCCTTGGCTTTTAAGATCCCTGACCAACATTGGGATACGTAGCCCATAACTTTCAAATTTCTTCTCAACTCTCTTTCCATGCAGATGGAAAGTTGTCCTTCAGGACCAGAGGTGCAAGGCCTGCTCGACCAAGATTTAGTTTCAAATAATAAGAGATCTTTGCAACCCAAACATGTGCTTCAATTGGTACTAACCCCAGTTCCAGCCTTAACGCTGCATGGGCATCCCTCTTGTCTACAAACATGATTTTTGCTTAAATGATGACATGATTAAGGGATACATTCCAATCAATTGACATCCTTTCCTATTGCTGCCATGTCTCCACTGTATCCCAGAAGTTTTTCACTCAGGGCTGCTTCATACATGGGATTTTTCAGTACAGTTATACATGAGGTGCAAGGGGGAGAAACTCTTTCACTTACCATCATGTGTGAACATTGTAAAAGTGTTCATTTGCTTCATGTTTGAAAGTGTGTGATATCAGAGATGTGATGTCAGTTTATACCTTTTGCTGGCAATTGCACAAGATAAATCACATTAAACTTCAGTAACAGATTCAGCCAAGTGATGATGTCATTTCCGTTATATTACTTTGTGAGCTGTGAAAACTTGTCAACTTGCATTGGCCAATGAAGTTGTTTCCTTACTATCAGCGTTTACTGTTTCCTGCTTCTCAAATCCTATTCAGTGATAGGGTACTGTGTTGCTTACCACAATCCACTCATTTTTCATTTTGCCAGCCAAGTTGATGATTATCTTTCCTGTTGACTTTGTCCATTTGAAGCTCTGTCCTTAACATGACACATTGATTCCAGCCTTGTCATTGCCAGCACCTCTTCCTTGCACTCCTCTTCCTATACACTCCTTCTTCAGTGCATAGGCAAAAATGCCAGGCTGGGAGTGAAAAGGCCACCCACAAGAGCCGGAGTGCAAGACCTATATGGCTGAATGGTAGAAAGCCAGCTAGGCATGCATTACCAGGTCACAGGTTCAGTCTCCAGTTAAAGAATCTCAGTAAGACTGGGAAAGAACTGAGATGACACCTTGGACAGTGGTTGCCAGTATCGGGTTGAATAATGACCAACTGTTTGACTTTTTATAAGGCAGCTGTAATCATGATTATTTATAAAAGTCCCTAAGATACAATAAAGGCTGTACAAAAATGAAAAGAACAATCCCATGTGTCAGTTATCAGGGATTAAAACTAGACACTATTGTTACCCACATGTAGAAAAAAATTAAGGCAAAATTAACATTAAGAAAGAAATTCAAAGAGCAAACTTTAAAAAAATTAATTTCTTAGAGTGGGGCAACTTTATTCCCTGCTCACTGAGCACTTTTTCAAAGTGATGATTCTCTTTATTTAGCAGGGGCAGAGCAACTGGCCTATCCACCCCCAGCACAGCACCCATCCAGTGGCTGCTGCTGCTGTCTATCTTATGTTTCTTTTATAGATTGTGAGCTCTTTGGGGACAGGGAACCAGCTTTCTATTTATTTCTCCTAGGCGTACCCGTTGCTAATCCCATGTGCGGCAGCTCTCGCGAGCATCCGCGAGCAACTGCTGGACTAGCGATGGGGACGGGAGAAAACAGCTGCCGGGAAGAGGAGAAGGCAGCGGGCCACCCCAGCCCAGCCACTGGGATGGGCAGGCCCAGCTGCTGGGACGATGAGCAGGCAGCGGCAGCCATCGGGCTGGGCCAGCCGCTGGGATGAGGAGGTGGTGGTGGGCCGGAGGAGGGGACAGGCCGGCTTGAAAGCCAGCCAGAAACCATGGCCGGGCAGTGGGGAGATGCAGGCTGGGCAGGCTGGCAGAGGTGCAGATGCTTTGTGCCCGGCCCGGCTAGTTTTATTTATTTCATATCATATATCATATCATATCTGTGTAACTCTAGGAACTTTTGTTGAAAAGCGATATATAAATATTCCCTGTATTGTATTTATCAGCATATGACAATGGAGAGAACCTACCTCAAGGTAGGTAGGCCCTGTCCATAGAGCTCTGAAGCCATATTTTCTGCCAGTTGTTGTGATCCTTGTTCACTCCTGTATGCCATGAAGTCAAACTCGTTGGGTCCCAGAGTCATAGCTCAGAAAGCTCCTAGATTCTGAACTTTTAATTAATTAACTAATTTTAGTAACAAATTAGTTTTTGTTACTAAACTGAGGTCCTAAGGAAAAATGGTTCTGAATATGGGAATTTGCATATATAATAACACAAAGAGCAGCGAAATTGGACTTTTCACGCGATTCTTTCTGCGCTCTCACTTGGTACTTTACCCGTAGCATTATTACGCTGCGCTACTACTGGCCACTTGGTTTTGCCTCAGGACCGGCGCAGAGCCCCACCCACCCATCGGTGAAGTGTGCCAAAGCTCTTGATCGCCTCTTTAGCTTGGAGGACGGGAACGGGAATTCGTCCATCCTTTTGCCCTAGATCCACGGTTGAGTGATAATTAGTCATGCTATCCGTTCACGGGGAGAGTCATTGATTTTAAATGTGGGGTTAATAGTTAAAAGTTCAGCTTCTGGATTGTGCCTGTTTGTTGCTGTGGTTTACGTGTGTGGAGGGCCAGAGACGTGCCAGGCTGCCAGGGACGAGCTTCTTTATCCCTGTATTATCAGCTGTATTGACCCTGCCAGTAACACACTGCAAAAGGGCACGAGCACTAGATGTAGAAAACATGTGGGATGGGACGTGCTTTATTTACAGAGCAATTATCGCGTTGCCTTCTTTTACAGCAATGTAAACCTGCCACGGTGTTTGCTTACTGCAAACCGATTGCCTCTGTAGATATCGTGAGGCTGGCCAAACCCGCAGCCAGCGCTGCCTTTGCCCCCAGCTCCCCAAGCAAGGCCGCGTATACGCTGTGCGGATGTGTTTATTTAAAAAAGAAAAAGAAAAAATTAAAAAGGAAGGAAGGAAGAAAAAAGGAATCTCTGGAGGACCCGAGGATCGCTGAGTTTGTTTGCAGAGTAGAGACGCCTCCGTTTAAATGCCAAAGCTACCAGGCGAGGTAAACGCAAAATGTCCACGAAGAAGCTGCGTGCCACCTCGAAAGCGCGGATTGGATCTGTGTGTGCCCTGGAGGACAACCTCCTGCAGCTATCCTGCAACAGAAGTAGTGGTGGGGTGTGTGTGTGAGAGAGAGAGAGGGGGCGCAACGCAACGCGCCGGTGTGCGTGTGAGCCGGCGAAGAAGAGATAAGTTAGCCCTTGCTCAGAGGTAGCACTACTGAGGATGGGTTTTTTACGTGTCTGAAGGCAGCGCAGCCATTGTAGGAAACGGCAAACCCCCTTTCTATGAAATCGCTGCGCTTCAAAGCGACGCTTCTTGAGGACTGGACTGGAGGAGGGTGTCGACAAATAAAAATGATACCCAGATTGAGTAACCCTGGAATAAACGTCCACGGTGCTTCAGGAATCAATGACAGCACCTAATAGCCTGACAGCTAAGGGGAGGGATGTGATGTAAACAGATTACGGCCGAACGAGCAGCACATCTGAAGAAGCTTGATCCGTTATGGTGAGCAATGGCTCTCATCGTGCTCATGGTTTATTTCGCCGCTCATCGCTCTTCCCACCCACCCCGATCCATTTCAGAGATCCTCCCCCCCCTCCCCCCTCCACCTCTCTCTTTTTCGCCCCCTTCCCTTTGTATGAGCAATAAAAGACTCCGGAGAGGATGTGGCTCCTTAGCAATTGCACAGATCTAAGACATCAGCAAACACACGTGTCACTCAGCCAGAAGGAACAGGATTCCTTGGATTCCTTCCAGTTCCGCCTGGCTTGTTTTCCTCGCTTGCTCCAGGTTTTACTTCTGGTTGCCTGTGAGGGCTTTTGCTCCTCCCTTTTGAAATCCTATATTAGCTGTGGCCAAAGCAGGGTAAGAAACACAGCTTATTGTTGGCAAGTGCTGATGAGAAACTCACAGAGCAGCGAAAGCAAAGGTTTTGAGTCTGGCTGCAGCTGCAATAATCCACTCACGTAAGCAAAGCGAAGGGAAGGGAGAATCGCTTACTCTATGCTGGGCGATCTTTGCTGACTGATTTCACCAACACGTTTGGAGCAAAAGCAGAAAGAGAGGGCGTGAGGTAAGTGGCGAACGAAGTGGGATTTTGCTTTTCGCCTTAGTAACATAAATGAGACCGCTTGGAGGGAGAATGAGAAAGCAGGATCTCTCAGCTGGACGCACTAAAATTTATATTGCAATCCTTGTTGACTTTAATTCCCAAAGTTGTTAGCGAGGAGAGAGAAGGTCGGCTTGCTCTGTTCCCTCTGTGGTTCTTATGTAAGGCTTTTGCGCCAGGGCATTCTTCTTCTTCTCCGTGTTGGTGCTTTCTAAATCCAGAGGGGCGGGAGATAATTGGGGGTTGTTGGGATGAGGAGGGGGTGGCGGTGTGCACGCTCACTTAGGTGTTAGGTGCGCACGAGTTTTGGCTGCTGGGGTACCCGCTGCGTCTGCACCAGGTGCCTGCCTACCTTCCAGCGGCAAACGAAAGAAACCCAAACCTGCCTCATCGCAATAGATGTTACTATTTATCCTTTGAAGGAGAAAAGACAGACCCCGCCGGGGTGGTGCTACCCACGGCTGTGTCCTTAGGATAGATACAATTTTGCGAGTGAGAAAGGAAGTATCGGTGGCTAGAGCGAAAACACTAATCTCTTTCTCTGTAAACATTAACTTTTCTTTTTAAGGCTCGAAATGGCAGACCACATGATGGCCATGAACCACGGGCGCTTCCCCGATGGAACCAATGGGCTTCATCACCACCCTGCGCATCGGATGGGAATGGGTCAGTTTCCGACCCCCCACCACCACCAGCAGCAACACGCCTTCAGTGCCTTGATGAGCGAGCATATACATTACGGAGGTGGAAATATGAATGCAAACACTGGGATCAGACATGCAATGGGGCCCGGGAATGTGAACGGGGGACATCCTCCAAGCAACATGCCACCTACAGCAAGGTTTAATAATTCCCAGTTCATGGTTCCTACAGTTGCAACCCAAGGGGGGCCCTTAACAGCCAGCATGCAGTTGCAAAAGCTAAACAACCAGTACTTCA
This sequence comes from Hemicordylus capensis, assembly GCF_027244095.1. Lineage (NCBI taxonomy): Eukaryota > Metazoa > Chordata > Lepidosauria > Squamata > Cordylidae > Hemicordylus > Hemicordylus capensis. The sequence goes on along the minus strand of NC_069657.1, from coordinate 353,590,586 downwards.
GTCACCATCCTTATCCTCACAACCACTATATGCAGGACTTGCACCCTGCTAACCATCAGCTAAATGGAGCAACCCAGCATTTCAGAGACTGCAACCCGAAGCACAACAGCAGCGGCAGCAACAGCAACGTGCCTGCCTCGGTGCCCCACGGCCCTGCAGCAATGCTGCCTCCCAATGTCATCGACACTGACTTCATCGATGAGGAGGTTCTTATGTCCTTAGTCATAGAGATGGGTTTGGATCGCATCAAGGAGCTTCCTGAGCTGTGGTTGGGACAGAATGAGTTTGATTTCATGACAGACTTCGTTTGCAAACAGCAGTCCAGCAGAGTGAGCTGCTGACTTCATGCAAAACAAAGGACTTTTTAGCTGTGTGAATGAAAACATTCCCTCTAGACACAGTATTTCAAAGGCTTTTAGGAGCGAGTATCTGGGAAGCAGAGTAAACTATAAGCTTGTACAAATTTTATTTTCTCTCTTTAATTTGCTTCCTTTTTCATGTTTAAGCTTGGACACTCATTTCTACCCTCCCTATAATAATTTTAACTGATTTCAGTCTTTAGTATTTCTCAACACCCCTTCTCTCTGTCTCTCTACTTAAACTTCTTCACTGGTAACATGCCAATTACTTCAACCGTTAGATATGAATATTGGCAAATTGCTTAATCTTGTGGATTTTCTATAGGCTGTCATTTCAAATGATTAGAACTGCATTCAAATTCTGAGTTAAAGGACTAAAATATTGCATTAGTTGGTTGCATGAAGTTCAGGGTAGATTCCTGCACAAATACTGCCCTCTTGCTTTGTTTTTAACTATGCATTGCAGTGATACTAATTTTTTAGTCTGCTCAACTGGAAGCTTAACAAATGTGGGCCAAACCCTCCCTGATCAGGAAAAAAAAATACTGTTAAACTCTGCTGCCTCTTGCCCTCCTTCCCCCCCCCCCATCTGTACAGACAATGTAGTGTGAATGGAATGGTCTCTAGTAGTTGGGGAAACATTTCACAGGGTTTAAAATTTTTTATTTTGGTTCTGGTTTATCTTCCACATATTCTTATTTTGGCATTGTGCTTGCTTAGTTTATTCAGTACATGGGGGGAATACTACTGTGTTGAAAGCTTTTTAGGAAATTTGACAGTATTTTTGTACAAAACCTTTTTTGAGAACATACTTGTTAATTTATTCTATTTTAATTTGCCAATGTCAATAAAAAATTGAGAAATGCTTTAATTTTTCCTAAATATCATTTACCAAAGTTTCTTTTTCTTTTCCCTTTTCTTTTTCTTTTTTTTTTGGCCTTGGGAATTTTACCCCTCTTCTCCCCCCCCCCCCAAATGTTTGATACATATAGCTGGTTGAACTTGTTGAGCTGTTGGGTTGTGTGAGAAAGAAAATCTACAAGACGACATTGTATGTCATGATCAGTGCAGAAGGTGAAAAGGATTTAAACCTAATTATGGCATCAGTCTCATAAGTAACATTGTAACATGCTTGTGTGATTTTATCAAAAGTGAAATTGCCAAGAGGCAACAACTTTGTGATTTGCCATCTTACTTGCTTTAAATGTAGTTGTCCAGAATTATGATGCATAAAGTATTTATTCTATTTATCTATTAAACTTTAATTTTATAAATACTCTCACTTATCTATCTATAAGACTTGGTTCTTTATGTAAACTTATTTTCTGTCCTACTGAAGGGTTCCATGAAAGACAGACCTAGAAGGGCACTGCAAATTTTGTTCTAACTTTAGTTTCTTGTGTTGGGCATAAAAGTGTTCTTGGCAAGTTATAAAAACTTGTATTGCATTGAAATCCATGAGATGTCTATATTGGGGGGGTGGGAGGGAGGAGAAGGAAAAGAAGCAAAGATCTGATATTGGTGAGAAATTATGCTAGGCAAAGTTGAACCAGTTGTCTTATAGCCTAGAAGGTGAAAACTGGAAATTAATAGCTTCCACACCTTGGTTTGGGGAAGCAGGAAAATATTTACCTTGTAGCAGGAATATGTTTAACTGGTCCTCTTCCCTAAAGTATCATTTGACTAAAGGACCAGATACTTACCAATATGTATAATTTAATAAGGCTACAGAAGTTCAGTGCTGAACTGGCACCTCATTCCCCATTTTACTTTTTGTCATGTGTATTTTAACTTCATTGTAGAAGGTAAAAAATACCTCCCTTTATAACTTCAACACAGACTTAGTAGTTAATATTCCCATATTGAGTCTTACAAGAGTTACTGTATTGAATTCCCTCGAACTAAAGATGTGTGGCTGACAACAGACAAAGTTGCTCATGAGTTGTCCCAATGAAATAGAACAAGTTAGTAATGACTAATTTCCCATTAATTGCATTGGGGCTACTTATGAGATGGATGACACTCTGGATGTCAGTGTGTGTATAACAAATGATGGTGTTTGTATCAAACTGATGGGAAAGGTTAGCTGGTGGAGACATCTAAAAGTGTTTTTTTCCTCTCCTGCTTCATAGTCTCTAGATCAGTGAACTTGTGTACTATGTTTGGTTTATTTGCCTTCTCCTTGGCTTACCTACATCATCTGGAATCATTTGTTTTTCAAGATACTTTCTGTGGTGCACCTGCTAATCTGAATGCCAACAGTGCACTCAGATTAGGATTATCAGAGAGGGGGTGGTGGTGGATGAATGGGCAGTCTGGTCTTCAGGTAAGGTATTGGACTATATAGTATTTTGGTTCCTTTCACTCTCTTGATGGTTATAAATATTTTAAACTTTAATAAATAAGCATAAATGAAAGGAATATGGGGTGGCAAGAGCAACTGAGAACAAGGACACAGGCATGAGCAAAAACAGCCTTGTGTCACCTTTAAAGACTAGCGCATTTTTTGTAGCATATGCTGCAGGAATTTAGACTTCTAATGATCTCATCACTGTGTTAAGATTCAGTGTTTGCATACCATAGTATTCTTACCTCAATCAATATTTTAAAGTCAGTTTTGGTAATCTGCCTCTTTGCTTAGATTTGACAGGTCAAAATTTTGACCTGGATAGTTTAGGACAGTTGGCCTCAAAAGCCTGTGCATCATAAAATACCTACAGAAGTATAGTTTGTCAGCTCTCTATCGGGTTTAATTATTTAATAATAATATCTGCTTATTTCAACTTTATTTTTTAAAAAAAAAACATGCTTCTAAATTCCACCTCTAAATAAGTGGAGTACTGACTTTAAATATTCTGCATAAGTGGAATAGTATTCTGCTTTGAAAAGTGTTTATACTTTTATTCTATAAGGTTCTCCTATTCTCCTCACTTCAAGCATTGTCACTCTTTCAGTGAAAACTACTATTTTATCTCTTCCTTTGTCATGAAGGAAAAACTTCCTGTTTGCATGCACTTAGTTACATAGTAAGCTGCAGCCCATGTCAGGTGAGGCTAAGCTGCCAAAATGCTTTTTGTGCAGAGGAGAGTTGGAAGATTAGTCAAACTTCCTCTTAAAGTATGGGTTGTTTAACAAATTATGTTGCAGCAAATCCAGGTTTGTTATTGGCTCTTGCCAAAAACTTGGATTCAGCAAACTGCAACTTGTGTACAGTTAGCAGTTCCCCTTTTTGCAGCAGCCACCAAGAAACCTATCTGAGGGATGGGACATTTTGGCCTACTGTGGGGTGTGATACAAGGTTGCCAATGTCAGAAGGGAAATGGTGGAAATCATGCCCTCCGAAAACACAAGTATCTTTCCACTTTATAAAAAGGCTAGCTGGGATCTAGCTCAAGTTTGACTTTCTCTCGCTTTGTATATGGTACATATATCTGTCTCATGCATTACATTTTCAAGTGTACACTTAAAGTAACTCAATGTATGAAGCAGTTGTTATGCTTCAGAATAGTGTGAAATGCCCCCAAATTCCCCAGCATCTGTTGTGTAAGACTTCCCCCAGAATTATAATAAGGGTTATTAGCAATATTTTACATATACTGTAGTTGAAAAGTAACATTTTGGAAACCATTACTGTAAACAATCACTGAAATACTATGTGAAGTTGGAAATGTGTAGTCAGTGCTTGAATTTTCAACTTCCGGAGGAAAAGATCATATCTGACTTCACTGTTTTTTTAACACTTTTAGGAAAACCAATTTACTCTTTACCAAAGTGTTTAATGATCATGTGTGCAGTGACCTACTTTACTAGCTGCTGCCAGATTATTTTGCAAACGAGGCTGTGCAGGAGAGGGGGTTATGTGTTGCGAAGTTGCTTATAGCACAGGAAACTTGACCTCTGTACTTTGGCTCGTTTCCAAAAAGTTCTAATATGGTACATGGGCTCTACTGTTCTTTAAGCCATGGCCATAAATAGACTCAGTGCTTTATTTGCAATGGAGATCAGTGATAAGCCTCTGTGCGCAGAAACAGCACAAAAGACACTTGTTAGGAAAATAGGTGCTGATTAATAGAACAACGTCACTCTCTTGCGGCTGGAGGAAAAATACTGGTGACAGCCACTTTTGCTTGTGCTGAGAAAGACATCACACTGCTGCTGTGATGGATCTTGCAAGAACAGTTAGCTACTCACAGCTGTCTTAGGTGCTCTGGGGAGGCACACTAAGAATAAGTTTGACAACTATTGTGCAGTTTATAGTCTGAATGACTTTTACAACTGCAAAAGCCTGCGCACATAAATTGATGTCAACAGTAAAGGCCAGATCCTTTAGAGGGAAATATTAATCCGCTAATCTGTTATGGGTGGTCAGTTCTGAAATGTAAACACTATTCATTTTTGAATATATATATATTAGGTGTTGGTGCCACCTTGTGGAATGCAGATCAAAACAAAAATGATTTTAAATGTGCCCTCCCTCTCCACACAAAGCCTTTACCAGTGAAATGAGCCAAGCAAATATGTAGCTGGGCTGCAGTAGCCTGGAGGGGTTTGGGGAGAACAGTAGACTGAGAAAGAAGGAATTTACCTGAGACCAAGGTGGTGTTCATTCCTTGCCATCAAATAAGTGCGTAAGGATCTATGTGCATGCTTGTCCTAAGTATGTTTGCTCAGAAATAGGTTCCTTGCTTGCTGCCTTTATATGATTTATTTTTAGCCCACTTTTATATTAAAAAATATGAAGGCAGCTTTCAAATATAAAACAATATTAAAATGACTATTACAACATCAAATATGTATATACCACTCTTCAACGGTATATTACAGAGAGAGTTTCTGTAGCTGCTCACAAATCCTGCAGGAGACTGGTTTAGCCTTGGAGGTGAATGATCCAAATTGATCTTGAAAATGCCCTTCTAGTTTTTCCTATTCCACTGATACCTTAGTTGATTTTTGAAACAGAGAAATGATCAGATCCATTGCATGATCACTCTTGAACATCTTCTATGAACTAGAGCGGTGCCCAGAGTGCCCCTTTATTAAAATGTGACTGTTGGGCAATTAAACTCCAAGGGCAACAAGTGTGAAGTACAGGGGACAAGACTTCACTTAAACTTGGACTAGACTGATGGTGGCAGCAGTGAATAAAAGGAAGCTTTCTTACTTCTCATCACCATTGCATTGGAGTTTCAATAAACAACTCAACATCTCCTTTAATCATGACTTCATAAGGTACTTGAAGCCAATGTCGTCCTGTTGTTGTCCTTCCTACAGTGTCCCCTGTATTCTGGCCAAAAACTTCTCATCCTTTCCAGTGAGGAAAAGTGTAGGAACTTGGCCATTTAAGATAAAGTCATTCATATCCACTCTGACAGACTCCAGATTATGTGCAACATGTAGTGATCTGCCTTGGGTATCATCTTGCCCAGTTGGATTGGATGGTTTTCAGCTTGTGCAGCCTGAGGATGTGGACAAATAGTGTGAGGGGATTGCCATGCACTCTTGATCCTTGCACATCTTGGCTCATTGAAGTGCCAAAGGGGGAATGGCCAGATGGTTGTAAATTATGATTAATGCCTTAAGGGAGGACAAATTTCCACATGTTCTCAAAAAAAAAGGTGAGGCTTTTTATTGAAAAGGCTTTCTCGGGGTGCCTCCAACCTCAATAACTATTGACTGGTTTCTAATCTCCCCTTTTTGGGCAAGGTGATAGAGGATGTGGGAGTGACTCAGCTGCAGAGAGTTTTGGATGATATGGATTATCTGGACCCATTCCAATCTGGCTTTTGTTCAGGTTGAAACTAAAATCACCTTGGTTGCCCTAGTGCAGGCCTTCTTAACTTTGGCCCTCCTGCAGATGTTGGCCTACAACACCCATAATCCCTGGCTATTGGCCACTGTGGCTGGGGATTTTGGGAGTTGTAGTCCAACAACAGCTGGGGAGCCACAGTTGAGCAGACCTGCCTTAGTGGATGACCTACACCAGGAACTAGATAAAGTAGTGCATCTCTTAGTTCTGCTGAAACCAAAAGCTTCCTCTCGGCTGCATCTGATACCATTGACCATGGTATCCTTCTGGACCATTTCTCTGTTTTAGACTGGTCCTGTCTAGAGGGTTGAATCCAGAAGGTGTCCATGTCCTTGCCTCTGCTGATAGAACTGCCTTGCTCCTTTCTTCCTCAGTCATTGCTACAAAGTTGTCTGAGGTCCTGTGATGTGCACTGCTTAGAAGAATATTTGGCATTCACACTAAGGCTGACTGTGGAGAGGATGCAGACAGGGTGGAAAGAAGCCCAGTCCCTGGTGAGTACACAGCAGACTCTGCAATTTTCAACAGAGGCTGCTGAGAAAATATACAGACAAGCTGCTACCTCCCCACATCCCAGCCAGCTGGTGGAGAAAGCACGGTGTGGCATGCAGTCTACTGTATGTGCTCAAGACATATGCTCTACTTGGTTGGCTTCAGAATGCTGGAAGGGACTGCTTAAGCTATGCCTTCTTCGAGGGAGGAGTGGCCCCTGCTTCATTAAAAGAGGCACTCTCTCTCTCAGGCCCACACTGGATTCTGCAGATTCTGGGAATTGCTGACCAGTCTCAGATCTGTATTTGGTCAAGGTTATAGAGTATGTAGTAGAGAGCCAATTCTAGGGTTTCTAAGATTAAACCAATTACGTAGACCTATTTCGGTCTGGCTTCAATTGATGTAGCACTACTGCTCCATTGCATTGAAGTTGTCTTGTGGCATACTACAAGTTCCCATCTTGATTCCATGTTAACATCTACATGGGGCTGCTGGGAGAGATTGGGAGAGGATTTAGAGATTAGTGTCACCAATATATATATATGACACTAAATTATATCATTTTCCTTGAATTCTCTTCCTGAGATCATTAGCTGTCTTTGGGATGGATGAGGAATAATAAACTGAAGCTCAGTCAAGATAACAAGTTGTCGTTGAGAGTGGGCAATCCATTGGATCTGGGGGTAAGTGGTTGGCTTGGATGTGATCACATCTGGGCTCACAGCTTAGAGGTTTTCTGGAGCCAGTACTCCTATTTGATGTAGGTGGCATAGGTAGCAATGTACCTTTTTGTTTTATCGCCAAGAGTCAACACCGACTTGACGGCACTTAAACAATCAATCAAAATTCTAGAAACACAATTCCAGGATTCTGGAAGAACCACCTATACTGATATTGTTTGGATTTGCTCCAGGAAATATTTCCAGTAAAGTAAAAAACACCAGTATTCAGAGAGGCAGAAGCAGATCCCATTAGGACCCCTATTTTAGAGCAATTAACAGTCTGGGGCCAAAGTATTTGAAGCGGTGCCTCATCATGTATATCTCCTTACATCTTGAGCAGTGTTCTCTCTAATTCTTTTCATCTCTATGCGGAATGAGTTTTGTTCTGGGCGGCAGTATCAAGACAGTGTGAATGCACAAGCATTCAGAGAGGGACCTTCCTGATTAAACCTGAGTGGGATCTAAAATTAATTGAGCGGACATCAAAAAACATGTGAGCATGCACATGCCTTAGAGGGAACACAGACCCTGAAGATATTCCACTTGGCTCAGAAACAAACTAATCCAGGATGCTGCAGAACAGCATTTTATGTCCTAAACTACAATATAATATTGCATTATCTTAACACATTTGTGTCTCTTAACACAAATCCCGTGTCTAAATTTTTCAGTCAAGCATTACAAACTTTTAAATAGTGTTTAAATAATGATACCGATATGTTAAGGAGATTTTCTCATATAACAAATGTAAAGCCTTGACTATGCCTGTGGGAAACTTGCAGTGACCAGCCTGCAACCACTAGATGTTGCTCATGCTCTGCCGTTTGGATATTTGTTTATAGCGTGATCTGTAATATAATTCTCTGGGGGAGGGGGGGTTATAATGTACTACTTAAGACTGATTTTAAATATGTAACTTAAAACATTTTTTAGCCTCTCTCCAGAAAAGCAGTATTAAATTGTTAGATTGTTTCTATCTGATTTTTTTAAAAAACCTGATTGATGGCCATGCAGGATGGTAGATTTACAATCACACTTTAATTTCCTGTGGTTTTGTGTCACCAGCAAACAGAAGTGTTCATTCTGAAAGCATTTTTAATCCTCCCCCCATTTCCCCCCATTTGGAATTGCTTTTTTAAAAAAACACCTCTTCTTGCTATATGGAGGGATTACTGTGCTCAATATTAAGAGGAAAGCTTTGTTGTAATTTTGCCTCCCTAACAATGCATTACTGCAACAACAACTCTGATCTGCCAAGCTCTGAATGAGGGTTGGGAGGGAGAAACACTACAAGTTTAGCAAAGACAAGTTGTTCTGGTAAGAACTAAGCTGCCTGCTTTCCTTTCACTATCTCTACAACTGGACTAATTTTGATCCAAATAGATTAGAAAGTTCACAAATTAGCCCACTTGCACCTCAAATGTTCATGCATCTGCCATCTTGAATCAGGGTGGATGACATCAAACTATGCCAATGAGGTGTCCCTACAACTGTAGCAAATTTTGTTCAAATTGGTTAGGCGGTTCACAAGTTAACCTAAGTGATTTAGCCTTCACATGTCCGCTATCTTGAACTGAAGTGGATGATATAATCAAACTATACCACTGAGATGTCCCTTTGTGTCACTCGCTACAAGTGCACCAAATTCGGTCCAAATTGGTTGGGGGATCCAAGAGTTATCCCATATGTACCTATTGAACTGGGATGGATGACATTGTCACAAATTATGCCATTGACGTGCCCCTACAACTGTATCCAATTTGGTTCATATTGGTCCAGGCATTGCAAAGTGAATGGACACACAGAGACACATGGATGGATACAGACAGAATGTCAGGCGATCTCATAAGCTTACTTTCCTTAAGGAAAATAGACTTATAGAAGGCAGCACTACAGTTGCAGAAGTTGCCCTGTTCTCCCGGGCCTATTTGGTTTGTTGCATTTTTGGCTCAAGCCCAATAAGACTTGAAAAGCACAGTGTTTCACTTTGGGTCAAACCAAGACCAATTGTGTCAAATGGGGTCTGTTCACATTTGGGCTGCATAGGCCTTTAAAGCTTCATATAGTCCTATGAAGGGCCACAAGGGATGAGCTCGAACTGTCATTTAAGCCCTGGTTGTGCCAGCACACCCACAGAGGCTATTCCCACGATCCATGGAAAGCGGGCTAAGGGAGCTTAGCCTGCTTTCCATGGATTGTGGGAACCACTGGGCTCGTGGGCAAGCCCGGTGCTCCCAAGGCAGCTAGTCCACCTAAGACACCCTCCCCTTAATTGAGATTAACCAAGCGCTCCATTTAACCTCATTTCATTGCTCATGTGTTGCTGCGGTGCGTGGCAACACATGAGTAGACCCCTGACTGGGACTCGGGGGTCTCTCCAGGATGCCCCACGTATTTGCATGGGGCATCCTGGACCTTCCGGGGACCACACAGCCCCTGATCCCCACAGCCCCCACCCAAGTTGCCTCACGCAAAGCTGTTATCATTCAATGTGGGGGAAAGTCCCAGGCACAAAATGGTGACTGTAAGTTTTCTCCCCTGTGGCTCATGGCAGCTTTCAGGGTGATTGAGGTCAAAGGGTTGGCATGGACACAAAGGGGTAAACCACCTCCCTTCAGCCATAGCCCCATCCAAATGGGAGCTGCCTGTGGGTATCTTCTGAAATAAGGAAGATGATGTTGGAGTTGAAATAATAAAGTGCTCAAATAGCATCTAATTTAGCCTCTCTCTCTCTCTCACACACACACACACACACACACACACACACACACACACAGGATTCCAGTCTAGTTTGCAAGGTAAACACAGGCCTGGCATGGTAGAAAGCAAAGCAATATGGAATGGAAAAATGGCCACAGGCAATTTGGCCCCTCCCATTTTTCTGCACACACCTTCCTCTTTCCAGAGCCACATTCCTTTCCAAACAGCAGTCTGGGGCCCTTGCTATATGACTCTGTGTGCAACATGTCATTTGCCCCAAGGCTGTAGATTTCATGAAAATACGGCAAGTCTGCCTGCATGCCTTGTGGTAAGCAGTTTTGCATTTACTTTGCCCTTCAAAGCCAGCCCTCTAGGAATATGAAAACCAGGTCCAAAGAAAGATAGGGGTCTTTAATGAAAAAGGAATGTCCAGAGGCACAGCTTTCCTCACTCCTACTGCACCTACTGAAACTCTTCCTTTGGTGTACACAACTAGTAAAGATCCAAGAAGAGCCTTGTTCTCTTTTTTCCATTTCATCCCCCTGTCCGGGAAGCTTACATTCCAACACTGGAGTATTCTTGCCTGCTGTGTCATCCACTCCTCCCCCTCCCTTGGTCCCGGAGTCCCTCCTTTTCCCTGTGGCAGGAACACAGGGCAAGTCTCCTTTTACTGTTGATTCTGCATCTCTGTCCTTTTTTAAGGCCGCCTCTTACCATTTTCTTCTCTTTTCTTTCTTTCCCAGGTAAGTGTTGCACTTCCCTTGTGGTTGATAGTTGGTAGCATGGTTGGGAAATTACAATGGAAGTGTTTTTGTTTAGTTTTTAATGGTTCATCTCATTCCATAAGCTTTAAATACCTAGCAGCTGTGGACATGTGAGTTGTGGGGAAAGATGGAATGTAGAGCATCGACAATCTTACTGGCACATCTATTAAAATGGACAAGTGAAGTTGTCTTGTAAGGGGATGAAGTTGCTTAAAACAAACTATAATATAGTGCTTTTACTAAACAAAATCGAACAAACAATCTAGGCTCAAATAAACATAGAAACCTAACATGTTTTTCTAGGGGGGGAAACTTTTCTAGGAAAACATATTGAGCTCATGTCTTGTGTTTCTCTATGAATTTAACAGATAGATAGATAGATAGATTTCATTATTGATATGGAGTGACATGTCTAAGGTTTATTTTGGCAATGTTTGAAATGAAGTTCAGTGCCTAATGATTTTAAAATATCACACATTTTTGTACAGAACAATTGAGACAGGACACTGGCTGACATTCTGATTAAATTACCCAGCTGAAATTAATTGTCCTTTAGAGTAAGTCTTAAGAAGTACTATTGAGTAACTTTGTCTGGATGTCAGCAACTGTCAAGTTTGCTTCCCCTTCTGAGCATGAGCTATATAATTCAGGCCTGAGGTTGTTCTCATCAAGTTTGTATTTTAATCAAAATCAGTAACTGAAATGTTTTTGTGGTGAGATAGCATGGTGGAGTTTTGTGTTGATTTGCCTGCTGAATAGAGTCAGATCAAGGGTAATCACTATCATCCTTCTTTTTGCTTAAAATAACTTGTGACTTCAGAGCAGGTGCCATGTGTCATTCTGTTGAATTTGGCAGGGGGGAGCTAACAACTAAAAATAGACAGGTTCAAACTCTTGAACCATCTTGCTGAAAAATACAAAGTGCTTGTGACAAGGAAAATTGAATTTCTTGTAACCCGTCTTCACAACAAAGAACAAGAACCAAAATGCTTACTTTTGTGGTTGACCTGTTGTTCAAAAACTACTCATGTTTGCGGAGTATAATAAATTGTACAGTATGAGTGTGTTATATTACTGCCTGACTGGGAGAGAATTATCACCTTAGTTAAATCAGAACACTCTTAACTGTTTAGGAATGTTTTAAATGGATGCTGACTGTTTTATTGGTGGTAAACAGCCAGATGCAGCTATAGACTTTTGAAATGTGTCGAATACTGACCAAAAGCACTATTGTTCACTTCCCAATGCCTAAACAAATACTGGTTTCAAATTCCCACAACAGCACATGGGGTATACTACTAGGCTGTGGGCAGTGAGGAGCTCTGTGGGAATAGATTGAAGCTGAACTTAAGCATTATTCACACATTACGGGGTGGAGCCACCATTGGGCAAACAGGTTCAAGGAACCCACGTCGCCACCAATCAGGGGCCATGAGCGTGGCCCCAGACACACTCCCTGCATCTGATGTCAGCTCCATTTGAAGCCGAAATCAGCCTGCGCTGTGTTAGCAGTGCGGCCAGAGTGGTCTCGCTGCAGCGGGACCGATCGATCTCTCTCCCAAACGGGAGGAGAGAGATTAGCTCATGCTGCATTGGCAGCGCAGCCTTGAAGGCAGGGAGAGTCGCTCCTGCCCATGTTGTCCCAGATGCGTGGACATGGCTACGCTATGTCAGATGTTTGGGCAGGGCTACATCAGACGTGGGGGGCAGGCCAAGGGGGCTGTGGCAGCAGCCACACACGGACTGCTGTCAGCCTCCATACACTCCTGACATGTTATGTTCAATGGACATACAAACTGTGAATAGTATACACATGCCCAAATCTGTGCATACATACAAGCGCTATTGAAACAGGCAGTTCACACTATCATTAACTGGGTAGGACAAGTGACCTACCCACTTTCGGAATCCATGAGTGCTACCATTTTCTGTTTGTGTGAGAGTAAAAAAACATGGTTGGAGTCACCAACAGAGATTGTCTGTTAAACAGCAGCTAGGTACAAGGGCTCCATCAAAAGTTCCCAAAGTGGTTTACACAGATATAAATATACAATCATTCACACAAAAAGGGGGGGGTGTAGAGGCATATATACACACATATAATGTCTGAATAGCACTATTGCCTATGTATGTATGTGTTGCCTTTCTGCCTAATGGTCAGCAGGCCCTGCAGTCTGGAGGTGGGGAAGTTATGCTAATCACTGGTGGGATTTACAAATATGCAGTCTATTCTATGATCTAGCATTTCAACTTTTTTGTCAATGACCCTGCCTGGTCCCACTACCTTGTATGGAGGCTACAACTCCCCCCTCCCCATCTCCCTGCTCCAGATTCAGATCTGACACCTGACATTTATCTTGAGGTTAGAATACTATATATACTATCTATATAGGGTGCCAATGACTTCTTGGAATCTGCATCTGTTGCAGCACATGGTGCCTTGCCTTTACTCCTTAATGACTTGGATCCTCTCAATACCATACAAACTCTTTCCTTCCTTATGTCTTAATCACAATGCCTACAGTCTGATGAAAGCAACTTCTGTATTTTGCCTTCAGTTTATCAAAATGCAGTCTGAGAGTACCAAGTAAACCTTTTCAGCACTTTTCATCAGATTTCCAGTGAAAAAATAGGGTTAGTTTTTACTGTGAAAGGGAAAGATTTTGTGTTTTAGATACAAACCTGATAATCTTGTACACATTGAGGCTGTTCACATGAGCCAGCCCTAAGGCAGCCCAGCCTGGGTTGGGCTGTTCGTGTAGAGCACTGGGATCAAATCTGATTCCGGTGTTTCTGCCCCCCCCCCAGCCCAACTTTCAACTCTGGCCCTTAACTGGGGTTAGATGGCGTGAGTACACCTTTAACCCCAGGTTTGGGATCATGTGTGTGGTTGGACTGCATGAGGAAATCTGCCAATGCACTATGCTAGTCACATAGTGCATTATGAGATTCCTGGAGGCCGGTACTCCATTTTCCTGGCCTACAGCCAGAAGCAGTGTGGATCATGTGCAACGCAACAACATGATGAAGAGGAGCTCCTTGCTCATCTGTGAGGATGGTAGGTCCAACCCTGCCTCCCCTCTCCACTCCTTTTATGGTTATGAGAACAGACTTGTCTTATTTGCTATAGCAGCACTCTGAACTCAGGCCACAGAACCAGAATTCAGTTTCATAATTCTGAAGCCAATACATGTAAGATAGCTGAAGGTGTACCTGCATAGTCATTTTGAAGGGATGTTCATCACATTTGCCTGTAATTTCACTGCTACCAATTGCCTGACCATCAGAGGTATGTCATCTTCATGTCAGCAATCCAACTACAGGAGGTCTTGGATGACACAGATTATTTAGACCCATTCCAATCTGGCATTTGCCTTGTTTTTGGAAGTGAAACCACCTTGCTGTTTTGAACAATCTCTTCTGGGAGATGGGCAGGGTCAGTGCTGGTTCTACTGGACCTCTTAGCAGCTTTCAGTACCATCTACCATGGCATCCTTCTGGTCATCCATTCCAAACTGAAATTGGATGGGTCAATTTTGCACTAGTTGTGACCTTATTTGATAGGTTAGGTTCAGAATGTGTCACTGGGAGACTACTGTTTGACCCCATGACTGTTGGCCTATGAGGTCCTGCAGGATTCATTCTTGTCCGTTATGTTATTCAACCAGCAAGGCCATCCAGAGATTTGGGCTGCAATGCCATCAATATGCAGATGTCACTTAGCTTTATCTCCCTACATCATCTGATACAATGGATATTCTGGGCAGGGCTGGAGGCAGTGATGGACAAAACTATCTGAAGCTTCACATCACCGTGATGTGAGCAATCTATCTGAAGCTTCATCCGGACAAGACAGAGGCGTTATAGTGGTCAGTAAGAGAGCCAATCAGGGAGGGTGGTTTTAACCTGTTGTGGATGGGATTGCACTCCCTCTGAAAGAACTTTCCTGCATCAGGTACTGCTCCTGGAGAGCTAGATGGCAGTGGTGGCCTCTTTGGCTTGTGTCCCAGCAGCGATTTTTTCCCCTAGAGACAGCTGATCTGACCACTGTCACTTAAGCCTTAGTTACATTGCAGTTTTATTATTGCAGTCGCTCTGTGTGTGGGGCTGCGATTGACAAGTCTTTGGAAACTATAGATGGTGCAGAATGCAGCAGCTAGATTATCATCAGGGGCCACTTGATGATAATCTCAAACTGTTTGCACTTTACAAGTAATAACAAGCAATTATGCTCATCCCAGGTTCCTTAAGGATTGGCTGCTCCTGGCTGAACCTACCCATGCAACTAGGAGGGCTGTATTCCATGTGCTGATGCCTGTTGAAACTCATTGTTTGTGCATGCAGAACAAGACCTTCTCAGTGAATGCCCATGGGTTGTGATTGCCCCTAGGTTCTTGACTGAAATCTATACTACTCCCTCTCTCCCAATTTTCCGTGGATATTTGAAGGTGGCTTTTTATATTTCCAACTTTTGATCAGTGAATGGCAGATTAATGACTGCTCTTTTAGATTGGTTTTATGTTTTGGTAATGTTTTAGTGATGATTTTTGTGATTGTTCTTATGTGTTGTTCACTGGCTTGAGGTCCTAGGACAAAGGGCAGTATACAAATTGAAATAATTTTTAAAAATAATATGAAGCTATTCACATGACCATTTGGAAGAGCAGAAGGACAGTTGGGGGAAGGCTGCAAAAACTTACCTTCCTACATAAGATCCTTAGAATGTTGCTAGGAGTGCTCACTGTGCTCCCAGAAGAGCAGCGCTGAACCAGGCAACATGGAACTCCAGAGGTCAGGATGATGCCTCCCGGCCTCTGGGTATTCCTCAGTGCACCGCACACTGAGTGCAGTCCATTGGGGCATTCACCTGTCAGACGGGCACTCTAGGCGCCCATCTCTGTGTCTCCTCAGGCTGTGTGCAGCCCGAGGAGACACACAATCCCAGCAGCCAGGTTAAGGGAGCTCTCGCTCCCTTGAGCTTGGCTAAGAACTCACTTTGAGGTGAGGTTTGGCTGGGTGGGAGCGGTTTATCCAGATACTTTTTCTGCCATCTCCTGGCTATTGGCTGACATGATGTGTATCACAACAGCACAGCTGCACACCACATCAGGGCTGTTGCAGGCGCAGAAGGCCGCCCCTATTCTGCAAAGAATGAGGGGTTGTGCAATCAGTGCTACCACACTTACTCCCATTCATGCCAGTGGGAGTAACTGCGGTAGCACTGACACTGATTGTGCAACTGCCCATTCTCTGCAGTGTCGTGTCTGCCTTTTGAGTCTGCAACAGCCCCAACACAGTGTTCCGTGGCTCTGTATCACTGAGTATCCGAGTATCATGTCAGTCATTAAATTGTTAGTGAATAATCTGGGCATAGGAAACTGTCATGCTGATACATCAGCTCTGTTCTGTTCTGGACGCCACCATTTGGCACAAGTGCTGTAGCAGGTTGCTGCTCTGAGTGAGAGGTTGGACTAGAACATCTCCAAGGTTCCTTCCAACTCTAAAATTCTATTAAAAGTTTACCTTCCAGTATCTTTCTAGGGGTCATGAAGGCCACTCATCCTCCTATTCCCCAAAGGAAGCATGGTTATGATATGTATCTATCCACTGTTCTGGTTTGTTTGTTTTTTGAGGACTACCAAACTGCCAAATTAAACCAGCTCCCTCAACACTCTGACACAGCTGTACTGAATGCATGAGGTGCAAGAAAGGGTAAGTGGTGCTTGGGAAGTGGCTATATTTGTGCATGCTCACACTCTCTGCGGCATGTCTCAGCCAAGATGATGCGACTCAAAGTTATGCACAAACCTAATAATGCTCTTCCTTGCCCTTCACCACTCCAGTTTAGGTCAGCTGAACCAGAGTGCAGAGAGAGCTAGACTGTGGTTCAGTTCATGGACTCACTGTTTGCCTTGGAAAAGGTTTTCTGCCGTGGTCCTGGAAATCATTAGGGCCGCTGGTGGTCTGTGGGCCACAGTATAAGAATCAGTGCTTTAAGCAGTGTTCAGCCTCTTTGGGGGTGACTCT
Source organism: Hemicordylus capensis (assembly GCF_027244095.1). Taxonomy (NCBI): domain Eukaryota; kingdom Metazoa; phylum Chordata; class Lepidosauria; order Squamata; family Cordylidae; genus Hemicordylus; species Hemicordylus capensis. The sequence goes on along the minus strand of NC_069657.1, from coordinate 353,573,716 downwards.
CATCAAAAGATGACAGTGACAGATGGAGTTTGCATCCGCATTTCACAGCCTGCGCAATAGAAGCCAGCAACTAACAACACCTGGGACTAAGTCCAGCCCTTTGAAGGGGGCAGGCTGCCAGGCCTGCCAGTGCCAACTCAGAGTCAAGACCTAGCCCTATGATGCCGCACTGCCTGAAATTGGTTGGAGGATGCAATGAGACAGCTACATTGTGCATTGGGGCACTTCAACGTGTACGTGTGGATCACACAGTTGCAATGTGTGTAAGCAGCTTGCAGGGGAATGTCACCTCATCTACACAATTGTTGCATATGCCAGGCAGACACTGACATGAAGACTGTTCAAGTAATAGCATCTCAGCGAGAGTGTCCGACATTTCTCTGTGATAAGTGAAGGGTGATAGTAATTGTGTTTTCGTCCCTAAATTTACTCAAGGGAAAGGACAGAAGCTTGCTAATGTCAGTCTCACTCTACACAATATAATGAATATGCCGGCTTTTCACCTTTCTACAGAGAACTTTGGAAGTCCAATTCTAACACTGAGCAATCTGTCTTGTTTTTTTCTGGTTTCCATGTCTCTTCCTCTCTTCTCTATCATATATTCAAAAATACATGGAAAGCTAGCATGTCACAGGGAAAGCAAGGCTAGGACCTTTTTCACTTGATTCTGGTTTTCTGTATCAATTATGTGAGTGAAATGGTACAGTTCAGATCCAGACTCAGAGTTACCATCTTGGTAAGAACCAAACCTATATGTTGTTTCTATTTTAGTTTACATAAAGAGTTTAGGGAATTAGTCATATTTCAGTTGCTGCATGTCAACATGATTAGTCTTAGCCTAAAAATACTCATTGTATTTTGTTTTGCAGACTGAACTGTTCTGAACTTCCTCATCCTAGAAGGTAGGATGGGCTGGTAGTTCTCCATCTAAGACAAGGTGACAACAGGTCCTTTGTCTCAGAAATGCATATAAAAGTCTTCCCATCAATGCATATCTGCCACTTAGCTTGTAGACTAGGGGAACCTTCATTAATTTCTGTTCTTGAAAGTCTGTGAGTTCTTCAAGTTACAGGTTCTGTTTTGTAGTTTTGCATTTCTGTCACTGCCAATCAGCAGAGAGAGAGAGTGCATAATTCTCCTCACTGTGTAGTCCAGTGACAGCTTAAGCCAAAGTACCTTAGAAATTCTGAGACCTTATAAACTCTGGAGGGGAGAGCTCACAGCCATTCAAGAACAGAATTTTTTTTAAAAAATCAAGGATTGTTGTTGTTTTGCAGAGGACTGTGTGCTCCTCTCCAATGTGCGAGTTCAGACCTCAGTGTACAGAAAAAGAGAAGGAGCATGTGGCCTACTACTTCAACTACTTTTGAACCAGAATGAAGAAATGAAAGTAGGACCCTGCTGTGATGGAAGGGCTGCATGCTTTTACACTTGATTATTACAGTAGAGAGTGCTCTAACTTTAAAAAAAAGTTATAAAACAGAACATGTAAGTTTCATAAAATGGCACCTACTTGGGGGGTGGGGAGTATTGTCTTGCTCATCATTACCAATGATATCTCAAACACTGTTAAATGGATGTTTTGGCATTTGCCCAGAAATGGTTAGAATCCATGGTTAAAAACCATGAAACTGACTTGTTTGCCCTAGCTCCACTCTTTCCTAAATGAGGCATAGGCAGAGATGAGAAACGAAGGGGAAACAGGTGAGGGCCATCTTGGACAGCAAACTAGCTACTACAGCAACAACAAATGTTTATACACCACTCTTCAACCAAAGTTCTGAAAGCGGCTTACATGGGGGGGAAATACATAAATAAGATGGTTCCCTATTCCCAAATGGCTCACAATCTAAAAATAAACATAAGAACAGCCCTGCTGGATCAGGCCCAAGGCCCATCTAGACCAGCATCCTGTTTCACACAGTGGCCCACCAGATGCCACTGGAAGCCACAGGCAGGAGTTGAGGGCATGCCCTCTCTCCTGCTGTTACTCCCCTGCAACTGGTACTCAGAGGCATCCTGCCTTTGAGGCTGGAGTTGGCCCTCCAACTAGAAGCCATTCTTCCATGAAGTTATCCAAGCCCCTCTTAAAGCCATCCAGGTTGTTGGGTGTCACCACATCTTGTGGCAGAGAATTCCAGAAGTTGATTATGTGTTGAGTGAAAAAATACTTCCATTTGCTGGTCCTAAATTTCCCAGCAATCAATTTCATGAGATGACCCCTGGTTCTAGTGTTATGTGAGAGGGAGAAGAATTTTTCTCTATCCATTTTCTCCACTCCATGCATGATTTTATAGACCTCTATCATGTCTCCCCACAGTCGTCTTTTTTTTTTTAAACTAAATAGTCCCAGGTGTTGTAGCCTTGCCTCATAAGAAATATGCTCTAGACTCCTGATCATCTTGGTTGCCTTCTTCTGCACCTTTCCCAGTTCTACAATGTCCCTTTTAGATGATGTGACCAGAATTGTACAGATTACTTCAGGTGTGGACGCACCATAGTTTTGTATAAGGACATTATAATATTGGCAGTTTTATTTTCAGTCCCCTTCCTAACGATCCCTAGAATGGAATTGGCCTTTTTCACAGCTGCTGCACATTGAGTTGACACTTTCAATGAACTGTCCACCACAACCCCAAGATCCCTGTCCTGGTCAGTCACCAACAGCTCAGATCCCATCAATGTATACTTGAAGTTGGGGTTTTTTGTCCCAATGTGCATCACTTTACACTTGCCAACATTGAACCACATTTGCCATTTTGTCACCCACTCCCCCAGTTTGTAGAGATTCTTTTGAAGCTCCTTACAATCTGTTTTGGATTTCATTACCCAAAAGAGTTCGGTATCATCTGCAAATTTGGCCACCTTGCTGCTTACCCCTGCTTCTAGATCATTTATGAATAAATTAAAAAGCACTGGTGCCAGTACAGATCCCTGGGGGACCCCACTTCTTTATTTCCTCCATTGTGAAAATTCTCCATCTATACCTACCCTCTGGTTCCTGTCTTCCAGCCAGTTAGCAATCCATATATGTACTTGTCCCCTTATCCCATAAGGCACATACCAGCAACAGCCACTGGAGGGATGCTGTTCTGGGTTTGGATAGGGTGAATTGCTCTTCCCCTGCCAAATATAAGAGAATAAACAGTTTAAAAGGTGTCTCTACGCTCAGTTAGCTAGTGGTAGTTGATTGATTGTATCCCATTGCTGAAGGGTTGGTTTTTGTTTTTTTAATTATTCTAGAATCAACCACAGTTCAAAGGACCTTTTCCTCTTCATACTTGGGTGAAATGTCTATTATAGTTCTTAGTAGTATAAGACCAGTTCCTCGTAACTGGTTATCAGAGCATAAAGCAAGTTTCCAGTACCAGGTTTGGCTAAAAGTTCCTTCTTTGCGGCTCTGTACTACATTTTGCATCTCTCCGTTAACATCACTGCTTTGATTTCTTAGTGAGAAATTGGTCTGCCTTTTTGAACTCTTCACTGTGCTCATGGCTATATTTCTGGTAGTGAAATGCACTTTTGCTGGGAGGGGAAAGAAGTGAAATCACTTCCCAATCTCCCCCCTCATACGCTGCCCTGACCATCAAGCCTACAGGGCAACTCTGAAAGCTCTCTGCCTTGATGCAGCTCTGATGCTGTCAACGGATTATTGCCTATCATGCCAACCAGTGGTCCCTCTAAGGCATGCACATGTGTGCAGGCTCACACATTTTTTGATGTTCGCTCAGTCTTTCTTAGATCCTGCTCAGGTTGAATCAGGAAGGCCCCACTCTGAATGCACATGCACGCGCACTGCCTTGATACTGCCATCCAGAACAAAATTCATTCTGCACAGAGATGAAAAGAATTAGAGAGATACACTGATGCCAGCCTCTTATTTCCAATGTAAGTTGCACTCCCAAAAGTGTGGGCTTGTGCCTTGAATATTTGAGAGCTTGAATATTTCCACAGGACTGCCAGCTCTTTCTTAGATGCCCACAACAGCTCAGACCTATTAGAAATCCCAGCATAATACTGAGGAATATGTGGGCCATTAATAGGACTGGGTGCAAGGGTTATCACACTCCTTTTTATTGTAAGCCATGGCATTGTCCTAGTGCCGCAAAACATCCAGAATACCACCCCAGATTATGGAAATTAAACTGTAAACCACCAAGAAAAGTAGGTTGCGGGCGATATCAAAATATGCTAAATAAATAAACTCTGCATGTGCAACAGTGCCAGTTTAGCGGCACTCAGAGGTATGCATTAGAGGCAAGATGCCTCTAAATACCAGTTGCAGAGGAATAGCAGTAGGAAAGAGGGCAAGCCCTCAGCTTTTGCCTGTGGACTTCCCAGAGGCATCTGGTGCACCACTGTGTGAAACAGGATGCTGGCTGAGCCTGTTCCAGCAGGGCTTTTCTTATGTTCTTTGTTGGCAGGCAGGGGGCCTCATCAGCAAGACAGGGAGCACAAAATGGAAGAATTAACATTAAAATGTACAGGTGCCCATAGCCCGAATAACCCCCTAACACATGAACACGAACAACAATACTACGGCAACCATACAAGGCAAAGGCATAGACCAATCGCTGCCAGAGATCTCATTGCACTGAATCCACATGCACACAAACCACATAGGGAATAAGAGAGTGTAAAGCGAAAGTAAGCAGGAGCTTGAACAAAGTCCCAGCTCACACAGAAACTCTATGCCAGGGTCATCACTGAGTGGTAAATGACATGCCTTGCATATAGGATCCCAGATTCAGTTTTTGGCATATCCAGTTTAAACCGATTTTAGAGAGCTGGGTTGGGGAAAACCTCTGCCTGAGACCTTGGAGAGCTGCAGACAGGACTGGGCTAGATGGGCCAATGGTCTGATTTGGTGCACTGCCATTTCACATGTTCATAGCTTGTCTGAGAATAAGATGTCATATTATATAAATATAATCAGCAGCAGCCCTTCACATGCTATTTTATTCTATCCTTGATCACCAGTGTGTTTGTCTAAAACCCAAACTTTGCTTGCTTCCAGGCAATGGAGGAGAACCAGGCTGCCAATCAACAACCTGGACAGCAACCAGCACTTCCCATAAGCAGCTCTGAAACCCCACCTGCTGAGTATGGCTTAGAGAAGCAAAGTGAAAAGTCACCTCCACGGCCTCTGTCCCCTGAGAATACAGCACATTCTCCACCTAAAATAAAGCTCTGTGATATATCTGAGGAGCTGAGCCGACAGCTGGAGGACATTATTAAAACCTATGGGTCAGCTGCCAGCCTGGTAGAAGAAAGAAGTACTAAAGTAGCAGACAAAGCTGAGAAGGGAGAATCATTTAATAATGAGGATGGAGAATATGAAGATGCCACTGATGAGGCTGAGAAAGAGCAGATAACTTCTGGGGATGCTTCTGGATCAAAGGAGTCCGGTGTTCAAAAAGAACAGAAACTGGAAAAGAAAATCTTGAAGGGACTAGGCAAGTAACTACTTTAAAACATAAGAACAGCCCTGCTGGATCAGGCCCAAGGCCCATCTAGTCCAGCATCCTGTTTCACAGAGTAGCCCACCAGATGCCACTGGAAGCCTACAGCAGGAGTTGAGGGCATGCCCTCTCTCCTGCTGTTACTCCAGTGGCGTATCTAGGGAAAATAGCGCCTAGGGCAAGCACTGAAATTGCGCCCCCTGTCCAAACATATGACACCCATCTTTCAGATAACTTCACCATAATATCAGCTGAAAAATACAAGTCAAGCTCATTAATCTTTTAATCTTTCAAAAATTATTTAGCAGTGGACATAGCCAGACCAAAACATGCTGGAAAACTACAAATTTCAATATGATGGGGCTCATGAAATACTCAAATACTATGTGGAGGTGTACTTGGAAAACTAAACAGAAGGGCCTGTCTAATTTTCTACTATGCATTGTAGCATCACTGTTACATACGTTTTAAAAATAAATTGAGAATTTGACTTTTCCCAGATACTCTGAAAATAATGAAAGGATATGCAGAGTAAACTGTGTCACTGCTTGGAATATATTCTAGTATTTCAGAAAGACAGTTACAATGAGAGAAAGAGAGCAAGAAACTTCCAGTGGGCCTTAGTACTAAGGATTTCACACTGATTCAAAGACAAACTCACCATTAATAGCCATATTATTAAGACATCACATTTAACTCACTTATCACAAGACGCAAAGTAAGAGCAAATGAATACAATCCTAGCTCATAAGCTTCAGCTCATTATTCACAAGCCCTGATTCTCTGTACATACTGCCAAACTGAATATGTGTACAGTGATTTATATTATATTGAATTAAAAATAATACCTGTAGTCCCTTTGGGGGCCATCCTAAAGACTGTGGGGGGGGTCTGCAAAGGTTCCCCCTCCACCCGCTGGCTTCTAGGGCCTCGCAGGGACCATTTTAGCATGTGTCGTGGCCATTTTTAAAATTATTTTTTAAAATGGCCTCTAAAAACAAAATGGCCACCGTGCATGCTTAAATGGCCTCTGCGAGGCCTTGCCTGGCCTAGGGCCTCACAGAGGCCATTTGAGCATGTGCAGTGGCCATTGTGTTTTCAGCAGCCATTTAGAATTTTTTTTTAAATTTTAGAAAATGGCGCCCCCCCTTCAAGTGGCGCCTGGGGCATGTGCCCTGCCTGCCCCACCCTAGATACACCCCTGCATTATTCCCCTGCAACTGGTACTCAGAGGCATCCTGCCTTTGAGGCTGGTGGTGGTTTATAGCCCTCCGACTAGTAGCCATTGATAGACCATGAAGTTATCCAAACCTCTCTTGAAGTAAGCCAGGTTGTTGGCTGTCACCACATCTTATGGCAGAGAATTCCACAAGTTGATTATGTGTTGTGTGAAAAAGTACCTCTGTATGTGGGAACTAAATTTCCTGACAATCAATTTCATGGGATGACCCCTGGTTCCAGTGATGTATGAGAAGGAGAAGAATTTTTCTCTATCCACTTTCTCCACACCATGCATGATTTTATAGACCTTTATCATGTCTCCCAGCAGTTGTCTTTTTTCTAAACTAAAATGCCCCAGGTGTTGTAGCCTTGCCTCATAAGAAAGGTGCTCTAGGCCCCTGATCATCTTGGTTGCCCTCTTCTGCACCTTTCTCAGTTGTACAATGTCCTTTTATAGATAGTTTTATATCTTTTATAAATGTTTGCGGTCATTGACCAGCAAACATTTACAATAAACCAGTACGTATTTTACAAATAATATAACAAAACCTGGCCGTAACAGAAATAATATCAGTGTCCTCATTAGTTAAAAGATAATTTAAATAAAATTCATCAGACCGGCCAGGCAAATTGTCTAACATAGGAGATAAAAGTCTTAAATGGGGTTCCCTATAAAAATCACAATAAAGAATAATGTGCGAGGTGGATTCTATAACCCCTTTGCCACATGGGCAAAGTCATAAAAATAGCGGAACCCCCTTAAACCTGCCATCCAATACTGCTGTAGGAAGAACATTTAAGCATGCTAAAGTGAGGGCTCATCTAAATTTAGGGACAAGCACCACATCAAAGTACTTACCTGGTTTAAGATTAATAGCTTGACTCCCTAAGTATAAACCCTGCTTGAGCCATGCACCTTCTTGTTGAACTTCTATATCCAGGACTCATTGCTTAGCTAACTTCCTGGCTTGCTCAATTCCTACAGTATGCAAATCCTCTATGGACAGGCCAAAAAAAGAAAATTTAAATCAGTTTTCCATAACTTTTCCCAGGCTGCCATTTCTATATTACGTCCCACATCTTGAGCCCACTTTATCATGGTCGTTTTAACCACTTCCTCTCTTGTCTCCTCCAGAAGTAACAGTTTAAACATTTTAGAAACTAATTTTTCAGCATTTTGACATAATTCCTTCTCAAGACTTGAAATCTGATCCTCAAATCCAACATTAAAGTCTTTCTTATATATCTCATTTAACTGATGATACTGAAACCAATCTCTAACCAAATTTTGTATTTCAGTTAAACTTTTTAACTTACAATCCTTGTCTTGAAAATGTAACAAAACCCCAACACATTTGCATATTTACTTCTTTGCATGATAAAGCTTCAATCTGAGATATCCATAACAGAGTTTTAGGTTCCAACCAATTTTTATATTTTAACCACACCCTCATTAAACTCCTTCTCACATAGTGATTCAAAAAGTCTTTGTGTATTTTACTTTTTTCATACCACAGATGCCATCCAAACCTTCTATCAAATCCTTCCAAGTCCAGGATTCTAGGGTTTCATAATGTTATCCATTCTTTTAGCCATGTCAAGCAAACAGCATCAAAGTACAACCTTAAGTCTGGCAGGGTAAGACCACCTCTTTCCTTTGCATCTGTTAAATTCTTAAAATTAATTCTTGGTCTTTTCCCTTGCCAAACAAACTTAGTTATGTCCTTCTGCCATTGCTTAAAGCAAGTTAAAGTGTTAATTATGGGAATAGTCTGAAAGAGAAATAACATTTTAGGCAAAACATTCATTTTCACCACTGAAATTCTTCCCATTAAAGACAAATTCATTTTGGACCATCTTTGTAGATCAATTTTCACTGTATTCCATATTTTAACATAATTGTTTGTGAACAACAGAGAATTGTTATTTGATAACCAGACCCCCAAATATTTAATTTTCTTCTCCACTTTCAACTCACTTATTTCGGAGAATCTGTCCTTGGATTTCTGATCCATATTTTTAGTCAAAACTTTTGTTTTAGTCTTATTTATATAAAATCTAGCCAATAGGCCAAATTGTTGTATTTTATCCAAAAGCCTTTCAATCTTGTTCATTGGATTTTCTAAGAAGAGCACAACATCATCTGCAAAGGCTCTCAACTTGTAGTCTTGTTTCCCAATTTTGGGACCATGTAATTTGTCATCTTCTCTGATACTTCTACAAAGCACTTCTAGAACCAGTATAAAAAGCAGTGGGGAAACCCCACTAAACCCACCTGTCCAAAACTCAGTTTTAACCAAAATCGAAAAATACAGCACCAGTATAAGGATTCCAACCTAATAAGACCAACTTCTCTTCTGATGACAGCATTCGGAGCACAACACAGAACTTGCAAAATGCATCTAATAAACTTAGTCTGGATAGCCTCCAGTAGGGCAAAATTACTTGCAGGTCGCAGTTGGGCTCCATATAAGAGCAAAGGCAGTACTTTGGCTGTATAAAGTCTCACTGTCGCAGGTATAAAAGCAGCACCATGTGTAAAATGATAAGATCTGATCTTATTTACAACCATTTGAGCTGACTGCCTGATGGAGTTAAAATGGGCATTTCTAGAGCCAACAGAGTGAAACGTAATTCCTAGATATTTAAAGGAATTAACCTGCTCAATCATGTTTCCTTGTATGGACCAATTATAACGCCTAGCTCGCTTGGCAAACACTAAGACTTTAGTCTTACTATAATTTATTTCAATAGACTCTTGGTTACAAAATGATGAGAAGAGTCTTAGGGCATGCTTAAGGCCTACAGGTGTCTGCGACATAATAGCTATGTCATCCGCATATAATAATATGGAGACTTGCCTATCGGCTAACTTTGGTGGATGAATAGAGAGGGTGGACAGACAAGTAACCACAGAATTAACATAGATGTTGAACAAAATAGGAGCAAGTATACAGCCCTGATGTACTCCTCTAAAAGTTGGAATTTCCGATGTTAACTGTCCAGTTGGGCCATAACAAACTTTCAAACAAGTATGCTTATGCAGACTAACAATAAGTTTGAGTAATCTTTTATCTATTCCAAGAGCTTCCAGTTTAGACCACAGGCTCTCTCTAGAAACTGAATCAAATGCAGCTTTAAGATCAATGAATGCTACATAAAGAGCTGAACCTGGGAACCTAGAATACTTCTCTGCCAGAAATTGAAGGGTAAAAGCACAGAGCCCCTGGTGGCGCAGTGGTAAAACTGCCGCCCTGTAACCAGAAGGTTACAAGTTTAATCCTGACCAGGGGCTCAAGGTTGACTCAGCCTTCCATCCTTCCGAGGTCGGTAAAATGAGTACCCAGAATGTTGGGGGCAATATGCTAAATCATTGTAAACCGCTTAGAGAGCTCCGGCTATAGAGCGGTATATAAATGTAAGTGCTATTGCTATTGCTATTGCTATGTTCCGTGGTGGAACGACCCTCCCAAAAGCCTGCCTACTCGATAGCTAAAATGTTATTTGCCTCAATCCAGTCTAGAAGTTTTATCAAAAGATGCCTCGCATAAATTTTACTGATAACATTAAGTAGGCTAATGGGACGATAGTTGGCTGGGTCCTCACGCCTACCTTTTTTATAAAGAGGAATTATTATAGCAAGGCCCCAATTGCTGGGAATGTTAGCAGTTGTATCTATATAGGTAAATAGTGAGGCTAAAACGGGGACCCACCAAACAAGATTCGCTCTGATAGCCTCAATAGAAATGTTATCACTACCAGGGGCTTTGCCATTACTAAATTTCTGAATAAGTTTTTCAATCTCTGAACAGGAGACTGTGTTCCACCTAAGAGTATCTCCACTTAGTTGTTCAGCATTATAAACCATATTATCAGCCTTACTATAAAGCTTTAGGAAATGTTGTTCCCAAACCTGAGCTGGAATCACAGAAGCTGGAAGTATTTTCGACAGAACAGGTGAAACAAGCCTCCAAAACTTAGACTGATTGTTAGATTTAGCGGCCTCAACTAAATTAAGCTGGTTTTTATTAACAGCTTGTGCCTTCTTCTCCCTAAGCAACCTCTTACAGGCGGATTTCATCGAGAGCGCCCTTTGCCTATTTTCCAAAGAGGGTGCTGTTCTATAAGTTAAAAAAAGCCTTAAGTGTGTTATTTTTGGCAATGCAACAATCCCAATCAAACCAGGAATGAGAAAAGGAATTGTGCTGGTCAACGACCGTAATAAAGATTATATATATAGAAAAGGACTTGGCGTGATTTGGATTTTTACTTGGATATACTGAGGTGACAAAAACTGGGCACAACAGTGCTAAGACTGAAGAAAAATGATCTAACATTGAACACCTCTGGGAGCCAATAGATCATGTTATAATTGCTTCCCATAAACTACACGCCTCTACTGACCCAAGCACATTAGCAACTTGTGTGACAAGTTCCTCAGACCACCTCAATCTTTGGCAACTAGTGTTCCTAAAATCTTGTACCACCGGTCCAGCTGCACCTCTTGAGCCAACACCCAACCAAAACTTCAAAAGCATAGGGTGATGATCGCTTTTAAGTCTGGGGATAATCTGGAAATTCAAAACCCTGGACAACATACTGGAGGAAACGGCAACATAATCGATTAAAGATGGTTTGGCCCCCACCCAATGCGTATATTCCGAAGGAACTGAGCCATTAAGCAGCCATAAATCCTCCTTCATGGCCAGTAGATGTGGTGACCAGAATTGTATGCAATACTCCAGGTGCGGACGCACCATAGTTTTGTATAAGGGCATTATAATATTGGCAGTTTATTTTCAGTCCCCTTCATAATTATCCCTAGCATGGAACTGGCCTTTTTCACAGCTGCCGCACATTGAGTGGACACTTTCAATGAGCTGTCCACCACAACACCAAGATCCCTCTCTTGGTCAGTCACTGACAGCTCAGATCCCATCAACGTATACTTGAAGTTGGGGTTTTTCATCCCAATGCGCATCACTTTACACTTGCCAACATTGAACCGCATTTGCCTTTTTGTCACCCACTCCCCCAGTTTGTAGAGATCCTTTTGGAGCTCCTCACAATCCGTTTTGGATTTCACAACCCAAAAGTGTTTGGTATCATCTGCAAATATGACCACCTCGCTGCTTACCCCTACTTCTAGATCTTTTATGAATAAATTAAAAAGCACCAGTCCCAGTACAGATCCCTGGGGGACCCCATTTCTTACTTCCCTCCATTGTGAAAACTCTCCATTTATACCTACCCTCTGTTTCCTGTCCTTCAACCAGTTAGCAATCCACACATGTACTTGTCCCCTTATCCCATGACTGCTGAATTTTCACAGGAGACTTTGATGAGGAACTTTGTCAAAAGCTTTTTGGAAGTCCTGGTATACTATGTGAACTGGATCACCTTGTTCTACACACTTGTTGATACTCTCAAAGAACTCTAAAAGGTTTGTGAGGCAAGATTTACCTTTGCAGAACCCATGCTGGTTCTCTCCCAGCAGGGCCTGTTCTTCTAGGTGATTTACAATTTCATCCTTGAGGATGCTTTCTATCAATTTATCTGGAACAAACGTTAAACTAACTAGCCTGTAATTTCCCAGATCACCCTTGGATACCTTTTTGATAATCGGTGTTGCATTTGCTGTTTTCCAGTCCTCCAGTACAGAGCCTGATTGCAGGGATAAGTTATATATTTTAGCAAAATGGTTGGCAATTTCACATTTGAGTTCTTTGAATACTCTTGGATGGATGTCATCCGGCCCTGGCAATTTGCTAGTTTAAAATGTTTTTATCATCTTTTGTCACTTCTACCTGACTCAGTTCTTTAACCTTCTTCCCCAAAAAGCCTTGTTCAATATGCTCAATAGCCTCTGCCGTGAAGACGAACCAAAGAACTCATTTAGCTTCTCTGCAATCTCCATATCCTCCTTAATATTCCCTTTCACTCCCTCATTGTCTAATGATCCAACCACCTCCCTGGCAGGTTTCCTGCATCTGATGTATTTAAAGAAGTTTTTGTTATTCCCCTTGATGCTTTTAGTTTGCCTCCCTTATTGGGACTTTGTATTTCTTTTGCCAGAGTTTGTGTTCCTTTCTGTTTTCTTCATTTGGACAGGCCTTCCAATTTCGGAAAGAAGTCATCTTCCCTTTTATGGCTTCCTTGACTTTACCTGTTAGCCATGCTGGCATCCTCTTGAACTTAGTGAATGCTTGTTACCACAAGTCCAGCTCTCCTCTCTGGAGGAAGGTACCTTTCCTCCAGAGAGGAGAGCTGATCTTGTGGTAGCAAGCATGACTTTTCCCCATAGCTAAGCAGGGTCTGCCCTGGTTGCATATGAATGGGAGACTTGATGTGTGAGCACTGCAAGATATTCCCCTCAGGGGATGAAGCCGCTCTGGGAAGAGCATAAGTTCCCTCTCTGGCTTCTCCAAGATAGGGCTGAGAGAGATTCCTGCCTGCAACCTTGGAGAAGCCACTGCCAGTCTGTGAAGACAATACTGAGCTAGATAGAGCAATGGTCTGACTCAGTGTATGGCAGCTTCCTATGTTCCTTTTGGGTATACAATCTAACTGGGCTTCTAGTATTGTGGATTTGAGTAAACTCCATGCACTCTGGAGCGAAGTGACTCCCCTGATTTTTCCCTTTCAGCTTTCTTTTCACCATACTCCTCGTTTTGGAGAAGTTTCCTCTTCTAAAATTCAAAGTGTCTGTGTTAGACTTCCTTGGTGATTCTCTCCCCACATGAATGCTGAATTTGATTGCACTATGGTCACTGTTGCCTAAAGGATCAATGACATTGACATCATACACCAGGTCATGAGTGCCACTCAGGATTAAGTCCTAGGTCACCTTAACTCTGGTTGGTTCCAAGACCAACTGTTCTAGGGCACAGTCATTCAGCGTATCTAGAAATTTGACCTCTTTGTCATGACCTGACTGTGAATTTACCCAGTCTATGTGTGGGTAATTGAAGTCACCCATTATTACAGCCCTGCCTCTCCTTGACGCCTCCCTGATTTCCTCCTGCAACTCCCAGTCACTGTCAGCGTTTTGATCTGGAGGGCGATAGCACATCCCCAGTAGCAGATTTCCTTTCAGGCTTTGTATTGTCACCCACAGGGTTTCTGTGAAGGACTCCGGTCCTCCTAGGCTTTCTAGCTTATTAGATTCTATCCCTTCTTTAACATACAGTGCTATTCCACCTCCAAGGTGCCCCTCCCTGTTCTTTCTATAGTGTTTATATCCAAGGATAACAGTGTTCGACTGGTTCTCACTATTTCACCATGGTTCTGTTATGCCCAATATATCTATTTCTGTGTTAGCAACCAAGAACTCCAGCTCACCCATTTTGGCTCGGAGGCTTCTGGCACTGGCATATGAGCACCTATACGCTGAATCTCTCACCTGGTGTATGCTATCTTGCTTTTGACTCTTTGACCAGCTGGCGCAGCCTTCTGTCTGCTCTTTATGTGGTTCTGCTCTGTCCCCTTCTGTTTTATCTGAAACTTTTAAAGGATGGCATTTGCCAAAGTGGATACTGTCGAGCTCCTGATGGCTATTCCCCAGGTGTCATTTTAAAAGTTGCTCTGCAACCTTTTTGATTTTAAACGCCAGCAGTCTGGTTCCATCTTCGTTCAAGTGCAACCCATCCTTTTTGTACAGGCCTTGTTTACCCCAAAATGTATACCAGTGCCTCACAAATCTAAACCCCTCGTCCTGGCACCAACATCTCATCCACGCATTGAAACCCCTCAGCTCTGCCTGTCTCACTGTACCTGTGCTTGGAACTGGTAGCATTTATGAGATTGCTACCTTGAGGGTCCTGGACTTCAATACACTACCTATCAGCCTAAATTTGGCTTCCAGGACCTCCCAACTACATTTCCCCACATCATTGATGCCGACATGCACCATGACAGCTGTCTCCTCCACAGCACTGCCTAACAGTCTATCTAGATGCTGTGTGATGTCCACAACCTTTGCACCAGGCAGGCAGATCACCGTGTGGTCAACACGCAGGTCACAAACCCATCTCTCTCTATACCTTAATGATTGAATTGCCCACTACAAAGAGGCCCCCACCCCCCAGAGGAGTATCCCCTTTGTGAGAGGATATGGGCTCATCTTCCACCGATGGGGTTCCTTCTAAAGGAGCATTTCCCTCTTCCTCAGATGTCCTACTTCCCCAACACCTTCATTACAGGAGAGGAGCTATCAGCCCTGTAGTGGGATGCCTCTACCACGTTCATGAAGGTCTTATCCGCATTCCTCTCTGTCTCTCTGAGCTTCTCCAGATCCGCCATCTAGGTTTGGAGAGAATGAGTTTGTTCACTGAGAGCCAGGAGCTCCTTGCACCAAGCACACACCCATGACTTGTGTAACTGGAATGCAGAACTTAATGTAACTCATTGGCTAAATATTATTTATTATTATTATTATTATTATTATTACATTTATATCCCGCTCTTCCTCCAAGGAGCCCAGAGCAGTGTACTACATACTTGAGTTTCTCTTTCACAACAACCCTGTGAAGTAGGTTAGGCTGAGAGAGAAGTGACTGGCCCACAGTCACCTAGCTAGTTTCATGGCTGAATGGGGATTTGAACTCGGGTCTCCCCGGTCCTAGTCCAGTATTTTAACCACTACACCATGCTGGCACCACTGTTGTCTCTGCAGTGTTTGACATAGATTGCACAGAATCTGCTTTCATCAGTGGCAAGTTAAAAGCTTATACAGAAACATCATTGGTTATACAGAAACATCATTGGTACATTAATGGAAGTACATGACAGTAACTAACGATGTTCATATCAGCATTCAATATATTCCACCTAATATGTTTAGTTGTCTCTGTAATACACAATGCAGTTTGGGAGTTATGAGAGGCTGATCTGAGGGCCAACTAGATGTGACATGAAATGCATAATCATCTAGTTTGGGGCTTAGGTTTACTCACAAGTAACAGTAGTGTGTTTCTTCAATTTGGATCAGGACTGTGGCACACAGATAAGGGGTTGTTTAACCCTTTAGTTCTATGCCATTTGATCTCTGAAAATGCAATGGTAGAACTTACAAGTAAAATAGTTACATCATAATTATTACACTTTGGGCACAATATCACATCAATAATTACTCCAGAAATAGAAGAATAGCAGCAATATATAACAGAAGGCCACCTCAAACTTCACTTCACAAGCACTTGGTATCAATTTGAAAAGAAATGTTGCATACAGATTACCACCTACCTTTCAAAACAGAGAAATAAAAACAAACAAGTGATACAAAGCTCCTCAGTCTCCATCACAGTTTTGAGAAAACAAGTAAAAATGTGGTTCTTCACCCAGGCTTTTATATGAGAGAACTGTTTGTTGCTGTTGTTTAGTGTTGCTGCTTTGTGTGTTACTGTTTTATATAGGTTTTTAAACATTTCAATAAAGCTATTTTTATAAATTTAATAATTGTACTTTTAATTTGTACTTTAATTGTACATTGTTTTAATCATACTGTAAACTGCTTTGGGATTATTTTAATGAAAGGCGGTATAGAAATGGAACAGTAAAAAATAAATATTTGAGTTGTTCCAAAAAGTGTAAATACTGATTTTTAACTATCTAAGTAAATCCTGCAAAGATGGCCTTTATATTCTTTCTTCCTTTATTTGTTTCATCAGGGAAAGAAGCTACGCTGCTGATGCAACATTTGAACAAGCTGAATACACCAGAAGAGAAGCTGGACATTTTATTTAAGAAGTATGCTGAGCTGGTTAGTAGCGATTATAGAGATTTGGTGGGGAAGGAAAAAGCTCTGTGTGAAAAGGATTACACACACACACACACACACACACACACACACACAGTGTGTGTGTGGGGGGGGTAGGTTAGGGTGAAAGATTGTGACAGGTCCAGTGTACTTGATAGGTGAATGGGGATTTGAACTCAGGCCCTCCCGAGTGCTAGTCAGACTTATTAACCCATATATCACTCTGGCTGTATATCCCATATTTCCAGACTTGCAGCCTAGAAATTGACTTTATACCTTTATGGTCCTTGTTGAAGCAAGATAAGCAATAACCATGGCTGTCCCATCTGGCCCTGTCATCTGTGCCCCTTCCTCACTTTGTGTGTAGGCCAGCAGCTCTGAAGGCGAGACTGTGGATTCAGGAGGAGAATCTTCAGCTGCCTCTTTCTCCTGCTCATCAGGAACCTTGAACACAAAGCATTTATCTCTGGGTTGCAACCCGGCCACCCTAGCTTGACTACATCCTCATGTTGCCTTGTATCCAGAATACTTTTTAGGGCTAAACTGAGATGGGGGAGGGAAATATTAAGTGGGAAGAATGTTTCAGAAGAAATGAAGAAGAGGTGAAGAATTGATGTGGCAGAACATTTGCAATGTACGTGATTGCAAATAGTGTATATGTCCAACCTAATTTGGTAAACTTGGACAGTAATGATTGGAGAAACTTGTTTTGACAATCAACGCTGAGCTTTTCAGCTTTGCCAGGGGGTAGGTGGAGATGACCACATGTGAGATTCTTTTCAACACAAGTTGAAATTACTTGATATTTTTATTTTTAAAAGCAAGCAATGAGTCTCAAAGCACCTTTTCTGAAATGACTGTTTCACCATCAAGTTATAATTACTTGGATCTGACATCATATTTCCTGGGTCGATATTTATTTAATTTTCTTTGGAACTATTGCTTTATTCTGCATTGTCATTTTTATCATGAATGGGGAGAACAACCCCTCAGTGGCCCTGTGCCTGAGCTGAGGTGGATGAGCTCAAGGAAGTTAATTAAGCACCCAGCAGTGATTCATGGGTAGAGTTGCCAACAATTTTTAAACACGTTTCTGACCTGTGCCTTTAACAGCAGCTTGGTATACACAGGAATACATAGATGATAATACTCATCTCCATGATATGGAAACGGCAACTGTTGATTTCTGTATACCAAGCTAAAGGCACAAGAGTAGATGAGGGCTGTTTGTTTTGTTTTTGAGGGCTAGTTAGTGGTCAGGTTTGCCTTCTAGAACCAGAGTAATTGCTGGTGCAACATTATCTAGGTGGATGTATGCGATCTGCATGGTCCACCTGGGAGAAAGGTGAGTATCTGGAAAGGCCTTAGACAATACATAACAAAAGTCTGACTCAATGTGAAGTCTTTAAAAAGGATTAGGATACAATTTATGTTAGAGGTTGTTGATTTTTCCCCACAATAGGTAAAACAGCAGAGCACTAAGGAATAAGCACACACTCCAGTTACAGAGTAGGTAGCAGAGGATGGTTTGGATATTGCAGCTATTTAGAGAAAACACATGGAGATCCTTGTGTGACTATACACTAAACATTTATTGGTTAAATACACTTAGACAGGAAAGACCTATCTTGGACTACATAGTGGATAGGTAAGGAGAGATAGATGTTTCCATCTGCTCTCTAAGAGGAAAGGAAGAATTGTGACTCAGCACAGGAAGTGCTGCAGAGTCAGTTCAGGGGTCATAGAGTAGGGACAGATAGGGAGATCCTTACTCACTGTCTTTACTCCCAATGCCATGTGTCTCTACTCCCATGTGTGGTCATTAGGACAGTTGGTACAAAAGGTTGATGCACTGGAAGTTCATCTCCTACAATTTATGCTCCAAAACAGCTAAAATGTAAATAAATCCACATTTTACATTTAACTATTCAGTTAGAATGAGGTAAATGAAAACATTATTATTTTTCATCCAGAAGAGAATATTTATTAGTAGATAAGAGTAATGGGAAGCAGGGGTGTGTGTGTGTGTGTGTGTGTGTGTGTGTGCTTTTGTATACATTCTTTTAAATATCTTTTTTGTTGTGGGAGTGAAAATTGGCATGGGGTACATGAAAACATTTTATGTGAAATATTAGTTTGCCTTTTCTTAATTTTACATTAGTGAATGAAGAACTGCTGGATTTCATCACAGATTAGTAATTTTGGGAATAATTCCATTGCATTCCAATGATTACTCCAGCTTAAAAAATATTGTAAAACCATAATTTTGAAATGCAGCAGTAAACATAAACATGGGCCCAGAAGTCTAAGGAAGAAAAGTACTCCCTTGCATCCAGATGATGAGGGTTTCATTAGAGATTCTTCATGGGATGCTTTTGCAAATAATTCTCTCAATTAAATAACTAAAAAGCTCAAGTAACAAATACAAAACTCTTTGCTATACAACCAAAAATGCTTCTGAGAAGTCATAAAAAGGGGGATAAAGTGTTTCTGTTGCAAACCAGAGTTAATTTTCCTTCTAAATAAATAGTTGTTGTTTTGCCTTCTTTTTTCCCTTCTCTCTCTCTCTCTCTCTCTCTCCACATCTGTTTAGTTGGAAGAACATCGTACTGAACAGAAGAAACTAAAATATCTTCAGAAAAGGCAGGCACAGCTCATAAAGGAGAAGGACCAGTTGCAGAGTGAACACAGTAGAGCCATCCTTGCCCGAAGCAAACTGGAGAGTCTCTGTAGAGAACTCCAAAGACACAACAAAACCCTAAAGGTGAAGCTAATAAAGGCATGCCTTGAGTACTAACCTGTTTTCAAACATTTAGTTGTTCTCCTGGCTCCCAGTCAAGAAATTGTGGCCTATAAAGGAGCTGAAGTTCTCTAGTAACAAAATTATCAACTTCTCAAGAAACTACTACAATGCTCAATGATGGCAGTTATACCTATTTCAAACTCATTTAATGGTATAGATGTGTACTCAAGAAACTTCCTGATGGAGTGATAGGCATGCTGATTGAGTACACCTGATTCCCACAGATCACATGAGGACTGATCTGATCCCCTGTTGACTGGTGATTGCTGCTGGTCCAAATGGCAGACTGGGATTTAATCGAGTAAATGTGGATGGCACAGTGCAAAATGACAACTGTAATTTAAAAACAACACCAACACCCTCCACACTGGTTGACATCTTTTTCCCCCCTTGCAGTAACTTTCACCTCACCTCCACTTCAGCACTAAATCCGTCATAGGCAAAGCTGCCATCTAAAAGCAATATAGAGATTTGTTTATGTGCAAGGATATACTCACACAGGGCTCTTTGGGGCTTCCATTATATTTATGCATGCATCACAGATGAAGGAAATACTGAAATGTGCCACATAGGCTGTACTGCAAAGGCAAAGGAACACAGTCGCTGCACAAAACATTCAGCCACTCTACACCAACTTCCCTTTGAGGACCCTTCTTTCCTCGAGTACCATTTCCTGCATTTCCAGTTCTCTGCTTTAAAAAGAGTGAACCAAAAGCACAGCGATATATCCCAGGTTTAGCATGTGGTAGATTTACTCCAATTTCTGTGAAGCGCTCCATAGGTTCTCCAATAAAAACGGATGGGAACTGGTGCCAAGTGAAAGTGGTTGTAATTGCATGGCTGAAGTCGTAGCTTTCTCCTCTCCCACTTCAGCTCACTGTGTTTTAAACATGTGCAGAGCAAGGCATGAATCACTTAGGGATGTTGGGTTCTCTGCTCAGCTCAATACCAGGCCCTACCAGCACAGCAAGTGACAGAAACTATTTGCATTGTGGTTATGCTAAAGTGTATATTCCATTCTCTTTTCTAGAAGTCAGTTATGGTTAATGTCATCAGACACATGGTATTCACATGCAATTACCATTCTGATCTCTGCCTGGAGGTTTGACATTAACTCTCTTCCGTGTGCCTTCCTTTTTAAATTGTTAGCAACATTTTAACACCAAAGCACTTTCTTTAAAATGCAAATAAACAGAATGGCCTTCTCTTCTTAGATCAGCCACAGTAAGCAGAAACAGGCATTAAATAAGATTACACTGCTTCAACATCACAGGATCGCCCTGCTAATTGAGCAGAGGTGTAACTATAATAGGGCAAGGGGAGACAGTTGTCTGAGGGCCCACTGCCTTGGGGGGGCCCCCCAGAGGCAAGTCACATGACTGACTCCCCCAGCCGCGCACCCGCCCCGGCTTCCTTCAGTTGTATTCATCCTCTGAAATTGATGCGAGTGTTAAGACCTGGAGCTACCAGAACAGCATGTCTTTCTCTAGTACCATGAAATGACTTGCATCGTCCACAATTTACAAAACCTTTAAAAAAATAATTTAGGATGATGTTCTATTGTGGCACATAGGAGACAGACAGACAGTTAGATATAAATAATAAATTTTACTATGCTTTTTGTTACCACTATTCAGCCTCATTTAAGATTTACTTCATGAGCTGAGCTTCGGGGGGGGGGGGGCGTTTTAAAATCTTGTCTCTGGGCCCACTCCAACCTTGCTATGCCCCTGTGATTGGGAAATAGCAGGTGTGTTTAATGAATCATAATGGGGGTGGGAAGGGAAACAGTTGGGCTCTGGTAAGAATCTTTGACAAGAGACAATTCAGGATGTTTTGTATTTCCCACCGTGATGGCAGCATTCCAACCATATTATACATGTTCATATGCTAATGGTGGGGGCCCATAGATGTTACAGCAGTGGCATGGGAGCAGCTGTTCCCTGGGTGCATCCCATAGCACTGCTGTAACATGCAAAGGCCTGACACCAACCATCATCCTCAACCCTGGCTGGTACCTTTGCCATTTTTCCAGCTGACATGGTGATAGGCATTTTAAAAAACATAACAGACTGGGATCAATAGCTTAATTCATAATGTAGACAGTCCCCAGCATCATGCCGAGCCACTCATGGCAAAGTGGTTTCCCTTCCCCTGTCTAGATTTCACACTCTTTGTAATGCTACAAACACATTTTGTCCACAAAAATGATGGTGTCCTACAAGGAAAGCACATGCGTTGTTGCTCTATTGCTCCATGTTTTTCTGCAGCAAAAGTGGCAACAAACAGCTGAGAATGCACGTCTTAAAGAATCACTTTGTTCACAGGAATAAGAAAATATATATCTACCAGATGATTCAAATTAAATAGCCCCCAAATAGCCATAGCATGCCATATCAACAGGTTTTCTTTATCCACCCACCCACCCACCCCCAATAGTGTCAAGAAAGGTATTTCTTGGTGAGGGGGAGAGTTCATGAAGCCCTTTGTTCTGCATGCCTACTCAGAAAGAAGCCTTGCTGAATTCAATATGTTGTACTTCTAATTGTGTGTATAGCAGATCAGCCTTAATAGCTTATATCCAGGTTTGTGCTTTCAGTTAGCACAAATGAAATTGTCCATTGCAGGAAAAGATACTATCCACCCCAGCACAATATCTCCAGTGACTGTTGCTGGTGTCTATCTTATGTCTCATTTTAGATGGTGGGCCCTTTGGGGACAGGGATCCATCTTCTTATATTTATTTATTTATTTATTTATTCCTCTGTGTAAACCACCCTGAGCTGTTTATGGAAGGGTGGTATAGAAATCAAATCAAATCAAATCAAATCAAATAAATAATTTTAAAGTACTCTTTTCTCCATTGTGGTAGCTGTTATGTGTGAAGAAAATAATCTTGAGCTTAAGGTATTTGGCTAGAAGTCTAAGAAGACTTCATTCCGTTACTACCTTTGCAATACCTGTAAAACCTATTTGTGTCACCCTACCAGATGTAACCCTTCCAAACCTGCTATCTAGTTACTCTGTCCTTCTGGATGTTATCGATAAACTATTGGATAAAACTGCATCTTTTCCTGACAGGATTAATCCCCAAATTACTGGCAGCAGAACCACAAGCATCCTGGTGCAAGGAAATAATGCATAAGCTTTCCAGCTGCGGATTATCTCCCACTTTTTTGTTGGAGGCTGGTGCGACTACAGCACGCAAATTGGTGCAGCAAAGACTGGTCGACATAGAAATACAAAATGAGAAGGCTATTTTACCACAATTTTACAAATCTGTACAGTTTAAGACAGATTTAAGTCCAGCTACTTATTTGTTTATGATTACTCATTGTAACCATAGATGGGCCTTCTCTAGGGCGAGGTTTAATGCCTTTCCATCAGCACTATTACACGGGAAGTATACCAAATTGCACTATGAAAAGCGCATATGTCCTTGCGCCCAGGAGATTGAGTCAATGGCCCATATTCTTTTAAAGTGCCCACTTTACCAGGATGTAAGACAGCAATTAATTAATCCCCTGCTAAATAATCTGAAGAGAAAAACTGGGGATTTCCTCGTAAAGTATTTATTAGCTGATGAAGATTCAGTAATTTCTAGAACAGTTGCTAAGTACTGTTATGTGGTTTTTAAAATAAGAGTCTCAAAGTTATGAGTGTATTTTAAAATTGCCATTTTTAGATATATGTATATGCTTATTTTAAGGATATTATGCTATTTTATGTCATTTGCCATTGTATATCTCTCTTTTGGTCATTGACCGTAAATAAAGTAATCTGAATCTTACTCTGTCCTCTGTTGCCAGATTTGGCTTTTTAAAAGCCAAATTTTGGGTTATGGCCCATTTGACCCACGAGTATACCCCTTAGATTCTCGCCCTCAGTATATTGTGATAGGGACTACTGCTTCTCATTTAAAGGTCTGTAGGACAGCTGTCAATTCATGTGTGTGTGAGAGAGGGAATGAATGAAATCCTGCTGCACTTTCCATGCCCTCAGATCAGGGTAAACTGAAGGTTCTAAAAGGTCTTTCTCAACCATGTCCCAAATACATTTTGCTTCTTCTAGGAGGAGACTCTTCAGCGAGCAAGAGAGGAAGAAGAAAAAAGAAAGGAGATCACCAATCATTTCCAGGGCACACTGAATGATATCCAGGCACAGATTGAGCAGCAAAGCGAAAGGAACGTGAAGTTGTGTCAGGAGAATACTGAGCTGGCAGAGAAACTAAAAAGCATCATAGATCAGTATGAAGTCAGAGAGGAGGTAAGTGCACATTAACCCCAACACAGAAGGCACATGGACCAACTTCTCCCAGAGTTGTTACCATGATCTCCAGTACTCTCAGTATATTGATTACCTTGGGACTTGCCATCAAACTCTCTTGTTGACTTAAAAGCAACATGTTGACTTAAAAGCAACAAAAGCAAAGAACACTGGTGTCACCTTAAGTGGCGCTGCGGGGAAATGCTTGACTAACAAGCAGAAGGTTGCCGGTTCGAATCCCCGCTGGAAACACCTATACCGGGCAACAGTGATATAGGAAGATGCTGAAAGGCATCATCTCATACTGTGCGGGAGACGGCAATGGTAAACCCCTCCTGTATTGTACCAAAAAAAAACCCCACAGGGCTTTGTGGGCACCAGGAGTTGAAATTAACTTGAAGGCACACTGGCCTTGTATACATTCAGCAACACTTTTCAACTCTCTAGGGCGGCTAATTTACAGGTTGGCTACTAATATAATATAAAAATTTGGAAACCAGGAATCCTTTGCCCCTTACTATTTTGTGTCTTATTAGGTTGATTATTTTTACTGGGTTAATTGGAGTAAGCTCAATGCAGTGATGTAAAGTATTTAAAAATCTGTTGAGCAGCAGTCTGAAAAGTTAGTAATGCCTCTGCACCACGGAAATAAATGTGACATTAGTTATGACTAACTTAAGTCCAATTAATTTCATTGGGGCTTATTGATGTCTAACTTAGTCTGGATGATGCCCAAAAATTTAATTCTAAATTTTAAATTTATTCTACTGTATTTAAGGTTAGAAGGCAATAATAATTTAGAAATACATTTGTTATTTTATGTGTGTCATTAGGTCCTACCAAAAAAGTGATGCCACCCGCCATTTACTTGACTGTGAAGGTGTGATAATCTTTCTACTAAAAATAAAGTACATTATGATCTCTCTTCTTCCAGCACCTTGATAAAATATTTAAGCACAGAGAACTTCAGCAGCAGCTGGTGGATGCGAAGCTGGAACAGTCGCAGGAAATGATGAAAGAATCAGAGGAGCAGCATCAGCGAGAGAAGGAATACGTACTTACCTATTTGCTTTATTTAGGAACAGATCCAGTCCAGATTACTAAACTAGCTGGTTCACACAATGAACCAGTTCATGTTAGTTTGATAAGAACTGGAGATTTCTGCTGCCCACACACTCCTGCAGAGCATGTTGGGTGAATTCAGGATCTTTTTGCTGATCTCCAGTGGGCAACGCGTCAACCCAACATGGTCAAGCCTGCTTCAGAGCCTGATTATGGATCTCACTTCATATTGGGTCCATGTTGAGTTGACACACTGCCAACTAAAGTTATGCAAAAAAATCCTGAGTTCACACAACACGCTATGCATGAACACATTCATTCAGGAATCTCCTGTTCCCACCAAACTAACGTTAGATTGGTATGAACGGAGAGATATTTACATGGGACTCCCAGTGGTCTTCAGTCCCGGCACTGATCAGGTCCACCTTGCAGCAATACTAAAGCATCAGTAGCTCCCTTCAAAACAGTATGCATTAATCATGTTTAAACCTTACCTTTCCTTTAAAGAGCTCAGGGGACACCTGATTAACGTGTTCACAACAGCCTTGTGAGGTCTGTGAGGCTGAATAGTGATGTGGTGGTAGCTCAGTGGTAGAGGAGGTTTTTCACACATGGCTTTATGCCTCAGGGTATCTGAAGAGAGAATGTGCTTCGCAGCAGATTCGCAAGATGTTTAAAGGATTAAATTGACAGTTTACATAGCTCTAGGCTCCTCCTGCACTCCCTGAGATCTTTCTCATATGTGTGTTCCCACTGTTTGTTTCAGTTTTTTGCCTCCAACCAATCACATCCCAAGAAGAGGCGCGAAATGCCTCCCTTCAGTATTACTTTTTTAAAAAGTTTGACAGCCAGCTGAATGTCTGCAAAAGTGACAAGTCAAAGCAACAGAACTTAATCTCAACCTGCAGTCTCCATTGTTAAGCTTCCAAACATCTGCATATACAGACATCTGCATATGTAAACTGTGTTGCTATGGTGACCAAACTTTGAAGACACACATTTTGCGTGTGCTTGTGTTTAACTCAGGAATTCCTCCCCCGCCCTCCCCTTCTGGACTCCATAGAATTGCATCAATCTGTCACAACCCCTCCCTCTGCCCACAGCATTTGCAATTGCAAATCACACAAAGAACACACCAGACTGAGCAAACAAACGCTACTTTCTGACACCTGGGTGGATTTACGGAAACCCACCCAGTAGACATTAAAAAAAAACAACCCACGAAAGTTCAAGTAAGCTGAATTGACGGCAATGGCCCCTCCAGACATCAAAGGAAAACACTGGGTTTTCTTCAAAAGCATCTGGAAACATACTTCAGGCTAAGCCAGAATGCCCAGCACTTCAAGGGGAAACAGAGTCATGTCTGTACTGGTCCACGATACATTGGGGTAAATACAACTAATATGTGGACTGGCACACTCAAATCCAGAGTGGATTTGAATTAAAGGTCATGTGTGTAAAGCCTCCAGGTAGGGCTGCCTGAAACCTTAGATAACTTCCACCAATCACTGTAGACAATACTGAGCTAGTTAGATTGATCGATGGTCTGACTCAGGATAAGGCAGCTTCTTATGCTCTTATGCAAAGTCATTCAGGCAGCTTCATGTTTGATCGGGAATTTGAACTAGGGATGTACATTGAACCAGTTCGAAATACTGGCGGTTTGGCCGGTTCGAATGTGGTGGGGATCTCTTTAAGAATGGGGGATGGATGCTCTTACCCCTCCTGCCGCATTTCTCCTGCTGGTGCTCCCTTTTAAAATCATCTGGCAGGGTGGCAGCGTAATTCCTTGCCACCCCGATGCCTCCTTGGACTAGATGTGACTGAAAGTTGGTTGCTGCTGCACGTACATACACACAGCCGCAACTTCCAATCACTTCCAGTCCAAGGAGGCACCGGGGAGGCAAAGAGGTAAACTGCTGCCCCGCTGGACCATTTTAAAAGGCAGCACCAGCAGGAGAAATGCGGCAGGAGGGGTAAGAACACCCTCCCCTGTCCTTAAAGAGATCTCCCCCCTTCAAACTGGCAGGTGCTGGTTCCATGCACACCACTAATCTGAATCCATATCTCTGTAGTCCCAAGTCGAGAATTGTATGCACACTGGCTCAGTTATGCCTCTGTGCACCGGATGCTCAGAAATAATATCCGTTGAGGCATGAAGTTTTGAGGCATGAAGCTGGCCCTGTCCATCCCCCACACTGCATCCCTCACGCGGCTGTTGCTGGTGTCTGCCTTATGTTTCTTTTTAGATTGTGAGCCCTTTGGGGACAGGGAGACATCTTATTTATGTATTTGTTTTTCTATGTAAACCACTTTGAGAATTTTGTTGAAGAGCGGTATGTAGATATCCATAGTAGCAGTAGTAGTAGTTTTCAAGTCCAATAAACACAGGACAGATTTAATACCTCTCATTCCATATAAAAATACACTAAGGAACTTCCCAATGCTTTTGCCCAGAGTGCCATCAGGAACAGCCTGCAGTCAGGGTCTTCTGGTAAACAGGCTGCAGTAGAACCAAGGACTGGATCCATCATAAGTATTACAGGCCCTTATTGTATCATGTGTGTACAGAAAAGATATCAAGATATACCATGAGTTTTCAAGAGCCCGCTTGAGCACTATACAGTTCTCCATATCCCCACTAGGACTTGTGTTCTTCAGTGTACACAAAATCCCATGCACAGCTTCTTTCCTGCTTTCCAAGAACAAATTTACCAAACCATTGAAAGCAAGGGTCAGCACCATTGTGTTTGGTACACAAAATGAAATAGCTTTGCTGCCTCCCAGTGGCCCAACTTGAAGCCTTTTTGTTTACTTCAGGGACTCTACAGCTTTACTGTGGCAAAACTGGAGAAACAATATTCACTGGATCACAAATTATGTTCAGTGCAATACACTTACAACCTTCAGCACACATTTCCAGTGATGCACATATCCCATGCCTTGTTTGTTTTCCTGGACTTCTAGTGCACCATCCATTTTAATTTCTCATTTCACAGTTAGAAACTGCTTTTAGTTGCTGAGGCGGGGATGCCCCCTCTAATTCTGTGACTAGCTGCTAGATGCAGCCACAGACTTATTGAGAAAGCTGAAGGAATGAAGGTAGACAAATTGTCAGGAAGGTTAGGGAGAAATGTTCCTAACACACCACATCAGGAAATACCAAGTGTCCAGGTTTCTGTAACCGGAACGTTGCTCAGTTAAGTTAAGGGAAGAGAGCTGGTCTTGTGGTAGCAAGCATGACTTGTCCCCTTAAGCTAAGCAGGATCCGCCCTGATTACATAAGAAAGGGAGACTAGAAGTGTGAGTGCTGTAAGATATTCCCCTTAGGGGATGGAGCCGCTCTGGGAAGAGCATCTAAGTTCCAAGTTCCCTCCCTGGCTTCTCCAAGATAGGGCTGAGAGAGATTCCTGCCTGCAACCTTGGAGAAGCCGCTGCCAGTCTGTGTAGACAATACTGAGCTAGATAGACCAATGGTCTGACTCAGTATATGGTAGCTTCCTAAGCATCAGCATAGAAAGCCCTTATGCTTGCACCAGTGCAGAAGATGGTGCTGCGTCAGCATTACATAATGTTCCTAGGAGCAGGAGCAGTTTTAACATTGCCACTGCACACAGAGAGAGGTGCTGCTGATCCCAGCAAAGTCTGCTACCAACCCAGCTCCAGCTTTACCACAAACTAGCATGAAGTAGCCACTTCAGGCAGCAAATTTCAGCATCATTTTGCTGCCTTGATTTTAATGGGTGGGAGTGCGGGTTTTTTGGGGGGAAGTGTCCTATCTGATTTTGCCTTCACAGCACATGACTTTTGGGCAACACAAACACCAGGAGGAAAGGCTGATATAACAGGAGCACCAGAGGCCCCAAGACAAATAAAAACTTGAGTAACACTATGATTTTCAATAAGTTGTCACAGTAGACAAATGCAGACTGTTAATATTATTCACATGACGATGACTGCAGTAGTCTCACAATAGCCTGGTTGCTTTGTGACTCCTGCTAAGATGCCATGTCCCAAGCAATGGGAAGAAAGCTGTCACATCATAAGACTGTACATTCATGCTTGACTTGTGACTTGTGCACTGGCTTTCAGAATCCAACTCAACCTAACCCTAATGTTAAGGTTATTTCTCCTACATACAACTTAAGTATGTAGTACACCACTCTGGGCTCCTTGGAGGAAGAGCGGGATATAAATGTAATAAAATAATAATAATAATAATAATAATAATGATGATGATGTGTGGGGCTGTGGCTGCTGCACTGTGGGTGAGTCTGTGTGGGATCAGGGCCAGGGGGACTATTTGCCTAGATTACCCATGTTTCTGGGCTTATAAAAGGGCTGCTGCCCTGTGGCCCTTTGGGAGAGCCACTTCGGAGGGCAATGAGGGTCAGGGCCAGGTGGTATTATTTTGGCTTCTGTTGTTTTTGGATCCTGGGTGCTTCAGATGTGACTTGATTTGTCTGGGGATGGGGAGACAGGGGGTGTGTCCACTGACTGTGGGATGGCTATTCCCCATTGTCATGGACAGACGGACCACCATCTGGTTAAGGTTGAACTCACAGTCACACCCCACCTTCGCAGGGGCGAGGGGCCCATTAGAATGGACCTCCCAAGAAGGTTATTGGATGCAGTAGGGTTCCAAGAAGCCTTGGAGGGAGGGTCTACTCGTGTGTCACCACATGCAGTGGCAACACACAAGCAAAAAGAAGAGGTTAACAGAGCACTTGCTCTGTTAACCTTGTCTAAGGGGAGGGGTAGTTATGGCGGTTAGCTGCTGGGAGCCACACGGTTCCCATTGCAACACATGATTGCCCAAAAGCACGCTTGGCTCCCTTAGCCCACTTTTCGGCGATCATGAGAATTGCCTCACTGTATAATGAGGCTGTATAATGAGGCCTAGGTAGGGCTGCTTGTGTGGAGCGCCAGGTAGCCCAAGGTTTTCCCCTGGGCTATTACTAAGTTAGAAGAGCACGGATGCACCCTTCCACTCCAGGTGTGTGCCTGCTCAGGCTGCCTGCAGCCCGAGCAGACACAGAGCCAGATGGCTAGACCACCTGACTGTGGGGAAGTCCTCACACAGTGCATTGTGGGATTTCTGGGGCTGGGCTGCATTTCTCCAGCCTCCAGAATGCCTCACTGCAGAGAGAACCATGTGCATGGCCAAGTCGTGTGGTGAGAGGATCACCAGGGTCATGTGGGGGAAGGTAGGTATAATCCTGCCTTCTCCCCAGCCCTCCCTAGTCACCAAGGATTTTGGTCATGTGAACAACCTTCTTGTCTTTAATTAGAGTCCTGGTTTGGATAGGAAAGGGGGATCTGAGAACAGTCCCTACAAGACTGCACTAAGCCTAGCTCCAAGCAGACCACACTTAACAACACATTTTGGACATTTCTGTAATTCTAGAAGCATACAAGAGCATAAAAGAGCAACCTGCATAGGTAAAAACTGCATTCAGTATTCTTTGTAAATTGGTTTTTGCCTTGAGTTCTCCCTTGTTTCTATGTTATTATTTTATATTTCATATTATATTATTGAAAATATGTTTAATATTTTATTAATGAAAATACCAATGTCAATATCCAGCTGAACAGTTTGGTTTCTGAAAAATACCTAAGGCTGTGTGTGTGTGTGTATTAATAATAATAATAAATAATAAATTTGATTTGATTTCTATATTGCCCTTCCAAAAATGGCTCAGGGCGGTTTACACAGATAAATAATAAATAAATAAGATGGATCCCTGTCCCCAAAGGGCTCACAATCAAAAATAAACATAAGTTAGACACCAGTAACAGTCACTGGAGGGATGCTGTGCTGGGGGTGGATAGGGCCAGTTACTCTCCCCCTGCTAAATAAAAGAGAATCACCACATTAAAAGGTGCCTCTTTGCCAAGTTAGCAGGGGCTTCTTTGCCAAGTTAGGTATCTTTAAAAGCCTTACTAATTCATACAGCTGCTTTGCACCCTGCTCCTATTATAAGGCAACTCCTTGGTTTTTAAAAGGGTTTTTTAGGAATAATTTGAACACACTGGTTATAAGACTTCAATAAGACAGGCGAGAAAGGCACATTAGTAAGCCACAATAAACTATATACAAATATGATTTCTGCCTCATCAGTTCTGTTTGGTTATGGCAGAGACCTCTGGTATGTGACATGAAACCTTTTGCACATCCTAGGTGGGCTATGCAACATCCCAGCCCTGATGAAATTTTAAGCAGTGTCAAAACCCCAGACAGTTTTCAGGATTAATGACTAGCCTGAAAACCGTCATGGCCCTCAGGCTATTGAGAGTTTTGTTTCATACCATTAAACATAACCAAGATGTAATTCCCCCCAGGATTTTATTTTAATCTCTGATGTTTGATGAAGGAAGTGGAGGTGTGAAACCCAGCATATTGAAAACCACATGAAAAGCACTTGGGTCTACAGTTTACCTGCATTGCTCTCAGATTTACAATGGTTATTTTGAAAGGTGCAAGGCAATAATAAGAGCTTTACAAGCAGCTGGATTCTAAGGACTTTTAACTGAAACAAAGTACAACTTTCTCATTGTTGTTTGTTCCAAATATAGCTACTTAACCAGGCTGCAGAGTGGAAGCTACAGGCAAAAATGCTGAAGGAACAAGAGACAGTTCTCCAAGCCCAGGTGATGTAGAAGAGATGACAGCATGGTGTGCCTTTATTTTACCATATTTCATGCATTAGATGTAATATATGCTTGTGTTTCACACCCCAGTAATGCAACAATGTGCAAATGTACATCAGAAGCATGACTATGCAAAACACTTTGGAAATATTTGCATGGAGCATTTCATAACATGCGCTGAAAGACCAACACACTTGCAACCATTTATGACACAACAGGAATGTGTTATCAGTTATATATTTTCACCTTCCACCAGTGAGAATTTCCCAGCCTCCTTTAGTAGTTTCTTTCATTGCCCTTAATTCCGATATCTCAGACATCGATTTTTGTTTATACTAGCACAATCATGCCAGTATAGTTAAGACGGAGAGAAGTTTCAGCATTCCATTATAAGCCCTGAACATTTTATTGCTCATAAAATAGAAACCGCTGGTCCAATTTGCCTGCCCATTAGGACAAATCAACTAGGTGACAAGAGGTACCAGACCAGCAAATTTGGTACAAATCTGTGAGAAAATGGTTTGGATACAGCAGTTTAAACTTCTTCACTATTGAATAGGGGCTAACAATGTTGGCGACATATTTTCGGCCTGAGGATGTCCTATTTAATTGCTGTTGTGGTCCCTTTAAGCAGTTAGGCTACATGCCCTAGAAGTGCCTTTTATATATTTGTCAAGGATCCCAAAAATGAATATTTTACAATTGTTTGTAAAAGTAGTGATTTTAAATGCCAAAAAATGCATCTTTCTCACTAAGAACAGAAAACAGTCTGCAATGATCAGGTACGTAAGCGTCATTGGGCAAGGGGAGACAAATGGCTCTAGGCCCACAGGGCCTGGAGGGCCCCCGAAGGCCCTTTAGCCAGTCCCTTTTGCCTTGCCTGCTAGCCCCCTCTCCTGCTAGCCCTCCTGCTCTGGCCAGGGGAGTGAAGCAGCCTGTAAGCTGCTGCAGCCCCTTCAGTCTCTGCCTCTCAGCTGTACGGTGGGTGGCCGGGACTTCCAGAGAGGCCTCTGTGCAGGCCTCCCTGAAGCCTGAACTCAAGTGCTGGCAGGCAGGCAGCAAGGAAGGAGGGAGGGAGGGAGGGAGGGTGGCCAGCGCTGGTCCTTGCCCACCACCGCTCTGCCCAGCTTTTCACTCCTCAGGCTTAGTAATGGAGGTAGAATGCAATTTCCTTTTTGTGGTTAACCCCCCCCCCTTGAATATTTAGGGATTGCTTGCCATAGAGTTTTAATATAAGGTGGGGGGATGTAGGGCAGATTAAAATGACTCTGAATATTTAATTCAGATATTGAGGAATTTGCTGGTTTTATTTATTTTTTTAATTTTAAAAAACTATTTTTAAAAAAGTAGTTCCATCCCGATATGGAAGAATCTGCCCTTTTCTTTCATAAAAAAACAATCCCATTTCAGCCCCAGCCTTTAGATCACCCGGAATGACTGGGCATAGGGCTTTGGTTTTGAGCAGAGAGATGTAGGAGGAATATGAAAATTTAAATTGAAGTGGATCGGACAAATTGTTGCTTTTTAATATTTAAATTAGAAAACCATCCAAAAAAAGTCCTATAAGTGGCTTGTTGCGTGACAAAAAATTACAAAGTCCTTTAGGTTTCAGTGAAATGTACTTCCAGCTAAATGTGGTTAGATTTGCTGCCTGAGGCTCCAATTCTCAAGACACTTACCTGGAAGCAAACTGTACTGAATCGCATTGCATTGTTGAAAGTCTCCTTCGTTAATCAGCAGTGAGAGGCCCATTTTAAAAACTCGCCTCCAGGTCCACTCCAACCTTGCTTCGCCCCATAGCAGCATTTTTGAAGTCGTGGTGCCCACAGCACTGCCCATAACCAACATGGTGGCTGGCTCTTTCCCTTTCTAACCCCCGGCAGGTACAGCCCTTCAATCTCTTTCCCTGCCCTCTTTTCTCTCCCTTTCCCCAGCTATACGTTTTGACTGCCATCACTCCTACTTTTGCTCAAAAGCTCTTTACAAAGCCAGTTTGATGTGGGCGCTTGCAGGGAGCAAATGCAAATGCTTTGGCCAGCCTGGGAAGAACTCCTCCAGGGTTGTCTGTGCAGAGCCTGGTGTTGCCTGGAGGTGGGGGGGACAGATGTGCACCACTTGGCTGGACTGGGAAGGGCTCCTCTGCCCAGAGATGCATTCCCCAGCCTGGCCAACCCATCTGTGTTTGCTCCCGGCCTCCAGACAACACCAGCCCTTTCACAGAGCAAAGGCCCGTGTTGACTGGAGCTGGGAAGAGCAAACGCATGCCTTTGGCTGGACTGGGGAGGGGTCCTCCACTCAGAGTAGCCTTTCCCAGCCCTGCCAACCCATGTGCATTTGCTCCCTGCCTGTACATCCAGCTGGATAGGTTGGAGGTCGGGAGCAGATGTGCGTTTGCTCCCTGCTTTCAGCCAAGATCGAACAGCTGTACAGAGTAGCCAGCCCTCTGCACAGATGGCTCTGGAGGAGTCCTTTCCAGGCCAGAGAAACCATATGCATTTGCTCCTTTCCAGCAGCCCACATCAAACTGGAATTGCAAAGGATTTTTGTCCAACAGAATCTGAGGAGGAGCAATAGCATTTAAAGGGAAGTCAAAGAGCAGGAGGCCCTGCAGGAGGCCAATGAAGAAACAGCTAAGATGTGTTCAGGTGCGGCAAAAATTTCTAAACCAAGCAGGTGAGCACATGCAGAATGCTTCCAGTATGTCCCCAGTATGCCATAAAACTTAGGACTGGCAAAAGGAAGCACCTTTTCACACTGCACATAATTAACTTATGGAATTCTCTGCCACAGGATGTGGATATGGCCACCCCCTGGGTGGCTTTCATAGGGGCTTAGATAAATTTATGAAGGACAGGTCTATCAGTGGCTACTAGGTTGATGGCTACAGGCTACTTCCAACCCCAGAGGCAAGATCCCACTACATACCAGCTGCAGGGGAGCAATAGCAAGAGAGATGGCACCTTGGGAATATTGTGTAATAGGATTAAAATTGTGGCTTCCTTTATGAAGATTAATTTTGTACTTAAATGCAAAATGCTCATGTGTATCTGTACTAATGACCATGTCCCTCCCCTGCAGTGTGGGAAAACAAAGCCAGGATTATGGATGATTGCTAGCTGGGGAAAGATGTTCAGTAAGGAAAGGAGATCAGTAGAGTTGCATCTCTGGTCTTCATCAAAGCAAAGGCAGATTGTCCGGTAATTTTGAGAATGGATTGACTCCTGTACTCTTCCCCAGCATGATATATCAGACACTACAGTCTTTACAGCTTCTATGGTGCAGAAGTTAAGATGTGCACCTTAACTTGGAATTTCCGTGCTTTTTAGAGCACAAGTGGAAATGTAAGCCCATCATAACTCATCTTAAACTAGAAATTTTTTTACTAGATTTCTAGTGCCTTGGGCACATTGTTCCCCCCAGGGATTCCTCACAGTCTTTGAATCCAGTTCCTCTTTCACTTCTTTCTTTCACTTCTTCTATTTTGTCATAAAAGCTAACTTATGCAGGCAATCTTGTCTCAAATAAACTGTAACCACGTTTAGATTTTGAATGCATTCTGCTGCTCCTCCTAAACAATCATGGACTGATGTTTCAAAGAAAGACTGTAATTGTTTTTGCATCATTCAGGCTGTAATCCTAAATATTTATTAAGGAGTAAGCCCCACTAAAACCAACAGGACTTACTCCTGAGTAAAATGCTTAGGATTATGCTGCATATCAACTTACAGCAAACATAACATCCCTTTTTAAAGTTATGAAATTGTGTTGAAAACTTGCTTCCAAAAATAAGTGGCAGAGTGCAAGTGGAATTGGAAATATGGTCCATCTATATGGGGTGAAGTGGGGAAACAGAAAGGTCTCTTGGCCAGACTTCTATAGTTCTCTGTGGTGAGAGAATCCCATTCTCATTATAGCAGAGTGCACAGAGGCACAACACAGCAGCATTTAGTTAGGCATGCGTATATGCTGAGAGTAAAGTAACTTGGAGCCAATTCATAGTTTCCAATCAATATATAAGGCATTTATTAAGGAACTCCATTCTAGATAGGAAAGTGAGGAGTTAGGATCTCTAATCTATCTATCTAGCTGGATGCAGATGTATTCTGCATCTTCTCTGCACACATGGTGCAGGGAGAGAGGCTTGCCGTGTTGCAAGGTAGAAGAGCAGGTAGGGAAGAGAGAGAGGAAGGAAGTTAATCCCTGAGATTAGCAATCTATATATCCAAAGGGATAGTGTCAGAGCAGTAGAGAAGGGATGACCAATGTCTTGACCCTCTAGCCCTCTGACTTACTAGTCTGTCCTCCACTGTCTGAGACAAGAGACAGCGCAAAGTCCTTTAACTTCCAACACAGACTTCTATAGGTCTCTCCCAGAACTTATTTCAGAGCCTTCAGCAGATATTGCCATCACTTCTTTAAGATTTAGTACAGTCATCCTGTACCAAGCGCGGGCTTCCCTATTGCGGATTTGAGTATCCATGACAGGGAAATTGTGACCCATCTTGCCAACCACGACCTGAGTATCCATGGTTTGGCAAGATGTTTTTGGAAATTGGTAGGAGGGGGGGAGTTTTTGGGAATTTGGGGGGAGATGGGTGATTTCAAGAGGTCAGGGGTCAGAGGGTGATTTTGGGGGGTCAGGGGTGATTTTTTCCTAATTTTTACTGTATTTTGTGGCCATTTTATTTATATCTGTGTAAACTGCTGTGGAAACTTCTTGTATTGTATTGTATTGTATTGTATTGTTTCATGACCACGATTCCCCTACCCCCCTCTTTTCAGTGCATTGCTATTGCTTGGCAACAGTGAATTTGCCAACTGCGAGGTTTTCCAGGAACAGAACCCTCGCAGTTGATGAGGGAGGACTGTACCCTGATATCCAGCAATCTGACATCCAAAAATGTGCTCTTTTTAAAACAGAAAGCTCAGATTTTTCAAGAAACTGCTGGCTGTGCTGGATCCCATGCTGGAAGGCAAATTATATGAACTACCTCATGACTACTACAACTATGCAGTACATATGAAGCTGCCTTATACTGAATCGGACAATTAGTCCATCTAGCTCAATATGCTTTACTCGGATTAGCAGCTCTCCCAGCAGCTTGGGCAGAGGCGGGAGGCTTTCCTAGCCCTCCTCCCCAAGATCCTTTCACTGGAGATGTCAGAGATTGTTTGACCCTGAGACTTCTTGCATGTGAAGCATGTGCTTTGGCCTCTCCCTGGGAAGTATGGCCCTGTCAGTTAGCATTCCTACTTTGTTCTCCATCTTTCTCTCCTTCTTCTGGCCCCTCCCCATCAGCCAACCATATTGCAATTAAGTTCTTTGCCAGACTGGAATCTTTCTATTTATGGTGTTATGCCAAGTCCACAGACAAAGGGCTTATCAGGTCAGACCAGAGTAGGAGAATTAGGAGGTGTGGGTAGAAAAAGTAGCAACAAGAAGGCAATTAAAATAATGAATAAATAGAAAAGAGGGGCTTCAGGAGAGAATAAAAAAAGAAGTAAATAGGAGAAGCAAAGACAGAAGATGGCGTTAAGCATAAGGATGAAATGCAAGACCAATTTAAAGACGAGGAATGGCAACAAACAGGTGTACTGAAATGGAAGAGTCCTAGTGGCAAGGGAAAGGGGGTGGGGGACAACAAAAATCATATATAACCCCAAGAACAGACAAACCAACTGCTCTGTATTATTTGTACACACAAGGAGTCATGTTTCCCTTGGGTGGTAAGAATATGCAGGCTGGAGAAAAATGATTGCTTTTTACAGAAAGCTGAGGTGGTTTGAAAGAGGGTTTGCAGCTCAAGATGTGTACACTTGCCCTACTTTCAACTCTGATAAATAGGTTTTGCAGGATTTTCTATTTTAAAAAAAAACAAAAACTCAACACCTGCTTTACTTGGGCCAGAGGTAACAGAAGAACATAACCCATTGGAAATTATTATTCTTTCCTACTACTTACAACTTATAAATGATTGTCTCCTCTTGTTATCACACCTCAGTGAAGAGCTGACACATGGTCTAGGTATGCACATTGGGCGTTGGAGTGGACAGGGATCTTCCTAAAACGTGAAAACTAGGGGCAGGGTGGAATATGGCAACGGCAAAGTACTGCACCTGTACACACCCCAGTATTGCAGAAGGTTGCTGGCGAGACCTCCCTGGATCTGCTTTTCAAATTCAAATTTCAAATTCAAATTTTTCAAATTTCTCCCTGGATGTGCTTTTCAAAGCCAGCGTGGTATAGTGGTTAGAGTGCTGTACTAGGACCGGGGAGACCCGAGTTCAAATCCCCATTCAACCATGATACTAGCTGGGTGGCTCTGGGCCAGTCACTTCTCTCTCAGCCTAACCTACTTCACAGGGTTGTTGTGAGGAGAAACTCAAGTATGTAGTATACCGCTCTGGGCTCCTTGGAGGAAAAGCAGGATATAAATGTAAAAATAAAATAAAATAAAATAAAATAATAATAAGCTAAAGTCAAAAAATCCATAACAAACAGCAAGTGCCGCCTTTGTAAAGAAGCAGATGAAACAGTGGACCACCTAATCAGCTGTTGTAAAAAGATCACACAGACTGACTACAAACAAAGGCATGACAAGGTAGCAGGGATGATACACTGGAACATCTGCAAAAAATACAAGCTACCTGTAGCCAAAAATTGGTGGGACCATAAAATCGAAAAAGTTGAAGAAAATGAAGATGTAAAAATATTATGGGACTTCTGACTACAAACAGACAAACATCTGCCACACAATACACCAGATATAACTGTAGCCGAGAAGAAGAAGAAAAAGTTAAAATAACTGACACAGCAATACCAGGGGATAGCAGAATAGAAAAGAAAGAAATAGAAAAAATAACAAAATACAAAGATTTACAAATTGAAATTGAAAGGCTGTGGCAGAAAAAGACCAAAATAATCCCAGTGGTTATTGGCGCCCTGGGTGCAGTTCCAAAAGACCTTGAAGAGCACCTCAACACCATAGGGGCCACAGAAATCACCATCAGCCAATTACAAAAAGCAGCTTTACTGGGAACAGCCTATATTCTGCGATGATATCTATAACTGCAGCAACAACATTGACAATAAAATTCAGCCATCCCAGGTCCTTGGGAAGGACTCGATGTCTGGATAAAAACAAACCAGTCAATAACACCTGTCTGACTGTGTAAACAAGAGATAATAATAATAAATTACCTAGTAAATGCAAAGGAAAATGATTACACTTTCCAATCAATCTGGAGCCAGAATAGCTGAAGAGACTACCTTGACTCACATATACATACCTGTTTATGTATATACACTAAGAGAGGAGAGCTGGTCTTGTGGTAGCAAGTATGACTTGTCCCCTTAGCTAAGCAGGGTTGACTCTGGTTGCATATGAATGGGAGAATACATGGGTGAACACTGTAAGATATTCCCCTCAGGGGATGGAGCTGCTCTGGGAAGAGCAGAAGGTTCCCAAGTTCCCTCCCTGGCATCTCCAAGATAGGGTGAAGAGAGATTCCTGCCTGCAACCTTGGAGAAGCCACTGCCTGTCTGTGTAGACAATACTGAGCTAGATGGACCAATTGGTCTTAGTATATGGCAGCTTCTTATGCTCCTATGTGTGCTCAGGTCAATGAGACTCTGTTCCCAGTGGCACAGCAAGGTTGGAGGGGACCCTGGGACAAGATTTGAGGCCATATTGACATCATCAGGTCACATTGGCTTGGCGGGAGAGTAGCTGTTGTGGAGTTGGGGCCAAGTGCAGCCATCAAGATGGCCAGAAGCACTTCTGGGCACCCTGCCTTCGCTGCCCTCCTTCACTGGGTCCTCTTGTTGGGACACAAGTGCTTCTGGCTGCTCTTGGCCACGACTCCACACCAGCCACTCTCCAGCAAAGCCAATGTGGCCTGATGATGTCATCTAATTGGTAAACCAGGGCTGCTGCTTTATTGCTGGTTTAAACCAGCAAGAACAGGCCTATCTTAAAAGGGACCACCAGTTCTTGATGGGATCAAGGCAGCTCTGCCATGTTAGCACACTGAATCAACACAGCTGCCATAGAGAGACTGGCACGAGTTGGGCCAATCACCCAGTGAAAGGGAGGTGAAGGAGGTGACAGTCCCTGAAAATCCTCCTCTCATCTCTATGGTAGCTATGCCCCTGCCCGCTCCATGTTCCCCTGCTTTCATAAGTGAAGGTGGTGGCACAAAGGACAGGCCTTCTTGGTCCTAGTGCCATGACCATGAAGGCAGGCCTGCCTTGCCCAATCACTGCTCACCTTATGAATGGTGAAAAGCTGGCAACTGAGTTAGTAGTACTGGTCGGCTGCTGCATATGCACTGTAATACTGGTTTTTGTGCAATGCTTTCTTTCCTTTTGTAATGTTGCAGTAGTGGCTCTTTGTATTTGTGGTTTTTATATTGTGTTTACATTTGTTCTTAATATTTGTTTGTAAGCTGCCTCGGGAGGACCCCTTGGGGACTGAAAGTGCAGAATATTATTAAATATTGTACATAAAGAAAATACTGGCCTGACTGTATTCCATGTAAATAAAGACCTAATAATAATTCTCTGCCTCACTTTTGTCTTTCAATTTTGGTTTTGAGAACATTAGATAAAAAATACTCTATAACCAAATTGTTTTCTAATACTTATTTTGCAATCATTGTGTAATAATTTGAAGGCTTGGGGCTTCATCTTTATTATCATGAAGCTATACTGTACATGAGACTTGTGAAAGTGATCTAATTTTTCCCTGTGAATGCAGCTTACTCTTTATTCTGAACGGTTTGAAGAATTCCAGAAAACACTGACAAAAAGCAACGAGGTGTTTGCCAGCTTCAAGCAGGAGATGGAGAAAGTGAGTCGTGCCTTACATTTCTAAAATCTATTTTTTATGCTCTCTGTTTGGTTATTGAAGAATGCTGAATTTTCTGCAGATCCCTTTAGTTTTGGTTATCAAGACATACATATTTGCTTCCCGCAACCAACTAGAAACCAGTCATTTTGTGGTGAAACATGATGGGATCTATTAGGAACCAAATACAGTTTTGATATTTTCTATATTACTGATACCAATTCTTATTTAGTAACACAACTGAAGTAACTGAGGCCTTTTCCTTCTTTTAAACCCAAGGGGCTTAAGATCTAGTCAATAACCATCTGGCCTGCGCAAATAAGTCGAAACACCATATTGTGGAGACTTTCCATACTATATCACTTCTCATTGTACAGGGGGATTGTATTGGTACATGCATGTCCCAAAGCAGCATAGTGGGCTTGGCCGTGGCCCAGGGACAGACTGCTGCTCAACCACACTAGCCATGGCCCCTGCATTGGTGCCAGACACATGCCAATGAGCGGGCATGGGCAGCACCAGGAAGAAGGGAATGTGTGGCCTCTTGCCCATTCCCAGCTGGGTGCTTGCTTGCTTTCCCTCTCACACTGCAAGTGAGAACATAAGTGTTGGTTGAGAGCAGGCGAGGGGCCGCACATTGTGATCCCAGCTGGTGAGTACTTCGCTTGCCGGCTGGATGCGGGAGGGTGGCGAGGGGGTGCCATAGCTGCCCCCAGACCCCAATGGTCTGGGGACATTTGTTCCCCCTTTGTCCAGTGGTGGCTCCATCACTGATGCTCTACTTCCTTGAGAGGTTAGAAGTTTCAGGAAAAACACTACTTTGAATTCCTTGATCACTGGAGAGTTTTGATCACTGGATGCACTCATTCAGGATCTATTGGGAAGTCATTTTTCCTATCCGAATACTTCAGTTCCTTAATTCAGCATAGTTAAGAAATCTACTATTACTGGCTGACATACTGTGCAAGGGAATGAGGGCAGCTGGATCACCATCTGCGCCTCTGTGTGCATGTTAGTGCCAACGATGGGACTGCGCTGCAGATCAGCAGTGCTCAGCAGGAAGAGCTCTGTGCGTGGAGTTGGGCAACATGGCACCCATTAGTTTCAGTGGGCATCACTATATGCAACTGTGTGCACGTGAAGCAGCTGAGGGGACAGGCAAGCTAGGAACATGGGCTGACATGCCACACAAAGATCGGCAGAGCCAAAAGAGGGGTGCGCACACTGCTACTCTATAGCACACACCTGTGCTGCATGTGGAGGCGGGGCTGCTCCAAGCCTGCTACGCATTGTGTCAGTGCCATTGCGACGCCACTCCCACCATTCCCAGTGGGAGGAGAATTGCAAGCTTGGTAGGCACAAAGCAGCCCTGCCTCCGCAAGCAACACAGGTGGGCTGCAGAGTACTGCACAGCAGCATGTGCGTTCTTGGATCTGCAGTTTCTTGGGTGGTAGGTCAGCCATGAGAACTGCTTCCTATCCCAATGAGGGGAGTAGTAGTTACACTATTGTGAAACCAGCCACTGACATCCTGCAATCCTGAAACTGCAAAGTTTCATCACTGCAGTATGGAAATGGCTCTCAGATTTTAGAGCCAGTTTATACATGCAACAGAATCAGGAAAGAAAACAGGTGACTGTTCACACTATTTGTGGGTTCTCAGTAAATATTTCTGTTTACCCTGTAACACTGCTTCAAACCCACAAATCAAAATCAGCAAACATTCAGGGTTGCTGAAATATTAACTAACACCTTTCTATACTGTTAAACATAAAAAAATGTTCATGTTTGATGCCAATAACTTTTCATTGCGACTACTAGGCACAATCAGTTATTAAGTGGTGTCCATACAAGAACTATTAAGATAGGTCCATACTGACATAAACACAAGGAAAGTAAGTTGAACTTTTATAATTATAGTGAAAACCGGACATTCCTACTGTGAACTTCGCATTTTCCCTCTTCTCTAGATGACAAAGAAGATGAAAAAGTTAGAGAAGGACACAGCTACATGGAAATCCAGATTTGAGAACTGCAATAAAGCTTTATTGGACATGATTGAAGAGGTGAGAAAATCTGTCCCTGAACATTCTTTTCTTAAGAGGCAAGAGTATCACCACATTTGTTGATGTGGTTAGAATGGTTAGAGATGTAAAAAGATGGTCACTTGTGGAAAGTCTTGGGCAAGTGAATTGTAAATCCATGTTTGTTTGTAGCTAATGTTTGACACCTAATAAATGGAGTGACAAAGAGGGGTAAGATAGCTGTTGCAGGTGGGAAGCTAGGGGCTGAAGCATTTAAGAAGGCTATAAGGTAAGTCCTAGTTCTGAGACTGTACAGCTGAAAGGATGAACAAGTGGGATATTTACTGGGGTATTTTGTGGCTTCTGGGATACAGCCATGAACTCTAATAAATTTTTATATATGACATTGAGTGTGCAAAAACAGCACACTTTCTTTGAGCAAGTTAAGCAAATAATAACAAACCAAACAAAAGAATGACAAGATTTCAGTTCCTGACCTTAAATGCAGTCCTTGCAAACTAATGGAGCTGGGCTGGCCACATACTGCAGAAGAGAACATCAGAGGATATACACTGCATGCTATAGCTGGAACTTCCTTGTCGTTCCCTCCCGCCACCCCATCATGCCAGTAAATGTTCATTTCTGTAACACTTGGCTGGGTACATAGAAATACACACATTGCAAAAAAGGCTCCAGGGCATCAAAAGCCTGATCTCTGTAAAAGACCAATATCTGTAAAAGACCTTAGCAGACACACTTTGCAGAAGTGGTCAAGCAATGGTATGATCTTGGGGTTACTTTTTAAGCAAGGTTTTTAACATAAAGAACAAAGTGGGGAAGGAAAATTAATCTGGCCCCTGAGATGGTTCTGTGCCATTTATCAGCTTGGCAATCTCCAACCTTTGCTTTCTTGTTCTGTCACAGAAAGCCAGGAGGGTCACAGAAACTGAGCAGTCTGTGGTGAAAATGAAAAAGCTAGAGAATCTTTGCAAAGCACTGCAGGAAGAAAGGGATGTATTGCACAAAAAAATTGTTCTTGTTCTATCACAGAAAGCCATGAGAGCCAAAGAATATGAGTGCTTTGTGGTGAAAATTCAAAGACTAGAGAATCTTTGCAGAGCACTGCAGGACGAAAGGAATGTATTGTACAAAAAAATAAAAGAAGCACAGTTTCCGGGGGAGAAAGAGGAAGAGGAAGAGGAAGAACAGCAGACTGGACAGGAGGACAGCCTGATCACTGATGCTGATACAAGCTCCTCTATTACTAACCAAGCTGATGCTAAAGTGACTGTAACTAATGAAAATATTCTGGATGATCTGGCTTCAGCTTTCATGGTGACCCATCACATGGAAATGCCCCTCATAGCCACCAACAAAGAGAGTGATAAAGAGTCACACGACCTGCAAACATGTAGTCTGATTGGTTCCCCAGAATCCCTCTTAGCCACCAGCAAAGAGAAGGATGAAGAGTCACATGACCTACAAGCATGTGGCCTGATCTTTCCCCCAGAAACCCTTGTAGCTACCAACAAAGAGAATGAAGAGTCACATGAGAGTCTCTGTCCCCCAGAGCCAGCACTACCTTCTCCCTTGCATCAAGAATCAGGGAATCCCTCCATGCAGCCAGCAGTATCCATGCCAAAAGCAGAGGCGCATCAAGGAGACACATTAGGGCAACCTGTTCAAGAGCATCCAGTGCTGCAATTGCCTGATGCCGACATGGAAGGAGTCGATTAGCATGATGAGACATTTCTTTCCAATACACCATCCTCTCATTCTCTCCTAATGTTAT
Source organism: Hemicordylus capensis (assembly GCF_027244095.1). Lineage (NCBI taxonomy): Eukaryota > Metazoa > Chordata > Lepidosauria > Squamata > Cordylidae > Hemicordylus > Hemicordylus capensis. Next base: position 353,529,830 of record NC_069657.1, on the reverse strand, counting down.
TTTTTTTAAGCAAAGATGTAACTTAAATACATACACTGAGATTTGCTCCTCAAGATCATGGGGCGCCTCTGTGTCATCAAGCTCCATCACTAAAAATGGATGTGCAAGGTGCCCTTTCCGCACATCTGATCAAAGCAAAGTGCTCCCCTAAAACAGAATGGTGAGCCTTCCCCACCCCCACCCACTCTCAGCACAGTGGGAGTGTGCAGCATGGAAATGGCTCTTTAAGCAGGAAGTTCTTCCTACTTGAAGATTCTGCATACTCCATATTTCCATTCTGCATACTCTCAAAACACAGCAATTCAGCATATTCTCAAAGCAAAAATGGGTAGTATTGTTTTGGTTTGCAAGAATAGCACAATGTCATTTTAAATACAGGAAGAAATATGTGTCGGAAGAGAAGGCAGCTGGCAGAACTAGAAAGTGTAAAGTAGTAAGGGGGAGGGCTTCAAATATAATCAAAAGTAGGAAAATAAAAAGGTACACAGTGTTTAGGCTGAGATCTTCAAGCCATTCCCTCCAAAGACAACCCCCAGACTCCAGAAACTAGCAGCTTAAGTACCGTACAGCCCCCCACCCCCCATGGTATTACACAGAACTTGCCAGACAGAATTTAAAGTTAAAAATACTTTTAAGGGAATGGGATGGTTACTGTTTAGGTCACTAAACTGGAACCAAAATCAGATGCTTAAAAGTAGTTCCGTTGAAATCAAGGGTACCTTTCCAAATAATTGTGCTCAGGATTGTGGTGTTAAGTCACTTCAAATCAGAGGTGCACCTACGTAATTTTGGAGCCTGGACCTAAAGTCCTTTGGAGCCCCCCAGGCCCCCCCCCCCGCACCCCACCCACCCCCACTGCAAGTTAAACATCATTTTTAACACTAGGTTCTTGAGGGCACAAAGCACACCACCCAGGACAGACTAAAGATTATTTGGGGCCCCCAGGGGGTGTGGAGGAGTACCTCTGCTTCAAATCATAGCCTATTCACAAAAGCATTAGCATTTCAGACACAAGAGTTGCAGCTTTTGATTCTTTGCTGGTTCCTTACAGATGTGTGTTTGAAAAACTGTTATCGACTTCATTTTTTAAAAAAGCCTCCTTGCCATGTTAGCTTTCTATTTACAAAGAATTTTTGAAGTTGGGTGACTTTCAAAGCAGCAATTATTCATGGAGCTTTTGAAGTGGTACTGATCTATGTGTGCTTCTTTGGCGCATCTGAATCTGCTCTTAGGTCAGATCAGATTATTAGCCACATTCAGCAAGACATGAAAAATCAACATGTAGAATTATAGAAAGTGACAATTCACTGGTACCCCAAGATTTAAGACTCAACAGAACAAATATGGTAGGAACTGGAAAGCCTCAAAATTGCTGAAGTGTTTATCTTTTGTTTTGTAGTGGGTGTTCTTTTGAAGAATTATCATATGTGTTGTGGCATTTTAAAATTGCATACCTATGCTCTTATATTCATATTTTGTATTATACAGTAAGTAATTCCACTAAAAAGCAAACTATGCACATATGTGGCTTGTTCTGATAACGTTGCCCTATATAACTTTACTATTATTATTGAAACATGTATAGCCACAATCCGGCACACAGTTATTTGTCCTTATGTCCCACTCAGTCAAATGGTCATTAAACTTGTAACTGTATACTGGATGATGGGCTGCATAACTTCACCTATAGAAACTTATTTTTTTTAAAAAAATCTTAACTATAACTGTAGAATTCCAGCCTGAATTTAATATTATTTTGCTTGTTGTTACCTTAATACTAATATTTTAAACACTGGATTTGTTTCTAGATCTACTAAAATGTTTTATTTGCTTTCCTGGTCTCCTGTTCATTTTCTAAAATTAAAAAAAAAATGTCATGCCACTCTAGAGAGGTTTTTTGCAGAGACTCTGAAAAGAAATTTACTTCAGGCCTAATAATATTATTCGGTATTGATACAGTACTTTAGAGTGTTCATAATATACGACATACGTTACCTCAATCCGGAATGGAGGGTGTGCATTCACATATCGGCCAAACTTACCCCAAAGTCCCTGCAAACTAGCCACCTAATGGCACAGCCGGGAAATGACTTGATTAGCAAGCCAGAGGTTGCTGGTTTGAAGCCCTGCTGGTATGTATTCCCAGACTATGGGAAACGCCTATATTGGGCAACAGCGATGTAGGAAGATGCTGAAAGGCATCATCTCATACTGTGTGGGATAAGGCAATGGTAAACCCCTCCTCTATTCCATCAAAGACAACCACAGGGCTCTGTGGTCACCAGGAGTTGACACAGACCCAACAGCACACTTTACCTTTTACCCTGCAAGCTATCAGGGAGCACTTCACACATGATTTGGGTTTTTCATTGCACGGTAGAGTGTAGCCTGATTTATAACCAGGGTAAAAAATAAATCTACTTTTTGTGTGGTTTTTTGGAGCAACTTCGAACTCGGAGTAAACTCACCTGCTGTGTGAAAACACAAAACACAAGCCAATGAAGAACACCAATGAGGTAGATCAGCATTAATAACATAGACCAGCATTATTTTCCATATGTCACAGATGGGTAGCTGAGGCACAAGGCCATTTTGTGAGATCGCGGCTGAGGAGAGATTTGAACCAAGGACCTCTGGCTCACAGCTCACTCCCTTATCCATTAAAGCACAGCAGTTCCTAGTAATCAATTACACTCGTAACACTGCTGGTTGGACTTGTGTTTATTTATGTTTCCTGAGAAAAATCCTGACAACTAAGTAAACTATGCACTTGTGCTCCTTCATCTTCCTGACAACTAACAAGGAAGGACCATGGTTCAGTGGCAGTATGGTCCTTAAGATGTAGAAAGCCCCAGGTTCCATCCCTGGCCTCTTCGAGTCAGGCTGGGAAGTATCTGTCTGAAAACGGGAGAGCTGCTTTTAGCTGGTGTTGACAAGACTGGGTTAGTGTGCAAGACAACTCCCTATGTAAAGCTGGTTGGGGGACAGGTTTTCTCCATCAATGTAAACTGGAGTAGATACATTCGATGTGTTCAGCAATTATAAATCTGAAACTTCTCAATAAACATATCCTAATGACTAATTTTTTCACAAGGCATTTCTGGGTGTGTAAGAACCAGTAATTCTCTAAAACATGTTGCTGTGCTAGAAAGGACAACGAAGGAAGGAAGGAAGGAAGGAAGGAAGGAAGAGCCATATTCAGGCCAAGTTCTAGTAGGCTTTTGATCATTCTCTTTTTCCTTAAATCCGTACCCACCACATCAGTCAGGAGGTGCCTACATGACAAGCCAAGTAAATGATTAATAGACTGCGAGCTTATACCTGAGAGCTGATTCAGCTGACACACCTGTAATGCAACATTAATGAAAGGGAGCATTAGCAAGGACACAATGATGTGCACACACACACACACATTTTGAAACCTGGGCACTGATCCAATAGCTAGAAGCTATTGGATGTTACTGCAAACAGAAAGAACTCTCATTGCAAATGGTTTTTGAAGTTTCCTGCTTGCCTTATTTTATACTTTGTTTCTCAAACATGATCTTAGCATTCCTTGTGAAACTACATATAGAAAGATGCAGTAAAGTCATACTTCTGAAAGCCATACAATACCAGAATTCAGATTTCCAGTACTTTGTGCCTTGGCCTATATGCCTCACTCAAGTGCAAGTGAAGGGTGCATCCAACTTTTTAAGACTATATAGGTAGGTGTTGCTCAGTAGTAGTCCCTTACATACAGAAAGTCTCAGGTTTTGTCCCTAGCGTCTGCAATGAAAGTATTTCAGATAGTAAGGCTAGGAATGGGTTAAAACTGACAACTTGGTTTGCGGTCAGTCACTGCTGACTATACAAGCCTAAATAGATCAATGGTCTTATTAAGTACATGGCAACTTCATATGCAGCTATAAAACAGATGTTTTAAAAATGCACATGATTACTATTGGAGCTAGTGGCAGACATGGTCCACAGTGTAACATGGGCAATACAGACCTGCCTGTGCTCCTGCATATCTCTAAATCACTCAATGACTGAGCTGCACAAGGGGGCAATACTAGTACTGTTGGCTCTTGTGCAATTGCATGTTCTGCGCTACTACCATCGGAACATAGGAAGCTGCCTTCCTATGTCAAACCTTTGGTCCATCTACCTCAGTATTGTCTACACCGGGGGTGGAGAACCTTGGCCCTTCAGCTGTTTTTTAACTCAATTATTGAACAATAATTGTGGCTGGGGATGATGGGAGTTGTAGTTCAACAACAGCTGGAGGGCCAAGGTTCCCCACCCGTGGTCTACACTGACTGGCAGCAACTCTCCGGCCCTATGTGGAGCTGCCAGGGAGTGAACCTGGGACTTTTTGCATGCAAGCACGCAGATGCTCTTCCTCTGGGCTATGGCCCCATCCAATAGCACATGGAATGTCTTATAGTGCTCACCCATCAAAATGCAAACCAATGCAGGCCTTGCTTAATGAAAGGGGGCAATTCATGCTCGCTACCACAAGACCAGCTCTCCTCCCCAATGCAGCGTGCAAAGTGCAATTGTCAGCAGCATTGATACTGCCCTCTTGCACAGCACCAGCTTCAGGTGATTTAGATTAGAACTCTGCAGTAGTGCAAGTCAAGATTCTACTGTCTGTGTTACACTGTGTAATGTGTCATTTACTGAATTTACTCACTAATTGTTCCATAATAACAACAATAATAAAGCATAGTAGCAACAGTAGATGATAATAGGGCTCTCATTACTGGACTAGCTAGGATTGTTTTGTTTTTAAAGTGACAGAGCATTTGCTGTACAGAAAGGAACTTTTTGATCAGCATTTCTGCTGATCAGTAACAGAAAGGAGTGAAAAACAGAAGGCCTGAGGCCACAAAGGTAAACAAAAGAAGCGAAAGACAAGGAAAGGAATCCTGGCAGCGGACCGCAGAGATTCTAATGGCCTCCAGGCACTGTGGGTGAGGCAGGTTGAGATGCAAGGACAGCAGCAGCTCCTCAATACTTAGGCTCCCAAATGGCCCATGAATGGATGATGCTAGAGGGAGGGGTTAAACCAGATTACTGAAAATGCATAGTAGGGAAATTCAGGCCTAACTGGGGGCTTGCTAAACAACCATCCCACAGAGACAAATAGGAGTGGGTGCAGAATGGATAGCCCATGATGCAGCAAAGAGACTATTTTAGCATTTCCTTGGGTTTCTGAAATGTCTTGGTGAGAAAGACCCTTCCCATTTACAGGTGGACATGGGGTGAACATAGACAACCAATTTGACATGTGAGGAACTGATCAACTCTTCCCTAATCTCTATCACACATTAGAATGTGTCACCAGGTTGGGGGAGGGGTAATTACACCATGTTTTCATTGATGCAGATAATCAAGCAACTGCTTGGCAGAAAACCTTACCACCTGGTCAGCTGGCTGTCTGTACTGGGCCATTAATGTCTTCTTATAGAGACATTCAAAGTTCCATTCCTGTTTCAGAAGCAACAGACTGGTGATAGCTTTTGTCTACAGTCTGTCAGAAGCTAGAGCATAGTCTGGATCATTGCCAATCTGTTGCTTCTGCTTCATCCACAGATGGATGATCTGATTAAACCTGGAGAAAAAGCAGGAATAAAGAAGTTTTTTAAGATGCTAATAAACTGCATTGGTAGAAACTCAATCATTTCCCCTATCAAATCAGATGGTGGTTTCACTCCTTCCAAAGACAAGTAAAGACAGATTTGGCAGTCTGCAGTATTGTTACAGACCAGGCCTGATTTATATACTAAATATGCTCATTAGCTAGTATACAAAATAGGTCTGGACCAAGTTCTTTTATATAGGTCTGGACCATGTGTGATCTGGATGCAAGGAAGAAAGGAGATCAAACCACTCAAAAAGGATTCAATGGGCTTTATTGAGTATAAAAGACTAACAACATAATCTAGCAAAGCAGAAAGCAGAACACTCTATCAATATCAACAACAGTATTTCCTGGCCAGCACCAATATTCAACCCATGTGCCTAACTAGCATATGTGTGTGCAATTAAATCTTCCTAGAGCCTAATACAGTTCAGATATAGACGGAAAAGTGGGGGGGAGGAAGAAAGGCTAAGGGCTGGTGTGGTTTGGGGAATCAGAAATTAGTAGGGGGAGAGGTGAAGGGGGCAAGGAAAGGGGAAGGGATGAGGGGATTCCAGGCTTGTAGGAGCAGCATATTTACCCAGGACCAGAGACTTCTCATCAGCTGAAGGAGTGAGGCGCTTGGCTGGAGACAGGAGTTGTTGCAGTGCTCAGATCATGGCTGAGAACCAGGGCACCATGGCTGGGGAGTCTTGACTTTCTCACTGTGCAGTAGAAGTCACAGACAGCCTCTGACCATGGGCAGAGTTCCTGCTTGTTGCCTCGCGGTTTAGCAGCAAACTCTGGGTGTGTGAGCAGATTGCCCGTAGGCACAGAACTGCTTGCTGTGAGCAAATCTTGCTGTAGGCACAAGATAGCTTGTAGGAGACAGTTCTTGTTCATGGACAGAGTTCCTGCTTTGCCCCGCGGCTTAGCAGCAAACTCTGGGATCCTTGTGAGCAGCTTTTGCTGTAGGCAAAAGATTGCTAAACTGCCATGTCCAGAGACTCCTTCTTATAGTGGTTCCATCCTCTGATGTCCATTTGAGTCTTCTGGATCACAAAAGGCGTTTATTCCTGCTATCCTCTGAATATTGTCTTTTAATTACCAAAATTAGCTCAGGATATTTGGTCAGTTCAGAGAGATCTCAGAATCTCATCTTCTGTAAACTGCTATCTTGAGGAGGGGACATAGCCCAAGGCGAATCTGCATCTCTGAGCAAATTGGCCCCCAGATGTGCCAGCCTGGTCCCAAAGGGTGTTAAAAGTCAGGGGTTAGTGGGAGAGAGTTAGTTCTATTGGTGTGAGACATCAATTACATTATTTCTTGTGTATTCAAAGTAACATCAAAAGGTATGCCTGTGTGAGGCAAGTTAATTAACACATTTGACTTAAGGCAGAAGCATCCTGGTAAGGGGGATTACTGGACAACAGGTTAATTTCAGCAGTGTGAGACTGGTAATTAAGCCTGAACCATTGTGTCTCAGTGAGTTTCCACAAACACTGATACCCAATGCTAGATTACCCCTGCCTCTACAAATCATTTACAAGCAATACCCAGGCAGATCTAATTGAACTCTTAATATAAAATGAAATCAGACACAGGCCTATATTTCACCATACTTCTGAGTTGGTACCTCTGGTTCTGATATGTTATGGACCATTCATAACAGTATTGGTTGGTAGGATGACATGGTTGGCGATATTGAGCTTCTGCTTATCAATGCTGATATATCAGCTCCAGAGTGCAGCCCTGGGGGGCCACAGAGGTTTTTAAGTCTGCAAGTGGAGAGCAACTCTGTACGAACAGGTGCTAACAGCCCCATGAACTTGTAGACACATTTCATCCTTCGATACGAGAGACTAAGCTATTCCTGGAACACCAGCCAGGTACAGCTTCTAGCAAAGGAGAACAGAAAGAATGAGCCACTCTTTTCTCAATAATGTGTTCATAGAAATAGTAGCCGCATAGAAACCTACTATCAGTTATACAGTATTACATATAACCACTGAAATAAAGTCTGAGGGCATATCTGCTCTACAGATTAGTCTGTTCTGTGTCAGTATAAACTATCAGGGCTTTCCTCAAAGAATCATAGAGACGAGCATTTGAGAGGGAACGGTGAGAATGCTCTGCTAGACATTCTGAGCCCTCCTCAGAGAACTCCAACAGACTTCCCTGGAAAGATGAGTTATGTTAGCATTTCCTGGGGTTTCAGAAATGTCTTAGTGAGAAATACCCTTCCTATTTACAGGTGGACAGTTAAGTCTGCAGTGTTGTGTACAAAATATCCTCAGAATTCCATTGCCATTCTTATCCCTGCATTAACCCATTTTTAACCAATCACTACCCAGTAACCCCAGCTGAATGAGCAGAAGAGACACCTAGTAATGGTGGCTCTTTTACATTCAGCAGAGGAAAAGCAACTATCCTTATTCAATCCAGCATAACATCCTTCCAGTGTCCATTACTGGTGTCCCTCTTATTTTTCTTTTTAGATTAGATTTAAGATTGAAAGACCTTTTGGGTCAGGCAACTGCTTTGTGATCTTTTTGCTGAAATGCAGTATACAAGTATTCATAATCACCAGATTTTTGCACATGCAAGGTTTTAATTCTATGCTATATGGAGGAATGCCATTTTCTTTCCATGTACAGAAGCAATTTTTTCTAACTGTAAAAAATGCAGCTGGTGCTAGAACACATTTCCATTCAGAATCCACCTGAAGTCATTTCTAATCCGTGACCTGGAAGCAAAACCAGCTTGCAGTTCTGCATTTCAAAGGCAGTGACCACCCCACACCAGACATACATACATCTCCTGACCTACTCATGTAAACAGTGTATCGTGTTTAAATAATGTTCCATGTTTAAAGAAGACTGCGATAATAGAAGCATTTCTTGCCTCTTGAGGTTAGCAGTCCAGTGAGTCACACTTCTGATCTCCATAAGCTACTATTTTCTTGGTTTCCGCAAAAGAGTGTATCATTAGCAGTGTTAACAGATGCTATTGTAGAAAGTTGGGCAGGGAAGCCTTTTGAATACCCCTGTATATTCAGCCCTGTATGCCATACAAAATTAAATGCAACAGCTAAGCAGTCTACAAAAAAGGAAAAGAGTATCATGTGAAATTGCTGAAATTCAGAAATAGCTAATCCCTTACTTATAAGTGACTAGTTTTCAAATGATTATTAAAAAAAGAAAAGAAAAAAGAAAAACACGCATTAACTACCCTTCGTTTTCTGAGCTGTGCTGCATGGTTTCAAGAGTTGTTCTCCCCATCACAAAATACCAGGGTTTGAACGAGAACAAAATGTTTCTCCGTTTCATCCGCAGAACCTGGAATTGCACAACTGAAAATCATGAATGTCAGAGAAGCCCTCTTTATATTCCCAACTAAAATACTGTGACTTGTTGCTAAAAATGGGTGACAATATTTGTAATCTCTTTCTAAGACTTTCTAAGGCTTCTTATATATCATGTCTTATAGCCACACGGTATCCTAAAGCATCTGCAAGATTTTATAATTGCAAAATGCCCCCTTTATGGGCCCCTTGTCATTCAGTTACCTTAATCATTTTCCTGAGTGATGGACTGATGCACCTGTTGCCTTACTGCTGTCTGACTATACATAGTCTGTCTGTCCATTCTGAAAACACATAGATGAAAGACTAGAAGCCCCATTGGGTACTATTCAAAACATTCCAAAATCCTGATGCAACACATTGGTTTACATATAGCTCAGCGATCCACAAACCCAAGAGGGATCTGGACTCTCTGGCTACGTGGCACTAAGCACTTCATCACTGCTCCTAGTGAAGGTATGGGAGGGCTCCAGGCCAATGATGCTCTGTGTCATCGCGGCTGCACCCAACTTCTTCTGGAAATTATGGGAGTTGAGCACTGCAGCAATGACACACAGCTTCATTGGAATGAAGCCTCCCACACCTGGGCTAGAAGCAGAGGTGTGGTGAGTGCTGTGCAGCCAGCAAGCCCGCATCTCTCTTGCATGCATGGCTCATGTGCTGTATGTAAGCCACTGGCTGTAATACAGAAGCTGTAATGCAGGCATGGAACTTCATCAGAAATCCCTATACATGTGCTGGGCATCTCTAGCCATAAGGTTTCTCCTTATTACATGGGGTCAGTTTCAAATTATCCATTTCAATGGAACATACTTCACTACTATTGTTCCTGTCCAGCAAGGGAAATTAACATGTGCTGCTGATGCAACTACACCCTGAGATGCTCATCTGGTCTTTGTTGAACCGGACTACTGCTGCATCTAGATGTGTGCCCTCATCTGAGGATGCTAGTCAGTGGGTACTTGCATTTGACCCTGAAGCTTGTATTTGCTCTGCAGGGCAAAACTTAACAAGTAGCACCTATGTGAAACCTATGCACTTTCTTTCACAGGAAAAATAGTAGAGGGGGTGGGGGGGTGATTTTGAATTGAAAAGTGATTCAGAGGTTATCCCCCACCTTCTTCATCACTGAATTAGTCCAGACCCACTCCAGATCCCATCTCCTATGACTGCTATTTTTTATTATTATTTGGTGTTTACACAGTCATACATGTGTTATTGACTGGTTTGTTTTATCCAGACATTGAGTCCTTCCCAAGGACCTGGGGTGGCTGAATTTCAGTATCAATATCATTTTTGTTGTTATTATAGATATCGTTGTAGAATATAGGCTGTTCCCAGTAAAGTTGCTCATTGTAATTGGCTGAGGGTGATTTCTGTGGCCCCTATGGTGTTGAGATGCTCTTCAAGGTGTTTTGGAATTGCACCTAGGGCACCAATTACTACTGGGATCATTTTGGTCTTCTCCTGCCACACCCTTTCAATTTCAATTTGTAAATCTTTGTATTTTGTTATTTTTTCTATTTCTATTTCTTCTATTCTGCTATCACCTGGTATTGCTATGTCGATTATTTTCACTTGTTTTTCTTTCTTCTCGACTACAGTTATATTTGGTGTATTTGTGGCAGATGTTTGTCTCTTTGTAGTCAGAAATCCCATAATAGTTTTGAATCTTCATTTTCAACAACTTTTTCAATTTTATGGTCCCACCAATTTTTGGCTACAGGTAGCTTGTATTTTTTGCAGATGTTCCAGTGTATCATCCCTGCTACCTTGTCATGTCTTTGTAGTAGGTCTGTGTGATCTTTTTACAACAGCTGATTAGGTGGTCCACGGATCCATCTGCTTCTTTACAAAGGCGGCACTTGCTGTTTGTTGTTGATTTTTCGACTTTTGCTCTTATTGCATTTGTTCTTAGTGCCTGTTCTTGTGCAGCCAATATTAGACCCTCTGTTTCTTTCTTCAAGTTGCCATTCTTAAGCCATTGCCAGGTCTTGGTGATGTCTGATTTTCCAGTTATATTGTGCAAATATTGACCATGCAGTGGCTAATTTTTCCATTTTTCTGCTCGGTTCTTGACTTGTTCTTTCTTGTAGGCCTGCTTTGTTTCATTGGTGTTGAATAGTTTCTCGTTATTGACCATTTGAAGTGCATCTTCTTCACTGTCCTGGATATAGTCTTCAAGGCCTCTTTTCTCCTCTAATGTTTGATGGACTTGCAGCATTCCTCTTCCACCTGAGCTGCGAGGGAGGTATAGCCTATCTACATCACTGTGGGGGTGCAGAGCATGATTGATGGTCATGATTTTCCTGGTCTTATGATCTAGCGTCTCTAGCTCTGCCTGGGTCCAGTCTATTATTCCTGCACTGTATCTGATAATAGGAATAGCCCAGGTGTTTATGGCTTGTATGGTGTTCCCGTTATTGAGTTTGGACTTGAGGATTTTTCTAACTCTCCTGATGTATTCACTTCCAATTTTCCTTTTAACTGCAGTGTGTGCGATGTTATCACCCTGGAGAATGCCCAAGTATTTGTAATGTTCTTTCTCTTCCAGGTTCTTGATCTTGCTTCCATTGGGCAGTTCTAGTCCTTCTGTTTTTCTTATTTTCCCTCTGTTCATTATTAATGCAGCACACTTGTCTAGTCCAAACTCCATTGCTATATCGCTACTGAATATACGGACAGTGTTTAGCAGTGATTCAATTTCTGACTGGGACTTTCCATACAACTTCAGATCATCCATGTACAGCAGATGGTTGATTTTACTTGATGTTTTAGATGTTTAGTATCCAAGGCCTGTTTTGTTTAGTATTTGTGAAAGTGGGGTCATGGCAATGACAAACAATAGAGGGGATAGTGAGTCCCCTTGGAAAATACCTCTTCTAATGCTAACCTGTCCAAGTGTCTCGCCATCTATTGTTAACTGTGTACTCCATATGCTCATTGCTTTTTAAATAAATATCTGAATGTTTTTCTGACACCAGTTGTTTCTAAACAGTTTAGTCAATCCATGCAACACTTAGATTTGTTTTTCTTCTCTTGCAATTTTCTAAAATCATTTTGTCAGTCAGCAGCTGGTCTTTTGTGCCTCTGGTGTTCGGGCAATTTCCTTTCTGTTCAACTGGAAGCTGCTTATTAGTTAATAAGTGTTGCATCACTTCATCTGCTATTATTCCAGTTAAAGGTTATCGGTCTATAATTACTTGGAACTGCATCTTTTGCTGGGTCTTTCATGATGAGATGAGTTTTCCCAGGTGTTAACCATTGTTCAATATCACCTCCTTGCAAAATGTGATTGAACTGTTTTGATAGTTGTTTATGGAGGCTTGTTAGGTGTTTAAGCCAAAAGCCATGCAATTCATCATCGCTTGGCGCAGTCCAATTTTTAATTTTCTTTGCTCTTTCACTTATTAATTCTAGTGTTATTATTAGTTCTTGCATTTGTTGGTTACATTTTTTGACCTCTTTCATCCAGCCTGCTTTTTTATTATAATCTATTGGATTGTCCCATAGTTTCCCCCAGAATTGCACTGTTTCTTCTTTATTTGGTGTTCCTATGTTTCTTGCGGTTTCTCCTTCTATGCTTTGGTAGAAACGTCTCTGATTCGACTGGAAAGGGAGATCCTGCCTGTGTTGTATAATTCTGGCTTCATATCTGCTAATCTTCTTTGACACTGCTGTTATTTGCTGCTTTATTATTTCCAGGACTTCTCTAATATTCCTTGAATCTAGATGGTATTTTTGGATCAGATACTCTTTGGTGTTTTCATTCTTCAGCTTCTTGTCTTTCATAAATTTCAATTTACTAGCATCCAATCTAAGCCTGGCAATTTTATTTTCTATTCTAATCTTCCATTTAGACGAAGATTTCTTTTTTTACAGGTCCACTCATCTTATACCCTAGCTCTTGCGTTGTTATTGTTGCTGCACTGTACATTAGTTGGTTTGTTTCTTGCAAATTATTGGTTGTTATTTCTGCAAGTGCAGCATTGACATCTTTTAATGCCTGAGCAAGTTGTTTTTTGGCAACTGTTTTTACAGCTGGAAGTCGAACCCTGGTGGTTGTTTGGTTCATGTGCTCAGTTATTTTTTGCTTTAGTTCTTGTTGCTTTTCTGTTAAACGGCATTTGGGTTTTTGAGGTGAAGGCAAAGGGGAGGTTGCCTGGTTTTGATTTTGAAACAGTTCAGCAACAGTGGCATCCTCGATTTCCAACACCTCCTCCACCTGCACCTGAGCAACTGCTTCAGTTGGCAGTAATTCTTCTTCCATATCTTGAGCCTGTGTTGCTCTTTGCAAGTCTTCCAGCTCAACTTCTGTGAATACTTTATTTCTTATTATGAATCTTCTCTCTTCTGCTAGCCTTTGTTTTGTTATTTCTGTATCTGGATGCTTCTCTTTCCATATTTGGTACATTCTTTTTAAATAACCTTTCTAGTTGGACGAGACTTGTAATAGCAGATCATTATTTCCTTGTTGGCATTTCTCGTATATTTTTTTCAGTTAAGCGGTGTTTCTTTCAGTAACCCTGCAGTCTCCAGCCCTGGTTGTTCAGTTGAAGATCCTGAGTCCTGTAGCCCACTTGCCACCAGATGTTCAGGAACTCCAGCACCTGACACGGTCCTTGTTGACCTGGGCGATGACCGATCCGGTATAGATTTATTAAAGTTACGTCTTACCATATTGTTGACAGGAGAGGCACTCGTCATCTGGCTCCTCTGGTGAGACCTGTCCAGTATGGTTGGACCTCTGGCATAGCTCTCACCTTCCTCAGAGCACACAAGCCCCACAACCATGCCAAGGTAGTGCCTCACTGGGGGATTATTATTAATTAATTATTATTATTATTATTAGGAACATAGAACATAGGAAGCTGCCATATACTGAGTCAGACCATTGGTCTATCTAGCTCAGTATTGTCTTCACAGACTGGCAGCGGCTTCTCCAAGGTTGCAGGCAGGAATCTCTCTCAGCCCTATCTTGGAGAACCCAGGGAGGGAACTTGAAACCTTCTGCTCTTCCCAGAGCGGCTTCATCCCCTGAGGGGAATATCTTGCAGTGCTCACACATCGTCTCCCATTCAGATGTAACCAGGGCAGACCCTGCTTAGCTATGGGGACAAGTCATGCTTGCTACCACAAGACCAGCTCTCCTCCTAAATTTCTTATTTGCACAGTGAAATAGATGTTATTGACTGGTTTGTTTCATCCAGACATCGAGTCCTTCCCAAGGTTATCAATATTGTTGTTGTTATAGGTATCACCGCAAAATGTAGGCTGTTCCCATGGCCGCTTGTTCTCCTCAGGCCACTGACAGGCCCAGGCCCTTCCCTCGCCCTTCCTTCTTTCTCTCTTCCCTTCCCTTCTTTTTCTCTCTTTCTCTCTCCTCCACTTGCTCTTCCCCTCTTTCCCCTCTTTTTAAAATTCCCTTCCCTTCTTTTATTTTCTTTCTTTCTCTCTCCCTTCCTGAGTTAATAGATCTTGTTCATCTTGTTTCTTCATGTAATTCACACAACGGCAGCCTCCTTCTCCTGAAGGGGCTCTTTCCTCCCTCACAACCCTTCTCTTCACAGACCCCTGCCCACTATCCTTTTATATTTTATATCCTAAATTTTTAGATTCCTCTCCTCCACAATCAAGAACATCTTCCGACCAGCCACACAGGATTAGTCACGGGTACGCCTTAGAGAATTTTTTTTTCATTCATTCATTCATTCATTCATTCATTCATTCAAAAATGAGTATCAGAATGAATAAATGTCACAAAATTCCATCTGAACAAAAATAAAATCCTAACAGGATTGCATAGAACTAAGTTATACGTATATTTCTTGCTACCTCATCAAAAGCATGAGATCAGGAACTGTTCACAGAACTCATTTCATCCATTCTCCTACCTGTAGGAGGATATACGTATGCAGCACTATGGAGTTGCAGGGTGGCTCCTTCATTTAAGGAATCTTGCCTTTTCAGCATTCTGTCATTACAAAGCCTGAATAGTTTATTTGTTGTAAAATCAATATTTGTCCTATTGTTATTAAATTTGGCATAGAAAACCTATTTCATGGGTACACGAAGGATAAGATGTATCCTGAATGAACACAATGTGAGAGAATGCACAACATGTTTAACAGCATAAGAACAGCCCTGCTGGATCAGGCCCAAGGCCTATCTAATCCAGCATCCTGTTTCACACAGTGGCCCACCAGATGCATCTGGAGAGCCCACAGGCAAGAAATGAGGGCATGCCCTCTCTCTTGCTGTTGCTCCCCTGAATTTAGAGGCATCTTACCTCTGAGGCTGGAAGTGGCTGACAGCCACCAGATTAGAAACCATTGATAGACCGGTCCTCCATGAATTTGTCTAAGCCCCTTTTAAAGCCATCCACACTAATGCCCATCACCACATCCCCTCTCAGAGAATTCCATAAATTAATTATGCACTGTGAGGAAAAAAGTGCTTCCTTTTGTTCGTCCTAAATTTCCTGGCCTTCAGTTTCATGGTATGACCCCTGGTTCTAGTGTTGTGAGAAAGGGAGAAAATTTTATCTCTGTCTCTCCTCTCTCTGCTCTGTGCATCATTTTATACACCTCTATCATGTCTCCCCATAGTCATCTCTTTTCCAAACTAAAAAGCCCTAGATGCTGTAACCTTGCCTTATATGGAAGGTGCTCCAGGCTCCAGATCATCTTGGTTGCCCACTTTTGCACCTTTTCCAGTTCTACAATGTCCTTAAGATACAGTGATCAGAATGACACACAGTACTCCAAATGTGGCCACACAATATTTTTATAAGATTTGTATCAGACAATTATAATATTAGCATTTTTATTTTCAATTCCCTAATGTTTAGGGATATGCTGTTGATACTCTCAAAGAACTCCAAAAGGTTAACAAGGCAAGACTTGCCCTTGAAGAAGCTATGCTGGTTCTCCTTCAGCAAGGCCTTACTTTCCATCAATTTACCCAGCACAGAAGTTAAGCTAACTGGCCTGTCGTTTCCCAGATCCCTCTGGATCCCATTTTTAGCCTACTTTCCAGTCAGATTATGAGATCACCCAGCATTCTGTGTGTGTGTCCGTGTGTCCGCCCCTATCAACTTTGCAACATGATTTAAACCAGATTAGGGACAGTTGTAGTGAGTGACACATAGGGACACCTCTATGGCGTAGTTTGTGATGATGTCATCCACCCTGAACCAAGATGGCAGACACATAAACTTTTGAGGCACAAGTGGGTTAACCTGTGAACCGCCTAACCAATTTGAACCAAATTCACTACAGCTGTAGAGACACATAGGGAGGCCCAAATGGCATGGTGTGTGATGATGTCATCCCCTCCAATTCAAGATGGCAGCCACGTGAACTTCTGAGGTGCAAGCGGGCTAATTTGTGGACTGCCTAACCCATTTGAATCAAATTGGGTACAGTTACAGTGAGTGACACACACAGACACCTCAATGGCATAGCTGTAATGATGTCATCCACCCTGATTCAGGATGGCAGACATGTAAATTTTGATGAGCAAATGGGCTAACTTGTGAACTGCTTAACCAATATGAACCAAATTTGCTGTAGCTGTAGGGACACAGAGACACTACCTCAATGGCATAGTTTGTGATGATGTAATCTACCCCAATTCAATATGGCAGACACGTGAATGTTTGAGGCACAAGTTAGAACATAAGAACATAAGAACAGCCCTGCTGGATCAGGCCCAAGGCCCATCTAGTCCAGCATCCCATTTCGCACAGTGGCCCACCAGATGCCACTGGAAGCCACAGGCAGGAGTTGAGGGCATGCCCTCTCTCTTGCTGTTACTCCCCCGTAACTGGTACCCAGAGGCACCCCACCTCCGAGGCTGGAGGTGTCCTACAGCCCTCCGACTAGTAGCCATCAATAGACCTCTCCTCCATGAAGTTATCCAAACCCCTCTTAAAGCCATCCAGATTGTTGGCTGTCACAGGGGCTTAACAAGGTTGGCTTGGGCCCAGAGACAAGATTTTAAAATGCCGCCCCCCCCCACCACCCATCACCACCTTCCGCTCCTTCTCCTGGCCCAATGTAGACTCTGCTAACTATCCCAACTAGCTAAAAGGTGTAAATAACAGCACAGCAGAATCAAATTTATTGACTGCCTGACTCCATTAGACTTGAGGTGGTTTACATAATTAAAACAACAGCAGCGGGGTAGAGTGGGGGGAAACACACACACACACACACACACACCCTAAAAGCCTGGCAGAATAGATCAGTTTTCAGAAGTTTCTTAAAAGACAGAAGGGAGGGGCATTAGGAATCTCAGGAGGCAAGGTGTCTCAAATAAATGTGAGGCTGGATGGGATACAGAATGGGCAGAAAGCAGATTATAATCATGCAGGAAATGAAATGACCATGAATGGAACCTTGCAACTACTGACCTCTCTCCAGTTTGGGAGAGCTAGAAAGATAGGCTGCTTCTCCTTCATCATGTATACTTTTAAAAGACCCATAAGATCTCTTGTGCCAAGGACAGGTCTGTAATGTTTGAGTGATTTCTCCACTCTCTTACCTACCTTTGCATGTTAAGTGATTAAGAGTCAAAGAACAGCCTTGGATGTTAAAAAGCGGTTGATAAACAGAGCCCGGGAACTGTGAGAAGCACACACTTGTCACTCTTCCCCTGAGTGTGCCTCCCCACTTCTGTTTTCCTAAGGGGGGGGAGGAAGGGGGAGCGGAGCATTGCAATTAAAAATGAATAAAGGCCCTTCGCGACACTCTGCTTCTCCTTCCTCTGATTCCCCTTCCTCCCCCCCCCACTTAGGGAAACAGAAGCGAAACCTGGGCAGACGGGGGGGGGGGGAGCGGGCATGCAGCCATAATGCCCCAAATAATGAATCAATATGCCCACTCCCACTGCCAGACATGCAGTGTGTGTGCGTGCGGGGGGGGAGCGGGCCATAATGCCCCCAAATGAATCAATGCGTGAGCAGCAATGGTGTGAACAAGCAATGGCGTGAGCAGCACTCTCAAGCTACCTGAGGGGCTTGAGTCCTGCCGCAGCTCCATCTCCATAACAGAAGAACTGAAGTTTTTAGAAGTGGCTAGCCTGGTGGCTGGAGGCTACAATTGACCTCCTCTTCCTTGCTCTCGGCATCGTCGTCATCGTTGTCCTTAGCCGACCGAGCCGAACCACCCAGTCATGCCTGCATTCCCTTTCTTTATCACGGGGGTGCCACCAGCCAATGGATGGGGAAGGAGAAGGAGCCGACAAGAGAAAACGGTGGAGAGGGAGGAAGGTCAAGAAAATACGGCGCGCTCGCACGAACATGGAGGAAAATTTTTTAAAATAAAATAATTCAAATTGAAGGAGCTGCAACAGGCGCTAGGTGGGGGGAGGCACGTGACATGTCTCTGGAGTGGCCCCCCAGAGGCCAGGGCCCCTAGACAGCTGCCTCCCCTTGCCCAATCTTAGTTATACCCCTGGGCTGTCACCACATCTCATGGCCGAGAATTCCACAAGTTGATTATGTGTTGTGTGAAAAAGTACTTCCGTTTGCTGGTCCTAGATTTCCTGGCAATCAATTTCATGGGATGACCCCTGGTTCTAGTGTTATGGGAGAGGGAGAAGAATTTCTCTCTATCCACTTTCTCCACACCATGCATGATTTTATAGACCTCTATGATGTCTCCCCACAGTCGTCTTTTTTCTAAACTAAATAGCCCCAGGTGTTGTAGCCTTGCCTCATAAGAAAGGTGCTCTGGGCCTTGATCTTCGTTGGTTGCCCTCTTCTGCACCTTTTCCAGTTCTACAATGTCCTTTTTTAGATGTGGTGACCAGAATTGTACGCAGTACTCCAGGTGTGGCCACACCATAGATTTGTATAAGGGAATTATAATATTAGCAGTTGTATTTTGAATCCCCTTCCTAATGATCCCTAGCATGGAATTGGCCTTTTTTACAGCTGCCACACATTGAGTGGACACTTTCAATGAACTGTCCACCATGACTCCAAGATCCCTGTCCTGGTCAGTCACTGACAGCTCAGATCCCATCAGCATATATTTGAAGTTGGGGTTCTTCATCCCAATGTGCATCACTTTACACTTGGCAAATGCGGTTCAATGTTGGCACTTTGTTGCCCACTCACCCAGTTTGGAGAGATCCTTTTGGAGCTCTTCACAATCAGTTATAGATTTTACTACCCGAAAGAGTTTGGTGGTATCTGCAAATTTGGCCACCTTGCTGCTTACCCCTGCTTCTAGATCATTTATGAATAAATTAAAAAGCACCGGTCCCAGTACAGATCCCTGGGGGACCCCACTTCTTTCTTCCCTCCATTGTGAAAACTCTCCATTTATACCTACCCTCTGTTTCCTTTCTTTCAACCAGTTAGCAATCCCCACATGTACTTGTCCCCTCATCCCATGACCGCTAAGCTTCCTCAGGAGTCGTTGATGAGGAACTTTGTCAAAAGGTTTTTGGAAGTCCAGGTATACTATGTCAACTGGATCACCTTGATCCACACACTTGTTGACACTCTCAAAGAACTCCAAAAGGTTGGTGAGGCAAGATTTACCTTTGCAGAACTCCCAGCAGGATCTATTCTTCTATGTGCTTTACAATTTTATCCTTGAGGATGCTTTCCATCAATTTGCCTGGAATGGATGTTAAGCTAACCGGCCTGTAATTTCCCAGATCACCCCTGGATCCCTTCTTGAAAATCGGTGTTACATTTGCTACTTTCCAGTCCTCTGGTACAGAACCTGATTGCAGGGATACGTTATATATTTTATCAAGGTAAACAATAACTTGGATAACTTGTAGACTCTCTAACTGATTTAAACAAAATTAGGTACAGTTGTGACACACAGGGACACCTCAGTGGTATAGTTTGTGAAGATATCATCCACCCTGATTCAAGATGGCGGAAACAAATTTTTGAGGCACAAGTGCATTAACTTGTGCACAGTAACCAATTAGAACCAAATTTGCTGCAGCTGAATGGACACATAGGAATGCCCCAATGATGCAGTTTGTGATGATGTCACCCACCCCAATCCAAGATGGCAGGTGCATAAACTTTTGAGACTCAAGTGCACTAACTTGAGAGCTGTCTGATTTGAACCAAATTTGGAACCGCGGTAGTGAATGACACACAGGTGTACCTCAATGGTGCTGTTTGTAATGATATCTGCCCCAATCCAAGATGGTGGACACAAACATTTGAGGCACAAAAGATCTAACTTGTGGACCTCAATTTGCACCAGATTTAGTCCAGATGTAAAGACAGTGAAAGGAAAGTAGGTTGATTAGTTCTTACTAGAACTACTTGTTGAAAACTGGACTAGCTACTTCCCACTCCTCTGGTAAGGGCCTGATTAAACAAAGTTACATATTTTTGCTAGATCAGTAATTTCACATTTAAATTCCTTCAGAACCATTGAGTGAATGCCATCTGGCCCTAGCAATTTGTTAATTTTTAGTTCTTCAAGACATTTAATCTCTTCATCTCTTTCATCACCTCAAATTGGTCCAGTTCTTCAGCTTCCAGGCCTTAAATGCTCAATTCCTGGAACATGGTCAGTATCCTCCACCATGAAGACAGATGCAAATAACTCATTCAGCTTCTCTGCAGTCTCCTTATCCACCTTAATAACGCCTTTCACGCTCTCATCCAAATGTCTCCCTGGCAGCTTTTTTGCTTCTGATATATTTAAAGGAGTTTTTGTTATCCCCCCTTAACACTTCTAGCTGCATGCTCTTCAAGCTCTCTTTGTCTCCTTGCATTTCTTTTGCCAGAGTTTATGTTCCTTTCTGTTCTCTTCATTTTGACTTATATGGAACAGAAGTTGATACTTGTACCTTAACATAAATTCACGTGCTTTTTAATACATTAGTGAGTTTATGAGTGCCCAAACTCTACCCTTAAACTAAGTTTTTTGATCCTAGAATGCATGCGTGCACATACACACAAATAGATGGCAAATTATTTTTATCTACATCCCAAGCTTTTCATCTACTCAGATATCTCCTCCAACACTGGAATATATCCCTTGAAGGCTGACTAGCTAAACTAGCCCAATATTCACCCACAACAGATTTTTAAATGTTTATTTACATTATTAGGTGAGAAAATTGGGCTCACATTATTAGGTGAGCCAGAAAGTAGAGAATAGGCTCTGCTGACTCAAGGGAACAAGTCCTTTAACAAGATGTTTTATCTTCATTCAACTCAGTAACAAGAAACACACTCTAATAGGGAAACATTTTCAAGTGAACTGCATCATGTTTTTCCCCATGTTGCATGTGGATGCCATCATCATGGTCACCAAACAATGTAACATACAAAGAATTTCATTAAAGACTACCCCTGCTAACTGGGCAAAGAGGCACCTTTTAACCTTGTGATTCTCTTTTATTTAGCAGGGGGAGAATAACTGTTGCTGGTATCTATCATGTTTCTTCTTAGATTTTGAACCCTTTGGGGACAGGGATCCATCTTATTTATTCATTATTTCTCAGTGTAAACTGCTTTGGAACCTTTTGTTGAAAAGCGGTATATAAATATTATTTGTTGTTGTAAGTGTGCCAATGGTATTTTGGAACTATGCTTCAACTCAGAATATTTTGATCATACTTCTTCAGATTTTTCTTTATTGGCCCTAATTCATCAAGTATCTTCCTTTCCTTAAATCCCACAGCAGATAGGCCAGTTTTCACATTTCTTCTGCTGCTGAAACTCAAGCAGTAGAATTGCATGTGTTCCTGAGAATCATGGCTGGAATGACTATGTGCCCTGTAAAAACAGCACGAATCTCAGGCACCATACCAAACTGATATTTAACAGCGATTGTGAATCTGAGGTCTGATCTATGGTGGTTACATTCTGGTTTGGCCTCTTGCCAAAATGAGATGGGCTCTGTTTGTACTTGACACACGATCACTCCAGCCACAATTCTCAGAAATATGCACACCACCACTGCCCAAGTTTTGACTAAAGTACTATCATGAGAACCGCCCCTATGTCTTTAACAGGTCAAATGTGAGTGTGCCCTCTGTTCTAGAAGTCATGAACTCTTGTTCCCTCCTACATCCATCCAGATGGTTCATTATTGGACCTTATTGAGGACAACAAATTTTGTAATTATCTTTGCAATCTGTTAACACAAAGAAACAGTTCTAGGCATTTCCAATAAGGTCATAATAGAGGTTCATCTATCACTGAAGTCCTAGAAAACTATCCTTCACTCATCAATGAAGTTCTCTTGGGCAAGTTATCTTCCCACTCTCTTAGCCTAAAAAGGAATGGAACAACAAGAATATGAGAAAATTCGGTATACACTGTTCCCTTAAAGGAACAGCAAAATACAAATGTAAATATTATTACTGCCAACATCCTCACTGTGTGGCCACACAAGGGAAAGAAGTGTTCCCACTGTGGAGAGCTTTTCAGAGCTCTGCAGACATGATCACAAAAGGGTGAGTGATTTTTGCCAATCTCTCCTTCTCTAAGGAATGCTCTGTGCCACCCAAACATGTCCCTTAAGGCTGCACAGCATTTCTGTGTAAAGGAGAGATCAGCAAATAATCCTCCCACCCCCAATCACTGCTCCAGAAGCTCTTCACAGCAGGAACGCTTCTTCCCCTTGCATGGCTGCACAGCTAGTGAAAGTGTTGCCCAATGCATTTAAGTAGAGACTGCACCACTTGGCTTACAGATTTCCCTAAGGGATTATGTACAACCACTCTGAGTTCTTATTTGTACCAATTTAAAACCATCACCAACAGTTTTCTGCAATTTATTTTTTTTTAATACAGATAAATCACAACCAAAAAAAAAAAACTTAACACCACACAAAAATGGCATTATAACCAATTTTAAATTTCATCAACATTCATTTGCTATGTACATATTCTTTGCTCTGCAAAAGTGCAATCCAAAACTGGGTTGTTTTTTCTTTTTAAAAAAAGGCTTTTTCTGACAAACATAGCGGGGCTGGCTTTGTGACCTCATAACACTTTGCCCTTGAATACCTCGTACAATAAAATCAGAGATAAATGAAAATAAACTTGATACATGTCTTCCTACCAACAAAACTCACTGACAGATTCACATGTTGCCTCAAACTTTGCCCTCTCAAAATTCCAGCAGTTTATATATGTCAATAGAAATAAAAGGCCACGATCCAACAGATCCACTTGTGGGCTTAAATAGGCTGTTGTGCCTGTGCTGGATTATGGACCACAGAGTGGAATCATAAATGAAGACAGGCTGTACAGTTTGGGGTTCTGCTGGTGTTAAATTGCTTAGGACAGGGGTTCCCAACCTGTGGTGCTCTAGACGTTGCTGAACTACAGCTCCCATCATCCCCAGTCACAATAAGGTTTATATGGGGATGATAGGAATTGTAGCAACATCTGGGGTACCAAAGGTTGGGAACCCTTGGCTTAGGCCCACACACATTATGCTCTGTTTTTTCCTCAAAGGCAACTGCATTTAGAACATTACCATTTTAAATATACATTTGCAACAGATAGAATAATCACATATGTAGATGGCTCTCTATTTTCATTTTGTCAGAGGAGTTTGTGCCAATGAAAGTGTATTCTGTCATACAGTGGCATATCTTTAGTTTATCAGCACAAATTTTCCCCACATCTGGGAAATGATGGGAGAGTTTAGCAGTTTTTTTCAATCACCATACACTAAAACAGATAAAGGGAGAAAAGATTTCCCCAAGACATGATGGTCTTCATAGAGATCTGTTTTGCAGGGGCAGAACTCTCATGTCATCGTCCTCATTGTGCACTCTGTCCCCTTCAAAGCAACTTGGCCGAGGAGAAACCAACTCTCCACATTAAAGAACCTGGCATGTGCCCTTCATCTGAGAAATCAGGTATCACCCCACAGATCTCTGCACCATGGCAGAGCCCTCAGAATGACTTTCAGTTTCCAATAGAAGGAAGACTCAACAAGTACAATGGGGTGCGCATTACTCTCTTAAATACGGCATTTCACCCACGAGTGCAGCTTCCCATGCAACAGTGGTATTCAAGCCAAAAGTAACTTGTAAGGAACCACTGCTTAGCTGGCAGGCATCCTTCCCATCACAAGATACCTGCTGCAGGAGATAGAGATAAGAAGCAGCACCGCACCCTATGCTCCTCCCAACCTGGTTTAGTAAGGGGTCCAGATGCAGTTTGTGGTCTGTCAGTTGCCCATTAAGCAGGGCTGCACAACTTCAGATCTCCTGAATATATTGGACTAAAACTCCCATTATCTCTGACTATTGACCACGGTGGCTGGGGATGGGAGCTGTTGTCCAACAACAGCTGGAGGACTGAAGTTGTACAGTCTTGGTGTTTAACATAAATGAGAAAGCAATTCCATTTAGACCCCTTTAAATAAAAGGGCAATTTTCTTTGGGAAGCATTTTTTTAATATTCCACAGCTAAGCCGATTTTCAAAGCAAAAAATATTTATCTTGACAATACTAACAGACAGATTTCTATATATAATATTAAAAATAAAATGTAACATGGATTTAAGGGATTGCCTATACATTTTATTTCCTCACTGATATTTTCTTCTGACAGACTCTTTCTCTACATACATATTTGCACAACACTCTCGGTTCAGTTCCTAACCTTCCAACTTTTAACAATGCGTCCTTTGACAATCACCAGAATTTCACTCTGCAAGAATGCTGAATAGGCATATCTCTCTCTCTCTCTCTCTCTCTCTCTCTCACACACACACACATGATGCAGAAATAACTCAACTGATATAGAAGCATAAGCATCAACTCTTCATCTCTAATGTGCATATGACCAACTCCAGTACACACAGGGAGCTTGCCTCCACTTGACCTGAGTGGCTCCATTTTCTTCAAGGTTGGGTGATACTCCACATGACCAGTGGGGGTGTATATAATGAAGTCTCTGTCACATAATAATGGAGTTTATCTATCCAATTTGTACACCACCCCAAACTCTCACCTTTGGGCGGTTTACAGCTGAACTATGAAAACTATTTTCAGACTTCGGATTCCAAGTTAGATCCATACATTCTGCCTCTTTATTCAGGCAAACCAATGTATTTAAGGATTTATATGCAGTTTTTTCACTTTCCAGCCTGCAAAAATTCATCCCTTTTTGGTCTAACTTTCCCTGCTATGGTCATTTCTGACTTCATATCCTGAGGGTAGCCCTACAATCTGATTAAGGACCAGTTAGCTTAATCTAGAGATCAGCTATTGGAGGCCCTAGAGCCAAATCTGCACCCCTTGCAGATCATCCATTTCCATTGCTGTTTGAAGAGAGCTTGATGGCAATGGCAACAGAACTTGCTGGCAGCTGAGAACTGGGCAGCTGGCCTAAGCCCAACATCCCCTTCTATTAAAGGAGTTGCTGACTAGAACCTTGAGTATACAGACTGCTGAAATGTTTGTAGTGTGTGGAGTTAAGCATGCACATAAATAGTTGAGATCATACCTGTTAATAGATTGCTTAGCAGCAAATTTTTAATAATTTGTCTTATTAATTTGCTGTTAAGCAAACACACAGATCACTTAAAAGCAAATTAGTAAGAGACATCTCTTACAGAAGTAGTCTCAAGAAGTAAATGACATGATTACAGAACTGCTCAACACTCTTCTCTTCCTATGCAAAGAAGCTATGTCAGTGGAACATGATCTGCAAAATGTTGACAGAAATGGCATCTGGAACAAATATCCAGTGAACAACTAAAATACTTAGTTGCCAAATGTACAAGGGACCCAAGTTATTTAAAAAGCTAAATAAGTGAGTATTTTTTGAAGTTAGAAGCAGTATTCTTCTAATTCAAAGACATGGTATCATGTAAGCTGGGCAAACAGTTAAAGCTTTTACAGGGAAGGGGATATGTATAATTAGGCAGAATTAATAGTTCAGCAGGCAGTATATTATATAGTTGCTGTATTATGTAGTTATATTCTTTTGAGAATGTATGTGGCATTTTAAATTCAAACTTGCCATAAGTACAATCGAGGATTCTGCTTTTTAGGAAAGAATATTTTGCCAAGCTATGAAGTGGCAATGATTCTAGTATAACGGCAGTGATCTCAATGGGGCTTTAGTGTCAACCATCAAGTTCTGGATTTGGCCAATGACCTATTGCTAGTTTATAGAAAATGCTTTTAAACTATTCATCTTCGGGAGTAATTATATGGATGAAGTCCTACAAAACTGAACTCACTCTCTAAGTGGATCACTCATTTCTTTTATTAAGTTATCTGTGCTGAAAGATTCAAGAGATGTAAATATTCCCCCTTTCTAAGAGCCATAAAATAAGGATAAGGAAGTGATAAGTTATATTCAAAATCTTGAGCACACTGATGTTCTTTAAAGATCATTGATTCTGTGTCTTGGCAGTGCAAAAAACCAAAAACCAATCAATTCAATCATTTCACTTTTAATCCCTCAACCCAATGTGAAATTCAAATTTGCAAAGCCTGTAAAAGTGCAATTTCAGAACAGGTACTGAAGAGTAGGACTCAACTATTTTAAAATCATTTATTATCTAGCTTAGTTTCATACCATACACTCTTAACATTTCAGATGACCCAGGTCATGGCTAAGATCCAAAAGACCATGGAACTAATTGGTGTGTGAACACAGCAGGACCATCACACCACATAGCAAAGTGCTTCTGAAACAGCAGGGAGTTTCAAAAGCAGTTTCTGACATGGTATAGAAGCCTGCTGTTCAAAGTAGTAAACAAGGAATTCACACTGTTAGCACAAGCCTCCTTCACAAGTCTAAGCAGCAATTTGAATCCCAGCCCATGCCTTCCACTTGCCACTGTAAGGTATATTACAGTGAATCCACCCTGCCCATTCATGCATAAGCTCACATACATACAAGCCCTCTTCAGACATGGCGGAAAACAAGATGCCATACTTTTGTACAGTATCCCATGAGTGCACCTAAAAGTCCCACCACAGCACCGATGTGCCAAGAAACATCATCCTCTGAAAGCTTATGGCATTTGTCTGAAGAGGCAAATGCCATAAGTGTCATGGTGACAGTTAACACTCATGCCATCATCCTTATGGCATTTGCCTCTTTAGGCAAACACCAAAGCATGGAGAGCACAGGGAGGGTGCTGTTTCTTAGTATGTCGGTTATGGGGTGGGGCCTGTCAATACAGCACCCCTTTTTAATTTTTGCCTGATCAAAGAGGGCTACATACACATAACCTTAGGGTATGCCAGCACCTCTAGTATGGTGTGCATATATGTGTTCGCATGTATATATATTTTATATGGGATATGTTCTTGAACATGCCATGAACAGTTGGCACATCCCCAATTGTGTCTATGATAACAGCTCTTAAGGTTTTTATTCTTAAAAGATTAGTACTTAGTTTAGTTTAGTATTCTCCAACCACTGTAGTGGACTCATCTGCTTATTTTTCAAGTGGCACTCCAACCCACAAGTAAACCTATTTATGTGTAGGCACCCAGTGGGCCACATGAAATATAATACATTTTTGTCCCTCATATACTGCAACTGTGCAACGGGACAAGGATCAAAGCAAAACGATGACGGATTCTTATTAAGACACCCCCTGCAAACCTGGTTTGCAGTCAACTAAATGGTCCTTTCACAAGGAAGCCCTAAAAGGCCTGCAAAGAAACTGAAACATAATTCATTAAAATCTGAAGCTTGTTTTGGTGGAAACAACTTCCCTGATTGCTAGAATTACAATGTTAGCGGAAACAGTATGATCTGTCAGTGAGAGTGGCTCTGATTATCAAATATATACTCCAGGAAGACATAATGCAAAAATAAGTTTTTGTGGTTTGTTTTTTTTAAACAGTGCATTTTCTGACATAGCATTACATTCATTTGTCATAATGTTTAGATTTACCTCATCAGACATAATCTCAAAGTATATCAGCTAGCACTACTTAGCCTATCAAGACCTGATCTTGTTCCCAGTAATGACAATGGCAAATTCATTAAGAGAACAAAATGTGGGGTTTATCATATATGAGGGAGTCACACATAGGGGCTCACTGTGTAGTGGAAATCCCACAGATGTGATGGCTCCACAGTCACCCAATCTGATCACTTACCTCATCCAGACATAGCAAACAAATATGTGGAGAAGATCAGAGTATAAATGTCAGGCCTGTGGATCAGGATCATTCCCACTTGCCATCCTTCAGCTCAACTCCTCCTCTCAGTAACCCACACCACCTACTAGATGTGCTGTATACTCAAATGCATGGGAGAAGAGCAGAAATAACCAAAGTCTGTGCCTTACCCTGGAGCCCATCACCAATTCCATAGAGATTCCATCTAGCTGGACAGGCAGCCTTGGGATATTCCTCCCTCCTACTGCTTCAAGACATTTGTGAAGATTTTCCATTCCCTCCAAATCTACAAACATTTCTGTTTTGAACCAGACAATGCTTTCCAACAACTTCCCTTTGTCTGCCCCAATTTAAAAAACAAAGAGAGGGAGAGAGAAAGAATGGAATTTCCTTCCGACTTGAGTGAATGTAGAGAGGGAGAGACACAGTCTACCACCTCATCCCCAACCTTTACTGAAATTGTGGCAAGAGGACTGTGGTCTTAATGACACATATCTACATAGGAACACGTGTACACAAAACACACAAAGCTGCTGCACTTTCAGTTAGAAAAGAAATTAGGTTGTCTCCCTCCCCACCCCACAGAACAGATCTTATAAAAGATATGTAAAATAAAGGAACAATACTCATAAAATAGCTATTACTATGGCAAAGCTTTTGTCAATAAGCCTCCAGAACTTTAAATGAAGAGAATGGCTTCACAAAATGGTAGTCCAAGTTTCCACAGTGTGGACACTGTTGCACGTTGCTGTACTCTGAGAAATATTGCATCCCAATCCGTACATCTATAACAGGCTTCCCACAGTGTTTACAGTTCAGTCGAGCCTGTAAAGTGGGGAGGGGAGGGAGGGGAAAAAGAGAAAGATTTTTAACATTACCTTCATTTGTTTTTATGGCTAAACAACTACATCACCAAGGCAATCACTCACTATTAAACAGAGCATGCAGTTAGCCAAGTAAGAGAAGACAATTCTTGGCTTTATGTTTGGCACTTGGGAATGAACACCCAAATACAAAATACATGTATGCCCCATCAAGTATGAAAGTGTGTATAGTACATGTCTCTCTGCTTTAAATTAATAACACAAACTCTGAAGCAGCAGCCTGGAAAAGGCTGAGTCGGTAGCTCCTAGTCTTTCTTTCTTTGTTTTCATTTTTGTTTTAACAAGACACAAGCCACTTTCTGAGAATGCCCACCCTTCATACTTGACAGGGATGTCGTATATTCTGTGTTCAGGTATGCATGTCCAATTTTTTTTTTTTTTTAAATGGTCACAAGTAGCCCTATGCAGAGCGGCATGATATGGATATTCTGCCTTAATCTCTTGCCTAGTTGTCACTGAGGTAGTAAACCTTTAGCTTCTCTCAGGTTCAGTATTCATCTACATACAATGAATGTATAGGGGAAGCAGCTTTGTGGTGGCATGCTCTGTCCATCACCCAATGGGTGTTGATTAATATCCGTAGGGATGCCCCCAAATATACAGCTTACACACACAGGATTCCTACAGACATTCCAATGAATGTGCATAAAATGCAAGGAGGTGGAGACTACTGTCCCCTCAACACACATTTCAGTGTATAAAGATGAAGGCCCGAAAAGCTGAATCACCAGACTGCAGGGCTAGAACCCTCCCCACCTCCGCCAACACCTAGCTTCCCTTGTGGAAGGGTGTGTATGTATAGGAACATTCAGTCATCTGACACCCCCTACACACACACACACACACACACACACCGGAGTGCAGTCTGAAGGTTTTCCAGCCCAATCACAGGTTTATCCCCTCAAAGAAAACAAGCCCATTGTTCATACTGGAACATGGTAATAAGAATAAGTCTTTGTAACATTCTTTCCTCACCTGTGATACATACATACACACATACACATACAGGAACAAGCAGGGTACCAAAGTCAATGTTGGTATACAGTGAGCAATCTTGATTAGTATGAGTGTAAGCCCTATTTGAACCTTCAGTCTTTGTTACTGCTGGTATAGTCTATATACTGTTCCTTTATTTATTTATTTATTTATTTAGTTTTATTGATTGTTTTAATACACTGGGTTGTGTCCAGATT
Organism: Hemicordylus capensis; assembly: GCF_027244095.1. Taxonomy (NCBI): domain Eukaryota; kingdom Metazoa; phylum Chordata; class Lepidosauria; order Squamata; family Cordylidae; genus Hemicordylus; species Hemicordylus capensis. The sequence goes on along the minus strand of NC_069657.1, from coordinate 353,499,660 downwards.
AGTGTTGCACATACTGACATAGTATTGCACAATACTGTTGTTCTAGTTCAACGACATAGCACAATTATGTTGCACAAGAAAACATGGCTTCCAGACTAGCTCTTGTACCAGTGGGAGATGTTGATGTGTTGCACAGTGTATTAAACAATCATGTATGCATCCCAGAAAAAGTCTTCCACTAGCAGTTGCATGAAGGAGAACCACAACTTCATTGCAATAAAGGAGCACTGTAACTTAACACACCTCCACAATTCCTGAAGTGCAAACAACTTCTCTAGTTGCACTAATGCAAGATTGTGGTATTGGCTGGATGTCAGCCAATAACCAGGTTGAAAAGAATAAGCTTGCATTGAATAGAATAGGTTTGCACTGAGTAATACACAAACACTGTTTTAATCAAAACAATATGATATGAAATATCAGACATTTGATATTGGGTTTGGGGTGTTTTATTGTACTTTCTTGCCAATGTTAACTACCGTTTTGAGTGGAAAAGCACTACAGCTACACAAATTTTTTACAAAGAAAGGAAAGAACATTGCAATAATATACACTTTTGTATTATTCATAGCATTGTCCTATACAACTTTAAAGAACTATGTCTGATTTTAGAATGTAAGTTGTTCATTAAACTGCCACTCCAATTTCACAAGACCAACATAACAGAAAGCTGCTTGGAAGGAAGCTAATGGTTTAGATTCAATTGTCTCAGAAGGAAGTTAATAGTTAATGCGAGACAGAGACCCATAAGCAATAGTACCCCCATGAAGCCACTGTAGCATCTCATCTTTAAAATTAGCACTTGTGGGAACTCAGACAGGCAACTCAATCCTATTTAGCCAAAATGGAACAGCCGTAAACAGCCTGAGGCCTTTTGACAGGGCCTCTGTATTTTAAATCTACCAAACTATCAAGATCTATAACTATTTAAAAGATACATCCTAACAGAATAAGGACCAAAGGGTAAATACAGGGACTGGGGGGTGGGGAGCAATGGACACCATATTTTTATCAGTAAGGAAACATTAATAAAGTAGACAAAATAAATATATCTTAAATACAAACACTTCTTTCAGAATAACCTTCTGGCTTTTTGAGAAACAAAAATTAGAAAAAGTAATTTACAAATATCAGCAAAATCAAGTGAAACTGCACATGAACTACTGCACCAAGATTACCACATTTTATTTAGGCACAAAAATTCTTTATGAAAACTTCTCCTCACTCACCATATTTCTAAGGGTTTTCTCTCTGTCCTTCATTAAAGCAATTCAACAGAAAGCACTGTAGTCACATATACTATAACTGAGCAGATATTTCAAATACAAGGACAATCATAGCAGCCATTTCACCACTGATGCTTTAATTTAAAAAACGTGATCCAATGCTGGAAAATGATGGTTTCAGTATGCAGAGGCGTATCTAGGGAAAATAGCGCCTAGGGCAAACACTGAAATTGCGCCCTCTGTCCAAGCATCTGATACCCATCTTTCAGATAACTTTACCATAATATCAGCTGAAAAATACAGTCAAGCTCGTTAATCTTTTAATATTTCAAAAACTATTTAGCAGTGGACGTAGCCAGACCAAAAAATGCTGGAAAACTACAAATTTCAGTATGTGGGGGCTCATGAAATACTCAAATACTATATGGAGATGTACTTGGAAAACTAAACAGAAGTGCCTGTCTAATTCTCTACTATGCACTGCAGCATCACCATTACATAAGTTTTAAAAATCAATGGAGAATTTGACTTTTCCCAGATACTCTGTAAATAATTAAAGGATATGCAGAGTAAACTGTGTCACTGCTTGGAATATATTCTAGTCTTTCAGAAAGACAGTTAAAATGAGAGAAAGAGAGCAAGAAACTCCCAGTGGGCCTTAATATTAAGGGTTTCACACTGATTCAAAGACAAACTCACCATTAATAGCCATATTAGCAAGACATCACATTTAACTCACTTATCACAAGAAGCAAAGTAAGAGCAAATGAATACAATCCTAGCTCTTAAGCGTCAGCTCAGTATTCACAAGCTCTGATTCTCTGTACATAGTGCCAATCTGAATATGTGTACAGTGTCTTATATTATATTTTTATTATTATTTTTTTTACCCGTAGCCCCTTTGGGGGGCTTCCAAAAGGCTGGGGGGTTTGCAAAGATTCCCCCTCACCCTGCTGGCATCTAGGGCCTCGCAGGGACCATTTGAGCATGTGCAGTTGCCGTTTTTAAAAATAATCTTTTTTTTTTTTTAAAGGCCACTGAAAACAAAATGGCCACCGCGCATGCTCAAATGGCCTCTGCAAAGCCTGGCATGACCTAGAGTCTCACAGAGGCCATTTGAGCATGCACGGTGGCCATTTTTTTTTGGCAGCCATTTAAAAAAAAAAAATTTACAAAATGGCGTCCCCTCTTCAAATGGCGCCCGGGGCACGTGCCCTGCCTGCCGTACCCCTAGATATGCCCCTGTCAGTATGGGCTTAAATTACTGACTGCTAAGTATACAACCTCTAGACACATCTCAGATAGAAGTTATTTAAACTGTGTTCTTTTAACACATCTCAGTCATCCCTGCTAACTTAGCAAAGAGGCACTTTTTAACATGGTGATTCTCTTTATTTAGCAGGGAGAGAGTAACTGGCCCTATCCACCCCCAGCACAGTACCTCCAGTGACTGTTGCTGGTGTCTATCTTATGTTTCTTTTTAGAATGTGAGCCTTTTGGGGACAGGGAGCCATCTTATTTGTTTGTTATTTCTCTGTGTAAACCGCCCTGAACCATTTTTGGAAGGGCGGTATAGAAATTGAATAAATCAAAAATTATTATTATTAATTATTATCAATAATAATAATAATTTATTATTTATTCGATTTCTATACCACCCTTCCAGAAATGGCTCAGGGCGGTTTACACAGAGAAATAATAAATAAATAAGATGGACAATAATAATAATCTTCTCTTATTTTGTAAGCTGGGATGCCTGACCATGAGAAAAGGAAGAACAGCAACATCCTACCCTTATGAAATGACATATTAATGGCATGGTATTTTTAATATATATATTATTTTACAAGAAAAAAATTATCAGTCATCAACAAATAAACTTGCCACCTCACCAGCAGCAAGTATAAAAAGCAGCGTGCAAGATTCAGAAACCAGGTGACTGTGTATTGTGAAGCATATAGCTCAATCACACAATGAAGCATATAGCTTGATTCTAAGCAGAATTATGTCATGTTTCTACCCTAGGCTCAGAGACACAACTTCCCCTCTCTGACCCTATGTCCCATTCCACAGCAATCCTGTAAATCACTCTGTCTCCTGGTTGCACCTCCATGCATTCTCCTGCTGATGGTTCTAGCCTATGTGAAACAGGCTCCCAACCTCATCTTTCAATAAAGGTTTGGGGGTTTTTTTGCAAAGAGATTGGAGAAAAATCAGACACCCACCCACACCATATTACCAACCTTGATCCTCGGTAGGGAACTGAAGTTCATGCACTCGTTTGCCACCAAACTGGCTGACCACACAAATGGCATCTGCACATGTGCAGTTGACATGTGTGTGCCTGTGCTGCACACGGGTTCTTGGGGGCAGTGCTGTCGCAGCAGGAAGCTGCATGTGTCAGCACCTGCTCTCCTCTTTTTTTAAAGATCCCACTCACTGCTCCGCACCCCACGGCACTGAAACAGTTTAGACCTTGCCCGAACCTGTTCGGCGCAGAACCAGTGCACAAACCTCGGTTCATGCATATCCCTAATAACTGGACTACATATGTTACCAATTCTCTTAACTTCTCAAAAACCACCATGGCTGACATCCAGAGCAACAAGTCACTTGTGAAAGAACTTTACACTGGTGCAAAATTGTTGCATTAGCTAGTAGCACTAAGTAGCATTCCAGAATAGTGTTGTGCTACTGCAAGCATGTTTGTGCCTCATTTATTTCAGTGGGAACAGTGCACAAGACCACTCGTGTGATCCCAATTTTTAGCACAATTAAGCCAACCTCTTGTGCTAGCATACAAGTGCTTGTTTCACATGTGGTTCTAATTATTTTCTTTCTTCTAGATCATTTCTGCATTGATTTTTATGTGCTCTATCAATTAAAATGTATTAATTAGAATCTGATCTCATTCATAATACTAACCTGACAACAGGGGGAGGCTGCTAGAATATCATATGTGTACATGGTTCCCAATTGATGCCAGCTTCCATCCCATCGAGACTTGCACTTTATGCAGATAATTTTGTGAACTCCTTCTAAACAGTCTACACAAACAGCATAGAGGTGCATAAGCCTTCCTGTGAAAAAGAACACAAGGATTTTTAGAGAAAGGAGACTTTACATATAATTGTATTACACAATCAGAAGCAAAGTACTGCAACACACTACAAATACATTGAATTATATTTTTGATTAGACAAGGCAAATAACAAAACTTAGATATGTTCCCGGGTATCTCCTGCCACAATCCAATAACTCTTTAAAAGCATGTGAAGAAAGAAGTCCCATTTTTAAGATGTACATTCCTGGCTTTCACTTCCCTCAGTCACCCTTCCCTCAATCCAAGGGTAGCTCAGAGCTCCCACATCCCGATATTCTACTTATCTGTGTCCTGACTTGCTTAGAGATGGAGTGCTGGCCTTTTTATGAGGCAGACTTCATGTCCCAAGTTATTGTGGGTGGGGGTGCAACATGGGCTTGTTTTCAAACCTTTCTGGAAATCAGGGTACGTTGGGCTATAGGAGTTCCAACTTTCAGTTCTGTATTGTAGAAGTACCCTAAGAATGTTGATACTTCAGTATATTATATCCAGACAGATATATTGATAAATAAGTACTCTTCCAGAATATGTACATGATATGAAAATATTACAGAAAACAAGTGGTCAAGGAGTATGGAATGTCTTCATGAGCACTGGTTCACATACTGTGCAGGAGCTGCTGATCCAAGCAATAGGTGTGCTGGCTAATTCCAAGCCCCTTTAAACCCTGCTAGTTAAGGAGTGTGTGATCACACTCCCGCTGTTGCTCCTATTAGGAATTATGTGAGCAGCAGAAGGAGTGCAGTGACACCTTCCTTAGTAGACACAGAAAATCGCTACCTCCATAACCTGCACCAGTGGGGTTTAAAGAGGCTTGGAAGCAGCAAGCAAGCCTGATGCTTAGATCAGCGACTCACTGTAAAATATGTAAGCCAATACTTGCATTGGCTTAATGTAACCACAACATTAAGGGTTACATTAAAGGGAAGCCACAAATGATGGTAGATTATATAAATTGATACAATTATTAAGGGTTGAGAGAGAGAGAGAGAGAGAGAAAATATTCTCCATCTCCCAAACACCAGGGATCAGTCAATGGAACTGGCTGCTAGTTAACAACTTCCTTAACTTCACTGACAAAGAATGTTGTGATAACTGCTATTACAGATGACTTGGCAGCATACCTCCAGTTACCAGAAGCTATAACAAACAGGGATGACTCCGTTTGCAAATTTGTCAGAAGCATCTGATCCTGCCACAGATGGTGCTGAACTAAAGGGAGAAGGGGCTGTACCTCGGTGGTAGACTACCTGCTTTTCATGCAGAAGGTTCAGTTTTCCAGCATCACCCAGTAGGGCTGGAAAAGACAACTACCTGAAACCTTTGAGAGCTGCTGCCAGTCAGCATAGACAATGTTGAGTAATGGGCCAATGGTCCATCTCAGTATAAGTCAGCTCACTATGTAAATAGGACTGTGACCTAGCATAGCAATTTTTACAGTATTAATTACAGATGTGGGGAAATTCCACCAATTGACATTATTTGAGTTGTCCATTAATTGCCTATAAATACTTAAAACAATCAGTGAGACTCGCCTGAATGGGGTTAGCAGGCTTAGCCCACCTTCCCCGCAGACGAGCATGCCGGCAGCCCTGGGAGGCCAGATTGGCCACCCACACGACTGCCAGGTCCGTCACGGAGCCAGCGGGAGCTGCAGGGATCGGGGGCCATGCGGCAGGCATGCGAGGCATCCTGGAGCGACCCGCAGGGCCTTGTTTCAGCCTCCCGGTGGGGGTCTCCTCATGTGTTGCCGTGGTGCGAGCCTGGTGGTTCTCATGCTCATCCGAAATTGGGCTAGGCTCCCTTAGCCCGATTTTGGCCAGTCATGAGAACTGCCTCATCTTCTGTTTGTTTTGCATCTGAGTGTTCAAACTAATGAACAAAATACCAAAGACTGTGAACCGCCCAGGGACTTATGTATGGGGCAGTATTAAAATGTGATAGATAGATAGATAGATAGATAGATAGATAGATAGATAGATAGATAGATAGATAGAGATTTAAAAAACTGTATAAACTAACAACCCACCACGCAACATTCTGCAACTGGATTATGCAAGCCTTGTAGTTCATCATTTGCCTAGAGTAATATCCTATTCTATCTCACTATGCTGTAGCAAATTCAACCCTAACTGACAAGACCTGTGAAAGTTTCAGTTCTAGCCAGTCTGTCATTCTGCAAGGCTGCAAAGCTCTCCTGCAAAGGAAACCATTAGCTGCGTACATACAGAGTATATAAAACGCTTTAAAAAGTGTAAGTTTTTTAAACTATAGAACTAACTCATCAAAGAAGAGCTCATACACAGAAGGAAGAAACTGTCTTAAAATAATGGACCAGGACATTGTTGTTAACAAAGCACTCAGGCAAGGAAGCAAAAGCAAATAAGACAGCAGAGTCCATTACAAAAGGGATGAGTCAGTGATGTAACTTTGAAGAAGGTGCCCATCGAAACTCTTGATAGAACTATTGAGAAGCCCTTACCAGCACAGGATGCTCTGGACGCACCTGCACACTCCAATTGTCCTCACAATCAGCCTTGAATACAATAGACGGTTCACACACCTTCCTACTCAGGAGGGAAGATCAAACATAATGCATTCCAAAAAGGTTGGCTGGGCTCTCCTGTTCAGCAGGGCAGGACAAAAGACAAGTGCCCTCAAGGCATGTTTTGGGATCTAAGTAACCTTAATTCCATGACCCAGTGTGCTTCCTCTCGGTGTTCCCTTGTGCTTCTCACTCTTGGCCCCATCAGACTTCAACAAGAAACTCCAGCAGACCACCTTGGTGTTCCCCTCTTCAGGACAGGTGATATAGCCTCTTGCCCAGATCCTTCAAGGCTGAATCTATCTCTTTCTCTTATTTCTGAGATCTTGCCCCTCTATCTTAAAGTACCTTTCTAACTCACCTAGGAATCCTCTCTAATAAAACGCTCGGTGTCCGTCCGTGGACGGACACCAAGCGTGTGTCCATGCCTCCCTTCCCTGTTCTGCGCCTGCGCTTTGCGCAGGCGCAGAACAGGGCAAGGGAGACACGCTCGCCGGTACCCGGCAGCCATCTTGGGCGGCCAGAAGTGGCCGCCCCAAAGAAGCCGGAAAACCGGCGCCGGGGTAAACTGGGCGAGGCAGCGGCAGAGCCGCTGCCTCGGCCAAAAGAGACGGAGGCCGGGGGCGGAGGCCACTTAAATATTTTTTAAAAGGCACCCGCAGCCGACGCCGCCGACCCTCCCTCCCAGCTGACCCCCCCCATTAAGGGCCAAATCGGCCCAGCCACTTGCCCCCGCAGCTTCCGCCGCCGACCAACCGCCCGCCCACCCAGCTGCCGATACCTCCTTACTGCCGGCACACGTCCTCCGCTTGATCCGCTGCTCAATTAACAGAAGGAGAGAGGTGCTCGCATGCAGAGCTCCACTCTCTTTAAAGTCTCTTCCCGAACTGGCGGTTTGCGTCCTTGCCGCCCAAACCGCCAGTTCGGGAAGAGACTTTAAAGAGAGTGGAGCTCTGCATGCGAGCACCTCTCTCCTTCTGTTAATTGAGCAGCGGATCAAGCGGAGGACGTGTGCCGGCAGTAAGGAGGTATCGGCAGCTGGGTGGGCGGGCGGTTGGTCGGCGGCGGAAGCTGCGGGGGCAAGTGGCTGGGCCGATTTGGCCCTTAATGAGGGAGGGAGGGGGAATGGCAGTGGGGGACAGGAGAGCCGTTACTAGGGCCCGTTGTTCAACGGGCCAAAATTAACTAGTTTACATATAATTTGGAACTTTAAGCTAAATGTGCCTTACAATAGTCTGTTTCTTAGCATATTTGTAGTGCCTTTAAACTAGGGCCACATAGTAATTTAGCCTGATTATAGTTTTAATAAACTCATAAGAACATAATAACAGATCTGCTGGATCAGGCCCAAGACCCATCTAGTCCAGCATCCTGTTTCACACAGTGGCCCACCAGATGCTGCTGGAAGCCTACAGGCAAGAGTTGAGGGCATGCCCTCTCTCTTGCTGTTACTCCCTGCAACTGGTACTCAGAGGCATCCAGCCTTTGAAGCTGGAGGTGGCCTATAGCCCTCTGACTAGTAGCCGATGACAGACCTCTCCTCCATGAAGTTATCCAAACCACTCTTAAAGCATTCCTGCTTGTTGGCTGTGACATCTTGTGGCAGAGAATTCCACAAGTTGATTATGCGTTGTGTGAAGAAGTACTTCTGTTTTTTCGTCCTAAATTTCCTGGCACGCCCCCTGGTTGTAGTGTTATGTGAGAGGGAGAAGAATTTCTATCCATCTATCCATGCATGATTTTATAGACCTCTATCATGTCTTCCGGCAGCCGTCTTTTTTCCCTAAACTATATAGCTCCTAGTGTTGTAGCCTTGCCTCATAAGAAAGGTGCTCTGGGCCTTGATCTTGGTTGGTTGCTCTCTTCTGCACCTTTTCCAGTTCTACAATATCCTTTTTTAGATGTGGTGACCAGAATTGTATGCAGAACTCCAGGTGTGACCACACCATAGATTTATATAAGGGCGATAAAATATTAGCAGTTTTATATTCAATCCCCTTCCTAATAATGCCTAGGATGGAATTGGCCTTTTTCACAGCTGCCACACATTGAGTCAACACTTTTAATAAGCTGTCCACCACAACCCCAAGATCCCTCTCCTGGTCAGTCACCAACAGCTCAGTTCCCATCAGTGTATACTTAGAAGTTGGGGATTTTCGTCCCAATGTGCATCACTTAACACTTGCCAACACTGAACCGCATTTGCCATTTTGTTGCCCTCCTTCCCAAGTTGAAGAGATCTTTTTGGAGCTCCTCGCAATCCATTTTGGATTTCACTACAGGAAAGAGTTTGATATCATCTGCAAATTTGGCCACCTTGCTGCTTACCTTCTTCTAGATCATTTATGAATACATTAAAAAGCACTGGTCCCAGTACAGATCCCTGAAGGACCCCACTTCTTACTTCCCTCCATTGTGAAAACTCCTTTTTGATTTAATTAAAACCTTTCTCTCGAGCCAATTTTCTTGAGTTCATATGCTCGCACAAATTACGGCTGATTGGAACTGTCTCCCCTTTTGAGTTAAAAAAAGTGAAAAGTACAAGACAACCACTATCAAACAGTAAAGCTGACATATTTGTTTTCCCGTACAAAAGATTGTGGAAGGAGGATTTGATATCTGAATAGGTACTCTGAGTGAAGGAAGCTATTTTGTCAATGTAATATATTTATGGACACGTCTAGACCTATAAAGTACTCCCCCGCATGGAGCAGAGGGTGCCTCCCCTCACCACCTGCATGGAGCAGAGGGCAGGATGAGTGGCGAGTACACCTGCTCATGGAGTAGAGAACATTTCTGGTGGCAAACAGCGAGTCCCTACCCCCATGGAGCAGAGGGCAGCTTGGTTCCTAAGTTTTTGGGCTGGTTCTTACAGCCAAAGAAAGTTTATCAAGGCCTGGTATAGAAATTAGAATTTTGGGCTAGGAAGACCTTGATTTAGATTCTCACTCAGCCATGAAGCCTAGTGACAATCACTATTTCCCAGACTAACTGCTTCTCAGCATGAAAGGGGAAACAGGACTTTCCGTGCCTCTGTGAACTCCTTAGAAGAAAGTTAGGATAGTAATAAATAATTAAGTTGCACAGAGAACAATTGTTATGAGGTGGCTAATAAAATAAGTTATCATCATTATTTATTACTGAGCCATCTTTTTGTTCTACAGACCCAAAGCTGATAAAGCATCCAAACTGCAGAACAAATGTAACTTTCTTTAAACCATCACTACATATACACCATGAATTTCTACAGTGTTAAATTATAATCAATCAATGAAGTTCATAGATAGGTGTCCTGTTTGGGTAGAACAAGAGCACAAAGCCATACATGTCTTTAGTGCAAGAGATATACTCAGAACACACAGGTGCTCTTGACCAGAAAGCATGCTCTTTCTGTACACTACAAAGTCAATGCCATAACTTCATTCCAAAAAATAAAAGAGGTAAATGAATACATAGTTAGGTGCTGACCACATAAAGCCAAGGAGTATTCAAATGTGCACACAGGATGGCAGCACCAATGTCACTGCAATTCCACCTCACTCAGAATGTGCAAGTCAATTGCCCAGAAGCACTTCCTTCTCATTAAATAAACTTTACATAGCAGGGGGAAAGTCAGGCCGGAAGCACTATTGTGATACTGATGCTGGGATTCCTGTTTGCAGTCTGTGGGGATACATGCCCATGAAAGGACTGTACCATATGTCCTTAGAAGTCTAAATCCATTCACAGACTCTGGCCTCATGCTCCATCCTCAAATCAGGAATATACCACAAGCTGTGCAGTCCCCCATTTCTAGTTTGCCATAACATCCAAAACAGGAAAACAAGGATTATTGCAAATAGTGGGAGGGGGAAAATGCACATGAGAGGAGCAGCATGTTCCCCTTCTCCACCACATAGTTTGCAGGAAAATGCAGTATCTAAACTTGAGTCACCTGTCACCCTTCTCTGCATCACAGGTGGGACACATGTCATCCATTTACCTGCCACTACCTATCTTAACCTGTACACCCTCCAATCCTTTACATACTTATCACCACAATCACCACTTCTCTGGCTTCATCTCCAAACTTTATTACTACACCTGTAATGTTTGTATGTCTCATATTTTTAATACCTCCTGATATTTACATCTCTAGGCAGTATACAAAATTTAAAAAACCAAAAAGTCAACACAGATCAGAATACATGACACAATACAAACAATAGCATGAAAGAGTTAAATAAATTATTAAAATTAATTTTAATGATAAGCCTGCAAGAACAGGGAGTCCTGAAAACAAACAGAGGAGGAGATTCTCTTATTCAGCAGAGAACATATTCCAAAGCCCTGGGGCAGCCACAGCGAAAACCCAGTCCTGGGTTGCCACCAAACAAGCTGGTTGCAACCGTAACCCTACCTCTCCAGAAGATCATAACAGGCGGCAGGGTTTGACAAAGGAGGTGCTCTCTTAAATAGCCTGGACCCAAGCCGTTAAGGGCTTTATAGGTAATAACCAGCACTTCGTATTTCACCCAGAAACATATTGGCAACCAGTGCAGTTCTTTTAAAACCAGTGTTATGTGGTCCTTTCATATTGTCCAAGAGACCAATCTGGATGCCGCATTCTGTACTAATTGTAGTTTCTACAATTTGAACTATGTACAAATGCAGCCCTATGTAGAGTGCATTACAGCAGTCAAGCCTGGAGATTACCTGCATATGTACCACTGTTTTAAGGTCATTCACCTCTAGAAATGGACGTAGCTGACATATCAGCCGAAGCTGATAAAAAGCGTTCCTGGCCACTGCCTCAACCTGAGAGAGCTTGGGGTCCAGGAGCACTCCCAAACTATGTACCTGATCTTTCTGGGGGAGTGTAACCCCATCCAGAACAGGCACATCTAAACCATCTCTCGGGTCCCAATCACCCACAGTCATTACCTCTATCTTATTTGTATTCAACCTCAGTTTGTCATCCCTCATTTTTATCCAGCCCATTACAGCCTCCAGGCAGGCATTTAGAGGTGCCATTTCCTCATGAGGTTGTCATGGAGAAGTAGATCTGGGTGTCATCAGCATACTGATAACACCCAGCACCAAACCTCCTGATGATCTCTCCCAGCAGTTTCATGAACTTTTATTGCAGCCATAGGTCAAACAGAGCAGTTTCATGTAGATGTTAAAGAGCATTGGAGACAGTATGGAGCTTTGTGGAACTCCACACTTTAGTTCTTGCTTTGCAGAGCAGTCTCCAAGTGACACCATCTGGAATCTACCAGAGAGGTAGGAATGGAACCTCTGTAAAATAGTGCCACCCAATCCCAACTCCCTCAGGTGGTCCAGAAGGATACCATGGTCGATGGTATCAAAAGCCACAGAGAGATCCAAAAGTTTCAGCAGAGTCACACTGCTTCTGTCGATAGCCAGTTGGAGGTCATCCATCAGGCCGACCAAGGAAATCTCAACCACATAGCCCACCCAAAAGCCAGTTTGAAATGGGTCTAGATAATCTGCATCATCCAAAACTGCTTAGAGTGGAGAGGCCACCACCCACTCAGTCACCTTGCCCAACCATGGAAAATTAGAAACAGGTTTGTAATTCGCTAGCTCCGAGGGATTCAGTGCAGCTTTCTTCAAAAGTGGTCTAATAATAGGCTTCTTAAGACAAGGAGGCATCCTGTTCTCCCTCAGATAAGCATTTATAATATTTACCAGACCCTTTCTGATATGATTATCAGAGGAGATAAGCCAAGTTAGGCAAGGGTCAAGAGAACAGCTTGTAGAACACAAAGTCCGAAGCAGTTTGTCTACTTCTTCAGGAATCACAAACTGAAAACGATCCAATCTAATCCCATAGAGGAGGAGCTGGACATCTCCACAATAGACTCTGAAGTAAAGAATCCAGCTCAGCCCAAATATGAGATATTTTATCCACAAAAAAGTCATTAGAAACATCACAGTGCATAATCAATGGTCCAGGAAGAACAGAGTTTGAATCTCCAATAAAACATGAAACTCACTGAGTGACTCTGGGCCAGTCGTGTATCTCTCAGCCTAACCTAGCTCACAGGATTGTGAGGATAAAAATAACCATGTACTCCTTGGAGGAAGAGCGGGATATAAATGTAATAAATAAATACACTAGCCCCCTCACAACCCCTGCCAACTGGGCAAAGAGGCACCTTTTACCGTGGTGATTCTCTTTATTTAGCAGAGGGAGAGTAACTGGCCCTATCCACCCCCAGCACAGTACCTCCAGTGACTGTTGCTGGTGTCTATCTTGTGTTCTTTTTAGAATGTGAGCCCTTTGGGAACAGGTATCCATCTTATTTATTTATTATTTCTCTGTGTAAACCGCCCTGAGCCATTTTTGGAAGGGCGGGATAGAAATCCTATTATTATTATTATTATTATTGTTAACCCTAAACAACTCAGCTGGACATGAATTTGTGGAACCAGTGTACAAATTATTGTTCTTACTGCCAACAAATGCACTGAGGGATATTTTGTCCTGTTTGGCTTTGTTTTTCCACCTTTTTTGCATTACTTTGGAAGACTGCTCTCATCACTTCCCTTCCCGATTTAAAATCTTCCCAGTCCAAGAAAAAAATATCTTCCTTGATTGCATTCCAAGGGCATGCCCACAGGGTAATTCTTAGGAAATCTTAAGGAATTTTTATACACCCAAAGCCTATAAGACACACAGTATCCTTGGCCACCAAATCCAACACAAAGGCTGAATTAAAATCTTCCCAGTCCCCAAAAAAAAAAGTCTTCCTTGATTGCCTTGATTGTGTTACCTCCTTAGGGAGATAACACAAAGAGAGAAAGATTTACTTTCCTTCCAATGTAGGAATAAAGAAGCCTGCAGAAAGAAAAAGGACACCGCTTACCGATTCTTTGGAGCCCTTTCATTAGCTTACAGTTTAGGTGTGCGGACATCTTGCATGGGTGCTTGGAGACAATGACAAGCTGAATAAGACTTAATCTGAATCTCAATCCAGACGAGACAGAGATGTATTTGTGAATAATCAGTTAAGATACTGAATATCAGATATTCAATCTGTTCTGGATGAGGCCACACTCCCTCTTAAGAACAAGACCACAGTTTGGGGGCACTGCTTGATCCAACACTTGATCCATTAGCACACAGAGTCTTTTTCCAATTCTGGCCAGCTACACCCTTACAGGAAGATTGTTGATTTAGCTTCAGTTATTCATGCTATCCTGAAGTCCAGGCTAAATAACTGTAGTGTGTTACATAAGGGCCTATTCTTGAAGGTCTGGGAATTATATCTGGTTAAATATATGGTGGTCAGGCTGGTGAGTGGGACTCAACAATGCAATCACATTATTCCAATGCTGAAATAGCTACATTGGCTAACAGGCACTGCCAGGCATAATTCTCAAGGTGTTGGTTTTAACCTTTAAAATCCTATATGGTTTGGGACCCGGACATCTTCTGAGGTCCTTCTCCAAATGCCCCTACAGTAAAAAGGTGAGGCAGATGGCAACAGGGGGGATGAGGGTCTTTTTTAGTGGTGGCACCCAAACTTTGGAACTCCTTTCAGGATATACGCCAGGTGTCTCTTCACTATTCTCTCTTTTGGCGCAAAGCAAAGCCCATCCTGAGGCACTTTATAACATCAGTTCACTTTGTTGCTTTTATTCCCTTTGTTTACTCCTTTGTATTATTATTATTTTGTTAGCTACCTTGATACCAAGATGATAAATCCCTCAATTAATGAGATAATTTTGAGTTATGGTTATGTTTCAAAGATCATGACATCAAAACTGCAGACACCAAGTATTGATCGATTTGCTAAAGCCAATGTAAAATAAAAAAATGGTTTTAAAAAGAGAATATAAACACATGACATGCTACTGTGCTCCATTTACCTTCTAATGGCTTTTATTGCCTTAACTCGACTGCTCTTTGAAAATAGTTTTGTTCATTCCTAAAATTATATTAAGCATTAAGAAATATATGAATAGATGTGAAAGAGAAAGATTAGCAGTAGATTTTAAAGGCAGAGAGGATACACAGGGAAATTAGGGAACCAAGTGACACTGTTTTTACCGCTAAGAAACCTACTGATCAATGAGCTATGAATTACATTTTGTTTAATCTGAAAGGTTACTGCAAAATGTTGAGGCAGTTGTGCTTTTCTGCTTGTAAATACATTCTGATGCAGTTCTGAGAGACTTGCAACAAGCAAGTTCTGATAAACTACATTCTATTATGTTTTTATTAATTAATTATTCATTCAACACTTATATACCACTTTCCAGCAACAACAAGAAGTTCTCAAAACAGTTTGAATAGCAAGAGGAATGAAAACATGGTTCCTTGTCCCAAAAGGGCTCACGATCTAAAAAGAAATACCAAGAAAACACCAGTAAACAGCCACTGGGAAGGATAGCTGGGTTGAATAGAGACGGCTCTTATGCTGAGCTGAATAAGCATGGTTACTCTCCCGCTCCTAAATGTAAGATAGCCACCACTTTAAAAGGTGGTTTTCATCCAGTGAGTAGGGGTAATTAATTACATGCAGAAAAACAAAGGTTTTTACATTTTACAACAGTCATGATGATAAATTTATAAACACCCATTTAAAGAAAGTGTAACTGATATTCCACTAACAGTACTGTATGTTCCCCAGACACATATATAATCAATGAAGTTTTGTCTATTAGCATTGCTCTTACCTCATCTCACCTGATGTCTTTGTTCTAAATGCCTTGGGACCGGGTTACTTGAGAGAGCACCTTGCCCCATGTCCCTACTTGTACCTTAAGATCTTCTTCAGATGACCTCCTCCGGGTGCCCCTGACAAACGAAGTGAAGCGGGTGGCTAGCAGGGAAAGGGTCTTTTCGGTGTTTGTACCACGTTTATGGAATAGCTTCTCCAGTGAGGTTCTCCTGGCTTCATCATTTTGTTCTTTTAGACGCCAGGTAAAGACCTTTTTGTTCACCCAGGCCTTTTAAATTCGGGGTTTTTATCGGGTTTTTCAGATTTTATCTGATTTTTAACTAATTTTAAAATGAGGTTTTAATGCTGCTTTGTATTTTATTTTCACCATTTTTGTCTGTTATGATTTAATGTGTTATGTGTTTTTATTGTATGTATTAATCCTCTGTTGTGAGCCGGCCAGAGAACAATTTGTTATGGTGCGGCTATCAAATTAAGTGTATTAATTATTATTTCCTAAAACCCTAGATATCGTGTGTGTGTGTGTGTGTGTGTGTGTGTGTGTGTGTGTGTGTGTGTGTGTGTATCCGTCCACACCCACTGTGGCTCACTGGTTGCATCTGTCAGCAAGCCGGTCTCCCTAAAGCTACAGTCAAAAAATGTTGCAAAACCAG
Source organism: Hemicordylus capensis (assembly GCF_027244095.1). Classification (NCBI taxonomy): domain Eukaryota; kingdom Metazoa; phylum Chordata; class Lepidosauria; order Squamata; family Cordylidae; genus Hemicordylus; species Hemicordylus capensis. The sequence continues at coordinate 353,483,437 of NC_069657.1, read as the reverse complement.
CTCTCATTCTATAAAATATTAGGATACTTATCTGAGTAGACAAATGCACAGCTTGTTGCAAGTTTCACAGCAAACAAGTCTCTGCAAGTGTACTGCAACTCAGAATACAAGCTTTTCTCCAGTTTCTTCCATAATCCCTGGAGGAAAAATCTCGTCCGTGTAAAATGACTACTGTAGCCAGTTAAGAGTTTAGTTTCACGAAGCTATACAATATCTCATTCAATAACTACACCATCAAACTTCTGTTTCATCTATTTTTATGCAGTATAACTTGGAGACCTATTTTGTCTTTGCATAGAAAAGCCAGAGCTACATATTACACCCAAACACATGTAACAAAACCCTGACACCTGCTTCTTCTAGATAAATGTGCTTCAGAAGGAGGCAATTTGGAGCACGGAAGTGATGGAATAATGTTTTTTCTCTCCACCCACTGCTTTTCCCTGCAACAATTCCACATGTCACCTTACCCATGCCGTTCCACAAGCAGCAGGCAGAGAAAGAATGAAGTGCCTCCTATCCCAGGGCTTGACAAATCCCAGGCACCAGGAAGCCATGGCACTAGAATATTTACAGGTGGAGTTATTTAATAAAATCTGTAGTTGTCCCAGGCAGCCTTGTTTCTGTTCTAAAAATGTAACTTATAAAGTTGATAAAGAGAAGCCCATTACCCTCCTCACTCCACGACATCACTAAGTCTGGTAATTTTGACATGTGTTCATTATAGGCTCCTAGATTTTTGGGCAGTCCCTAGATCTAAAGAAAATTTGTCAAGGTCTGCCCTACATACACACAGACACCTTCTCCATTACAAATCCCTCCTCTTCTCCAAACTGTTTTTTGTTAGAAGCAGCTGCTGTCAGGTTTTTGTTACATGCCCTTTCATGTAATATAGTGTCACCATACAATTCAGCACAATACTAGGAGATGCGGTCATTTAAGAATCAAGTAACCTATACCTTGAAGATGACAGGGAACATCATATTCAATTTCATCATGTCTGGATGGGCTAAGAAACAAGGTTCCATCTACCAATGGAAACTGTTCAAATACTGGCAGTGTCCTGTGGCATAATGCACAGTTGACAACATTTCGGTGACTGGCACTGAGTGCTGCAAGAATGAATTTTCGTAGGTCTTCTCCTTGACCCACTTGGGCATCATCTTCCATCCGAACATGGAATGTGTTCAATTTATGCCGGGGTATGTGAGCAAGGAGTTCAGACAGATCAAGCCGTCTCAAAAATTGTACAGGGGCATCAAAGTGTCCTGACCTATGTGCTTGTAGCCCAGATGTCCCGTAATCAAAGTGAGCATTCCTGAACATGCCACTACTGGCCATGTTCTTCCTGTGAGGTTCTAGATGAATAGCATTCTTCAAAAATTCTCCCAAGTATCGTGAAGAGCGAGGTCCACTGAAGTGTGTAGGGGCAAGAACGGAGTAGCCTGCTGGAGGTGACTGACCAGGAGAACCACAGGGAGAACGGACTGCATAACTACTGCAAGCGGTGCCTTTCTCTTGAGAGTTCTGCCTATCCATTGAATGCCTTCTCTGGACATCGTGGTTTAAACCTTTCTGCGGTCTGTTGGCAGGCCTGCATTTTTTAACATCTTCTGAGGACTCTGATGTTGATCTTCCGGTACTCTTCTCAGAAACAGACTTCTTCTTCTTTTCATCTTGCATTCGTTTTACTTGGTACCAATCAGTGTCTTTCTTTAAGTGGCCTTGTCCACATCGGCAAGAGCAAAAACGAAAGGCAAGATCATATCCTTTCTTGGTCCACATATTTTGTCGACATTGTTTCTCATTCCAACTTCTCGCTCTCCCTATGCAGTTAAACTGGGCCAAAATGCTGCTCTCCCATTCATAAAAACACTGAAGGTGCATCCAAGTGCTATAGGGACAATGTTCATTGTTGCATACAACTTTCTGATAGTCGTCTTTTTCTAGATCAACAGGCCGTCCAAAGCTACATATCAGCGGTGTAGCACAGGGTGCTTCTGTGGGACACATAATAAATAAAGGGATCAGTTGTATTACATGCCATTCAATATGTGGAGTTTCTAGTTTTATTCTTACTAATGTTCAAGGAAGAAGAATATTTCTGAACAAAATCCAGGGATTCTCCATGCACACATGGGTTCAATTAACTGAGAAATGTCACATATATGCAGTAGGGAATCCCTGTGTGTATAGTGTTTCCCTTCACAAAAGACTGCATAAAGCCAATGTGTGAAGATCCTTCCAAAATATGATGTAAAAAATTTCATGGGACTTTGTTTTGTTTTTCATAGTGCCCAAGTTAAAAGTCCTAGAAGGCATACAGGAATATCACTGAGCAGGATTTATTTTAGGGTTTTGCTCAACATACAAAATTTTAAATACTATTTCTATCCAAGAATATGTAGAATTTAACAATATCTGTAGTGTTTATTTACCTTTGCTAACTAGGCAAAGAGCCACATTTTCAAAGTGTTGGCTCTCTTATAATTAGAAGTGGAGGTGACAATTGTCTTTGTTCAATCCAGTATGCTATTCTTCCCAGTGGCCATTTAATGGCATCTCCCTTGTATTTCTTTTTATATTGCAAGCCCCTTTGGGACAGGGGACCATCTTCTCACTGCTCTTCCTATATAAAACTGCTTTAAGAATTGTTTTTAAAAAGCAGTATATAAAAATTCTTAATTAAAAAAATAGTCTAGTAACAAAAACATAAATATTTTAACCAATTACTCCCTAGAAAACAGAAATATTCTGTGTATTCATAAAAAATGTATTGGCCTTTATATCTCATTACTTCAAGAAGATGAGGCATTTAGACTAAATGCTTTTCATTTTAAAACCAAAGATGAACCAGAAAGATTATTCAGCGCTGATTAAAGCTCTGTTAAAATCAGAGTTTTTCCATCTCTGGCTGTTTTTTTAAAAGGCCCTTAAGACAAACCATTTTTCTCAGTCTTTTAATTAATTTTAACTGATTTCATATCATAAAAGTATTTTAATCATTTAATCCTGGTTTTATATATGTTGTATTTTGACATGTACACCACCTAGGGATGCACATGTCAGGCAGTATAGAAATATTTATTTATTTATTTATTTAATCAAAAACTATTTTCTACCAATTGAATATTCCACAAGCAAGTTAGTAAATTAACTCAGTGTAACTAAATTTCCCTTAATAAAACATTAATTCATTTCTACAGACACAGCTAAGCAAAGCAAAGCCTGTGAAGATCTTTCCAAGCTCTGTGATGTTAAAAAAAATGTTTTGCATTCCAACGTCAGAATTTCCCATGGCCTTTAATACACTTGAAAAACTTCAATCAGCTAACCCCTTTCGCTCAGATATATATATCCTAATTAACACAGATTTCCAATGCTAAAGCTTTAGCAAGACAGTTTTTAGAAATTACACCTCCTGATGTGAAGAAAGTAGTACCTTTAGGGAGATTAATAGATATCAGGAAATAATTTGCGTCAAATTTTTAGGCAAAAAACATAATGCAACTTAACTCAGGTTCAACCAATTCTCCCAACCATTGGCCATAAGAACATAAGACTTACTAACACTCAAGTGCTCAGAAAACATATATTCTTTCTACAACGTTAAAAAATTTAACAAGTTGTAAACATGTTGATGCATTGTAGGCAGGGCTGTCCTTAGAGAACCCTGGCAGGGTGCGGGGCCCAGGGCAAATCAGCCAGTGTGGGGGCCCCTTTCCAGTTAACCCCAAATTCTAATGGGGGTTAAAAGAGTGGGGCCCGGGGGCGGTCACCCTGCCTGCCATGCTCTAAGGACAGCCCTGATTGTAGGTCACGTTTTCTAGCTATTCTAGTAAAGTCTTCGACTGTCCTCTGCCTGAAATGAAGTATGGCTGCATTTAAATGTAACAGATTGAGACTATTCACATGTTCTCACGGGGGCAGGGAAGGCAGGGTGTGTCACCTACCTTCCCCCACAGATGATCCTTTGCCAAGTCTTCAGCTCTCTGGCACGTACCCAGACAATCCATGCTACTCCATGGTGTGCAGATGGTTAGAGGCCAGGACACATTTCCCCAGCCTCCAGATATCCCTCAATGCACTGCGCAATGAGCAGTGGCGAAAATCCCTTAGAGAGAATCCCCCAGAAGTGGGGCATACTGCAACTAGGGTACAGAGTAGGGTTAGGTGGGCAGGCAGCACCAGGATCCACCGGGATTCCAGCACTGCACACAAGCAGCCTAACCCAGGCTGGGCTGCCCTAGCCTAGGTTAGGCTGCTCTTGAGAATAGCCTTACTGTCTAATGAGCTGCAGTGAGCCTCAATCCCTTGCCTCTCTCAAACCCTGCTCCCTTCCAAGCTTTTGCTTGCAGTATGCAGCAATCTGCAGTTTTCTAGTGTGTCCAAATGCAAACAGGTTGTACTCAATCCAGTATCTGAAACCAGGATCAAATTGTGGTTTCAGATCTTGGTCTGAGAACAAACTATAATTTGCAGAAACCACAGTTTACTGCATTTGGATGAAATGGGAAGCTGGTTTATGAAGACTGTTTTGCCTGGTAACTACAGCCCCTGCTTCTGAAAAAGCCTGGGCACTTGGTATAAGATATGATCTCTCCATATCCTTACATGTGCACACATCTGTTTCTATATCTATAGTGGTATGTGTATGTATTATGTATAGATGAGAAAATTGTGCAATTAACTCCTAATCACCATCCTAATGCAACTCACAGTAGTTTTATATCATGTATCTGTGTATAAAGAGAAAGTACATGTGTATATAGGCATCCTCCTCAAGAGTATAAAAGGCTCTATTAAGTTGAAAGTCCACATTTTGTAATGGTTGTACTAAACAATTGGTATGCACCGATTCATTTACAAATAGGAAACCTGGTTTAAGTAAATACATTACCATTTTCATTTTAATTATTTAAATCAGCCCAACCAGAGTGAGCTGGATCTTTTCAGAAGTCATATCCAAGCTTTTAGGTTGACACCCAACCTAAAAATTTAGCTTCCTGTCAAACAGGAAGCTAAATTGTATTACTCAACAGAAATGTTTGCACATTATGTCTCTACTTAGTAGAAGCCAATCTTACTTCAGCTATGAAATGGCTACTGCAGTCTAGATGTCACATCTTTACATCTACAAATGATCAATTGTAGCTGCTATTATTAAACTTGGCATAGATTTCAAACAGAACTGATGTTTTCTCCAACATTCTGTTCATGGTGTTGAAACATCATATTTGAAGAGCACTCAGATGTACTAGGCACTGGTCACTAACATCTGTTTGTATCAGTGAGGGAGCATGGGAGAAATGACCTCATAGCATGCTCAAACACTTCAAGCACCAACTCTAAGTCCCAGTTTAAATGTGATGCTAGCCAACCCAAAACTGATTACCTGTATGGCCTTCCATGCAGCCAGCTTCATGTTTAAATCAGGCTGCAAGCAACAATGCAAGTAATGCTAGCACACCAGCATAATGCCCACCAAGACCTACAAACACAGCAGCTGAAGGCCCAGTTTGAATGTACAGCCATGGAACGGAGCCCTAGTAAGCAATTTCAGCCTGCCCAGAATCTCATTTAAATCAGTCTTCAATTAGGTGTTGGAATGAATTCAGTTTAGACATCCACTCTCGATTTAGTGCCAAACCCTGTGAGAAGTTCTCTAGAAAAATAAGTGCAACATACAGCAGAAGAATCCCAAACCAACATTACGCACTAAATTAGTACAGACATGGGTGTCAATGCTTTTCCTGTTAAACTCCTCATCTGCTGTACATAGTGGTGGTCCAGGATACGTGTAGATGCAGATCGAGAAATATTTTTGCTTGCAAGAATCATGTGTGCACAATGACAGCACTTTGGAGAGGTAGCATTTACTGAATGTGAATTAAAGTTGTGAGAACAAACATCTCCTCTGCAGAAAAATACTGTATACAGTATTTGCACGGGACTGGGGGGTGGGAAATGAATGCACAAGTTTCTACATTTGATATTAACTGTGCAAATACAGAATGTGCAACATGAAAATGATTTGCAAATATAACTCGTCTGATGCACTCAAAGTTTGTCCCAGTATCTGAAAAAAGCCACACTGAAAAGCATCCTTAAAGTAACAGTTACAACTTTTGTAAAATTACACTAAATGGTATCTTCATCATCCTCTAGTTTAAAAAGCAGATGAACAGCTATTATTTCCCCAGGTTGTAAAGCAGACAATAGCATATACAGCCAAGCTGAGATAGTGGAAGACAGAGAATGACAAAGTCAGCAATCCTTTTACAAGATATTTATTTATTTATTTATATTTATACCCCGCCCCTCCAGTGCACTACTGCTCGAGGCGGCTCACAATAAGACAGACACAGATACAATAAAAGTAATAAAATTAACTAAAAAAAATTTTAAGGCAGATTAAAAGCCACAATTATTAAGTTCAAATTAAAATTGAACATTATAAAAAGCTAAAGAACCTACCCGATATAACAAAATAACAATGGAACATTAAAAAGCCTCCTTTAAAAGGTGCGTTTTAAGATGTTTTTTAAAAACACTTAGGGAGTGAGCATGACAAAGCTCTTCAGGGAGGGTGTTCCAAAGCCGAGGGGCCACAACCGAAAAGGCCCTGTCTCTCATCCCCACCAACCGGATCTCTGTTAGTGGTAGGCTCATGAGCAGGGCTTGAGATTAATATTCATTTATCCCTGATAATAAATAATATCCCTGATATTCAGGGATTATTCTGAAGGAACACTGAAGTGAATGATATGGAACAAGAACAGTGCTTTTATGAAATAATAAGGGCTTCAGACTGAAGTATATATTAGAACTGTAATATCAGTTTGAAAACATGTGGCTTGCTCAGCCACAGAAGTGATGAACCAGTTATTACATTCAATCAGGATTTTTACAAACTTAACCATCCACCCATCCTCTGAACATCAACTTTCTATATCCACATGGTGATCTTCTGAAAAGGATGTTTGAGGACTGAAGTAAATTTTGAAAGAATTTTAAACATTCTAATAAGCTTTAAGATGCCTTCTATAAATGTTTATTACAGCTTACAATTTGCTCATACCTTATAACGAAGAAAGTGATCAGGATTCAACTGTATGTTATGCACCTATCATCTTTAGGGGGACCTTACAGTGGAAGGGGCAGGAGAGTTATTTGACATTTTCAGTGCTGAAGAGACAAACCAGCTTATTTCACTGAAAGTAGCTTCTGCAGTCAGAATGGCTAAAGTTGAAAACAAAAAGCAAGTTTAACATGTATGAACTGTTATTCTTCTAAAAGCACGCACTACTTATTTATATTCTGGCCAATGTGGTGTTTTTTTTAATTTCACTTAGATTATTTATCTTCATTTATTTAAATTTTTGGTATTTATTCTCAGTAACATCAGGGTTGAAAGCATATTTATGTGAAATTTATCACTCAGTAAATTTGTTTTAGCCCAAGTTTGCTGCAATATTTTATACTGCTATTCCTGCCGATTGTTTTAATTTAAACAACCGTCAGGTACATATTTTGGTGACACAGAGTGGGCTTCAAAGGAAGAGAAGATCGGAGAAAGTTGCCCCTTCCTCTGTTCAAATGTCAGCGCGGCAGTAATCTAGAACTTGCACTGCTTGCAATGCAATGGTAATCCAAAGATCAGTCACTACTTCATAAAATTAATTAGTAATAATGAATGGATGCCAACACAATATAAGGCAAGCTTAGCCATTTTAAAGTTGTAATTAATGTTTTCAGAATCTCCTATTCCAACAGAAATGCACCATCTCCCTGGCACTGCACAGAGGTGGAGGATCTCAGCACAGTCAGCACCAGACAGGACGTACTATTTCTGGAACCAGGGGGGGGGGGTGGGAGTTGCCTGTCTCTGAATGGTGCAGAGAAGAAGGTGCATTTCTACTGGAGTTAAAGCTTTGAGTTTATTTCAGTATAACATTTAAACCACATTAAATGTTTTTAGTGATTGCCCCACCCCAATATATTTCAGCTCAACTACTTCAGCTCAACTACTTGTCCACTTGAAAAACAAATCCAGCATGGGAAATTAATATGGTGGAGCTATTTTAACTAAATAAATAAGTGAAAATAACATGCAAAATCAGATCACAATCTATTTAAGTTATCAGGAAAATTTGCACAGTAAAATTTAAATGAGGGGGGAAATTTTCAATTCAAAATTTTCTGGCAAGTCCATGTCTTTGACAAGAGAGCCAGCATGGTATAGAGGTTAAGAGTGCTGGACTAGGACCGGGGAGACCAGAATTCAAATCCCCATTCAGCCACGATACTTGCTGGCTGACTCTGGGCCTAACCTACTTCACAGGGTTGTTGTGAGGAGAAACTTAAGTATGTAGAACACCGCTCTGGGCTCCTTGGAAGAAGAGTGGGATATAAATGTTAAATAAATAAATAAAGAAAGAAAGAAAGAAAGAAAGTCTTAGCCACTTTCAAACCAGAAAGTTAGCCTAGAGAACAGCCATATCCTTCTTCACAAGCTGTCAGTAGAAACTTACTAACCAGGGCTGCTAGAAGTATGTGTCTAATAACCACACATGTTACACAGCAGAACTTTCAAATCTTTGATGTTATATTGGTCAAATCAAACTTCAAGCCATGGCTCAATCAGATCACTCAGCAAGGTCAAAACATGTTGATTCTGTCAAGAATTTATGAGTGATATGATTTTGTTATGTTGTGAATCTCTGTTTGTATGCACATTTTAATTTTATGGCTTAAAAATTAAGCCATAATTAATGCTTAATTATGGCTCTTGCACAGGAGTCCTAAGATAACCAAAATGGTGTCGAAATAAGAAAGAGAAACTTCACAAGAGTTTGCATACAGTAACTCAGAGGAAAGGGAAACTTTCTAAACAGAAAGTTTAGATCAAATGCTATAGCAAATTAACATAGATATTGGCTCATCTACATTATCTTTCCTATTCTCAAGTGTAAACAGAAATCTCTTCTTCCCTGTGTTCTCTAGATTATTAGTTATCAAACCATTCTAATATGCTGCTCATTTGGAAATCTGTGTACTGTTCTTTCTTCTTCCTTTTTAAGAAAGAGATTTGACTGAGATCTGACTGATCAATGTCCAGATGTAAGCAGAAGTAGTAGCTGTGACTGCACACATTGCACGAGTGCATGCACCCAACACGCATGAATGCAATGTATGCGCAATGCATGCAATCGCAACTACTACTTCTGGTTACAACCAGAAAACCTCAGAACAGGGCGGCAGGAAGGTACGCTGCTGCCCCAATGGGCTTTTAGCCCCCGCCCTTAAAACCACCCCACCCACCAAACCTTCAAGCTGGCCAGGGTTCGAACCAGTTTGGAGACCTCTGAACCAGTTCCTGAACATCCCTACCTCAGGAGTCCAAGGATTCCCCTCACAAGTGGAAAACTTATTAAAATTCAGCAGAAAATTGTGAGGCAGGTTGCCTTTTGTTTTTTGTTTTTAAGAACGATAAAATGGCTCCTGCACTCAAAATGGCAGCCAGAAATTACCTCCAAGATCATTTCCAGCCACCCCGACCCACAGATACATAAGTGTAACCCCTTTTTTGCCAGGGGGTTTAACATATACCGAGGTCAGGTGTCCATTACCCAACCACGGATATGCAAAACCATGGATGTTGGATTCACGAATAGAGAGGTTCTCTCTCTAGGGTACCTGTCGGACCACATTCACTCATATGAATCTGTCAGGGCCCTCCGGTCATCATCTCAGGCCCTGCTCATGACCCCACCACTAACAGAGATCCGGTTGGTGGGGACTAGAGACAGGGCCTTTTCAGTTGTGGCCCCTCGGCTTTGGAACACCCTCCCTGAAGAGCTTCGCCATACTCCCTCCCTCAGTGTTTTTTTAAAAAGTCTTAAAACACACCTTTTAAAGGAGGCTTTTTAATGCTCCATTATTATTTTGTTATATCTGGTAGGTTATTTAGCTTTTTATAATGTTCAATTTTAATTTTAATCTAATAATTGTGGTTTTTAATCTCACTTAAAAAATAATAATTAATTTTATTACTTTTATTGTATCAGTGTCTATCTTATTGTTGTGAGCCGCCCAAAATGTTGTGGTGCACTGGAGGGGCGGGGTATAAATATTTTAAGTACAAACATACCTATATTTTGATTGTGCTACAGTTCCAAAGTTTACACCTCATTTGCCTTGCACAAACAGGTATCTATTAACTATCTGTGTTTGTGAATGGTCTAGTTAATATTGCCCCAACACCACCACAAGCGTCACTTTTTCCAGTGTTTTCAGGGACAATAACTATATTTCCGAGCTTGCCAATTGTAGGATGGGCTGCCAATTGCACTGTAGTTTTTTTTTTAAAGGGTGTATTTTACTTTCCTACCTTAGGGCAATGTCACTGTCCATATATGGGGGTAAATCTATGCTACATGCAGGACTCCATACCCTGACAGCAGAAATGTGGACTTTCCAGAAAAAAAACTGTAATTGGAACTTTTTCCAGAAAAAAACAAACCCATGCAATTCCACCCCCTATTTGCATAAAATTTGCATTTTTGCTTTTAAAAGAAACAGCCATAGTTCAGTGATAGAGCACATGCCTTTCATCAAAAGGTCCCCCATTCAATGCCTATCATCACCACATGCATAGGTCAGAGGAAAGTGACATTGGTAGATCTAGCTCAGTATTGTCTACACTGACTGGCAATGGCTCTCCAAGGTTTCAGGCAGGAATCTTTACCAGCCCTACCTGGAGATGCCAGAAATTAGTGCTGGAACCTTCTCCATGTAAGCAGATGCTCTATTACTGAGCTATGGCCCATCCCCTAAGGATAACATCTTACTGCAGAGAGTGCTCACATATAGTCATTGATCCAAATGCAAACCAAGGCAAACCATGTTTAGCAAGACCAGCTCTCCATTCCAAAGTAAGGCACTACCATTTGGGAACAAAAGCAAAATCAAATTAAGAATCCAATATCTCTAAATTCACTCTACTACACACATTTCTTTTTTGTAGTAAGAAATTAGGATTTTTAAAATTTGATCAAATATATAGGGAAAACCCAACCTTTTCTAAGAGGGGCGGAGACCCAATTCCACACAACACATTTCTCATTTTTAGCAAGATAAATTGAGGGTGTAATTCAGCACTGATGAAAAATTGTATTTAATGAAAGCCTAAAAAGATGAGACATTAGCAAGGATAGGATACAGAAACTGACTTCCAAGCACAAGGTTGGAACAAAGATGGATTTGGAGCCCCAAAGTAGCATTCTCAGAAATGCTACCTGTTCTAAACACAGGGCCAGCGAGACAGGCAGAGCTGAGGGGGGGTCTCAATTTGTAGATAAGATGGTAGTGCCGGGAGGAGGGGTTTAGATGATGATGATGGTTATTATTAATTTGATTTCTATACCGCCCTTCCAAAAATGGCTCAGGGCAGTTTACACAGAGAAATAATAAATAAATAAGATGGCTCCCTGTCCCCAAAGGGCTCACAATCTAAAAAGAAACATAAGATAAGACACCAGCAACAGTCACTGGAGGTACTGTGCTGGGGGTGGATAGGGCCAGTTACTCTCCCCCTGCTCAATAAAGAGAATCACCATGTTAAAAGGTGCCTCTTTGCCAAGTTAGCAGGGATATATGGTTCTATTCTGTCCCGTTCTGGTTTAGGCACTGGAATACATTAGGCACTGGGATACATTTTGGGACAAGACCAGCCTGTACAAAAGGGGCGGACTTCTCTTGAACCAAGATGGAACCAGTCTGCTGGTGCTGAAAATCAAGGTGGCAGAGCATCTTTTAAAATGATACCTGGGGGGGATAGCTGACAGGAACTGGAAAGTATCCCGTTCAGCAAATGCCATCCTTTAAGGTGCAAGGGTGTAAATACTTCAGATAAACCAGAACGGGACAGAATAGAACCATATAAAGAGCAGACAGAAGGATATGCTAGCTGGTCAAATAGATCAAATGGCCCAAAGACACGCCAGGCAAGAGATTCAGCATATAGGTGTTTATATGCCAATGCCAGAAGGCTCCGAGCCAAGATGGGCAAGCTGGACTGCTTGGTTGCTAATGAAAAAATAGATATAATGGGCATAATGGAAACCTGGTGGAAATTTTTCTCCCTCTCTCATAACACTAGAGCCAGGGGACATCCCATGAAACTGATTGTCAGGAAATTCAGGACCGACAAAGGGAAGTACTTTAACACAACACATAATTTTAACACAACACAAACACAGAGACTTGCATTTTGGGCAGTATACAAATGTGTTAAATAAATAAAAATAACCAACCAACCTATGGAATTATCTGCCACAAGGGGTGGTAACAGCTACCAGCCTAGTTGGCTTTAAGAAGTGTTTAGATAAATTCATGGAGGACAGTTGGGTTTATCAGTGGTTACTAGTCTGAGAACTACAGGCTACCTCCAGCCTGAGGCAAGATGCCTCTAAAAACCAGTTGCGGGGAGTAACAGCAGGAGAGAAGGCATGCCTCAGCTCTTGCCTGTGGGGCTTCCTAGAGGCATCTGGTGTGAAACAGGATGCTGGACCAGATAGGTCTTAATCCAGCAGGGATGTTCTTATGGTTACAAAGATAGTTTAATGCCCCATAAAATATGTACTGAAGATCTTATTCCAAACCTGGTCCACCAGTTGCCTGTCCATAGCCTACAATTTTTTTGCCAAGTGTAACATAGTGTTACACCACCATTAAGCAGGCTATAGTGTATAGTAACTTTGACTCAGTCTCAAGTTACCTTGTTGCCAATAAGGCCACTAAGGCACAGGCAGGGCTAGTTCATAAACGCAAATTCATCACTTCATGATGCGACATCAAGTGGTAAAACTGCATATGTCAACCATCCGTGTCCATAACAGATTGCATACCACAAAGCTCCGATAGTATCTCAGACACGATGCTTTTAATGGCGTCCATTCACATATTTAGTGGGAGTTATAAAATTATCAGTAATCAAGCCATACACTTGTGTATGAGAACTGTTGCACAGTCACATTAATCTTAGATAATGTAAATATAAGTAGCTGGGTGAAACATACCCAAATACATTGAAGAATGGAGAAAAATGTGAACATTATTTCAAGTGAGCGTGCATGGGTTAGAGACAGATACTGCATGAACTAAGTGGCTTTACAGTCCATCAACCTACTGGTCCACCTAGGGCAATATTTACTAGGGATATGCACAGAACAGGTGCGGGTGAGTTCGAAGGCGGTGGGAATGACTTTAAGGGCAGAGGAAGGCGCACTCACCCCTCCCACCACCACCACCCCTGTCAGCAGCACGCCATTGTAAACTGGACCAGCAGGGCGGTAGCATTCCCTTCATCAGACCAGAAGTAAGCGGAAGTACCCAGTGCACATGCACACGTCTCACTCACTTGCACACATGTTAGGTGCACATAACGTGTGCCAGGTACTTGCACTTACTTCCAGCCCAACGAGGGGACGGGGTAGCAGGGAGGTATGCTGCTGCCGCACCAGTCCAGATTATAATGGAGCACCGGCGAGGGGAAAGCAGCGGGTGCACCCTCCCCCACCCTTAAAGTCATCCCCCCCGCCTTCGAACCAGTGGAGCAGCCGGTCTTTCGAACCAGCTTGGAGGCCCATAAAGGGCCTCCAAACCTGTTATGTGCACATCCCAATTGTCTACACTGACTGGCAGCAGACCTCCACAGTTTCAGGCAGCAGTTTTTCCCAGCTCTACCTGGAGATGCCAGGGACAGGACATAGGGCTTCTGGAAGGAAAAGCAAGAGCATGTGCTCTTCCACTGAGCTACAACCCCACACTATAAAATATATGAAACTGCCCGAGGTCACCAGTTCATCTAGGTAAGAATTGTCTACACTGACTGGCAACAGCTTTCCACAACTTTAAACAGCAATCTTTCCCAGCCTACCTAGGAAAGAGACTGTAGCTCAGCAGAAGAACATCTGCTTTTTATGCAGAAAATCCCAGGTTGAATTCCAGGCATCTCCAAGCTAGAAAATATCCATCTGAAATCCTTGAGGGCTTCAGGACCTATCAGTGGAGACAATAACCCTAATCCTGTAGTTCCTGAACCTACAGGAACTGAACCGGGGACCTTCTGCATGCACAGAATGTCTTCTGCCACTGAGCCCATACACAGCTTAAAAGTTTCTTCAGACCTGAGCTAAAGCTGCAGCAAAATTTGAACATTCATCCATTTCTAAATATCCATAATTGCATATTTTCATAAATACAGAGGATGTCAAACTTTAGATGACACAATACACTTACTCTAAAATTCTTACTCACAAGTCTGTCCTTGAAATTTTTGATATATCAACTAAATCTATAGCAGAAGAGATCTGTAATGTGCACGTGGTCTTTTTGTTTACCTTTTCACAACAGCAAGACCTACTCCTACCAAACCACAAACCAATTTTAAAACTTTAAACACAGTTTATCTATTTGGCAAGAATTTGGTCAACTCAAAGGCTCCCTGGTTCATGACCATAGCTGAGAAATGACTGGATATCTTCTTTTGGAACTTCTTTTACCTCCATTTCTTTTAATAACTTTCCTCCATAACACTTTCAAACACCATTCTGCCACTATGAGGCTTAGAACACACCAACTGGAATTCTTGGGATTCCAGCAAGAGCCTGAAAGCACCACAGAAGTGTTTTAATGACTGCCAGGCAGCCCCCCAGGTTATATAGAGCCTCTCCTGATGTAAATTTTCTAGAAAAACACTCATACAAAATAGAAAAAGTCATAACATAAGAGCTGGCACTATATTTGGATGAAGATGCACAGAAAGAAATTAAGTTTAGCTTAGAAAACACAGGAGGCTTGGCACACATGTGAGAGACTGGAGATGAATGATGGGCAAAGGGCCACAGCATCCTCCTCATTTTTTAAGTTTTATTGTAAGCAATATGTAAGTGGCAAAGGGAGCCTATCTGTCTTCTTTCTGCCCACCTAGTCCCTCTAGGCAATGTTATTAAGCCAGGTCAGTTTGTGGAAGAAGCCGGTCCCTGGGAACATAACCTTATTGAGGTGCAAAAATAGCAATACTTACACACATGCAGTATTAAGCCTCATCCAAATGTGCTGAACATCAGCATCCACATCCTAAATTTAGTACAAACTATCAGATTGCTATATTCCGTCAGTAATAGGCATTGTGCCGAAAGCTACTAGGTGACTGCAGAATTTACATTTTGTTTTGTTGAAGGAGAACTGCAGATTTGAATCTAGGAGGCGGCAATTTTAAAAAGCATGTATTCTGCCCTTTCCTTTGGACTCCTGCTTTGAACTAAAATAAAAGCAGCCATTCCTTGTGTGGGGGGTGGGTGGGGGAGAGAGATCTTACCAATTATTCCAAACTTTTATTAATGTAATTCACTATAAGAATGTTGTCTGTTCCTGTCCTTACATACATGAATGCTGGACTTTTTCAAAGGCAATTTGGGGGCCACCATGGGCACAGAAAAGAAAAACTTCTATGAGGTAGCTTTGCATTCAGATTGGTTCTCCTTAAAAACAGTACCTCCTTTCTGTTTCCACAAAATATACCTCCCATTCAAAAACAGTATCAAGAACTGAAGGTGCCTGAAGGTTTCATGAAGCAAGGGATAAGGACATAATTCTTTTCAAGGCTGCCAGTAGAAAGTAATCTTTTCTCCCTTCCTCCAGCACCTATATAGACTGGAGAGGAGTTAAACCCTCAGGCTTCATTACAGATGGTGGAGGCAGAATTGAGGCTTTACAGTGAGTCAGACCATTGGTTCACCTAGCACAGTACCAACTCTCCCAAGATATAAGCACCATGAGCTAAAAGAGAGACCAGGTACTAAAAATTATTATCCTGTAGTGGCTATAAAAACATTGATACAGCATATAAATATGCTCAAGCACTTCACTGCACCTTACAATGGGCCTGTAGAGGATTTCGCTACAGGTACACAGCAGGTCCGACTCCCAGTCGCCTAAGCGTGAGCTACACCGATTCTTTTGGAAATGAGCCTGGCTGCCTACTTTCAGCTCATTGCCAGAGACAAGCTGCAAAAAAAGGCTAGAGTGCGACCGTTCTCCAAATTTTTAAAAAAGCCCCCGAGAAGCTCCAGAGCACACATGGCCTTCCTTTCCCACCGCGTGCATGGTTTGAGGCCATGTGCACGCCACTTGCAAACTGCCAAGGTAAGCAACACTCTTCCAGGAGAACACAGGCAGGAGGCCCGGCCGTGCGCGCAGTTGCGTCCGAGCAAGGGGAAGGAGCAGAGCGGCCCGCGCTTCTCTTTCGCTTGCCTTGCATCCCTGGACTGCTGCGCCATCGAAGGCCCGGGCAGCTTTGCAAGCCGCCGCCAAGCCCTGCCTAGCTGCTGGAGCAGGAAAGAAGAGAGCCAGAGAGAAGTTGCCCGGCTGCACGTTGCATCGCTGCTCTTTCCCCGCTCCTCCTCCTTTCCCGTTTTCTCACCGTTCTTGGCATCGCCCGAAGCCGAGCCCGTTGCAGCCGCCGCTCCCCCGCAACCTCCGGGACCTCCTGCGGCCGCCGCTGGCCCACAAGCCCCGGTCGCAGCCACCGCGGCCAGGATTCCCCCAACGCTTGCTGCCCCAGCCGCTGCCAGGGCTCCATTTTCCTGCTCGTCCCCGCTGCTGTTAGCGCGCTTGTTTTTCTTGCCCTTGTTGCTCTTCTGGTTCGGCATCGCCGAGGGAGGAGGAGGAGGAGCGGGTCGCAGCAGGCTGAGGAGACGGCGGTGGCGGAGCCTCTGAGTACTGCTTCTGCCGCCGCCTGCCCTGCAGCTGCTGCTGTCGCCGCCGCCACTACCAATCCCGGTTTATTGCAGCGCCATTGTCAGGCGGAGGAGCAAGCTGCTGCCGCCGCCCCCCCTCACGCACAGCAACCCCGCCGCATGCACACACCACAGCCGCCTGCCTGGCCACGGGAAGAAGCGCGAGCGAGCGAGGGGAAAGGCGTGTCTCGCTTGTTTTGATTCTGCTTCTATCCCTGATCCGCTCCCCGCCCGCCTCTTCCTCCCCCGCCCGCCAGGCAGGCCCTGGTGACAGTGGAAAGCAAAGAGCAAGTGAAAGGAAGGGAGGAGGAAGGCGCGGCTCAGAGGCTGGACTAACAGCGCCAGGGAGGCGCTTAGGCCCTATCTGAGAGCAGGAAAGCGCCCTTCTCAGCCGGAGCTGCTGCGTACTGGCCTGTGTGTGCGTTTTAAAGGAGAGGGATTCCCGGTGTGTCATCATAATCCGTCTCATGAGCAGGAATAAGCATGGGAATGGTGCATGGTCAAGCCCTCTACATCAGATCAGAGATCCTGTAACCTCTCGTTGTCATCACAGTGTGAACCAACTTTCCCCACGCCCTTTCAAGGCGTACTTGCGAGCGGGCGTTCTTAATTTGCGTTAAAGATTGTTAATTTACAACTGGAGGTGTCCGTCCAGTCCAGATTAATGTTGCGGAATTCAAAGGTCGGATCTTGGTATGTGATATGGAGGCTGTGTGTGTGTGTGTGTGTGTGTGCGCGCGCGTGGCACAAATGTGCCTAATTAAAAGGGGTAGCGGGTATCTTTCAGATTTGCATGGGTCCGCTGAGCACATGCAGGTCAGAAGGATACCTGTTACCCCTTTTAACTAGGCAAAGAGACACATTTGTGGTGGCTCAGTCTCTTGTATTTTAGCCAGATCAACTATTGATATTCAATCCAATATCGTTTCCCTGCGGCTATTTGTTGATGTCTCCGTTGATTTTCTTAGAGTGTTTATTTATTTATTTATAGTTTTTTACATTTATATCTCGCTCTTCCTCCAAGGAGCCCAGAGCGGTGTACTATATACTTAGGTTTCTCGTCACAACAACCCTGTGAAGTAGGTTAGGCTGAGAGAGAAGTGACTGGCCCAGAGTCACCCAGCTAGTATCATGGCTGAATGGGGATTTGAACTCGGTTTCCCGGTCCTAGTCCAGCACTCTAACCACTACACCACACTGGCTCTCTGAGTATGAGCCCTTTTGGATAGGGAACTGTCTTCTCATTGCCTTTGTTGTTATACAAACCACTTTCCAATTTATTTATTTTTATGGAAAGCAGCATAGAAATATCTTCTCTCTATATATATATTTCTCTTAAATGTACGTGTTGCTAATCCCATGCGTGGCAACTCTCACGAGAGTTTGCGAGCAGCTGCCGGATAGCAGCGGGGACGGGTGGATGGCAGCAAGGCTGCCCAGCGGGCAGAGAGGGAAAGTGGACTGGGAGGGGGAGAGAATGGACTGGGGCTGAAGACAAAATGAAGATAGGGTGAGAGACAGTGAGAACTAGAAACGCAGATACTCTGTGCCGGATCAGCTAATTCTCAATAAATTGCAAAACAAAATAAGACAATTCAAGTTGGCTGAGGAAGAAAGCTGACTTCTGCTGTAGGAGAAATGGTGACATTTAAAGCAGGAAAAAATAACTTGGGAACTACAGTAGTGTACAATAACGGAAGTGGAGGAAGATTTGTGCCTGATCCCGGTGGCTACACAGTGGCAAACCCACCTATGAAGCCTCCTGCTAAAACAAGGTTAAGTGAGTGAGCGCTCCCTTAACTTATTTTTTTTTAATTGTGTCAGCCACAGCTGCTTGCATCCGTGGCTGGCACACTGAAAGGCGGGGGGTGCAGAATCCTAGTAATGCACCACATACTTGCATGGTGAATTATTGGGGCTTCAGGGTTTCAATGCGTGGATGAGACATTGGTGCCAGGAGAAGGGGTTTAGATTTGTTAGGCACTGGGATACATTTTGGAGCAAGCAAGGCGTGTACAGAAGGGATAGGCTGCACTTGAACCAAGATGGAAACAGTCTGCTGGTGCTTAAAATCAAAAAGGTTGCAGAGCAGCTTTTAAAATGACAACTGGCATTTTAAATAGCTGATATTTTAAATAGCCGACATGAACTGGCCAGTATCTGGTTCTGCAAATGCCATCCTTTAAAGTGTAAGGGTGCAAAGGATTCAGATAAAACAGAAGGGGACAGAGCAGAACCGCATAAAGAGTAGATAGAAGGCTGTGCCAGTTGGTCAAAGAGTCAAAAAAAAGATAGCATACAACAGGTAAGAGATTCAGCATATAGGTGCATACAGTATATGCCAATGCCAGAAGCCTCCGAGCCAAGATGGGTGAGCTGGAGTGCTTGGTTGCTAACACAGAAATAGATATAGTGGGCATAACAGAAACATGGTGGAACAGTGAGACGTTGTTATACCTTGATATAAATGCTATAGAAAGGACAGGGAGGGGCACCTTGGAGGTGGAGTAGCACTATGTGTTAAAGAAGGGATAGAACTGAACAAGGTAGAAAACCTAGGAGAACTGAAGTGCTCCACAGAAACACTGTGGGTGACAATACAAGGCCTGAAAGGAAACATGCTACTGCGGATGTGCCATCACCCTCCGGATCAAAACGCTGACAGTGACTGGGAGTTGCAGGAGGAAATCAAGGAGATGTCAAGGGGAAGCAGGGCAGTAATAAGAGGTGAGGTGACTTTAATTACCCACACATAGACTGGGTAAATTCACAGTCAGGTAATGACAAAGAGGTCAAATTTCTAGATACGCTGAATGACTGTGCCCTAGAACAGTTGGTCTTGAAACCAACCAGAGAGAAGGCGACCTTGGACTTAATCCTGAGTGGCACCCAGGACCTGGTGCATGATGTCAGTGTCATGGACCCTTTAGGGAACAGTGACCATAGTGCAATCAAATTCAGCATTCATGCAGGGAGAGAATCACCAAAAAGCCTAACATAAACACTTTGAATTTCAAAAAAGGAAACTCTCCAAAATGAGGAGTATGGTGGGGGAAAAAACCTGAAAGGGAAAATCAGGAGAATCACTTTGCTCCAGAATGCATGGAGTTTACTCAAAACCACAATACTAGAAGCCCAGTTAGATTGTGTACCCCAAATGAGGAAAAATTTGAAGGCCTGTCCAAATTAAGAGAACAAAAAGGAACACAAACTCTGGCAAAAGAAATGCAAGGTGATACTAACGGAGGCATAAAGAGAGTTTGAAGAACATTTAGCTAAGAGCATCAAGGGGAATAACAAAAAATTCTTTAAATACATCAGATGCAGGAAACTTGCCAGGGAGGTGGTTGGACCATTAGACAATGAGGGAGTGAAAGGGATTATTAAGGAGGATATGGAGTTTGCAGAGAAGCGAAATGAGTTCTTTGCATCTGTCTTCATGGCAGAGGATACTGAGAATATACCTGTTCCTGAAACAGGCTTTTTGGGGATGGAGGCTAAAGAACTGAGTCAGATAGAAGTGAAAGGAGATGAAGTTCTAAACTTTCTGGAAAAACTGAAAACTAGCAAATCGCTAGGGCCAGATGGCATCCATCCAAGTCCTCAAAGAACTCAGATGTGAAATTGCCCACCTCCTTGCTAAAATATATAACTTATCCCTGTAATGAGGCTCTGTACCAGAGGACTGGAAAGTCACATATGTAACACTGATTTTCAAAAAGGGATCCAGGGGCAATCTGGGAAATTACAGTCTGGTTGGCTTAATGTCTGATCCAGGCAAATTGATAGAAATCAGAAAGAAGAATAAAATTCTAAAGCACATAGAAGAACAGGCCCTGCTGGGAGAGAACCAGGATGGCTTCTGCAAAGGTAAATCTTGCCTCACGAACCTTTTGGAGTTCTTTGAGAATGTCAACAAGTGTGTGGATAAAGGTGATCTAGTTGACATAGTATACCTGGACTTCCAAAAAGCTTTCAACATAGGGACATAGGAAGCTGCCATATACTGAGTCAGACCATTAGTCTATCTAGTTCAGTATTGTCTTCACAGACTGGCAGCAGCTTCTCCAAGGTTGCAGGCAGAAATCTCTCTCAGCCATAACTTGGAAGCCAGGGAGGGAACTTGAAACTTTCTGCTCTTCCCAGAGTGGCTCCATCCCCCCCCCTGAGAGGAAAATTTTACAGTGCTCACACTTCTGGTCTCCCTTTCATATGCAACCAGGGTGGACCCAGCTAGGCTAGGGGGACAAGTCATGCTTGCTACCATAAGACCAGCTCTCCTCTCCTACAAAGTTCATCAACAAAGACTCCTGAGAAAACTTAGCAGTCATGGGATAAAGGGACAAGTACATGTGTGGATTGGTAACTGGTTGAAGGATAGGAAACAGAGGTTAGGTATAAATGGAGAGTTTTCACAATGGAGGGAAGTAAGAAGTGGGGTCCCCCAGAGATCTGTACTGGGATCTGTACTTTTTAATTTATTCATAAATGATCTAGAAGTAGGGGTAAGCAGTGAGGTGGCCAAATTTGCTGATGATACCAAACTCTTTTGGGTAGTGAAATCCAAAACAGATTGTGAGGAGCTTCAAAAGGATCTCTCCAAACAGAGAGTGGGCGACAAAATGGCACATGCAGTTCAATGTTGGCAAAACCCCAACTTCATTTATATATGCTGATGGGATCTGAGCTGTTGGTAACTGACCAGGAAAGGGATCTTGGGGTTGTGGTGAACAGCTCATTGAAAGCGTCGACTCAATGTATGGCAGCTGTGAAAAAGGCCAGTTCCATGCTAGGGATCATTAGGAAGGGGACTGAAAATAAAACGTCTAATATAATAATGCCCTTATACAAAACTATGGTGCGGCCACACCTGGAGTACTGCGTACAATTCTGTTCACCACATCTAAAAAAGGACATTGTAGAACTGGAAAAGGTGCAGAAGAGGGCAACCAAGATGATCAGACGCCTAGAGCACCTTTCTTATGAGGGAAGGCTACAACACCTGGGGCTACCATATTTAGTTTAGAAAAAAAGATGACTGTGAGGAGACATGATGGAGGTCTATACAATCATGCATGGTGTGGAGAAAGTGGATAGAGAAAAAATCTTCTCCCTCTCACATAACTCTAGAACCAGGGGTCATCCCATGAAATTGATTGCCAGGAAATCTAGGACCAACAAACGGAATTACTTTTTTTTGATCAACTTGTGAAATTCTCTGCCACAAGATGTGGTGACAGCCAACAACCTGGATGGCTTCAAGAGTGGTTTGGATAACTTCATGGAGGAGAGGTCTATCATTGGCTACTAGTCAGAGGGCTATAGGCCAACTCCAGCCTCAAAGGCAGGATGCCTCTGAGTACCAGTCGCAGGGGAGTAACAGCAGGAGAGAGGGTGTGCCATCAGCTCCTGCCTGTAGGCTTCCAGCAGCATCTGGTGGGCCACTGTGTGAAACAGGATGCTGGACTAGAGGGGCCTTGGGTCTGATCCATCACGGCTGTTCTTATGTTTTTAGGGGGCGGCGTGTGGTGGCACATTCCAGCACCCCAACCCCCGGAGCTGTCCGGAGTGCATCCCAGGAACAAACAGAAGATTGTCTGCAGGGAGGGTAAACCCACTCTCCCCGCAGACCTCCATGGAGTTCTTCTCCATGAACATGAGAAGATCTCCTCCAACTATACTGTTGGGTTACTGTGGGGAATTGGCTTGACTATGGGCAAAGTGGTCTATTACAGTATTAATCTTGAGCAAAGCTTTGGAATGGAAATTATGATGAAGCTTACATGCAGTTTAAATATTTATTGGGGGGGATAAGGGGTACCGAAAATGAAACGTTGGCTAGGTAAGGTAATAAACTCTTAACTAACAGTCTTAAGCTAAAATTCCTCTTTGCGAGATTCTTGTTAAGGAACAAATTGTGAATAAATTAGCTTAAGGCTTGCTGTAGAAAGGGCTTAGATGCTGAAGTGGAACAGAAAGAGAAGGAGGCAAGGAGATTTACAGGGGCAGAAGATTAGTATTACCTATCCTTGTGCAGATAGGTAACATGCCCATCTACAAGTACACCTGGAAATGAGCAGATTTCCCAAAAGGGGAAGGCAACAGAAAAGTAGGAAGAAGAAAGGGCAAGTGGTGTAGGGCTACCACTCACAAGCTTGAGAACCAGTATGGTAAAGGTCTATATATGTTCAGAATCCAATTCTGATCCAGAGGCCATGTGGCTGGGCCAGGAGTACTTGTACTCCATAACATGGCCGGGGGCAATGCATAAATCATGCTCCCTCCCTGAAGGGGCTGAAACTCAGGAAGAACAATTGTTGCAGGGGTTGATCAACTTGTGTGAGGGCCTACTGAACAAAAGGCTGGAAATGGTTTGGGTGAAATGTATGTGGAGGTCTGAATGGGTGACCTTCAAACGCTTACCTAAGAACGGGGATGTCTCCAGGTGGAGAGATACGTTTTTCTTAAATCTTACCGACTTCACCCCTTAGTCCTCACCAGCTTATTTATTTGGGGGTGGGATGCGCTGTGCCTCTCTGAATTACTGCGGAGGAGAGTTATCTCTGGCAGGAGAGAGTTAGCTCTTCCCTCTGAGAGTATATTTTTAACCTGAGGTCTACTTTGCCAACTTTCCCTTCTCTTTCTCAAAGAGAGGTTTTGGGGGTGATTCCCTTTAGTCCTTTGTTATGGTGACCTAGGGCTCCATTGCCACATCTTTTGCTTGTGCTAAGAAACCAAATTGCATAGTGTGCCAAATGTGGACATGTGCAGAGTTCACAATCCTGTAAGCTCAAGTATCCCAAGAAATGGAAGCTGCGGTCCCACAGTTCCAAATCATATGTTGTTTGCAGCCCCAAGATAAGCTATTTTGGCAACTGTATTAACAAAAATAAAATGCATATGTGAATTCAGCCTTCCTTGGAACCCATATAGATAGCTTGGAGAAGCCACTGCCAGTCTGTGTAGACGATACTGATCTAGATGGACCAATGGTCTGACTCAGTATAAGGCAGCTTCCTATGTTCCTATGTCATCATGTCGTACAGACACAGGCAGGGCAACAGCACAGGAGGGAGTGTCACTTATTGTAAGAGCCACTACAGCAGTCACATTCATCATCCTCTGCACCTGTTGGCGTAAAAACAAATAGTTCTATGTAGAATTAATTGAGACTACTTCCCATTTCTTTTAACATGGTGACTCTTACCTAAGACTCTCTCTCTCATGTGCTGTGAATTTGGTTTGTATCCAACCATCACCACATGGGTTAAAAGGGGATCTTGTCCCTCTCCCATAACACTAGAACCAGGGGTCATCCCAGGAAATTGATTGCCGGGAAATCTAAGACCAACAAACGGAAGTACTTTTTCACACAACACGTGATCCACTTGTGGAATTCTCTGCCACAAGATGTGGTGACAGCCAACAACCTGGTTGGCTTTAAGAAGGTTTGGATAACTTCATGAAGGAGAGGTCTATCAATGGCTACTAGTCAAAGGGCTGTGGGCCACCTCCAGCCTCAAAGGCAGGATGCCTCTGAGTACTAGTTGCAGGGGGAGTTACAGCAGGAGAGAGGGCATACCCTCAACTCCTGCCTGTAGGCTTCCAATGGCATCTGGTGGGCCACTGTGTGAAACAGGATGCTGGACTAGATGGGCCTTGGGCCTGATCCAGCAGGGCTGTTCTTATGTTCTTATGTCTATAATTTGAGTGGCTACTATCTTGAAACAATATGGTGAATCCCCCCCACAAAAAAACAACCCTAGGATCTCCTCTTATATACTGTGAATTTGGTTTGTATCGGACTGTAAATGCAAATGTTATTAGAGGACAGCACATGGACATAGAACAGGTCATGAAGAAAATTAGCTGTAGGCTTTCTCTGAAATTAGTCTTGGGCTGGGAAGACAGGATTTATCAAAAGCTGCCACCACAAGGAGGGCACTGCACAGTGTCTTCAAATCTGTCAAAAGTTTTTTTGTTTTTTTTAAAGGCACCCTTTTAACTGTACACTTCTGAGAAGTTTCAGTTTCGGATACACTGCCTTGAAAGGCAAGAGCTAAGAAACTGAAACTGTTAACCCTGGGGAAATGTTTCTTGGTAATCTCAAGGAAACCCAAAATATTTGGTTAGCCAGAAACTAGAAACTTTGAAGTCATGGGTGGAGAGGTGTTTGTTTTTCAGGGGAAATATTTAATAGTTTAGGATATTTTTAATTGCATATAATACTGTCGCTTATTTAGAATATGAAATGCACTGTGAATAGCGTGTAGCAAAACCCTATGAATGTTTATTCAGAAGTAAGTCTCTCTGTGTTCAAAGTGTGCATAGGTTTGCCACAGTGATGATCATTTATTACACAAAGTAGTACTGTCTGGTAAATTTATATTTTTTCCACTGGCAAATAGGAACAGAAAATGCTGAATAGAAACCATAAATTATGTTAAAGAAGATGTTGTTTAACATAACATCAGCATCCAGGCTGCTATTGATCTTTCCTGTGGATCCATCTGGCTATTCCTCCCCACCATATTTGCCCCTACTCCACCACAATGTAAGTGTCCACAACCAGACCTCTGGTCCACTATCCCCTCTCAAAATACATAATCCTGCCTCCCTTCTGACCTACCAGCAAAGTCCTGACATCCCAAAAGAGACTAAAAATCACACAATAACAAGGAAAAGCTAATCAACCAGCCCACAATACTACAAATTAGAAGCCCTTTTATTAGTTCCATGGCAAGATTAATTCCCAAGCCTTCCAGCACTCATGCAAGTTGGCCAGGCAAAATATGTCCCAGGATTATTTTAATGAAAACACAGCATTCTGAACATTGCACTAGTTGTCATTAAGGCAGGGAAAGATTCATGAAGCAGCCCACATAATGAATGGGGGCTTATTCAATTGTTTACCCAGGGAGAGGGAGAGGAAGTCACCAGCCTGTTACAGAGAGAAGGAAGGCACCAGGCGAACTCCTCATTTCAATATATCAGTTTCACAGCAACTGTTTGCAATGTAGGGAATTATCCATGAATTGTTATTTAAAATACACCCAACTCAGATTCTACTTATTTCCTACCGGAGGTTAGTTAACATTAAGGCTATTCTTTGGATGCCGCTGCTCTAAAAAGTTGTAAGGATGTTGATCCAAATCATTCCCGCAAATTTTTCAGCCGCGATGTTCTTCATCTTCCAACACTTCCTCTTCCTTTAATCTTTCCCTGCATGATTAACTGCAGTAAGCAGTATTTCCCCCTCTCTTAATTATGTTAATTAGCTTTCTCTTTTGCCATTCTTCTCAAAACTTCCTTGTCGGTAATTCTATCTACCCATGATATTCTTTTATACATCAATATATCCAGAGTTTGAAAGATTCTAGTTTATTCATATTCTGTTTTTTAAGTGTCCACGCTTCCAACTCAGATTAGCATGGGTCTTTCTTGCACTTGCAACTGTCAGCTAGAGATTTCAGAAGATGTCCCAGAGCATTTTCAAATTATGCATGAGGCTTAAATTGACTGGAGCAAATATTGTTTGAAGCCTCATGAGTGAAAACACCTTAAGACTTCACTGTGCACTAAAATGCAGAGATACACATAATCTTTACTTCAGTAATTACACTGCATGCTTATTGCATCTCCTGGGACCACCTGACAAGGCACAAGACTGCTACTAGTGAAGCCATAAGAGAACATGAGGAAGAAACCAAACATCACGTATACCAGCAGAAACAAGATGCTCCAGAGTCCAGACAACGCAAGACCTCTCTAGGAATGACAATTTATTTACCCTACATGCGCACTAGTTGTTCCCTGTTTTCCTTACTTGCTCCTGCATGTTTTCTACTCTATGGTTCAGCTTGGCAAAATATGAAATCAAGCTGTTTGTTTATGGGATAGGGGACTTGAATGTAAGAAGGCCTTTTAGAACAACTATGACTACGATACGACTAACATCTTAGTCTTAATTTTCCCTGCAAATTACACCTTTGCAGGATTAGTAATTTTAGCTCGCTCCAAGGTTGCCACAGTATATACTGTGTTCCACTTCTATTGTACATGCTTATTAAAGACAACTGGTTACACCAGATAATAACTCCTAATTACTTGCCATATCTCCCTGCTATGTCATGGTCATTCTGTCTGTCTCACTCTCCTTTTGATCACCTTTCCAGCTTGATTTTTATTCTGTCATGCTGCTCTCTGACTGGATTTTTCTCCCTCTCTCAGCAAGCCGCCTCCCTCCCCTCGTCTTAATCTAGCAATGGATAACCAGTGACTCCAAAGCTACCAATCTGGCCTTCAGACCCAGCATAGCCCCTGATCCCAGTGTCACCCCTCCCCGCCATTGAAATGGGGCTTACCTGCTTTTTTCACATATGAGCCAGCCAACACACAAGCAAAGACTTCCTTAATTTCCTCCTCCCCAGTTCCAGCAGCACCAGAGTCTCTGTCAGAGTAGTCCCCCCCCCCCCCCCGCATATGTATCTCAGCTGTTGATTCTTGTGCATAAACCAAGATCCAGGCAAATCAAGAGTGAGCGAGCAGCAGAAATGCTTAAGAGGAGAAATTCTAGAAGAGCCTCTATTTGAAGTAGTACAGGATTCTAGGATTCTATCACCTTGTATGTAGACCATGCCATTAGTCATTACAAATCAAGCATCACAAGTGCATGGTTTTCCTGTCACTTAACATCACTTTAAAGGCAAACAGACCACACTTTAACCTGCTTGTGTGCATCAGTCCTAAGGGCATCAATATGACTATGTGCAGAGTGAAAGAGGATTGCAGTGCAATACAAAACAATTTCCATAGCTCAAGTGCAACACTTCAGTGTTCAGAGAAACACTCCAGTACCATCAAGACTTGCAAATTCTTTATTATAGGCTATGTCTTGCAGCACACAAAAGATTGTAGCTGTTATTGGATCAAATTCTGCAGGTGAGAATGTACAAATTAAAGCCTCACAAAGTTATTTTCCCACACAGAATAGGACAGTTAAAATTAACTCTCAGATTTGTATTTAATTTACCAAGGCAACAGTTGAAGCTTCCGGGATCCTTTTCAAGCTTTCTCAGAAGACCAGTTTCACATTGATTAAATTAAAGGCAACATGTACCGGTAGGTGCAAAATAGATTGAATGTTCAATGCATTTCAATTACTTGTTTGAACTTTGCAATTAAGTCCACCAGAGGCTTAGGATAAGTAGCAAAATATGGAAATGTATTATATATCATTTAAGTAAGCCATATTTCATTGTTCTTGGATTTGGGGGGGGACAGAGGCTATCTCACTGAATAAATGACAATAATGTGAGGAACACTTCAGTTACCAGATAACGGGGCTATTCTTACGATCACAAAAATTGGGCTAGGAAAATCCTAGCCCAATTTTTGTGATCGTAAGAACCACCAGGCTCACAGCCGAGCCCAGTGGCTCTGGAGTGGCTAACCCACTCCTGTAGCCCACCCCTTAGCCCAGGTTTGTGGAGCGAGTGCTCCGCAAACCCGGGCAATCTGCTCGTGAGTAGCCACGGCTCAGCTCCGCACCGTGGCTACTCATGAGTAGACCCCCGGCCGGGAGGCTTAAAAGCAGCCTCCCGGCTCGGGGGTCTCCCCAGTATGCCCTGCGCACTCGCGCAGGGCATACTAGGGCTTCCGGTGGCCGTGTGGCCCCTGAGCTCCCCAGCCCCTTGCTGCAACTTGAGCTAGTCCACTCAATTCACCTGAGGGAGAATAAATGAGGGTTACCCACTTTCCCAATGGAGAGTCAATGGTGTCAGATTCTGAGTTTTAAGTAAAGAACTATAGAAATCTCCAGTCAAAAGTAGTGAGGGCAATCATTGCAAATTCATGATGAAGGTGCTACTATATATTTGGCTTCATCCCGAGTCTGAGAAACTGGAAGACTGTATACCCCTTCACAACTCCACTAAAGTGATTCAATGAGATTGCTCAGAAATCAAGTGGAGTGCCAGAAGGCTCTGTGCTGGGCCCTGTATTGTTCAATATTTATATAAATGACTTGAATGAGGGTGTAGAGGAAATGTTTATCAAGCTTGCAGGTGACACAAGGTGACAGGGGAGGTGGCTAACCCCTTATAAGGTAGAATCGAGATTCAAAATGATTTTTACAGATCTTGGATGTGATAATGGGCCAAACCCACAAAAATGAAGCTCAGAGACAAATGTAAAATCCTGTATTTGGGTAAGAAAAATAAAATGCACAAACATAGAATGAGAGACCTGTCTAGTCAGCAGTCCATGTGAAAAAGATCTTGGTGGGTCACAGGCTGAACATGTGTCAGCAAGTGTGATGAAGCAGCTAAAAAGATGAATGCAGCTTTGGACTGCATTAACAGAATGTCAAGATGGAGTTATAGTTCCATCTATTCTGTACTGATCAGGCATCATTTGGAATACGATGTTCAGTTCTGGATACCACTTTTTAACAACAACAATTATAAAGTGGAACGGGTTCAGAAGAAGGCAACAAAGATGGCCTGGAAACCAAGTCCTATGAGAAACAGTTATATAGAGGCTGGATGTGTTTAACCTGGAGAAGAGAAGGGGAGATATGATAGCCATCTTAAAATATCTGAAGAGTGGTCACACAGAAGAAACAGACTTGTTATCTGTTGCTTCTTCTCTAAGGGCAGGACTAGAACCAATGTGTAGAAATTACAAGGAAGCAAATTCAAGCTAGATGTTAGGATGAATTTTCTAACTGTAAGAACTGCTCAACATTGGAGCAGTTTGCCTTGGGCAGTGGTGGGCTCTCCTTCACTAGATGTTTTCAAACAGAAGCTCATTGGTCATCTTTCAGGGATGCTGTAACAGATTCCTGCACTGAACAGTGGGTTGGACTACAAAACCTCCAAGGTCCCTTCCAGCTCTGCCATTACCTGTATCAGATCTTTCTCTATCTAGTTATCTTTTACTACCTTCATTTTGCCTAGAGCAACTCTGTTGTCAGAAGAAAAATAAAAATAGCAATAAACATAGTCATCTAATTGTTATACCTTTGTATTAGTTATACCTTTGATCTTAGCTTGCAGTCACTGAAAAATTGTCAGTAAAATCTCATTTTCAAACATTTACAGCCATTTGGATAATTTAAAGTGCATTACACAAGACAAAAAAAGTGTAATATATATTTTATATTTTCCCCCCAACAATAATTTTCCAACTATTCACAATGACATTTTAAAAAAAGGTTAAGAGGAAAATCACATTTTGGCCACAAAGGTATATAAGAAAATACACCTTCATGTAAATTTGGTTTGGTCTGATAATTCTGTATCTTAAATCTTCTGAAAACATCATCAATGCAATAATGTAGGTAAGAAAGCTGAGCTAACCCTGCAGTAACAAAATATCAACATTGTCATGAACTCCTTGCAGAAGTAACTCGCCAGGATAATTAACAATCTTCCTTCTTTTTGCAGCTTTAAGAGTTCCCACCAAGGCTTCAAAAAGATTGGCACATTTTTCATCAGCAAAGAGCACTCCAAACTTCACACTTAGTGTCCCATCAGCATCTAAACAAAAGAAAGGGTATTACAATACCATGAAATGGAACAATAATTTTATGCCATTGAGCATTTGTGGATGAGTGCAGATTCCGTGTTCTTATGAAAGTTTACATGGTTACATATAAAACGTGTACATATTTGTTTATCTGTTTGTTTTGTTGTATTGTGTGTGCGCATGTGAAAACCATCTTGTTGAAGTGCAGTCTATAAATATTGTAAACAAATACTGTATGTGTTTCCATATCCAAGAACTGTACTATCAAGACCTGAGCTCTTATAGGCCCCCAGTGAAGCATGATCCTAACCTGGAGTTATGGCCACTGATAGGATCGCTGACATACTCTTGTACCAGTGGAACTCAAAGGTATAACAGTGTAGTATATTTGCACTACTGTTTCATTGGTGGTGGCCTACTGCTGGCAAAATCCTCATGCCAGCAAGACAGTGGGCCAGTTTGGGTGATCATCTGCCAGCACACGTAATAACTTTGGTGCCCTGCCAAGTGTGTGCCCACCCTGATGTCATCAACAGACATCCTGATGTGCTCTTGGTCACGTGAGGAGGATGCATCTGAATTCCCCCTCTAAACATGCTCCAAAACCCTGCTTGAGCAATTGATAATCTCAGCTCCCCTCACAAGGCAAACCTCCAAACACAATCCTCAAAAAGCACTACCAAACAAGTGCATACCCCATGGGACAGTGGGAAGATGAACAAGAGTGTGTGACATGGGAAAAGACCTGCGTGGAGACACCCACTCTCAGGCACTCCTTCGACAATCACCCAGTCATAGGTAGTGTCTGCTGTAGCTGCTTCCCATTTTGTCTCACCACCCCCATGTCTTTTTTGCCTCCACAAACAACTAGGCAATTCTCCCCACCACTCACAGAGGCAAGCATGTTTTTCACAAGGGAGGTTTATAGTGGCATCCAACAGTGAGCTGCAGGAAGCCAGCCGCTTATTCTCACTGGATTCCTATGCCTTTCTAAACTACAGAAATATAACAGATGCACCTGTATCTACCAGAAGATAGTATGATGGGAAAGTGCACCTTTCACAGGCAGAGGCCCTGGAAGAGCAAGTTGGTTGGTTACGCCATATTGTGTATGGATGGCACAATTAATTTCTGCCCACTTTATAGTATTCTATTAAAGAATGACTGATTTTGTCTCTGTTCCTTCCCCACACTTGTTTCCCTCCTCAGGTATCTCACACTTTATTGGTCCTTATTTCCTTGTTAGTGATGCACCAGCAAGGCCAATGGGGCAGTTCCAAACAGATCCAAATCCACCCAATGCCCCCCATATGGCTACAGGAGATATGTTGATAAATCAAACTGTGGTGCTGCTGTGAAGTAGAGGGAACAGACTGATTATAAGATGCTTGAGTACTTTACCAGTAACTACTGACAAGCAATCAAAGGAGGTTGAAGCTGATATGGTTGGGTGAGATACAGGAAAACTGCACAAGATCCAATTCAGCTAGTTCATTAATTCATTCATTTGATTTTAATACCGCCCTTCAAAAATGGCTCAGGGTGATTTACAGAGATAAATAATAAATAAATAAGATGGATCCCTGTCCCCAAAGGGCTCTCATTCTAAAAAGAAACATAAGATAAGACACCAGCAACAGTCACTGGAGGTACTGTGCTGGGGGTGGATAGAGAGAATCACTACATTAAAAGGTGTCTCTTTGCCCAGTTAGCAGGGGTTAGTTAGCTAGTTGTATGGAAGGGCCATAAGTATGGCAGAGAAGTGTGACAAAAAGATCATTGGATGACAATCCAGTGATTGTCTATCACACTTTATGAGTCATGCTCCAATCATTTCACCTGGAAGTCTATAAACAGGAATCAAACCAGGGACCTCTTGTACGCAACATCTGTGCTGTCCCAATAAACTACAGCTCCATACAGGATGCTTTTGGTACTGGGCTATAGGGCTCAGACTGGGGCTGGGAGAGGTATTTCATGTGCTATACTCTTGGGAGATTGCAAAGGTCCTGTATGTGCCTTTATGGCAGTGTGATTAGGATCTTGCTTTCTAGAGTGGGAGGCTGGGTTCTAGTCCTTCCAATTTGCATCAGTACTTATAATTGCAGGGAAGGAGTCCCAGAAAGCAACTATTGCCACATTTACATCACTGGATAAGTCTTGGAGGACTCACACCTTCCATTTTCTAATATATTGGTCTTACACACTGAAATACCAACCAAGGCACAATGCTGCTCGCTGTTAAAGT
Source organism: Hemicordylus capensis (assembly GCF_027244095.1). Lineage (NCBI taxonomy): Eukaryota > Metazoa > Chordata > Lepidosauria > Squamata > Cordylidae > Hemicordylus > Hemicordylus capensis. Next base: position 353,450,854 of record NC_069657.1, on the reverse strand, counting down.
GTCTATTGTTTCCTACACATGTGGCCACCTGCTCCCTCCCATGCAAAAAAAAAAAAAAAAAAGACACTGTTCTGATCCAATTTGGAAAGGTAACCTTTGCATTAGTTGTTACATAAAAGTCACAACTACTTTTAAGTTTTCAAAAAGGCAGAAGCGTCAATCACAAATCTCTCATGTCACATCTGTTTTGGTCCCAAATATATACATCATTGCATAGAATCACAATCATGGATTATTATGTCAGCATTAAGTCAGTGGAAGCACACAATTCAGGGTTGGCACAGCTGCATCAGCAACCATATTACTTTTTTTGGAACAACACTACTTGTTAGGTCTGCCAGTCAAGCAGCAAGTGATTTGATAGGTGCCTGCCAATGAGCCCCTTGCAGTGTCACAGAGGATTATAGGATGCAACTCTCAGAATATGTGGTGCAGCTGCTTTCAGTGGCAAAATGTCAGCCCTGTGGAAACTGCCAATATCTACTTCCCATAATGTTTTGAGTTGTTGCCAAATGGTTTCCTGTCTGCAGGAAACCTCATGGATGTAGATCCAGTTTTACATGGTTTGAGAGCCAGACTCCTATATGTGTATCATTTTTCCCTTTAATCACTGCAGTTGTCATAATTATGTAAACAGGTACTAATGTCTTTTCTTTCTGATGGCTGATGACCAAAATAAAGTTTGAACTCTGAACTCTTTAACCACGCAGATCTAAGTACTTACTTTTGGTTCCCAGTCGTTGAATCTCTTCAACTAAAAGGCTGATTTCATGTTCGATGTTCATGGTTGCCTATAGAAGAATTATTTAATTTATATATTTATTTAATTATAACTTTAATCTGGAATCCTATATAAAAATAGGATTCATAATCCATAACGTCATACATATATGAGTAAGGAAACAGTGATTGTAGCTGAAGCTTTCTTGACAGCAGTTCCTACTGTTAGGGAGACAAGCCACTATTTGGTTTACAAAGTAGCTTGCCTGTTTGGAAGCCAGATCTGCTGTTGAGAACACTTCAAAGGAAGCACTGATTATGTTCTTGATTCCCTTAGTCACACATAAATCACTTCTTTGTATCATAACCCCTATTTTTTTAAGTTTCTTCATATCAGCAAAATAGCAACAGAGTCCATTGTGCATGCTATTAAGATCATTTTAAAAAGCTTACTTTCCACATAATACATCAGCTGTTCAAAAATATCCACTGAAAGCATGTTCTTCTATAAAAACTGGTTTACATAATGTAAAACAAATGTTTTACATTATATAATGTAAAACATTTGCCTTTTCCAGTATTATCTATGAGGCAAGTACATCTAATTAGACACACTTTCTCCCTCTAAAATGGTTATAGAGACATATAAATCTGTAAGGATTTTCTCTTCCTAAGGGAACAATTCACTGACAATTACAATATGCAATACATAATACAATTAGATGGGGAGTGTCTCACATTACATTTTGTACTCTTACAGATGCAGTTCACATACACCTACATCACACCTTTCCCAACAAAATACAAAAAAGTGGCTTCCCCCCGCCCCAAGCACTGCTTCTGTTTTGCCAAGAAAAGCAGCAATTTATACATACATGCTTCAGAACTGATGAGAGTCTTGTGCAGTTGTCAAGTATGGGTACACATGAAAAAACAAATAAATAAATCACAAGTACTGACCACAACAAATTGGAGACCATACATAATGTATTATTTCAGGCTTCATCTAGATTAGAGGGAAGGGTTTGATTTACTTAAGGCATACCTAGGTGAATGAGACTTGTATTTAACCTGCTTTCATAAAGGGTGTGTGTGTGGGTGTGTGTGCAAGAGCGAGAGCCTGTTTGTCATCTGCACTGCTACAGCAGAAATCATATTGTAGCACTAACAGAGATGCAGCAAGAAGAACTGCTCAAAGTCTGAGAGCCAGTGAAAAATACAGTCATCACATTACAGCCAATTTAAATCACTCCATTGCACCTGCTACCATGTGGAAACAGTACAGTGGTTCAGGGCCGGATTGGGGGCACTGAGAGGGCGGTGGAATGTATGTGGGGAGGGCATCGGGTTTTGAGCAGAATGGGTGCTTAAGGGCAAGTATTCACTGCTGCCAACTGCAGCGGGGCACAGGGGGGCTCTGCAGGTGGGGGCGCACCAGGAATAGGCCCTGTTGCCCTGTGGGCCCGTCCGAGCCTGCAGTGGTTTATCACACAGATCATGCAATTTTCATTATGCTAACAACAAAATTTTAAGACATTTTGCTCTGGGTTGAGGAAATTGCCAAACCCGTGCACCAATTGCCCTATCTACCAAGGGGCACAAATGTCTCACATCATGGTGAGGATCAGTAAAAATTATATATCTTGCAGTCAGCACACAAGGTTTCCACATTATTTAAACATACTATATGTGAGCAAAGAACATCAGAAGCAGTCCAGACACTTCAGTAGACCACCTCTTCATTTTCAATATTTTCATGATAACATGAGCACTATAAATGCTTCTTTTCAAATAAAGAGATTCTCAGAATGCCAAATCCTACACCAGCATCCCAATTCTGCATCTATATAGTAACACAAAAACACATGAAGGAAACATATTCTTCATTTCAGGTTGGAGCATGTGAAGTAATAGAGATGAGTGGTGAGCAGCTGACCAAATATACTACTAATTCAGAATCTAAAGCAGAGTTGTTAACCTTTTGCTGCTACAGACCCCACCAGATCCTCAAATATTACCCATGATGGTCTCATGGGTATTATATGGACCTTATTCATATAATACTTTTTCATTTGGTGCCAGTAAAAGTTATTTTCATCTCCAAGTATTCTGGATAGTTATTTTCAAGACCTTCGTCTGGTTCACCAAGACCTGGAATATATTAAATTGAGTGCAGCAAAGATTTTCCACAGACCACCTGAACCTACTCCCCAGAGACCCCTGGTGCTAAAGGGTTAGATTTATCTTCATTGTTTCCATAAATGCTCAACAGTGAAATGGTGATTCTAAAAATCCAAGCACACAGAAGGACCCTGACAAAGGATGCCGACCATGGCACCACTCCCCAAGTTACCAAGAACTGGAAAGTTGGCAGAGGGAGGTAAGGTTCCTGATGAATTTCAAATTCATATTACCTTCGTGTGAGAGAGACAGAAGATCTGCACTGCTTTGTGCCTCTAAGCACTTTCCTGTCTAAGTGGGTTAGTTCAGGGCTCTATAAGTAAGAATGGTGTGATGAGTAACTTCCTTCCTGGCGCTACACATACCCGAATTTGGTCATGAATGATGCTTAACTAGGCTTCCACAGGCTATACTGCAAGCCACACTTGGGCTGCTGGATGGTGTGCTTCCGCGCTGCTATGCCCCTGAGCGCCAGCTCTCCCTTGACGCTGCCCTCCGCAAGATTCACAAATCGCTTTTGTCTCCTGCTGGAACTCCTACATGCCACACATTTTTCCACTGCACACAAGAGAGGCAAGCCGGCCATGTGTCAGGAATACAATAAGGGAGCCTGTGCCGACTACTTGCAGAGGAGGAGACGGGGCGGAGAAGTGTGAACTGTTGGCGTGGAGACAATTAGAGAGGCAGAAAAAGCGAGAAAAGAAAGAGCCGCCGCCTGCCCGGAAAGAAAGCTGGCCTGCCAGCCTGACCCTACGCGTGTAGGTTTGGAAGGAAATCCCAGCGTTTGCCGTGGGATTTTGCTTGCAAGTGCCGTAAGCAGGCGGTGGGCAGCAAATCCCGACGTGACGTGAGGATTCTGTTGCGCCAGGACCTGGCATCGTGGAGCCCAGGGAGCTTTTCAGCCCCTCTCAAAATGTGAAGCCAAAAGCAAATGAATGCCAGGAGTCTAGCATGTGGAATCCTTGTAGTCTACCTTCACCCCCCTAGTCAAGGCACTCGCCCAACCCACCCAAACGACTGGGAAAGCCGCTTGCTCTCCAAGGTCTGCTGGAGACTCTCGGCGTGCATTCCCTAGCAGCACCTTCGCTGATCTTTCTTCCTTGTCCCCAGGCGGGTGCAGTCACTGTCACATGGAGGATCATCCCGGTACGGAAGTGCTGGATTGTATGCATCCACCTCTTCTTGTAGGAGAGAGCGACGGGGAGCCCCTCCTCCATCTCCCACCCAATGAATCACCGGCTTGATAGAGTCTGATTGGGGCTGGAGCTGCTTCTGAGCCTGAAGTGAAGTCCAAGCCTTGGGCTTCAGGCGCAGAAGGAGCACCGGCTCGAGCCACTCGTGTCAAAGCGGCTGCTCCCAGCCAAGTCTCTCCTCCACCTCCGGCTCCGAGTCGGCTGGGAAAATACAAATCCAGACTTCTTCCATGCGTGCCCCGGCCCCTCCCCAAGCTCGAGGTCCATCCCCGGGACTGTCCGTCGCGCTGCCCCGCTCCACTCACCGATCCGATCCCCTGACTCGCAGCCTTGGCTTTGGCTAGGTGGAGGGCTGGAAGGGAGCCGCTTCCAGGAGCACCGCGCAGGAGGAAGTGTGGCACCGAGGGAGTGTCAGAAAGGAGGGAAGCCGGCGCGGCTGCGGGCTTCAGAAAAAGTATATTGAAAGTGGAGAGAACAGTAGGTGCCGCCCACACCGCTGGAGAGAAGCTGAGGAGGAGGAAAGAAAGGGCTGAGGAAGGTGACTTTAAAAATAAGAACAACAATAATAAAGAAGAAGGGATTCGGAACAGAATTCACCTTTGGAGAGTTCTCCTGAGACAACAGGAGAATACCGTTTTCACAAGTGACGTTACATGCAAACGTGCCGTTCATATCTGCATGCTCATTTAGTGAGAACCGCAACGGCGAACAGTGATTTGCATGTGTGAATAAGCCTTCACAGATAAAAAAGCTCAGATAGATTCGCCCGCGCGCGCACACCCTCACCAATGCATGTGTGAACCAGCAAGAGTGTTCCATAAAGAGTTTTCCCCATTACACCTAGGGTGTTTTTGGTTTTGTTTAGCATGTCTATAGACCGAAAAACGTGAGTCATCTCACACACAGACCTGCTTCCCCCCTCTTCTGTCTTCTCTACTTGTTTGTGAAGGATGTTTCAGAAAGATAGAAGAGGGCAAGTGGCTTAGAAAAGCCCCTCACCCCCACCCATTGCTACCACTGAGGAAAGCATTCTTGAGACTGTACCAGTACCAGAGGCACTGCTAAGTTTGAAGGCTCCCCTCATATCCAAATCTGCAGTGCCTTCAACAGAACACTAACATATTGAGGAGATATGGCTTAGCCTAACTTTCTTCCTATGTTCATTTTCTATATGCAAATGGATTTTTCTTATGGGAATTAATACCTGATTCTCCATTTGCAGTGTTTAATGGTGCACATCTCAAAGGACAGCATGCGACATTTTAGCACAATCATGTGTCCTTTGAGATGTGTACCATTAAGCACTGCAAATGGAGAATTACATTTTAATCATGTTCAGCACATTATTCTCATATGCACCTATGAAAATGATAATCATGTTCAACATGTATGAAATGGAAACTCACATATTAATCATATTCAGCACATGTCATTTGCCTCATGCAACCTCTTGAGCACATATTAATACATATATTTAACATTGGTTTGAATACACAGAATTCTTTTAAAACCAGATGAGGACTGTGCAGGAAAGTGGATTTACATGCACATGTCAACCTTCATGTATTATTTGTTCTCACTCATAAATTGGTGTGCTTTTCATGAAGTTTATTATCAGCCATTCATCCACCATGATTACCACAGACTTGAATACAGTCATCCCTCGCCAACTGCTAGGGTTCCATTCTGGCAAAACCTCGCCGTTGGAAAATTCGCAGTTGGAGAGACATCAAAGTCTATGGGAAACAGGAGATTAGGGGAACTGTGACTGTGGCAGAAGGACCTAAAACTAAAGGAAAAAATAACCAAAAAAAGTGCTAACAAATCACAAAAAAATTCTGTGATACCACCAAGACCAACCAAGAAGAATGAGCGGCCAAACCTCTGGAAAATAAAGGCATTTTTAATTAGCAAGGGACAAAGTCAGCAAGGGTCAACAAGAAGAATGAACAGATCAAACCTCTGACTCCCTCCCCCCATTACTAAAAAAACCCCTCACCAACCATGGATATTCGGTCATGGTTGGCAAGACCTGCCACAATTTCCTATTTGCATATATTCAAAACCGCGGTTGGTAAAACCATGGTTGGCAAAGGATGACTGTACTTTCTGATAAATTCTTCCACACTAGCTCAGCTGTAGGAGTCATTTTTAAAGTGGGAGAAAGCCTCACTTTGTGAACAAAGGTAATCTGAACCATGCTGATATCATCAAAGATTAGTGGGGTGGTGGTAATCATTAAAGTGGTGAGACTTTAATGAGAACCAAAGAGACCAAACAGAAAAAGGAAACCCAGACCAAAGAGAAGGAAGAGAGGATTGCGGTTGTGTTGAATGCCACACCACACCACACCACATTTCTAGAAGCACTTCACAGAATTGTGGGCTACATCTGAAGCTGTATGAGAAATATTTCTTTGTGAGGAGTATAGAACAGTTAGCTCCTTTGGACTGGAGTGTGATGTAATGAAGGTGAATGTAGGGGGAAGAGCACTTCAAAGCACACTTCAAAGGCTGGAGTAAAACTGTACCTTAAAGCAATGTCTGTGATATATGGATTTGCATTATCATCTTGCCAGAATAATTTATAAGGAGTTATTCTCCTTATAAATCAGACTGCAACACTGTGCTTTCTTACTTGGTGGAGAGCACCCCTGAATTCATAGGATCTACTTCTGAGAAACATGCTCAAAGTAGGGAATGGGCCGTCAAGTAGGAATGGGTTTAGTCTAACCTTCAATATAGCCCCTCATATCCCAAATACAACCCCTATTAGGCACATAATGCATAAGCAAGCTGCTTTCTGATGTTTTGATCCAAACAATGTTCTTTAGCCTCTTCCTCCAGTATGTTGTAAGAATAAACAGATAAAAAGGCAGACAGGGCTTATAAATACTGTGCTTAGTGTATATGTGCTGCCATACAGCACAATACAATGCATGTTTATTCAAAGAGAAGTCCCACTGATTTAAATGAGTTTATTTTCAAGTATGCATGGGATTAAGCCTTAATCCAGTTTCTTAACTAAGATCATGATGCAACTGTATTTAAATAAAAAAATCTGGTATGAATTCCAAATACCAAAGTTCTGTTTTGCTTTGTTTTTTATGTTAGGCTGTAACAGCCAGTCTAACTCTTGATTGGGACTGAAAGGTTAAAGTAAAATGGTTACAAGAATTTCAGCAGTACACTGTGCAGAAACTAACATGTAGCTAATTCAGTAACAGAAAAGCTCCAATTCTCCTTTAAAAGTTTGTTATAAAGGAAATTCAAGTTTGTTATAAAGGAAATTCATGAAATCTCATGATTTTAGGGATTGTTTCAGTTCAAATAGTTCTCTAAGTAACAATGGAGTTCTGGGGGACATTAAACAAGGTCAAAAATGAGGAAGTAAGCACTGTACTTCCTTTTTTAAGTCAGCAGAGAGCTAAGGAAGTCTTTGGTGTAGCTATTGTCATTAGATGTCCTATTTGCTCTTCAGCATCTGACTTGGAAACCCAAGTTCTTATCTTCTGTATAAGGTTATATACTGCAGATGTGTGTGTGTGTATGTATCTTATTTTAAGATGTCTCTATGCATGAATCAGCACGGTGGTCTAGTTAGTGTCAGATGATGATACAAACACCAGGACATACACATCTCCTGGAAGCTAAAAATAACCATTCATATTTGCATCATTAAGGAATAGCCATTTCATGAAGGGCATGTCAGGCACAATGAACAGTAGTGAGAAATTTGCTTTAAAAACTATTTACCAGAAGAGATGTTTTGGAATTCCTTGTATGGTAAAACAGTTGTCAAACGCTTGTTCTGATTCTTTATACTCTCTTCATGAATGGAAACAGGCAGTAGAAGAAAGGAACTGCTACAGGAACCCTTATAACAAGGATGGCAAACTGGCAACCCAGGGGGTGGATACAGCTCCTAAAGCTCTTTTACTTTGCCCCCTAATGGTCCTACTAGATTCTGATTCAATTACATTTTCTTTTAAAACCCTTTGGTTTAAGGGGTAGTTATGGGTGTGGCAACTCCAATTGATCTCCAAAAAATGAGGACGTTTGATGGCCCATGGTGCTCATGCCATGATGGCATGAGATCTGATGTTTAGTATGAAATATTGAAATCATAGCCAAACTGGAAATACAACTTGGCTAGGTCCTCCATGCTCCAATGTACTACCTGCATAAGCTGGTGGCGATTAGTGTTACAGCAATGTTTAAGAAGAATTTGGTATCATGTGCCTCTGAGCTTATGATGAGTTCTGTTCCTATAGAACTACAACCAGCACAATTAATGTGCTGGCCTACAAAATTAAAAAAAGAAAGCAAGATTTCGTAGGCCAGAACAATATCTTAGACTGGGCATCAGATCTCATGCCCTCATGGTGTGAACACCATGGGCCATTCAATTTATTCACTTTCTGGAACTCAGTTGGAGATGCAACACGCATAACTATTCCAGTAAACCAAATGCTTTCCCTCCCTTTAATTGAATACGCTTGCTTTTTAAAACCAAGGGTGCCATACGTGCCACACTTAATATAAGCATGTTCAAAACAACACAAGGAGAAAATATTGCATTAGCATTGTCAGGCATAATAAAGAAGCAAACAAGCAATAACTTTATTTAACAAAAATGGGAAATATAGCAAGGATGGTAGAAACACAATAATTTTTAGAGTTGAAGCATTACTTGCTTCAGTTCTGGCTGTCAAGCAGCTGAAGAACAGGCAGAATATCAACAGGTGCTTCTTGTACCCTCATATGCTAGGCAAAGTTGGACCTGTTGAATGTCTGCCTGTCACAGAATTGTTAAAAGTCTGGTCCATGAGTTAGATCTTCCTGTGCTGGATGGGGTTACACTCCCCCAGAAAGAACAGGTACACAGCTTGGGAGTGCTCTTGGATCCAGGCCTCATCCTGGTATCCAGATGGAGGCTATGGCCAGGAGCACTTTCCATCAAGTTCAGCTGATTTGACATTTCTTCAGCCGTTCCTTGAAGAGAACGAACTCAAAACAGTGGTGCATCAGCTGGTAACCTCCAGGCTTGACTATTGCAATGCGCTCTACGTGGCTGCCTTTGTACATAGTTTGGGAACTTCAGTTAGTTCAAAATGCAGCAGCCAGACTAGACTCTGGGTAACCCAGAGATGCCATATGATGCCTGTTCTCAAACAGTTGCATTGGATGCCAATATGTTTCCGGGCAAAATACAAAGTGTTGGTTATAACCTTTAAAGCCCTAAATGGCTTAGGTCTGTGTTACTTTAGAAAGCCCCTTCTTCTGTATGATCCCCAGAGCATGCTGAAGTCATCCCAAGAAGTCTGTCTCTGGTTACCACCAGCACATCTAGTGACGACTCAGAACTGGCCCTTCTCTGTAGCTGCTCCAGGCCTGTAGAATGCACTCCCAGCAGATATATGTAATTTGGGCTAGTTGTTGGCCTTCAAGAGAACACTTGTTTGGCCTGGCCTTCCAAGGTTTTTAAATAGTTCTGAAGTATTTTTAATTGGTTTTAAATGGCTCTCAACTGTTTTAAATTTGTTTTTATATTGTTTTAACCTGTTTTTAAAAAAAATAGTGTTTGTTCTTGTATTTTACTTTGGATGGGGCGGTATAGAGATGTAATAAATCAAATAAATAAAGACAACAAGGTTAGATACTGTTTACTCCCTCTCCCTTCTCTGTCCAGTCACTCCCTTCCTCGTCCCCTTTTCTCTTCACATTTTGACTGAAGTGAGCATATGCAAAATTGAGATTATGATGCCATCCATTCTTTAGAAATTCAAAACACATTTTTTTGACAGACCCATCAAAGAGCCTCATACAGAAGACAGACCATCTAAAGAGACCTTTCCTGAAGAAATTGAAAGTCTGTGCTTCCCTATTTGGATGTCCAAATCCCCATTATAAATAAAGATGGCGGGGAGACCCAACTGTGGTCTTAAGGTTTCATGTCTGCTTTCCAACTTCTGCTCCTTATAATGTAGCCAGCTTTCCCATGGATTCAATAAAAAGTTTGACACACTTGTTGAGCAGGAGATTCTGGGTGTAAGAATGCCCCTTCTAGCACAAATAGTGCAAAGGGAAAACTTTGAGAAGCCGCAGAAGGTGGGGGATTAGGGGTGAAATAACATGATGGAATGCTGTTTTACCTCTCCACCCAAAATACACAGGCACTCCTGTGCCTGTGTAATCAAAACGTGATCAACATTTTTCAGTGTTACTTTAAAGAAAAGAAGAAACAAATCTGCATGAATGCTTGCTGCCACTGAAAGGGATAGGTTAGGAAGCATATTAATTTCTGTTTCACTCCCTCCTGCACAAGCAATTACCTCAACACTTGAAGAACATTACCATTTAAACCTTATTTGGCATATAGTTTCCAGGCTTTAGGGAAGAAATTTGGACTATCACCTTTTGAGCTACTAGAGGAAAAAATGTATTTGTTTTATATATTGCCATATCCCAAATATTATTAAAAAAAATAACATTTGCATTCTGGGATTGTTTCCTATGTTACCAAGAAAGAGGATGATTTGGGGAGGGCACTGGTGGCACAGGAGAAGTGAAGGCACCCCGTTTCTCCTTCATGTGTGAAGATCTCACCTAGCATGACAACTGGCTCAGGTCAGGAGTCCACGTTTCTTCTCATTAACAGGGTTTCCTGTTGAAATGAAATCAGTAGGCAAACACACCCACTGAATGCTTTCGAAAAATTACAGTTATAACCTAGTCCTCTGCAGATTTACTTATAAGTAAGTTCAATCAATCAATCAATCAAAGTTTATTACGGTCTATGACCAGCACAAGGGGGAAAAATACAATTAAAATACAAATAATTTTTTTAAAAAAAGAATAACAAGTCAACAGTCTAACCCATCAACAATGTTATAACTGAAAGGTTATAGAGCAGCACTAGAACTGTTAATTAAAAACTGACGCAGTCTTCGAGCTGCTGCACAAAAACCCGCCACTTTCCAAGTAATGGCAGGTATGCTGTCCTCAAGCAGGAAAGCCACTTGCTGACTAAGCAAATTTCCTGGGAAACGAGCCAGCAGTGGAGATATTAGTTCTAAACATAAGTCCCTATAAAAGGAGCAATAAAGCAAAACATGTTCAATTGTTTCAACTTCCCCATCACCACAGGGGCATAGACGCTCCGCATAAGGAGTCCCACTGTAGCGACCTCCAAGAACAGCAGAGGGAAGGCATCTACATCTGGCCTGTGTGAAAGCCAACCTATATCTGGGGGTGTCTAATTGTTGCAGATAAGATAAAGGAGCAACAAGGTACCTTGTGGTATTGTTACAATAGAAACCTGGAGACTTAGATAAATCTTCCTGCCGCTCCGTGTCTAATATGTTCTGTTTCACCAAGGCACGGGCTTGTGATACTTCCATTTTGAGCATGGTAAGCAGAAGCAACCCCAATGTTGCCAGTTTAGTAAGCATTCTGCATTCCCAGGAGGCATGAAATGAATCTTGTAATGTGAGAAATACTAAATTACCATGGGAGTGATGGATTTTAATCCTTATAAGTAAGTTAAATAAGAGTTATTTCCAGATAAGCATCTATTGGGCGCAGCAGGAAATGACTTGCTTAGCAAGCATAAGGTTGCCAGTTTGAATCCCCACTGGTACCTACTATATCAGGCAGCAGCGATATAGGGAGATGGTGAAAGGCATAATCTCATACTGCACAGGAGATGGCAATGATAAACCCCTCCTGTACCCTACCAAAGACAACCACAGGGCTCTGTGATCACTAGGAATTGACACTGACTTGACAGCACACTTTACTTTTTAAGTGCTCAAAGGATTGTGGTCTTCACTGTTTTCAACAAAAAATACAGAAGATTTTATAGTCATGACATTTCCTAGTTTCACACAGGAAAACAATATCAAACAAATGAAACGTTTGTTTGCAGAAATATAGAAATTAGGTAGGAAACAATGATTTTTGCCAGTGCCATTATGGCGGTGCTTAATCTCGTCTTTACTTAAGAAAGAGCATGCTTCACCACCAGTTGTCTATAGAGGTGTGCACAGAACCGGCACCTGCTGGTTCGAAGGTGGGGGGTGGTATCTTTAAGGACGGTGGAGAGTACTCTTACCCTCTCACCACATTTCCCCTGCTGGTGCTGCCTTTTAAAAACAGTCCAGCGGGGCGGCAGCATACCTCCTTGCTGTCCCGATGCCTCCCCAGACCAGAAGTGGCTGGAAGTGCCTGGTGTGCGTGTGCACGTTGTGCACATGTGCACCGGGCACTTCCAGCCACTTCCAGTTTGAGGAGGCACTGGGACAGCAAGGAGGTATGCTGCCACCACACTGGACCATTTTAAAAGGGGGAAATGAGGCAGGAAGGGTAAGAGCAGCCTCCCCCATTATTAAAGATATCCCCCCCTTCAAACTGGCCGAACTACCGGACGTTTGAACCAGTTTGGAGGCATTCAAACTGGTTCGTGTACATCTCTAGTTGTCTATATAGCCAAGCTGTATACTACTACTGCTTCCATCAAAGACATACAAGGACTTACAGTATGCATTCCTAGATCTACAATATCTACCCAGAAAGAAAAGAACTAGGAAGAACCTACTGCAACACAGGGTCTGTGGGGGAATGATATCACCCTTGTGTTACTGGCATTTCTTAGCTTAAACCTTACCTTAATCATCTAGCCTGGAACATGATCATTTCCTTGCACATTTTAGGAGAGAAGAAGCCAGTCACTATTTACAGATAGCCCTCTAAACTGAAAATGCTATTCAGCAGCATGAGGGTAGTATTCCACAGAGACAATTACCGAAGAACTAAGTCCTATAACAAACACAGTGGTATTAGTTAAGCTATAAGGCGTTTGTTCGCCCACACACCTTCTAAAGCCTTGTTTGCAATGTTGTTCTGCTGTTTGCATAGGTTTTGAAATGACGTTCCAGTAAATTCTGGGTTCCCTAGGAAGCTTGAGTTCCTGAGTTAGAAAATCAGCAAAGGAAAACAAGGTTGTTTAAAGCTTTATATTGACTACCAGTCTTTCCCTAAAATGTGCAACCACAGTGTTGTATGGTACACAGGTGTTCACAGGTGCTTGCAGCGAGACCCAACAGGCCTGGACAGAGCCCATATGTAGTAGGGAGGGCCAAACTAGACATAAGGTGGGAGTTCCGTAGCTGGAAATCCCCACCTCTTTTTCCTTTTAAACTTTGATGAGAAAATGGTTCATAAAGATATAAAGCTTTTAAAAAAACCCTAACACAGGACAAACCAAGCATTTAAAATAGCAATAGCACTTACATTTATATACCGCTCTATAGCCAGAGCTCTCTAAGCGGTTTACAATGATTTTTAGCATATTGCCCCCAACATTCTGGGTACAAAACAGAAGTCAAATTTCAACCACTACCATTCATTCTGACAAAACAGAAGTCAAATTTCTACTTCTCACTGAAGTAGAATCTCTTTTTCAAAGGCCCACCTGCAATAAATTGTACAGAATTTGTTCAGCCCAGTCTTGTAGATCAATAAGACACTCCAAATAAGTGCATATAAAACTGCAGACTTTTGCAATATACTTTGCAGGATTTAGGACAGATGAAATTAAATGCTAGAGCTGGCCCTTATGAGCGTAACAATGGTACCTCTTCCACAAATTTCCTCAGATTTTTCACAATACCATTTGGGATGGGGAAAGAAGCAACTAGATGGAAGCAACTAGATGGAAATCTGCAAGTTCTTAGAAAGATTAGCAGTTACTGTTCCATTGGCACTCTACCCGGGGAGTCACGTGCAGTCACTGTTCAATTGGCACTCTATGAGACCGCAAGTCTACAAGACCTGAAAAAACACATGTCCCCAGCCACAATGTCAATCATGCGAAGATATTTATTTATTTATTTAAAATATTTGTATACCAGCCTTTCAGTACACTACTGCTCAGGGTAGCTCACAACATCAATAAAACAAAAACAATGCAAAGTAAAAGACTAATAAAGTTAAGCAATTTAAAAAACCAAGCTAAAACCATATTTAAAAATTACAAAATTTAAAAGTTATTAATAAAAAGCTGAGAACTAAAAAAAGCTAACATAGGAAGCTACCTCAGCGAGTCAGAGCAATGGTCGATCTAGCTCAGTATTGTCTACACTGACTGGCAGCTGCTTTTCAAGGTTTCAGACGGGAGTCTTTCCCAGCCCTACCCTGGAGATGCAAGGGATTAAACCTGGAATCTTCTCCAGCATATAAAGTAGATTCTCTGCGCCTCAAAACACTTAGCTCTAGTGTTTAAATGGGGGTCCAAAACCAAAGCTTGAGAAAACATTTTTCCTGCTTGTCTCTACAAAGAAGTGCTGCAGGAGGCCTCCAAGCCGCCAGAGGACAACAAGGGTGCCTTCCTTCGCTTAACAGTAATTCGTGAAAGCATGCCTGAAATTCTACGTCATCTCCACTTCACATCCGGGTCCCTAGTCGACTTTCCCCTTTTCCGGGAGTCAGTATTCAAGCAAACTCTAATCGGAATTGGCGTGGGAGTGGCCAACGCCGAGCAGGGGCGACGTACAGAAACTTTATTAGAGCAACCTCGCACACGCGTCTCCTCCAAGCACACGCGCGCCCGCGCGCGGCCACGCCCCCTCCCGCTGGCCTCGCGCTTCCTCTGCCTTCCAACCTTTCCCCGCCCCAACCCAACTCCTGTAGGGAAGTGGCAACGCTCCGCGAGATCAACAAGCAACAGCTGAGGCGGCGCGGAGGCGCGCGCGCGCGCGCGCTCTACGGAAGGCCCCTGGAGCCGCCACCGGCGCGAGGCGGCGGTGGCTGCGCGAGAGCCTCCTCCCGCCTTCACCCCACCCACTCGCGGGATCGATTCCCGGGCAGGGCCGGGTTGGTGTAAGATGGAGGGTCTGACGCTGAGTGAGGCGGAGCAGCGCTATTATTGCGACCTCTTCTCCTACTGCGACACCGAGAGCACCAAGAAAGTGGCATCCAATGGACGAGTCCTTGAGCTCTTCCGCGCCGCGCAGCTCCCCAGCGACGTAGTCCTGCAGGTAACCCATCTCTTACTCAGCTCTTTCTTCCCCCGATGCTTCCCTCCCCCAGACACACCTCTGAGGCGATGTCGAGGTGCGCGATTATCTACCCCCCGCCCCCCAGCCACTTGCAGGCTGGACTTCGCCTTGGGGGTGGAGGGCTGGCGAATAGTTGCCCCATAACTGTCGTAGGGAAGGGTCGAATGACTTGTATTAAGCCAGCCTGTAGAAAAGGGAGTGGTGGGCGTATGCGAGAGACACTGAGGTGCCCAGTGAATCTTCTTGTTTCAGAAATGCATCTTCTTAAAATCGGCCTCTGAAAAATAGAGCAACATGAGGGGAAAAGTTACAGTTGGCAACTATCTACTTGATTGACCCCCAGCTTTAGAGGCAGTGTGGTCACCACCATATAGGAAATGCCGTGTTCTGACTCATTTTTGGTTTTTCTTTTCTTTTCTGGTACCAGTATTCTGAACTGCAGAGTGCAGTTTCATGGAAAAGATGAGACACACTAATTAACTCTTAAGTACTCAAACTTCTTGTTATGTTTTGAAACGATGGTTTTAATGCAGTAGTTGAGTTTTTAAAAATGAGATTATGCCAAACATAAACCCTATTGCATATTTAGTGCTATCCTAAATATAACTTTATAACATATCTGGAGCTCCCCAGAGCAATATGGCTTACACTGCTTTCAGCAGCAAGAGAACATTGATCCTTATTTTCAGTATGATACTGCTCTAGGGGCACAAAAAGTGGACATACTGAGTCAGCTTAGTATTGTCTACACTGGCAACGGTTCTCCGGGGTTTCAGGGAGGAGTCTTTCCCAGCTCTTAAAGTGGAGATGCCTTGGATTGTACCTGGGACCTTCCTCATGCAGAGCAGATGCTCTGTCTCTGAACTATGTCCCCATCCCTCTAATGTCTTAGTGACATGGTTTAGTGCCCTGTTTCGGGGGGGGGGGGAGGTACTGAGGTAGTCCTTTGCTTACAAATGTATAGGCATAGAAACGTGTGACTTGGTTACTATGCTAATATTGGATCTCAAATGGTAAAACCCAGTTGTTGCCTGGTAGACTGATTTCTCTCAAGTGTTCTAATGCACTGTTATCTTGTAGTACACATCTGCATGTACACTATAAAGTTCTTAATTTACAGTATTGGGGCACCAAAGTTATCAAGCAGTGGAAGGGTTCTCATCAGGGGGAAATGAGTTCTAGGAACATGAAGTTAATGGTACGAGTGGGAAGTTGTGAGCAATGTTGCATTGTTTTAGTGTTTTGTAGGCTTGCACTGTGTGTTACTAAGCTGTTGCCAAAAAACGTGTACAGAGGACTGTTAAGTCTATCTTGTTAGTGCATTGTACCTTGGATAATATGGAAACGGCCTTGAAGCTTGACGCAACTGGAGTCCATCTAAAAGATAAACTTTCTGGCACCTCAGCCTGTTTGCCGACAAACACAACTACTATGAGTCAACCTTCAGCTACAGTTGTATGAGATCCACAACAGCTGTAGTTAAGTAAAAAATGGGTACAATGTATAATCTTTGGGGGAAAGTGTTTGAAAGTCTAATGTTTTATTATTTTTGGTAAAAGTGATGTTGGAGGTTAAAATAATATAGAAGTCTGTATGCTATGAACACAAACATTATTTTCTTGGTATTTTAATTATCATTGTGTGTTTCAGTGTTTTGGGTTGAGTTGGCTTTTGTTAAAGAAAGTCTGAGTAGGATCTTCACTTCATACTTCTCCATCAGGAGCAGCTTGTGTTTCTTCTTGTTTCTGCACCTGCCATTTCAGACTCTGTTGTACATGTAAAATACATTCTAATCAACACACTGAAGCGTGTATTTTGTTATCTGAGCACACATATGAAAACTATTGTGTACTCAGTGCTGTATACATACAATAGAATATAGCCATGATGTTCCATATACATTTCTGCTACATCCATATTGGGGAACAGATGCATGTGTGAAGTGGCCCTTAGAAGTATGAGGAGGACAGGGTGTCTTAGAAAGCAAGGGATGCCATAGCATGATTGCTGTGCCAAGGAATAGAATTGTATCAGTGATAGTGTAGATATTCTGGTTCAATTTGTGATTTGACGTATTTGTCCAAATCATCTTGAGTACCAGTCTGGACAGTAATGCTCATGCAGTCCACATATCGTAGCAGATACCAGTGCCGTTAGCAGATACCAGTGACTGAAAGTATGAGGAGTCATGCAGTAAGTATTAGGGATGTGCAAATTTATTCAGGTACAGATCAATTTGTACCTGAATCTAGCTGATTTGGGTGATTTGGAGACAAAACAAATCACCCCTGTGGTCCATTGGCTAGATCTGGATACAAATTGAATCACTCCTGATTCGATTCAAATCGATTCGAGATTCAGATTCCTCCTGTTAGTTTCCCCAGATTCCCAGCTTTCACTTTTTTTTTAAAAAAAAAAAAAAGCTAAGCTCCAGCCCTTGTAGAAGTGGAGTTATGGTGCAAAATGTGTGGTCACTATTTTTCAAGTGTTTGGATTCATTGGTGTATAATAACTTTCCCTCAGTGAATCCCTGTGAGGCTTCATTACACACCTTCATTTTCTCTATTCATTTTGACTGTCTTTTCGACAGTGCCAACTGTCAACTGCCATGTGCCAACTACACTACACTCCCACCCACAAGGCAGTGGAATACTATTCAGTTTATGTTCTAGGATTTTTTTCAAGTGTTTAGGCTCTTTGGTGTCTAATAACCTTTCCTCATAATGAATCCCTATGAGGATTCATTACACGCCAAAGTGTCTAAACACCTCAAAAATTCCTAAAATATAAACTGAGTACCCAGTGGCTTGTGGGTTGCGTGGTAGTTGGAACATGGGATGCCACTAATTCCCCACCCCCACCTGCAAAGCAGTGGGGTCAAAATGAACAGAAGAAATAAAGGTGTCTGATGAAGGCACAAAAGAATCTAAACACTTCAAAAATACCTTTAAAATAAACTGAATACCCCAGTGTGTGTGTGGTGGTGGTGGTGTAATTGACACATTGCAATTGACATTTGGCACTGTCCAGTGTTAATCAAAATGAACAGAAGAAATGAAGGCGTATAATGAATCCTCATAGGGATTCATTATAAGGAAAAATTATTAGACACCAAAGAATCTAAACATTTCAATATTCCTAAATTTAAAATGAGTACCCCACTGCTTTGCAGGTGTATGTGGAGGGTGTAGTTGGCACATGGCAGTTGACAGTTAGCCTGGTCCACTGACAGTCAAAATTAACAGAGGAAATGAACGTGTGCAATGAATCCTCATAGGGATTCATTATGAGGAAAAGTTATTCTACACCAAAGAATCCAAACACTTGAAAAATGACTGCACATTTTGCTCCATAACTCTATTTCTCCAGGGGCTAGAGCTTAGCTTTAAAAAAAAAAAAAAAGAAAGCTGGGGATCTGTGTTCAGGTTAGGATATGGCAACTTTGAACCCCCATTGTTTCCTATGGCAGAAATGTTCAAAATCAGTAAAAACTTTTTAAAAATCATTAAAAATCAACCAAGTGTCCCACTGCCTTGAAATTTGGTTGGTATGTGGCACCCATGAGGACCTACCCACCACTCAACTTAGGTGCCCCTAGGACCTTGTTAAGTGGTCCAAATTGAATCGAATCAAAGCAAATACAAATCAAATCTGGGGTGATTTGGAGGGAGTAGATTTGGATACAAAACAAATCAGGGATGATTTGTTTGGGGCACAAATTGAATCAAAAAAATCAATTTTTGCACATTCCTAGTAAGTAATATGTCAATAGTTCTTGTTTCTTATGCATTTATCTTGAACATCTGTCCTGAACAAGCTCTTTCCCTCAACTTTCTTTTTTTTCTTTTGACACAAGACTAGCATTTTAAAACCTGCACTGGTCCAGCCAAGTTTCCTTTTGGTCCTCACAAGTCAAGCTGACTTACCTGCCAGGTTCCAACTCAACAGCAATCTAAAAATGAATTGCCAATAAAACTGCAAATCAAAACATGTCGTATTGAAGCCAGTGACAGAACGCAGACTGATAGGAAAGTGCAACAAAGCAGCATAGGGATCAATAGTAGTAAGGGGCAGCAGAATCCTCAAGGAAAATTCAAACTAGGACTCTATTCCCCTGCTCAAACGATCAGGTATGGTAGGTGCAAAGTACAGAAATAATGGGAAGTGCAAGCTGGATAGGGAAGGGAGTTTATCAGCATATGTCCAGTCAAGAAGTGATTGGAGCTGATTCCTAGATAGGCTGGTGCTTACAGCTGTGGTCAGGAGCATTGCTCAGAGCCCAAGAGTTGGTGGTCAGTTTAAGGCCTGCTATTTTTGATGTTACTAGGGTGTTTGTAATAGATAACTGGACCTGCAGCAACAGGAGATCATAAAGTGTGTATGTGTGTGTCCCTACTATTTGTAAATGAGCACATGGTAGTGGTACATGCCCTGATTTGCAATACATTTTTTAAAATGCAAGTTCTTAAATTATTCAGTTTTTAACCAGCATATATCTGGTGGCAGTATTTTTAGAAAACTGAGCTGTGGGATGTGAGCACATGTGGTACTGCAAGTCATTTTTTTTAAAAAAGCAACATCTTCAACTGTTGTTAATTGAATTGGAACTTTGAGTTGCACATAAATGGCACATGATGTTCACCGACAGTAATCTGTGTAATTTTTTTAAACTATTGCTATCTAAGGCTACAGTAAATTAAGGTTTTTTTAAAAGCTAGAAAATATTTTTGCATTATTGCGCAGCAGAGACTGTTAAAATGTATGCTTTATCCTCCTACAAAATGTCGAGGTGAAGGACAAGCTCTCTAGTCATATTATCCCCTTAAATCATTAGTACCATACTCAAAAGACAACACATTTAAAACTTTAACTATGCCCACTTTATTATTATTCAGGCAGTTGAATTGGAACAATTATTATATAAGGCATTACTACATAGACTCTGTGTTAAAGGTCATATAGAGACTTCATACTAATGTTTAATGTTCACTGTTGCCAAATGGTGTAGCTTTTGGCCAGGGAATTTGGGGGGAAGTCATGAGTATAAGCTATTTAGAGTGTCATCTCTTATCTGCTTAATCCAGTGAAACGCGCTTTGCCTATTTCTTCCTTCAGATGCTGTTTTACATATGGGCTAGCTTGTAGCAGTGATACAAGTCCCTCCAAATATTTTCACCAGGACTAGAAGATAAGTTCAATGACATTAGTAGAGCACAGTTTTTAAAACTATCATTATGGTTGTGGGACCTTTAGCATCCTAATACTTCGTAAGATCAAAGAGAGCCTGTGATGCATTTGTCCATGGCACTCTGAAGACAGGAGCCACTCCTCTAGTCCATAGGATGTGTTTTACTGTGGACTGATTTGCATGACAACTGCACATGATTTTATTTATTTAAAATATTTATACCCTGCCCCTCTAGTACACTAATGCCCAAGGCGGCTCACAACAATAAAATAAATACAATGTAAAAGAAAAGATTAATAAAGTTTAAACAAGTTAAAAGACCTGGCTAAAACTACAATCAGAATTAAGTTTCAAATTAAGATATTTTAAAAGCTAAAAACTGAGAATTATAAAATGATGACTTTGTGATGTGGCACTTAAATGTAGGTTATGCTTCATGCACATAGCAATAAAGCAAAACTACCATTCTGCATGTAGCAATAAAAAAGTCCTTTCTATCTCTACATCACTGATGTATATCTGTGGGAGTGATGGTAGTTTGAATCTGCCATACTGTCCTAGAATGTCATGTTTGTGTTAGATGTAGTTTGCTTTGAAACAATGGATTCTTGAATACACATTTAGAAGTGCCAGCTCTCTCATACACCCACAAGCATGAACACATTGTGCAGTGCTGCATACAAATTGTCCACAAGTAAGCCAGTAATGGAGGAAAAAGCTCATCTATAATTTGCAAAATGATTTTATTACAGTGTGTAGCCATTAACAAATGCCCCAACGTCATAGTATTGCTGTGTTGGATCTGATTTTAAAACTGCTTGTGGCTTTTAATAGAAGAACTGATCAAGTTCCTGTCACAGATATAATCTCATATTAGGGTTTTGTTTTTGTTTTTTTGCCCCATCCCAGATCATGGAACTCTGCGGTGCAACAAGGCTTGGATACTATGGAAGGAGCCAGTTCTACATTGCTCTGAAACTTGTTGCAGTGGCTCAGGCTGGGCTCCCACTGCGTATGGAAAGCTTAAATTCAGGTAAGCCTTGAAATAAGGCTTTTGTTTGTCCATAAAGCTGCCTACACCATAGACTAAATCCCTAAAGAATGATTCTAAACATTTTGCCTCTTAATGTAGCTGGTGTTTGTGCTCTTTCAGCTGCAGGTTGCTGTCCTCTGGAGCACAAACACAGTTAGTTGTGAAGTGACAGAAGTCATATTGCCCCTATTCCTTTAATTTGATAAGGAATCTGATGGACCACCATCTGGTTAAGGTTAGATTTACATATGCATCTCACCTCTGCATAGGTGATGGGTCTATTTGGGTGGTTTGTCCAATGAAGTTAATGGATCCAGTAGGATTCCAAGAAGCCTTGGAAGGATTTAGAGTTGGCTCAATGCATGATTCTCTTGGTGTCCTGGTGGAGCGCTGAAATAGTGAACTCACTAGGGCAGTAGACATTATTGCTACTAAGCGTCCTCTCTGACCTGCTTCAAACTGGCCCCATGGTATACAGAAGAACCACAGGAGCTCAAACAGCAAGCCATACAACACTAGACCATAAGTGGAGAAAGACTCTACTTGAATCTGATATATTACAGCAGAGCATATTTGAAGATCTATGTTCTGGCAGTGCGTGCAGCATAGGAGCAGTTCTTTTCTGCCCACATTGTATCCACAACCTAATGTCCAACAGAGTTGTCCAGGGTTGTCAGAGGGCTAGTACATGCCCTTCCTTCCCTGAATCTGAATTCGGATCCATCAGTTAGTTACCTGTTATGACTCTTAAATGAAATTTTTTTAATGGATAAAATCTCATTCGGGCTGACTTGGACTCCACTGTTACTGCAGAGTCTAATGCGGACATGTCCAATGAATACTCTTATATTATCAGACTGGATCAGTTTCAGTCTGAGGCTCCTGAGGATGTGGTCAAGCTGCTTGGAGTGATGTGGTCTACCACTTGTCCTCTTGACCCTTTTTCAACATGGCTTATACTATCTGGCAAAGTGGGTTTTGAGCAGGGTGGATTTGATTTAAATCAAACTGATTTAAATCACTAGCAGGATGGATAAAAATCAATGATTTTTTTTTAAAATAAAAAAAATCAGATTTTTTAAATTTAAATTGGATTTTTTGGATTTAAATTGGATTTTTTTGATTTAAATTGGGTTTTTAAAATTTAAATCGGATTTTTTTATTTTTTTAAAAAAATCATTGATTTTTATCCACCCTGCTAGTGATTTAAATCGTGATTTAAATCAGTTTGATTTAAATCAAATCCACCCTGGTTTTGAGGAGGGCCTATAAAAGCTTCCCTGAGTGATGGCAGGAAGCTTTCCTGTCTTAAGGAAGCAATTATTATACCTTTTCTGAAGAAGCCTGCCTTGGATCCCTCAGTATTATGCAATTATAGGTGTGCCTCCAAGCTTTCATGGTTGAGCAAAATAATTGAGAGGGTGGTGGCCTCTCAGCTCCAGACAGTCTTGGAGAAAACAGATTTCAAACTGGCTTTTAGGCAGGCTATGTGGTGGAGACTGCTTTGGTCAGCTTGATGGATGATCTCCATCTGGGAATTCGCAGAGGGCGTGTGACTCTTTGGGATCTCTTGGTGACTTCTGGTACCATTGACCATGGTATATTTCTGGATTATCTGAGAGAGTTGGGAGTGGGAGGCACTGCTTTACAGTGGTTCCACTCCTACCTCTTGGGCAGATTCCAGAAGGTGTCACTTGAAGTCTGTTGCTTTAAAACAAGAACTTTTGTACAGAGTGCCTCCAGGCTCCATATTTTCTCCAATGTTTTTTAATATCTACATTAAACCACTGGGAGAGATCATCAGGAGATTTGGTGCAGGGTGTTATCAGCATGCTGATCACACCAAAATCTGTTTTCCCATGTCAGCTTCATCCAGAAAAGGCATAACTTCCCTAAATGCCTTCCTGGAGGCAGTGACTGACTGGATGAGGGATAGCAAACTGAGAATGAAACCAAATAAGATGAAAGTACCCATTATGCCGCTTCAGAACTCAGGAGACCGTTTTAATCTGCTGATTCTAGACAGGGTTACACTCTCCCAGAAGGAGCTCTGGGGGAAGTGCTCTGGGAGTACTTATGGATCCAAACCTCTCCGTGGTTTTTCATGTTGAGGCAGTGGCCGGAAGTGCTTTTTATCAGCTTTGGTTGATATGCAGCTATGTCAGTTGCTTGAGATAAATGACCTCAAAACAGTGCATATGCTGGTAACCTCCAGGATTGACTACTGCAATGGGATATGTGTGGGGTTGCCTTTGTATGTAGTCTGGAAACTGCAATTGGCACAAAATGCAGCAGCCAGGTTGGTCTCTGGATCATCTCAAAGAGACCACATTACTCCTGTATCAGAGGTTCCCAACATGAGGTCCTTCATATGTTGCTGAACTACAACTCCCACATTTCCCAGCTACAATTTATTGTGGCTGTAAATGATGGGAGTTATTTGTTCAGCAACATCTGCAGTACCCCAGTTTGGGAACCACTGTCCTATATTAAAAAAACAACACTGGCTACCAATAGGTTTCCAAGCAAAATATAAGGTGCTCGTTGTAGCCTATAAAACCCTAAACAGCATAGGCCCAGGTTATTTAAGAGAAAATCTTTTATGCTATGAGCCCCACCACCCATTGATATCATCTAGAGAAGTCCACCTGCAATTTCCACCAGCCGATCTGGTGGCTACTTGGGGACAAGCCTTCTCTCTTTCTAATGTTGTCTCTGCCAAAATAAGAGTCACCTCCATCTCTGGCAACTTTTAAAAATATGCTCAAGACACAGTTATTAACCCACATTTTAAACTTGAATTGTGACTTTAAACTGTGTTAATGTTTTAATTTCTGTTTTAATTGGTCTTGTAAACTGCTCAGACACATGAATTTGGGGCGGTATACAAATATACTAAAATAATTCTTGGTTGCAGATGTTTATATTCTTTACCTCCTATGAAAATGGATACACAAGTGGACCTTTGCACATGCAGTCCCCGTAATTGTGTTTTTGTGGCCGGGCAGTTGACACCCAGCCTCAGCATACGTGGGGAGAAGTGGCGAACACGGGTTGATTTTCACATATCTGTGGTAATGGGGTGACCAGAAATGACCTCCAAGGTCATTTCTGGCTGCCATTTTGAAGAAAGAAGCCACTTTGTGGTGGGTGGGTGTGTTTTAAAAGTGGGGGGACCATGATTTTTAAAGGGGAAATGGGCAAAAGTCTGCCTTTGGGGGGCATTGCTGGACAGCTGGGGACCCACAGAGCTGGACACCCCCTATTTCCTCCGTGTTTAGCCCTTTTAAACCCATTTTTAGCCACCTCAGGAACCTAGTCACCCGATTCCCATTGCCCTAATGCCTCATTATCTGCGGTTTCATTACCAGGGAAAATTGGTGGGAATGGAACCCCTGCAGATAATTCGATACACCTATATGTAAAACCTGTTCTATTCTGAAGGCCTTGGAGGTCACTACTAATTCAGAAGGCAAGGAAAAAATGACGTTTGGAGATGGGTACTATCAGAAATGTACATGACATAGAAATCAATCCCGTTTTTTCATCTGGTCCAGCTGCTGTCTCATTACTCACTAACTGTTGATTATAGTGGAGAAGTGAGAAGCTTGAGCTGAATCCAGAACAAAATGATGTGGTAATGACTGACATGCCATTTGTGGAGCTATGTTGGAGCAGCAGAAGTTGGAGGAAGGGGATTTCTATTTATTCTGGTACTCCTGAGGTGTTCTGGGATTTGGTCAGTGTGCCTGGAAACCCATTGACCAAACCAAAGAATTGTGCGCCAGGTTCAGTATACTGAGGAGTATTTGGGGTTTCCCCCCAAAAAATGCAGCTCCCCAAGCTGAATAGCAAACCACTTCTTAAACTTAAGGGCTTTTTAAAAAGTAGTTTGATGTGATGGGATTCTATTGTTATCTAAATAAGTCAAAACTCCCATTGATGCCTGCAGCCTCTTTTTGTCTAGATTTGCTGTTTGAATCAGGTCTTGAGTTTTGTTCTCTGCTTAAGAAGCCTTATGCCCCTTTATATTGAGTTGATGCTTGGTGATTGCTATTCTTGCCTTACAGTGCTTTGCTGAGACATGATTGATAACTGTTTAGTAGCTTCAATGATTGTATAATATAGCAGTCTGTTCCCTTATGGAAGAATGATGCTGAGGAAGGGTATCTCCCCTGTACAACTCAGTCAAGATCTGAAATTTGATCTCCAAAACTCCAATTGATTCAGCTTCATATTTCAAAAGTGTGAGAAGAGTTGAGAGTCTGATAAATATGATATTCCTTATTTACTTTGTCATTTTTTATCTTTAAATAGACAGTTGCTTTTTTAGCCTTTTCTTCACAACTGTTAGGGCAAGATCCCCCCCCCGCAAAAAAATTGAAAACAGAGGTGCTCAGAATTGTGAGTTGGTTCAGCAACGCTACATCAGGGGCCCAGACATTATAAGGAAATTACAACACTGCCTCCAGCTGCACCTACACTGATAGGAGAACCAGGAAGGATTTTAAGTGGGGGCAAGGTCCAGTGGCAGTGCATGCCCTGGGATTCTGGGGCCCTGGCATTTGCTCGAAGATGCTGTGTGCTGCTGTCAGACAATCAACCAAAAAGCCTTACCTTGGGGAGAGGGTAGTAGGAGGCAGAGGGCTCCCATCTGTACAAAAGAGGCCATATGGGGTGTCTCCTTGGAAGGAACTGATGTCTGGAGCATATTTTCCTGTGAAGGATCCCAGGCCATCACACACAAAATAACCTTGATGCCATCATATATACAATGTTGCTGACCCTGTTTTGAGTCTGCACCTAGGTTACATTTATACCTTACAATTAAAGATGAGTGCAAGGGAACTACAAAAGGTTTCTGGAGATGATGAGAAAACTTAGTTTTATAGTAACAGCTAACATGCTTGTGCATATTTTTAATTGCTGACATAAAAAATTCAAGTGGTTTCCAAGCTCAGCCTGACGCATTCTGAAGTGTCTTTGCTTTAAATTGAATTGTCACAATTCTTACCATGATTTTAATTACCATCCCATCATAATATGCAAGTACATAAAGGCACATTAAACAACCTTAATTGCAACTCTGAATAAAATCACATTTTAGTTGGTAGTCAAAGCATTATGTAATTAACCTTCTTATAATTATGTGTATCATTATTTTAACAGTCAAGGACCTTCCCCTGCCCAGATTTGTCATGTCAAAGAATGAACAGGAACTGAGGCATTCATCCTTATATTCTTCAGATGCTGATAACTCATCCTATTCAGGTGCAATTCCTCCCCCACCAGGCAGAATACAAGTTAAAAAAGGCTCTGTGAGCCATGATGTGGTCCAGCAACGTCCAGCAACAGATCAACAGGTAATGAAAGAAAAAGACTGACACTAGACTATTTTTCCCCCATACTATTCTTTGGTATTTTCATACTGTGGTTCTAGAATATATCAAGGTACAAAGAAAGATAGTGCAAGCTTAGCAATGTCTCATTTATTTTATAGTGTTCCACAAAGTTATACCAAACAATAGAATTGTAGGATCTTGGAACTTACAAGTTACCTGAAACATTTCTTCTAGCTTATTCTAGGCTGAAGACAAGAGTTGCTTTTATATATTTCTGATCAAATTGGTCTTTCAGTTTAACATATGGTTGTGTTGATTTCATAATTATATCAGCTGAAAATGTGTTTTGTTTTTCAGGAATTGCATTAAGCTGTTTCAGTGCAGTTCAGTTACAGGCGAATGTCTCTGGATCTTGCTTAGTGCTTTAGAATTGTATTCTTTTTTCTTTAACATGGAGTGTGTGTTTGCACGCGCAAGCTCCCATATTGAAAGCATGGATTAGGATGCTTCTAATACCAAACCTAACCTAAAGTGAATAATAAAATTAATATTGATCTTATTTGCTTTGCATAGCTATAGTCTTTTGACTAAATTGGTGTATTTCAAATGTGTTTTCTGATTGAAGAGACTTTGATTAGATCAACATTGCTTGAAACCTAAATCCCAAACACATTATTTGAAAGCTTACGTCAGTAAATGTGTTTTGGGTCACAATACAGAGCCACATTAGGCCTTCTCACCCTGTTTTTCTGTTTGATGTTTTGGGAATCTGTGTTCAACTTCTGTGATGATTCATCTGGGTTGCCATAAAAAAAATGTAGGAAGGTAAATAAAAATGTGTAATCAAAGTATTGGGGAATAGGAGTCACAAATCAATAAAACTCCTGGAAATATATGCTAAGCTGTTTTCACTGAGTTGAGTAGCACCTATGAGACTAATTTTAATTGAGCTAGGCTTACAAAGCCTATGATTTTCTAGTTTAGATATAGAAATTGAGTGCTGTCTTGAAACATTCTCAGAATAACTCTGTATTCTCTAATGTAGCAATGAGTCTTTGAGGAACTGAAAGTTTCATTTCAGAAGCAACTGCACAAGTTCTTCAGGAAATGATGAAATGATTTTATTTCAGTTTTTTGCAATTGTGAAAATCTAGCTACTAGTAGTAACTAATGATGGATTAAAGTAAAGTTGTAAAGTTGTACTGTTGAGTCAGTGTCAACTCCTGGCGACCACAGAGCCATATGGTTTTCTTTGGTAGGAGGGGTTTACCATTGCCATCTCTCATGCAGTATGAGATGATGCCTTTCAGCATCTTCTTATATCGCTGCTGCCCGATATAGGTGTTTCCCATAGTCTGGGATACATACAAGCTGGGATTTGAACTGGCAACCTCTTGCTCCCTAGGCAAGTTACTTCCCTGCTGCGCCATTAAGTGGCTAATGATGGATTAGGCCATGTTAATGTTTTGATAATTGCCCCTTTCTTGGATTGATTTCAGCTCTTTGTTTATGCCTTATGCCAACCTGAAAATGTTTGAACATGCCACCCTCCTCCCTGCCCCCCCATCTCCATCATACAGTGCTTCTTCTCTGACCACCTGTGATTTCCTAGAAATTGGCTGGTATCTGGTTGTGTGTATTCTAGACAGAAAACGCTAGATGTCAGTTCCTACTAGCTTGCAGAAAATTTTAATTTTGTGGCTCTGTTATGGGTTATGTCAGTCATATTCTATTTCCCTTGAATGCAGTTTCCTGTTTTGGCCCATTTATATAAGTGTAGGTAGATAACCATCTCCCTACTTTCATAAAGAGCAGGCAGTTGTACATGCGAAAGGATAGCTTTGCTATTTAAATATAAATCAATAGAGAATGGTTGTACCCTAGATGAAGCACAACAAAGGAAAACCCAAAATGATACAGGTTAACTTTTATTGGAAAACCTCAGTGAATGCAAAAAGCTCTCTGTGGTGTAATTATTGTCAACAAACAAGTCTATTCACTAGACAAGTTATTCCCAAGCTGCAGTTTATGTACCCTTGGAGGATACTGGAGGGCAATCCTGGGGGTACATTATAGTTCCCTGTAGTTCAGTCTTGTATCTATTCAAGGCCTCTCTTTTGTCAAGTGTTGAGGTGAAACATCAACTGCTTTTATACAGCAACAACAATGGTATCCCTCCCAGTGGTAAGGTTGTTTCACTATCACTGTTACTAATTGAGCATATTTCCACATTGATGTGAAAATTTAAGCCCCTAAAGGGTCGTCAATACCTCTTATTCAAAATGTAAGTAAAACAATAAATTGTTGTTGCACCAGAGCATTTTTTGTTGTTGGGGACACTTGCAGTTTTCTTTAGGAGGGGTGTGCTACCCATCAAAGTTTGGGAACCACTGCTCGCTTAAGTATGAGACTTGGCAGAGTCTCTGATTTGCTGAAACTTTGGCACAAGAGCTGGTTATGACTACTAATATTTATATACTACTTTTCAACAAAGGTTGCTACCCAGAATAGTTCTGTGGCTCAGTGTTGCCCATTCTAAGTATTCATGGTATATATGAATAAAATCTACACTCCACAAGCTAATGTCTTCCCCATTAGCATACTCTGAAGTGAATTATTACATTAGAAAATGTTTTCTCACATGTATTTGTTTCCTAACTTGTTTGCATACTGACACTTCAGATTTTTGGGTTCTCTACCTAGATTTATATTTTATATCACATTATTGATGTACAGGACCTGGTGTTTTTAATAGGCTTTTTATGTTAATGGGTAGTAGCCGTTTTCTTGACCACATTCTGCAGTTCTAAAAAAAAAAAAAAAAAGAATTCCCCAGTGTGAAACTGTAGAAAAAGCTGTCCTGAGAAATTGCTTCCATCTATTCATAAACCTCACGTAATCCAATATTCTGTATGGGATTCTGTAATAATCCAGTCCAGTATTCTGTATGGGAGGAAGTTATCTGAATAATTTTTAAAGGTCTACTTGAGTGAATAGAAATGGACTATTCTGCAGTGTGATCCTAAGCATACTTAGTTGAAAGTGTGTCTCACTGAGCCTCAGGTCAAGCTGCTTCAGCAGGGGTTTTCGTATTTTAATCGCTCTTGGTAAAGTGTACCATCAAGTCGATTTCGACTCCTGGCGCCCACAGAGCCCTGTGGTTTTCTTTGGTAGAATACAGGAGGGTTTTACCATTGCCTCCTCATACCAGTCTGAGATGATGCCTTTCAGCATCTTCTTCTATCGCTGCTGCCCTATATAGTACCAGTGGGGATTCGAACTGGCAACCTTCTGCTTGTTAGTCAAGCATTTCCCTGCTACTCTTGATAGCTAGGTCAAAATGAGTTATTAGCAGGACCTTGCCTCTCCTCTTCAGCACAGTCTTATGTAGGTTTACTTGGAAGTAAATCCCACTATTTTCAGTGGAATGTAGTATCAGGTTAGTGTATATCCACATCTACAGGAAGCATCATTTCCAACCAGTGTTCTCTCTTTAAAAAAAAAAAAAAATCATCAGTATGAGGAATGAGTTTTGTTCTAGGTGGCAGTATCAAGGCAGTGCGTGTGCACATGCATTCAGAATGGAACCTTCCTGATTAAACCTGAGCGGGAGCTAAAATTAAGAGCATGGACATCAAAAACCATGTGAGCGCACATGCCTTTAAAGGGAACACTGCTTCCCACCCCTTGTTTCCAACTCCAAGATTAGAACTGGGAGGAGAACAGGAGATGGTTTTGACTGAGTGAGCAAAATGTTTGAGGCACCTCTGCTGCCCGGTGCCAAAGCAACCAGCCTCAACTTTCCTCTCCAGAACCAGAGCAAAAGGGTGTTCAGAGCACTCACCTGTCCAGCACCAAAACAGCCATCTGTAGTCTTCCTCCCCAGCTTAGGGCTGGACAAATGAGCAGGGATCTTCTTGGTAGGTGTGCTGTGCCCTCTGAAGCTCAATGCAACTTGGAGGATGATCCCACCCACTCCCCCATTTCAAGCTCGGGAGAGAGGTTGAGGCTCTTCTCATCAGCCTCACCACTTGAGAGTGAAGAAATACTTGCCATGGCAAATGGAAATGTGAAATCTTGTGTCACCCCCACCCAGGGTGGATTTGATTTAAATCAAACTGATTTAAATCACGATTTAAATCACTAGCAGGGTGGATAAAAATAAAAAAAATCCGATTTAAATAAAAAAAATCGGATTTTTTTGATTTAAATCAGATTTTTTTGATTTAAATCAGATTTTTTTGATTTTTATCCACCCTGCTAGTGATTTAAGTCGTGATTTAAATCAGTTTGATTTAAATCAATTCCACCCTGCCCCCACCCCCTGTAAATATTGTGTGTTTGGGCTTAGTTGAATTTAAGGCACTTAGTATATTTCTGTAGCCTTTCTGCTAACTGATGGTGCAAGTAGCACAGTCTTGGCAGCAAATTTTATCGTAAAACGCAACACAGCATTAAGAGCTGTTTAAAGCCTTGCTTTATTAGCTTCAAACACAGGCATCAGGATAGCAGC
Organism: Hemicordylus capensis; assembly: GCF_027244095.1. NCBI lineage: Eukaryota > Metazoa > Chordata > Lepidosauria > Squamata > Cordylidae > Hemicordylus > Hemicordylus capensis. The sequence goes on along the minus strand of NC_069657.1, from coordinate 353,419,625 downwards.
ATAACTTTCAAAGAAATAACTGCTGTTCTAAACTCAACTACAATTCATGAGTCTGGGCAGTTCTATTGTATAGTATATACCACTATGATCCACTTCTGATTTGACCTGAAGTGTATCTGAGGATGAAGCCCAGTTGTTGAATCATTACTGAGCTACTTAAAGCTGTGACTAAATTGGTATGCAAGCATTTCAAGGTGGCAGACTGTTCATTCGGAGCATGTTATCTCAACCTTGCATAATTTGCATTGGTTGTCTGTTTTGTACTCGGAAACAAGTAGCTTTCCCCTAGCTTAAAAAGCCTGTATGTAGGCTTTTGCCTATCTATAATTCTCTAAAGCGTACCCGTGGCTAATCCCGTGTGTGGAAGCTCTCATGAGAGTTTGCGAGCAGAAGCACCATGGTGATTGGGCAGTGGGGATTCCATATGCAGATAGGAAGGAGGAGCCTGTGGTAGCAGAAGCACCATGGTGATTGGGCAGTGGGGATTCCATATGCAGATGGGGGGGAGGAGCCTGTGATGGGTAAGGACAGTTGGGATGCAACTGTTACTGGTTGGAAGCTGTTCTTGATTGCTGAGGAGAAGAATATATATACTAGCTGAACCAGGTGCAGAGCATCTGCACCTTTTGTTCTCTTCTTGCCTTTTCTCTTGCCCTCCCTGTCTGATGGCTGCCACTAGGCTGTGCTCCTGGCCAGCAGTTGCTTTATATATGGCAAATATTTATATACCACTTTTCAACAAAAGTTCCCAAAGTGATTTGCACAGATTTTATAAAAAAGGGATAAGGATTCTCTGCTTGTTGGGGTGTTGGATTCTCTGCTTGTCTTTGAACAAGCAGTTATCACTAGCTCATTTCAGGTTCTTGTTTCAAGAGGGGAGTATGCTATCTTGACATAACACTCAGTTTGTGTGCTATTATTTCATGCTTTCTAATCCTGATTATTGTATCTAGTAATATGGGATCTGGATCATGATCTATTGGCCACCCATAAGTATGGGTACTGAGCCTGTGCAGGACCTTGTGGGTGGAATGCTATAGCTTTTCGTGGTGCCCACGTTCTTCCTCATGCACTTGGCATGTTCGTTATATAAGGTGTCGGGTGCCATTTTCCCAGTTTCTATCTCACTGCTGTAGCATAAAAATGTTGTCTTCATTGCTCCTTGACTTGGATAGGTTCCTTTTTTGTTTGAGTGGTTTTATTGATTTAACTGGCTTGAATAGTTTTGTCGACTATTCTTTCTGTCAAGTTACCATTGACAAACTGCCATGACTCCTGTTTGCTTTGCCTGGGTGAATGACATAATACCGCTATTTGCAAAATTTGTCTGTCATTCTCTACCCAAACAAGAAATAATCAGGCACTCAGACTGCAGTTGGCATTTTATGATGACATACTGACATACCTCAGTGCCGAGACCAGATGTTCCATCAACATCAAAGTCTATGTTGAAGTCAATACCAACATGAACTCTGAGGACTGCAGAAAAAAAGCAGTCTAAACCCTCAAAATCCAGTGCTTCTTCAATTCCGGTATTTAAACCTCCCCTACCACCTGGAGGTACTCCTACTCAGCATCACCTTAAACACAAGAAGAAACATTCCTTGGATGAGGACTCCTTGGCTCTAGCTCCAAAGAAGCATAAGAATCGGAACCTATCGCCTGCACCAACATCAGACAAGATGCTGTCTCCAACTGGGTTTCAGTGTGGCTTCCCATAAGAAGCACACCTAGGCCTCAACATCGTCTATGACATTGAAAGAGAGTGAGGACAGGCGTTCACCTGAACAGCGCACAACACCAAAGCCCTCTACATTGAGTGATCAACTTCAGGACGCAATGCCTAACATCGCTCTCACCTTCCACAACATCGATAGTCTCCATCTCCACCGACACATCATCACTGAGAGACTTCAGCTCAGCTGAATATTCCAGTTCTCACTGCCTCAAAACAAGTAATGCCTCGACGTTGTGAACGATTTCCACCTCCACCAACATTTAACATTGAAGATGACAGTCAAGGCTTGGATGCTGCACTAGATCCTTTGACTGCAAAAGTGCTGTTTTCTATCCTAGACTCCAATGATAGCAGATCAGCTTCGACCTTCAAGGGATTCCTGTCACAAGGCTTGGGTGAGGATCCAGATGAGGACCAAGATGTTACAGAGGTACCAGTCATGGTACCAAAGACAACTTCGTTATCTCCTATATGTACCATCTTCACTACTGCCCATAGTCTTTTACGCCTTCCTGTTAGTTTTGCTTTGGCAGTTTCACATCTGGCAGCATCTCTGGCAAGTACATCCCAATGGCATTCTTGTGGTTTCTCACACTGTGTTCCTGCACCCTCTTCATGGGGTTCTAATAGAGGGGGGATAGACATGACTTCCCGAGTGTACCCTACAATTATCGAGAGTATAGGCTCTGGAAGGCACAACAACCAAGGCCGACACAGGCCCAGTCTGCTATAGATTTTTCTTGCTCTCCTCCACATTGGCGTGCCCAGTGCCATTTATATCATTAGCTGCTGGTGATGCTTCCACAAATCACCTGAAGGGGGTGCCAACTACTGCTGTTTCAGCAACTCAGACCTCAGCTCTTCCTGAAGCTGAGCCCACTTTACTATCTTCTGTGCCCACAATGGTGAGTACTACTACTCAAACTGCAGCTCCTGTAACTGAAATTCCAAAACCACCTCTTCAGGTAAAATGCAATTACACCAACAGTAATATCTTCAGAGGGAGGTTATGACTCTTCAGATTTTGAACCAGACTCCGAAAGCACAGAACATCCTTCCGATCCCTCTCCAGACATTCCTCCAGTGCCTACTATTTCCCCAGCAGAGGAACTAAAAGTCTACCATTTACAAGTCAAGGAAATAGTGGAGGCACTAGGCCTTGATTTGAAAACACAAACAACAAATATCAAGGACCCAGTGCATGACTTTATCAACCTCTTAATCAGCACATCCGGTGGCATTATCTATATTACCAATTTCTCGAGCAGCTCAATCAGCATGGGAAATTATACACATGTTTGCCCCAACATCATAAAGGCTAGAGTGCCTTTACTGGGTCCAGGAAAGGGATAATATTTAGCTTTTAAAACATCTCCCCAATTCACTGATGATTGACTGTGCCACATCTTCAAAGTCAGGCAGATGGCACATAACATACCCGCAGACAAAGAAGGCAGAAAACTAGATGTCATGGGATGAAAGGTGTTCTCTACAACATGCTTTTCTGTCAAGGTTGCCAACTACTCTGCTTGTGTGGCAAAATATAGTCATTCCTTATGGGAAAACCTTCAGCAAGACTGTGATAACTTGTCCATTGAAGAATCGAAAAAGCTTTCAGCTGAGACCATGGCAAAATCAACAGCACTAACTCAGCAACAACTAAGCACTGCCAAACATCTGGCAAAGACAGAAACAAGTTCTATGATTACTGCAATATCCATTAGAAGCCATGCCTGGTTCCATTCTGCTTCATTACAAATGGACCTGAAAGAAAAAATAGAGGGCTTACCTTTTGAAGGTAAGGGCCTTTTCAGTGAAGAAACAGATTCTACCATCAGATTCCACCATTAAAAATAAATAAATCAAAATTCACCACTAAATCATTCATAGTGCCCTTATTGTCTTCATACTCCAAGATATAACACTAAACAGCAATCCAATTATAAACAGCAAGATTGATCACAGAGTATAGAAAACCTTACCAACCATATAACAAATGTGCAAGTATAGAGCAAGTATCACACACAATAAGCAGTCACAGGTGCCAAAACAGCATCTTTGATACATCTTCAAGCCCACCACCAACCCAACAGCCTATTGCCAATTCCATCTCACTGGCATCTCAAATAACATTCTTAATTGCCAGATCCATCAAACTGGCAAGCTATGCCCCTGCATGGCACCACATAACATTGGACCTTGGGGTCCTCAAGATAGTTACTGTCAGTTATGCTATAGAGTTCAAGACCCTGCCAGTTTTCATGGGAGTCAGATACTCATGCAACACCATCTCTGATGGAAGAAGTGAATGACTTGTTGGGAAAGGGGGCTTTTGCCCCTGTGTGGTGGATGAGATGACGGGGCAGTTCCTATTCACGTTACTTTCAGATCCCCAAATGGTGAGGAGGCATTTGTCCCATTATGAACTTGCATCAACTAAACATAAAATGATGTTTGTCCATGTGAAAAAGTTCCGAATGATGATGTTGCAAGACATAATTTCACTGTTACTCCAGGAATTAGTGGCTTGCAACATTGGACCTCAAGGTTGTTTATTTTCACATTGGGATCAGAGAAGATCACAGAAAATTCCTGAGGTTTACCATGGGCGATTCAGTATATCAGTACAAAGTATTTGGACTATCAACAGTACCAAGGGTCTTCACAAAATGCATGGCTGTTATAGTGGCAGATCTATGTAAGAGAGGAATCACAATCTTTCTGTATCTGGATGATTGGTTCTTGGCAGCAAGAGACACAAGAGTTGTGTTCTCAAATGTCTTATGTATTGAATCTTTTCCACAATCTGGGGATTCAAGTAAATTGGAAAAAGTCTCACCTAAAACCAGTAAAAACCTTAAATTACATCAGGGTTTTGAATACAACACAAAAAGAACATACTTATCAGTAGAGCGATTCCAATTAATCAAGGAACTTATCCAGGAGTTATCTGTCCATCTGGTCCAGCGGGTTCATCTAATCCAGCGTTTTCTGGGCTTAATAGCTTCCTGCAATTCAATAGTGCATTACGCACATCTGAAAATGAGAATGCTACACCTATGATTCCTATCTGTCTTGTGTCCCAACATGGACAGTCAGCATCTACATCTTGCCATCCCTTTTCCTGTACTGAAGTCTTTGAATTGTGGACAAAATCAGCCAGTCTTCAGGAGGGGGTCTCCTTTCAAGCTCTAATACTGTTGAGCTGGGTTACCACGCATGCTTCCCTATCTGGTTGGGGAGCTCATTGCAAAGAAGATCAAGTACAAGGGGTATGGTCTCAGCAGCAGTCACTGCTACAACATCAGTTTCTTAGAGATCCTGGCTGTGTGTTTGCAAATGAAGGCCGCCTTACCTCTCCTGAAAGGTCATTTGGTTCAACTACAACTAGACAACACTACCTCCATTGCATATATCAACAGGCAAGGGAGCACCATCTCCAGGTCACTGTGTGCCCTAAGTCTACAGTGGCACTGGTCCATTCTCAACCAGATTCGCCCAAAAACAATCCATATAAAGGGCACAGATAATGTGCTGGTGGACAGCCTAAGCAGGTCATTCATGAATCAACACCACCACAAATGGTAAGTCCACTCAAAATACTTGACACCCATATTCAACGCCTGGGGCCATCCTGTAATAGACCTTTTTGCTATCTCTCAGAACACCAAATGCAGGAAATTCTGTTCCCGATTGGGACATGACCCAGAATCCCTAGGGGATGCATTCTAGATGGACTGGAACTCAGGCCTCGTGTACATGTTTCCTCCACAACCTCTGCTAGGACAAGTAGTAATGAAGTTAATTACCAGCCATGTGCCTTGCATATTGATAACGCCTTGGTTGCTCTGCCAGTCTTGGTTTCCATTGGTATGCAGATAGCACAGGTACCAGAGACTGCCTCAACACCCAGATCTCCTGTCTCAGGTCAAAGGTCAAGTGTTGCATCCAGACATAGGCATGCTGAGGCTCACAGCTTAGTGAATAGGCTTCTAGACAATATGTTACTGAATCAGCATAAACCATCCATGAGTCTCAACTACACTTGTAAATGGAAGCGATTTACTGCATACACAAATTTGGCTGGGTTTATACCTCTGCAGGCCATCAGGGAGGTACTCCTGTATCGTACATCCCTGAAAACAGACGATTTGGTGAATGTATCATTCAAGCTATTTCAGCCATGCATCCTGGATGGGATGGCAAATCTATATTTGCGCCCTGATAGTAAAAGTTTCCTCAAAGGTTTAACTAATTTGTACCTGCCTACTTGACAACCAATAGCTTGATGGAGCTTATCCTTAGTCCTATCTGCTTTGACTACAAGGCCCTTTGAGCCTATGATTACAGCCCCGCTCCAACTGGTTACTTTCAAAACTGTGTTTCTTATAGCCATTACCACTGCCTGCAGGGTAAGCGAATGAACGGCTTTGTGTGTAGATGCACTGTTTATGAGATTATACCCTGATAAGGTACTGATGCATATGGACCATACATTCCTACCAAAAATAGTATCAGACTTTCACTTAAATCAAGATATTGGGCTTCCAACGTTCTTCAGCAATCCTGCCAGTCCTCTGGAGAAGTCAGTGCATGTACTTGATGTGCATAGATCCCTGCTGTATTACCTGGATCACACCAAGTCATTCCAGCTGATTAAAACTTATGTTCATTTCCTACAAGGGAAATCTAAAGAGCAATGTGTCTTTAGGCAGCACCTGTCACATTGGCTTGTAGAGCTAATCCTGATGGCATATAAATGGAAGGTAGACCCACCAAGAACAATCAGAGCACACTCTACTCATGCTTATGCCACATCTGCAGCTCACTTACCTGGCATAAAATTCCAAGTCATTTGCACGGCTTTGCCTTTTATAAAACCCTATTGCACTGACCTCTGCTTTGCAACGGAAGAAGGCTTTGGGAGAAGTGTGTTTAAAAAGAAGGGTGTTAGAATAACTACTGCATCCTCCTCTTAAGGGAGCTAGCTAAACACGCATACTTATGGATGGTCAACAGATCATGATCCAGATAAACCGGTTGCTTACCTGTAACTGATGATTTGGGAGTGATCCGTTCACATCCATAAGACCCTCCTAATCCACCCTCCTGCAGTAGTTAGAAGGTATATACAAATACTACTAAGGAGAACTACACTTCTCAAAAAATATTGTGGATGATCGTCATCTTTGGCAGTCCAGGAACTGGGAAAATGGTGCTCTGACCACCTTATGTAATGAACATGAGCACATGAGGCAGAATGCGGGCACCAAGAAGAGCTAAAGTATTGCACCTGTGAGGTCCTGTATAGGTGTAGTACCCGTAGTTATGGATGTCAGCGGATCACTCCCAGATCATCAGTTACAGGTAAGCAGCCTGTTTTTCTTACAAGTTCCTTCTGCTTTGATCAATTCACTAATGATAGAGATAGCACTTATGATATATGTACAGTTTATTACTGTTAGATTAATATTTGCCTTGAGCTGGCTTAAACATAGCACAGTCGCAAAATAACATACTGCATTTTAAAGTTTTTCAAATCCAATATGTCTCTGCTGTCATAGCAATGTCAGTACCATCATAAACTCATGGTTGTGCTTCCATACTAAGCATTTGACATTCTGTTTCTACAGGTCTTGAATTGGGCTGTGTCTGTGTCTGAACAAACTGTATTCAGTTTTTCACAATTCTGTGTAGTGTGTTCTGCTTTTCCATATGAAGAGCTAAACTTGATCCCATTAAGTTTTTCATGAGCACTTTTGATTACCAGTGCCACTACTCTCACCATGTAGAGGGACCATAGTTCTATGGGGTTAAATCTCAAGCATCTCTTGGTAGGACCGAGAAGGACATAGGAAACAACATAGGAACATAGGAAACTGCCATATACTGAGTCAGACCATTGGTCTGTCTAGCTCAGTATTGTCTTCACAGACTGGCAGCGGCTTCTCCAAGGTTGCAGGCAGGAATCTCTCTCAGCCCTATCTTGGAGAAGCCAGAGAGGGAACTTGAAACCTTCTGCTCTTCCCAGAGTGGCTTCATCCCCTGAGGGATATATCTTGCAGTGCTCACACATCAAGTCTCCCATTCAGATGCAACCAGGGCAGACCCTGCTTAGCTATGGGGACAAGTCATGCTTGCTACCACAAGACCAGCTCTCCTCTCCACAGACCAGCTCTCCTCTCCACCAGGTCTCTTCTTGACCTCCAGAAGAACTGCTGCCAATCAGTGTAGACAATGCTGAGCTAGGTGACTCATCCATCTAAGGCAGCTTCATATGTCCTCTAGTGACTAGCTTTGTTTTGAAGGCATTTTTTAATTTTTTTAAAAAAATCAAGCATAGATAGTAATTTAGGATTAAATAACTGAATAAAAAACTTCCTTGTTGACTTTCTGTGTGAATTATGTTGGAAAATGGTGTATTAGTAGTAGCAGTAGCAGTACTAGAACTTCAGGACAGGATGTATCTTTTAAAAGCAACATATGTTAGCTAGTAAATATTGGCCATCTCAGAAATAACAAATGTCATCACTTTCTGAAAGTGATAAAATGAGGTCAAGATGGAATCGGATTATATAAATGAACTTACATCTTTTGATATCTGGGTGCTGATAAGCTTGTACCACAAAAGCAAATGGCATTATTTAACATGATTAAATATTGGAATTAGTTATCCATACTGGGTAACTATATAAATTGATTTATACTCAAGATTTATGAAAAGGTCTAATATGCCCAGCCATTTTTGATAGTGATGGTGGTATCCAGTATTTAAACTGTACCTGTGTTTTTTTTAAGATTGTTGAAATTATTCTGAATGCAGTGGTGTTCATTAGATAATACATTGTGTGCTGCATAGTTTACTCTTGTAAAAGTTCCTTTTTTATTATTATTAGGAGTCCACGTCTCCAGTTGTTTCACCACAGCAATCCCCACCAACCTCTCCACATACCTGGAGGAAGCACAGCCGCCATCCCAGTGGAGGGAATAATGAACGATCTCTTGCTGGACCGGGGCCTTTTTGGGCTCCCTTTAGTGAAGCACAGCCAGGTATAAACTAATGTCTTATATTATGCTCCAAAAGTTGCCTGAAGTTGTAGACTGTAAAAGAGAGAGAACCATGTAGGCCAGTGACGTCCAGTGGGTGTAGTAGGCTTCTTCCTCTAGAGAGGTATGAGCTTACATTGGGGAAGTTCTGGTACACCTCTAGGCCCTTCCAAGTTTGGCTTGAATGGACCTTGAATAATGACTCTGGCATCTTCTTTTTCTCACACTTAATGCAAGTAGAAGAAAAGGAAGTTGCCATTATCATTGTTCAGGTCCACTCTTTAAATGGCCTGGGGACTGTTGGGAAACATTCTGTTTTACTGAAGGCTGTTCATTTCCATAGGATTTCTTCCTGGGGAACCTCGTATCTCTGGCCCAGCCCTATTCCTTGGACCTGTCTGTCAAGGACTTTTGTCTCTTATGAAGCTGAACAGCCAATTTGCTTTTTGTTCATGTGTGCACTTGAAGCCCAGGCTAGTGAAGCTTCAGGTTAAAGCTCTAAAACAGGACTACACAACTTTGGTGCTCCAGCTGTGGGACTACAAATCACATCATCCCTGACAGCTGATCACTGTGGCTGGGGATGATGGAAGTAGTAGACTAACAGTTAAGGGTCAGATTTGTGCGGTTCTAAATAGAGCTTCACAACTGTAAAAGGAAGTCCTTGAATTTGTCTCAGGATAATACTTGTAAGTTGATAGCTAACCATACATTTCAATCACTTTAAAGCATCCTTTATGAACAAAATCTGGTTTTGAGAGTGACGAGATAAGAGAATGGGAGATGAATGATGTTAAAATGGGGCTAAACATTTACAAAGCATTGTTTAGAGAAACAAAACCCTTTTGTAGTTAAATATGTTGCCTGTATAGTGATTTAGGAAATTGCAGAAATATTTATTTTATTAATCACATTTCTATGCTGTCTGACATGTGCATCCCTAGGTGATGTACATGTTAAATAAAACAAGTATAAAAACAGGATAAAATGATTTATTTATTTAATGTATATACTGCATGTCTCTGAGGCTCTAGACCAGGGCTGCTCAATTTTGGCCCTCCTGCAGATGTTGGCCTACAACTCCCATAATCCCTGACCATTGGCCACTGTGGCTGGGGATTATGGGAGTTGTAGTGCAAAAACAGATGGGGTCCAAAGGTGAGCAGTCCTGCTATAGGTGGTTAACAGTAAATACAATAGAAACACAATAAAACAAACTATAAAACGAATTAAAACAATTTAAAACATTCAAAGATTACTGAAAACCGTGCTAAAAATGTGTCTTAAGGGTTCTTTTAAAGGCTCTTTTGAGTAAAACAATTATGATATAAAACAATTAAAATTAATTAAAACCTGAGAAAACAAGTGTGTGTTAAGCCAGAGATGGAGAAACTCTGATTTTAACAGGGAGTCCATTCCAGAGCCTCGGGGTGGCCACAGAAAAGGGCCAGTCCCAAGTAGCTACCAAACGAGCCAGTAGTGCTCATAACCAGAGCTCCCCCACATACACAAATGATGTTAATAGGAGGGTGTTCATAACAAAGTAGGTGGTCTCTTATATATGCTAGGCCCAGACTGTTAAGGGCTTCATGGGTAATAACCAGCACTTGGTATTTCATTCAGAAACATACCAGCAGCCAGTGCAGTTCTTTTAAGATTAGTGTTATATGGTCTCTTTGGGGTAGCCCGGAGACCAGTCTGGCTGGCACATGCTGCACAAACTGTAGTTTCCGGCCAAGTACAAAGGCAGTCCCACATAGAGTGCATTACAGTAGTCAAGCCTGGAGGTTATCAGCTTATGTACCACTGTTTTAAAGTCACTTTCCTCCAGAAATGAGTAGCTGACGTATCAGCTGAAGCTGAGAAAAAGCACCCATGGCTGTTGCCTCAAACTGAGAGACCAGAGAGAGCTTTGGGTCCAGATGTACTCCCAAGCTGTGTACCTGATCTTTCCGGTGGAGTGTAACCCAAATCAGAACAGGCAGATCTAAGCAATCTCTCAAGTTCTGACTCCCTCAAAGTCTTATTTGGATTCATCTTCAGTTTATCGCTCATCCAGCCCATGACCACCTCCAGGCAGGCATTTAGGGATGTTATGCCATTACCTCATGAAGTTGATATGGAGAAATAGATTTGGATGTAATCAGCATATTGATAACAGCTTGCACCAAATTGCCTGATGATCTCTCCCAACAGTTTTATGTAAATGTTAAAAAGCACTGGAGACAGTATGAAGCCTTATGGAACTTGCTACACTAACTCCCGATTTGCCGAGCAACAGTCTCCAAGCAACACCATCTAGAATCTGCCAGAAATATAGGAATGGAAGCATTCTAAAACAGTGCCACCCAATCCCAACTCTCTCAGGCAACCGAGAAGGATACCATGGTCAATGGTATCGAAAGCCGTCGAGAGATCCAAAAGGATCAACCGTCTCACACTCTCTGTCAATACCCAAATGCAGATCATCCATCCATCAGTCTGACCAAAGCAATCTCACCCCCATAGCCTGCTCAAAAGCCAGTTTGAAATGTATCTAGATAATCGGTTACCTTCAAGACTGCCTGGAGCTGAGGCCACCACCCTCTCCATTACCTTGTCAAACCATGGAAGATTGGAGACAGGTCTATAATTGGCTAACTCTGATGGATCCAGTGTAGGTATCTCCAAGTAAGGTCTAATAATAGCCTCCTTAAGGCAAGGGGACACTCTGCCCTCCCTCAGAGGAGCATTTATAATATGTACCAGATACTCTGTGATGGTACAGTTGGCAGATGAAATGAGTCAAGTTGGGCAAGGGTCAAGAGAACAGGTAGTAGGACATAGGACATATAGTCTAAAGATGCTTGTCCGCATCCTCAGGAGTCACAAACTGAAAGTGATCCAGTCTGATCCCATAAGAGCAGTTGCTGGACACCTCCCTATTAGACTCTGCAATAAATGTGAGATCCAGTTCAGCCCGAATACAAGATATATTATCTGCAAAAATCATTAAAAATGTCACAGCGGTTGATGGAAGGCTCCAAATTTGAGTTCAAGGGAGAGGGGGGCACATACTAGCTCGCTTGCAACCCTAGGCAACTTCGCTGGATGTGAACTTGCAGAAGCAGAAAATAACCACTTCTTTGCCATTTGTGTTGCCAGAGCATAGATCTTCAAATGTGCTCTGTGTTGTAATCTATCGGATATGCATTGAGTCTTTCTCCACTTGTGCTCTAGTCGTCTAGCTTGCTGCTTCAGCTCCTGTAATTATTCTGCATACCACGCTGCTAATTTTGAAGCAGGTCGGAGACGACACCTAGGAGCTATTGTGTTAACTGCTTTAGTGAGTTTGTTGTTCGATGTTTTCACCAGAGCACTGACAGAATCATCGGCAGAGCCAATTCTAAATCCTTCCAAGGCTTCTTGGAATCCTATTGGATCCAACAACCTTCTTGGGTAGGCCAGCCTAATAGGTCCTTCACCCCTTTAGAGGGGTTGTGGCTGCAAATCCTACCTTAACCATATGGTGGTCCGTCCATGACAATGAGGACATAACATGAGTCCTCAGCCATGGAACATGACCTAAAAGACAAAACAGAGCATGTGACCAGCATCATGTGTTGGACCCGAGACTGCTTGGGACAAGCTGATAGTTGTCATGGCTGCTATGAACTCCTGATCTGTTCCAGACAACCCAGTCGCAAAGTGAACTTTGAAGTTTATTTGAAGCTCAAATCCAAGGTAATGTTGGATTTAATTCTGAGTGGTGCCCTAGACCTGCTTGAAGTGGAGCACTGCCAAGGAAGTCCAACACAGATACATTGGACTTCAGAAGAAGAAACTGGTAAAAAGGAAGCTGAAAGCCAAAGTTAGGAGAGTCTAATCACTCCAGAACACAATCAAAACCACAAAAATAGAAGCTCAGTTGGAATGTATACCAAGAAGGAGGAATGACTACCAAGTTCAGGAGGATGCTAGCATGGCTGAAAGTAGAGTCAAGGAAGCAATAAAAGGGAAGAAGTCTTCCTTCAGAAAATGGGAGTCCTGCCCAAATGAACAGAAAACAACATAAACACTGGCAAAGGAATGCAAGGAGTCAATAAGGGATGCAAAAAGAGTTTGAGGAGCATATAGCTAGAAGTGTCAAGGGGAACAATAAAAACCTCTTTAAACATAACAGAAGCAGAAAACCTGCCAGGGTGATGCAGGCATGAAGTGGATTTTAAGGAGGATAAGGAGACTGCAAAGAGGCTGAATGAGGTCTTTGCATTTGTCTTCATGGTGGAGGATACTGACTATATATCCACTCCAGAACTGAGCTTCTCGGGCTTGGCGACTGATGAGAGAGGATGTTCTAAACTGTCTTGAAAAACTAAAACTGAACAAATCACCAGGGCCAGATGGCATCCATCTAAGAGTTCTGAAGGAACTCAAATGTGAAATTGCTGATCTCCTAGCAAAAATATAACTTGTCCCCACAATCGTGATCTGTACCAGAGGCCTGGAAAGTAGCTAATGTAACTGATTTTCAAACAGGGATCCAGAAAATTACAGGCTGGTTAGCTTAACTTCTGTCCAAGGTAAATTGATGGAAAGCATACTTAAGGACAAATAGTTACGCATATAAAAGCAAGGCCCTGCTGAAGGAGAACCAGCATACCTTCTACACGGGCATATCTTGCCTCATGAACCTTCTGGAGTTCATTTAGAATGTCAACAGGCATGTGGGTAAATGTGATCTGGTTGATATAATATACTAGGGCTTCCAAAAAGCTTTTGACAAGGTTCCCCACCAAAGGCTCTTGAGAGAAATATAGCAGTCCTGGGATAAGGGGACAGGTTAATGTGTGGATTGGTAACTGGTTGGGGTAAGCAGAGAAGTAAGGCCAAATTTGCAGATAATACCAAACTATTTAGGGTATGAAATCCACAACAGATTGTGAGGAGCTCCAAAAGGATCTCTCCAAACTGGGTAAGTGGGCAACAAAATGGCAAATGCGGTTCAGTGTAAGCAAGTGTAAATGATGCAAATTGGATCAAAAAACATCAACTTTACACATACACTGATGAGATCTGAGCTGTCAGTGACTGACCAGGAGAGAGATCTTGGGGTCGTGATAGACAGCATATTGAAAGTGTCGACTCAATGTGCAGCAACTGTGAAAAAGGCAAATTCCATGCTAGGTATCATCAGGAAAGGGATTGGAAATGAAAATGCTAACATTGGAATTCCCTTAGACAAATCTATAGTGCTGCCATATTTGGTGCTTAAGAAGGATGTTGTAGAACTGGAAAAGGTGCAGAAGTGGGCAACCAAGATGATAGGGGCCTGGAGTACCTTCCCTGTGAGGCAAGGCTACAGCATCTGGAGCTTTGTGGTTTGGAAAAGAGGTGACTACAAGAAGACACAAGAGATGTATAAAATTATGCATGGAGTAGAGGGAGTGGACAGAGAAAATTTTCTCCTTCTCACAACACTAGAATTAGGGGTCATCTCATGAAACTGAAGGCCGGGAATTTTAGGACAGACAAAAGGAAGTACTTCACACAGCATGTAATTAATATATTGAATTCTCTGCCTTGGTTTTTTAAAAAAATGTCTTTTTTTCTTATCTCTTATTCTCTTTGGGAAGCAGGGGGGATGGTAGCATGGACAAGGCCAAGGACACTGAAGCCTGAAAAACTGAAAAACTTTTTTGGTTATGTTTCAAACTTCTGAGATTTCATTAGCCATCGTTGACACACTTTCAAATCTATCTTCTAGCCACAAGGGATAGGAGCTTGGTTTAAAAAACAAACAAACCCAAGCTAATCTCTGGAAGCTGAAATTAGCAGCCATATTCTGTGGTTTGTTTGTTTAAATTTATATCCTGCTTTTCTTCCATGAAGCCCAGTACATGATTGTTTGTTCTCACAACAACCCTGTGAGGTAGGTTAGTTATTTTGGATTCATGGCTTACTCATGGCCCTGGTATTGAGGTGTTTGTATTAGGCCAAGCTTGGTGTATACTTTGTTTATGTCATTTTGGGGTTGCTGCTTGAGATTCCGGTTCCCCCGCTCAGTGTCCATCCTTCCCCTTCCAATTATTATTCACTTTGACTCCTGTCTCTTCCAGTTTTTTGCCACCAGATGTGATTCTTGGGAGAGGGTACTTAGGGTTTAAGCCTTGCCTTGCTAGAGAGCTTGTTGAGCAGAAGTATGCATCTGGTCTGGTCTTTGACTTTACTTTCTGTAGGAAATGAAAGCAAATTTTAGCTGTTGTTTTCTTTAATAGAAAAAGAGATCCATGTTTCATTGGTCAGCAACTAGGTTCATTTATATTGTAATTTAAATCTAGTAAATTGATAAGCATTAGATAATTTTCATGATGTCAGTACTAGAAAAGAGATTGACTGTATAAAAAGAAATGTTCATTTTTTTTTCAAGCTTCAATAGAACATTTTCAGTCAGTTCAAAGATCTGACTATCTTGTCTGTTTTAGTGGTATAAATTGCCACATTCCTGGTTCTGCTATAATGTCACATCAGGCTGAAGTGAATAATGAAGTTTGCTGTTAGTTTTGCTAAGAGTACTTGAAGACTTGCACATTTAGTATATGATGTTAACTTGTCCCAGCAACTGAAACATTTCATCCTAACAGAAGTTATTGGTCTTGTGCAACTCTCATTCACTTTAATGGAGCATCCGTGGGTTGAGTTCATAATATTCTCAATGCTAAGTTTCTAAATTTCAGACCTAAATAGGAACAGAGATTGCTGTGAATTGCAAGATGAGCTGGGATTGGCTATATACGTAGCTGGATCAGCCAACTTTGACTTTGATGTCATAAATTGACTGAAGAAAACCTTAAATTGCTAGCACTAACTTTTTCTTTGAGTAATGCAAAATTCTTCTATTATCTTCTAGTCCGTTCTGTTTTAGTTTTAAGGAGTAAAAAACTTTTCACTACCAAATTAGACTCGGTTTTAAAGTAGGATTAACTTTTCTCTGTACTGAAGTATTCAAGTGACATTTTCTAACAGAATAGTAAACTAGCAAGGACTTTAATCTAAAGCTTTATTTCCAAGCCTTAGTATCTGTTAATTCAGCATGATTGGTTGTCTGAAGAAGAAGTGAAATTTTTTGTAAAGTCCGCATGGGAATGTTAAGAGTAAAATTAACAACCCAAATATTTGTGTGTATATTTTGTATATATTTCTATATTTGTGTAAATATTTGTGTATATATGTGTTCATCCTTTTTTGGCAAGTATAAGAGAAGAGTGGTAAAGGCCAGGAGTGGGAAAACCAAGTGGGCCAAGTTTGCCCACCCCTGTACTAGACTGTGCTGCTGTAGCATGCATATGCAGCACAGCACTCAACCTGTTACCTTGGTGTAGTTTTGCCTCTAGTCTACTGAACCAGGGAGCAGGCAGAAGCACAGGACAGAAGACGCAGAGATCCACTGTCTGTGCCATATTATTAAAGATAGTGGCCTGGTTCAGATAACATTGCCAAATCATGGTTGCTCTATCAGCCATGCCTTGGTCTTACCCACTCTTTTTTCACCTTAAGCATTCTGATTGCCTCCTTCGCATTCTGGTTTATGGTAACCTGTATTTCAGCCAGAATTAGTATACTGGAACCCCTAGTCATAATATATGTTCTGCACTCATATAATGCAATATACAGATCTGTGTGCAGGTGCAGAAATACACTTCCTATCTGTACCATGCATTTGAGGTACTTCTACCCAGGTTCACTTCTAAAATGAACATAAGTACAGTCATTCAAACAAAACATGTACAAATATACAGGCATCTCAATGCACATACCCACAGTGTCTGAATACAGCTATAGTTTGCCTCCAAAGCAAACTTGGAAGCCATGGCTTAAACTAAGTTTCTAGTTCTGATTTGGAGGCAGATGGTAACCATACTTTGCCTGATTCAGATATAATGACAATAGATCTCTGAGGTGATCCATGTTCCCTTACAACTAGGTCTTCTGTGCTTGCGCAGTAGTCTCGTGGAGGAATCTCAAGCTCCATGAGGTGGTCTCTGGCATTCTGAGGCACGTGAGAAGCATCTGGCGGGAGAGCACCTTCTTGGTTCCTTCTCATCTGCCGTGCTTATTGCATTGCGAAGGTTCTTCTCCTCTTTTCTCTCTCTCTCTACACCTGTGGGAAGAATGTGTTTACTCTTTGCTCGGCTTGCCTTCGCACCGTTTCTGTGACTATTATTTGGATTTCCCTCTCAATTCTGGTCCGTTATACAATCTATTTGGGTTTTTTTACCCTGGCCCAGCTTAGACTACTCTTGTGCCCTATGGACTAAAAAAAGACGTTCAAGCGCTATAAGTCCTGCAGGAGTATCTTCTTGTCTTCTGACAGGCACGAGTGCTTAATTTGCAGCCGGGGGCGGGGTGGGAGGAATATTAATCCCTGCAAGATCTGCCTCTTGTTCTCTAAACAAACATGAAAGAGCAGAGAACTTGGTCTATGAGCTGCCTTTTACAAAACTGCACTTCGGCCCCCAACCCCGATGCCAAGCCCATCGACCTCATCGTCCCCAACATCAGCTGATCGCCTACGTTCTACATTGACTCCAATATCGAGTACTCAACCCTTGATGCTTTTGAAACACCATGGTGACTCCACTTTTAATCCCTGCTAACTAGGCAAAGAGGCACCTTTTTAACGTGGTGATGCTATTGTATTCAGCAGAGGAAGAGCAACTGGCCCTATCCACCCCCAGCACAGCATCCCTCCAGTGGCCGTTGCTGGTGTCTACCTTATGTTTCTTTTTAGGTTGTGAGCCCTTTGGGGACAGGGATCCAACTTATTTATTTATTATTTCTCTATGTAAACCGCTTTGGAAAACTTTTGTTGAAAAGCGGTATATAAATATTTGTTGTTGTTTTAAAAAGCCGACATCTGTCAACAAGGGCGATCAATACCACCGACACAAGAAGTAC
Source organism: Hemicordylus capensis (assembly GCF_027244095.1). Classification (NCBI taxonomy): domain Eukaryota; kingdom Metazoa; phylum Chordata; class Lepidosauria; order Squamata; family Cordylidae; genus Hemicordylus; species Hemicordylus capensis. Next base: position 353,401,903 of record NC_069657.1, on the reverse strand, counting down.
AGGCACTTCACTGCTGGACAATCAGAGTCTATGTGCCGTCGTGTGCCATCTTCCTTGTCGATGTCCTTGTCATCGCCGCATACAACATTGCCTCCCATGGCTCATTGTCATGGGACATTTTTACCTTCTTCAACTAGACGTGTTTCTGATTCTTGCTACACTTCATCTATACCAAAGACTGCTATCTCTAGTGGCTTTGTACCATGAGTGGGCTTCGACATCATTAACAGAACCACCTATCAGGAAGACACCATCTATGTCTACCACCTCTAACCCTTCAATGACTGACACCTGTCAATGACTCATCTGTCTCCTTTACCAGCAAAGCCTCCATCGCTAATTGTCAGACAACTCACCTGCTTCTACCCCAGGCCACTCTTCTCATAGGAGTGGCTTGGGTTTGGAAAAGGACCACTCGTGCTCTCCCATGAAGCCTTCCCTAGCTACTTCCATATCTTCTGCGAGGCATATGGAATCCCTGATGAGTTCTACCAGTACAACCCTTTCAGCTTCTACCTTTAAGAGATTTCGCTTGCACGGTCTTGGTTATGATGATGCCGCTTCCCTTCCACTTGTGCTAAAGACCCCTTCGGCTCAACATAATCGCAGGTGCTCCCTTTCTTACCCTTGGAAGGAGAGGTTCCATTACTCTACTTCCATCCAGGCCACCCAACTACTTGAGTTCACTGGGTGCCCTTGACCCTGGTCTCATTCATGGTTTTGAGTGCTACAGAGTTCTTTTTCATTTTGCCTTCCCTGGTCTGTCTTATGATTTTGAGGACTATTGGTGGTGGAAGACGATGAAATTAAGAGGCCTTGTTTCCTAACCACACACACCTGTTGGCAGAGAGGCCTTGACTACATCTGACCCCTTAAACAATCTGTTGTGCCTGCAGCTCTACCTCCGAGTCACCCCTGCTCCGCCCAACACCTACCCAGTATACAGGACAACCTCTCAGTTCCCCACACTATTAGTTTACTCTGATGGGGGAGAGTATAATTCTTCCTCTGATGAGGGAGGACTTGGTTCAGACAGAAAATCTGTCTGACCCATCACCACATGAATACATGGCTGCACCACCTACAGCCTCTCCCGTGGAAGAGACTAATCTTAGTGCAAGTCACTGAGAGGGCAAGAGCTCTAGGTCTAGAATTGCAAATACCTATTCAGGAGATTAAGGACTCAGTTCATGATTTTATGTCCTTGGCCTCTTCCAGTCAACTGGCTTCACTTCCTATGCTTCCTGTATTGGTCAGTGCTCCTAAGATCTCCTGGGATGCTCTTGTTCCTTTACTATTATCTCTTAGGGCCTAGAGTGTCTTTATAGGCTGCAGGAAGAATCCTGCCCTTTCCTTTTTAAGCATTCTCCCCCAACTCGATTATAGTGGACTGCACAATTAGCAAAAGTTGGGAAAGAAACATTCAGCACCTTTTGATAAAGAGGGCAAGAAGCTAGATGTGATGGGTAGAAGATTCTATTCAGCTTCATGACTTGCCTTAAAGATCACTAATTATATGGCCTGCATGACCAAATTTCACCATTTTATCTGGCATGATCTGAAAGTGGATTTGACTGACCTCACTGACAGCTTTTAAGACAAATTCATGGCTACACTCAGTAAATCTGTGAATATCGCATGACATCTGAGCACCGCAAAACATCTCACAGAGACTGAATCCTCTGCAGGCATGCCTTACTCTGGAACCCTTACTTTGGAAATGAATATGAAGAACAAAATAAAAAACTTACCCTTGGATGGTAATGGCCTCTTCTCTTCCCAAATGGACAAAATTGAGACATTGAAGAAGTATTGTTTCACAGCCAAAATACTCACTGCCTCTCTTCAGTCGTCATTTTCTCAGAGATACAGGACCTATAATAAACAAAGGTTCCAGTATAAACAACCGGATTGGAGAGACTTTGGACACTCCTCTAAATTCTACTCCACGAAGCCTTATAATCAGTGTCAACGTCAGCCCTAATGGGCAGAACCTCAGGACAAGCCCAAATAGTTGTTCTGATGCTTCTGCCCTGAAAGTTCCTTTACTCCCCCTTCCATTGCTTAATTGCCCCCTTCCTCTCCTCTTGGCAACAAATAACATCTGATGCCTAGGTGCATGCCAGTGTTTCTTCTAATTTTTTGTCGTGTGTGCAGAATGAATTTTGTTCTGAACAGCAGTATCAAGGCAGCATGCGCGCATGTGCATTATTATGTTCCACTATAGATACTACACACATGCACACACACATGCATATTATAAAAATAAAACAGCAAGTATTGTGAGGTTGGGAAGTTAGAGTGGGGGTGCGTGGGGATATTTCATTATGTGTTAAGATTTCTTAAAATCATGTATTTTTTAAAAAAGAACTAATTCAGCTAATACTCAACTAATATTGAACTAATAAGTAAACATTCAAAAATATATTTTCTTTCAGCCGGGGGTGGGGGGGGAGGAAAATTCTGTATTTCCACAGCACCATACCAGCACCAGCATCCAATACTTCATCTATAAATTTATAAATATATATTTATTAGCGGAATTCCTACCTCAGCCTTTTGGAGTTTGTTTGTTATTTAACATATTTTTATACCACCCAAAACTCTGGGTGGGTTCTTTGAAAGGGTTTGAAAAGGGCTTAAGTCAGTCAAGAAAGGTTCAGAAAGATTCAGCAGCAGCAATGAATGAATTGCTCTGCCACACGGTCCTTCCATTACTAGCCTTCTGCCCAGCTGTTTCCCCCTCAAGTCTCTTGCCCCGCAGTCTCACAAGGTAACCACAAGATTACCTTCAGGTTTTTTAAATCAACCTTTGTGTGTTTGTGTTTTGCCTGCTTACGCTTTCGTCAGCCCCACAACAGCTTGAATTGCCATGCTGGCTCTTCCCGTGCCTCCTGCAACAGGAAGCCTCCGTGACTACAGCAAGCATGCACGTGCCCTGGCTCCTGCCATTAGCAAAGCACAGGCACCTGCCGTTACTTGTAGTAGAGCTCTTGCTGCATCCAGAGTGGGGAAACTGCTCTCCGACTTGCAGGAGGGAGCTGCCGATCTCCCTGATCTTACCATGGCAAGAGCCCCCAGTGGTGGCTGGTGGCAGCGAACAGGCAGCAGTGCGGGGCGGAGAGAAGCAGCTGTGGGGAAGAAGCAGGGAAGCTGCATAACAAAGCATCAAACAATACAGGAACATAGAATAAATTGGAACAAACCTTTTTTTAAAAGCCTAAAGCAGCAATTTAACATCATCAATAATTAGAATTCTAAAATACATGACACATAAAATTAATCTCCCCACAGCGGTGCTTTGTGCATATCTTCTACATTACTTCCGTCACAGCAATTAAGACAGGCACATTATAACAAAGAACAAATACAACTTGAATTGCTGCATTGGCTCCTCCTGCTCCTTGTCCAGCAGGGAGCCTCCATGACTAGAGCAGGCTCGCATTCACCCTGGCCCCTGCAATTAGCAAAGTGCAGGCTTCTCTGTCATCTGTAGTGATGTCCAGAACAGGGGGAAATGGCTCTTGCTGCATCCAGGATAGTGGAAACGGCTCTGCTTGCAGGAGGGAGCTGATCTCCTTGTGGCAAGAGCTCACACGGTGGTGGTTGGCGGAGATAGTGAACAGGTGGTGAAGGGAAAGGCAGCAGTTGGGGCGGGAGAAGCAGCCACGCTGCAGTGGGTGGGAGAAGCCGGCAGTGGGGAAACCGGTAGTGGCTGCATACAAACAATGCGTGGCTGCTTGGAATCGCTGCATAGGGAGGTTGAATTTTGTGCTAGCCTGTGCTCACACGCGCATCTTAGAGGGAATATAGCCTAGGTGTTGAGCATTGTCTCTTTGGGCTTTGCTATCGAGTTTAACACTCTACCTGTTTATACAGGTATAAAATATATACACTCTCCTACCCTTGAGCAAGAAGTACTTTGCTGTCTTGGGAAGGGTGTGATGGAGCCTATCCCATCTGAGGCTATGGATAGCGGTTTTTATTTGATGTACTTTCAGGTTCTCAAAAGATAGGGGGGGACTCTGCCCTATTCTGAGCTAAATGAGTTTGTGCACCTGAGGTAGTTCCGGTTGATTTCTTCCGGAAATCAACCATTCTTCCTCTCGTATCAGAGGAGGAGTGGTTTGTGACCTCAGATATAAAGAAAGTTTACCTTCACATAACTATCGGGTCATGTCACCTGAAGTATCTGTTTTTTTGGGTTCCAGGGCCTATCAATATACAGTCCTTCCTTTCGGCCTGTCCACAGCACCCCCATGTATTTACCAAATGTATGAGTACAGTTATAGCTCACCTTCGCACACAGGGTGCCCCATATACCTTTTTTTAGACAAATGGTTAATAAAAGGCAGGTGCAAGGACTCTCTATTCTCAAGTCAATACACTTTGTTGCTCCTAACTGATCTGGGCTTGACAGTCAACTAAAAGAAGTTACACTTAACACCACAGAGATGCATCCCATTTATTGGTGTTGTCCTAGATGAGAATTCGAAATATGTTTATCTTCCAGACGACAAGAAAGCCCCTATTATCAACCTGATTTATTTATTTTGGAACAATTCCAAACACAGAGCTTGCTCTCTACAGTGCCTCTTGGGATTGATGGCACGACAACTATATCCCATGTTCGTCTAAAAATGTGCCGACTGCAGAGTTGGTTCCTGTGTGTCTTCCAGTCAAACCAGGATAAGCAGAGCACGTGGCTGACCCTTCCAACCAATGCCCTACACTCTCTCCATTGGTGGATGGTCCCTCACTCCCTCTCTCAGGGCGTCCCCTTTCATTTCCGATCCCATTGGTCACACTCACCTCTCTATGGGGGTGGGGAGTCAACTGCTGCGATCTAAATGCTCAGGGCCATTGGAACACTCAACAAGCTCTCCACATCAACTTTCTTTAGCTTCTAGTTGTCTTTCTGGCTTTGAAGGTGTTCTTGCCCATTCTAAAGGATCATACAGTACAGGTCCACTTGGACAATACTATCGCCATAGGATATATAAAATAATTAGGGTGGCATTGTCTCCAGATCTCTCAACAACCTGTCACTTCAGCTATGAGAGTAGTGTCTGGGGAATCATGTCCACCTGATTGCTCTCCACATCCGTGGTGTCAAAAATACCTTTGCCAACTCACTAAGCAGCGATCTGGCTTTTTCTACCCAACACGAATGAGAGTACCCCAATGTCTGGGGTACTCCCCTTTGTATTTATTTATTTATTGAATTTTTATACCGCTCCTCCCAATTTGGCCCAGGGCGGTTTACAAACAAAACAAAAACAGTCAACATCAATCCACAACAAAAACAAAAATCCTAAAATACCATAAAACAACCAGTTAAAAAACCATTTAAAAACCCTTTTAAAAACCCAGTACATTAAAAACCCCTTACAACAGTTTAAAAATCCTGGAAGGCCCGGCCAAACAGATAAGTATTAAGGGCTTTCTTGAAGGTCAATAAAGAGTTCAAATTACAGATTTCTGCAGGGAGCACATTTCACAGCCCAGGAGCGGCTATAGAGAAGGCCAGCCTCTGAGTTGCCACCAGACGTACTGGTGGTAACTGGAGACAGACCTCCTCAGATGACCTAAATATACAGTGGGGATCATACAGAAGAAGGTGCTCTCTTGAGGTATCCTGGACCTAAGACTGTTTGTGGCAAAATCCTCCTGGAGGGAACTCGTTGTATCCTCCTGTCTCTGTGGTGGCCCAGATACCATGGTTTCCCACCTTAGTATGGTTGTCAAAAGGGACAGCATTGAGTCCCTCATCAACATGGCCTACTCTCCCAAGAGAGACCAGGAGAACTGGTCTTGTGGTAGCAAACATGACATGTCCACTTAGCTAAGCAGGGTCTGCCCTAGTTGCATATGAATTGGAGACTTGATGTGTGAGCACTGTAAGATATTCCCCTTAGGGGATGGAGCCTCTCTGGGAAGAGCAGAAGGTTCCAAGTTCCCTCCCTGGAATCTCCAAGATAGGACTGAGAGATATTCCTGCCTGCAACCTTGGAGAAGCCGCTGCCAGTCTGTGTAGACAATACCAAACTAGATGGTCTGACTCAGTATATGGCAGCTTCCTATGTTCCTAAGAGTCCAGACGCATTCTCCATCACAGTCTTGGAACCCTCAACCTTACAGCTTGGAAGATAAATTATTAACTGAGATCCTTCCTTCTTAATGAAAGGAAGGAATCCACCCGGAGAAACTGCATATGCAAGTGGAAATGCTCTACTTCTTAGGCAAACTTAAAACACTTTATTCCATTTCCCATCTCCATCCAGCAGATTCTCCTATATTTGACATATCTTAAATGATCGGAACTTTCCAACACTTCACTGAAGGTTCACCTGGCTGCTGTCTCCGAGTATCATCTGGGATGGGATAGCCATTCAGTCTTCATACACCCGGACTCTTAAGAGATTCCTTAGGGGAGTTAACAACTTGTATTCTCTTGTATAAGAGCCAGTTGTGCCCTGGAGTCTATCTCTAGTTCTGTCTTCCTTGACTGAGCTGCCCTCCGAACCTCTTATATTTTCATCCCTAAGGAACCTCTCCCTAAAGACCACCTTTCTGATAACCATCACATCTTCTAGATAGCGAACTTTTTGCTTTGATTCACCATATACCAAGTTCTACTTTATGCTGGCCTTGGGCCGAAATAAACCAATACATACAAGTTCTACTCTGACAAAGTAGTCCTTGGTCCTGATCCTCATTCCACCCAAGGTGGTCTCTGGTTTTCACCTTAACCAGGATATTGTTCTGTTTACCTTCTTCGTTAACCCTTCGACACCCTTATAAAAATCTGTGTACTCTTTTGATGTTCATAGATGTCTACTCTACTATTTGGACCGCACTAAATTTTTCCACAGTCCAACAAGTTATCTCCTGTTCGGGAGCTAGCAGGGGCACCCCGTCTCATGCCAAAGACTGTCAAACTGGCGTGTTGAGCTCATCTTCTCTTGTTACAGGCAACAGGGAATCCAGCCACCAGCAAGGGTTAAGGCTCATTCTACCAGAGCCATGGCCACCTCTGCTGCCCATTAGCATGGCTGATATCTGCAAGGCTGCTACCTGGTCTTCAGGCTTGTCTTTTGTGAGACACTATGCCAGAGGTTCCCAACCTCGGTTCCTCCAGTTGTTGCTGAACTACAATTCCCATAATTCCCATGGGGATGCTGGCTGTTGTAATTGAGCAGCATCTAGAGGAACCCAGGTTGGGAACCACTGCACTAGGCTGTGGACCTCTGCTCTGCTGCTGAAGTCAACTTTGGTAGGACAGTTTTGAAAAAAGTGCTCGAAACACGCTAGCACCCATCTCCGTCTCCAGAGCTTTTCAGTCACCCAGTTGTGATGGAACATAAATCACGTGAGAGATAAACAGGTTACTTGCCCGTAACAGATGATCTCTCTGGTGATCCATGTTCACTCAGAACACCTACCCGACCTTCCCCACTGCTAGCGTGTCTCCATAATATTAGTGTCTTGTTTTTCTCACCTGGACTTTATTGGTCCACCTTTCCTCACACATCACAGCGGCTGCTTCAGGAAGTGAGCAAGAAAGTGCTCTCCTGCTGAGAGGGCACACTCTCAACGGATGCTTCTCGTGTGCCTCAGAATGCCTGAGTGCCTCATGGAGCTCGATATTGCTCTGCGGGATTATGCTCAGGTGTAGAAGTCCCAGTTGTGAGTGAACATGGATCACCAGAGAGATCAACTGTTACAGGTAAGCAACCTGTTTTTATCATGAACCAGAAGGTGAGAGAAAGCATTGGGGTATGTAAACTGAGGCATGTCCTCAATGGTCAAACTATGGTCTGATATTGGAACTGTCTGGTGAGTGAGGTTATATGCCAGGATTCTAAAAGCTACTTGGGTTCATACAAGGAGTTTCATCTAACCCAGTGAAAGTGTTGGGTTTTTTCTTCTAAACAGCTGCCCAGCCTGCCTATGCCATGCCAGCTCTCCTTAGTTTCAGAAGACTTTGATGTGGAGGTTGGGTGTGGGGGGAAGACAAATCATAGGAACTTTTTAATTTTTTTTACTTTATTGCATTTATATCCCATTCTTCTCTAGGGAGTCCAGAGCGCTGTACATGTTATAGTTACCCTCACAACAACCCTGTGAGATAGGCTGAGATACATGACTGGCCCAGAATCACCCAGTGAGTTTCATAGCTGAATTGGGATTTGAACTCGGGTCTCCCCGGTCCTAGTCCAACACTCTAACTGCTGCACCACGGAACAGCCCCTTGGCTCCTGATCATAGGAACTGATAGTTAGAATGTTGCAATGTTACAAACTTAGAAATTGCATTTCAAATCAGTTTTTCCTTTTTATATAGGCTGTGTGGTAATCTTGAAACTGAACTGTGTGCTGGTTTTCAGGCTCCTGTAATGCTGGTGATCCAATGTGGTCTGGCCATTCACCACCACCGCATCAAGAAAACTGGGTCAGTTTTGCAGATAACACACCAACCAGTACTATTTTAGCCATGCATCCTGCTTCTGTCCAGGTGTGACATTTTATTGGTATTATTTTGATTTGCTTCATTCCAGTTAATGTCAGTCATTTTCATATTGTCATCAAAGGCTTATGCTGTGATTCTAAATGTGAATGATTTAAGATCAAACATTAGCCCACTATTTAGCTAAAATACAACTTCTGTGGAAGTTGCTGGAGCATCTTGATAAAATTTAAGTTAAAAACCTGCTAGCATTTGCAAAGCCAAATTTCAGCTTTTCTTTGTGCTTAGATTTTTTTTTAACTATTCTCTGCATACTTTTCATATCTTTGTGTTGCTGACATGAATGTTGCCATTTCTAACTTATTTAAATGTTCAGAATATTTTGTTTTTTATAACCCTGCTCAACTAGCATTATATAAAAGACACTTAGAGCCAGTACTCTAATTTTTTTTCATCTGTGCTCAGAATGAGTTTTGTTCTGGGCAGCAGTATCAAGGCATTGTGCGCGCACATGCATCCAGAATGGGGCTTTCCTGATTAAACTTGAGTGGGATCTAAAATGGACTGAGTGGACGTCAGAAAACTTGTAGGCATGCACACGCCTTAGAGGGAACACTGCTTAGAGTTATATCAATACATAACTGTCTTTTCTTTTCATAGGCAAATAACATAGAAACTGTAGGCCACTGATACATTTATATAATGCTGAAGAAAAATATTTCATTACAGGACCAGACAACAGTACGAACTGTAGCATCAGCTACAACAACAAATGAAATTCGTAGGCAATCAAGTAGCTATGATGATCCGTGGAAAATAACAGACGAACAAAGGCAGTATTATGTAAATCAATTTAAAACTATTCAACCTGATCTAAATGGATATATTCCAGGTGAGTTTTTTAAACACACAAGTTACGGCAGGTATGATAGGTACTTCAGTTTTCTAGTTGTAAATACAGTATTCTGGTCAACTCTTACTATATTCAGTGTTTCGCAATTAATGCTACCAACTTCTGTGACAAAAAATGACAATTTTTTCTGAGTCACTCATAGTTTTGAAACCTCATCCTTAGTAAAATATTTCTGTAATATAAATTGAATATTAGACTATAATTCTGAATTAAGTCATAAACATTGTTTTAATATTTTTAGGGTCTGCCGCTAAAGAATTTTTTACAAAATCAAAGCTTCCTATTCTTGAGCTTTCGCACATTTGGTAAGTGAGAAATATAAATAAGTGGAGGGTGGTTCCTTGTTCAGAATCACAGATAGTGAAGCTGAAAAGCCTACCAGTTAGAGACAGTACCTTTTTATAATTTTTAAAATTTATAATAAACATCTAGTACTTGAAATGTCAGTAGAATCTTAATCCTGTTCCCATTTATCAAACAGGAAACTTTCTTCTGGCCAGACTTTCAGCAAAAACTCAAGTTTGTAATTGCTAGAGAACTGGATTCAGGTGTAAAATATCCAGTATTCCACATCAAGCTTTATATTGATATTGCATGTAATGCAGGAATTTTGCTCATGTGTTGCATTTTTTAAGCATTCATGCTCTGGATAAATCTGTGATAGGGCCCAACAGCTACTGAAACGCAGTGCTTGATCACTGCGTGATATTGCCATGTTTCACAGTTGGATACATAGATTTATGACTTGGTGCGAAACACACTATACAACAGTCCAATATGCTTTATCTGTTGCTGGACTGTATCACTAGAGTAGAAATGAGAGGGAGGATTGTTTGAATGCTCCCCCATGCAAACTCTTCCCTGCACATATTAGTAGAAAAACAGCCAAGCTTGTCTAGGCTTGACTCGCATCTGTCATACTGATTTTCTTTTGTGCAGGAGATGATTCAAACATTTGAGTCCCTTTCTACACCCCAAGTTGATGCAGTCCCACAGCAAATAGAGCATGTGAGGCTTGTGCCTATGTATTGTGTGACTAGCTTTCACTAGTTGGTAAACAGTGTGATTTGGAATTGAAGTATTAGACCAGTGCTGCACAACTTTGGCCCTCCAGCTGTTTTTGGGAGTAAAACTTGCATCATCTCCAACCAACCACAGTGGCGGAGTCAGGGAAGATGCGAGTTCTAGTCCAACATTTGCAGGAGGGCCAGATTTGTGCAGCCCTTTGCTAGACTGTGTAATGTAGGCCTTCTTTTTTTCTAGTAAAACTTTATTTTCCAAAAAGTACAATAAAACACAATTTAGAAATAATGATTTTCTTTTGTCTCAGGGAACTGTCAGACTTTGATAAAGATGGTGCGTTAACACTAGACGAGTTCTGTGCTGCTTTCCATCTAGTAGTTGCTAGGAAGAATGGCTATGACTTACCTGAGAAACTACCGGAAAGTTTAATGCCCAAGCTGATTGATTTGGAGGACTCGGCAGGTATTTTTGTTCTGAGAAACTTCTCAGAATGTTCATTATTTCTATCTGACTTTGAGCCTGATCCACTCTGAATTTGGGCACATTATTTACACCTAATTTCTTTTTCCTATGAATGCAGGCAGCACAAAGGGCAGTTTCAGGGAATAGTAAACTGGTGTGCATCTGGTGTATCTACCATGTCCCCATTTAGCCTTCATTCTGTATTATGCAAGTTATGCTCCAGGCTGCATATGGAGTGAGGGCTGGACTGGGGTATAGGAAGGGTGCTTGGGCTTCCTATTCTCTGCAGTGGCTCTTGTGCTGTTTTTGTATGTGGGTAGGTTTGAGGACAGGGTAAACAAGATTTTTTTGAGACTTGTGTGAATTCTTCAGCTGCTACAGCCACACTTGGAGTATAAGTGGTTCCTGTTTCTAGTCCAAGGGACTTGTGTATGGCGTGGTATTAAAAGTGTTTTTAAAAAAACCACACACACACACTCACTCACTCTTTTAATGGAAATGTGCAAGGATGAGTTTCAAGTTAGCAGTTTCCTTTTGTAGCCAAGAGCACCTCTGTCTCTCTGAATGCTGCAGGTGAACAAACATCAGGGATACAGTTCTTTGTAAACCCACACACTTGACAGCAAAATGTGAAATTTAATGTGAAAAGGCTAATAAAAATTATACTCATATTGTTAAATAAGACTGTTGTATAACGTTGCCTGGATCCAAAACTCTTCTTGGGGAGTTGCAAGACCCTTCTCAGCAGCCCTTCACAGAGAGCTGATGCTAGATGAGATAATTGGCACCATAGTCCTACAAAGTACGTTGCATATGCACACAGACCTCTTTTGGTTCTTGGCCAGTCTAGTCACTTTGTGATCTGTGGTTTGGTAGTGAAAGTAAGAAGTAGCAGGATTTCTCAATATTCTTCAATATTTTCTTTATGTTCAAAGGCTGCTTGTTTAATGTTTGAAATATAAACATTGAATTACTAAAATGTAATTCTGACTGCTAGACAGACTGCTAGACAGTATGTAATTACTGATAGTAATTACTGACTGCTAGACAGACGTATTAGAAGATAATCATTTCTGAATCACTTGAAACAGTTTGAGGGGTGCCTACCCTCGAGGGCAGAGTTTCAGGAGGCACAGGTGACTGCATAGGGAGATAGCAGAAGGTTCTTGGTTTTTAGCTTTTAAAATAACTTTTAATTTGGAACTTTTAAAAACAAAATGTAATTTTAAATGTGATTTTAGCCTGGCTTTTAACTTATTTAACTTAAATTTGGTTAACTTTATTAATCTTAGTTAACATTGTATCTTTTTATTAATGTTGTGAGCTGCTCCGAGCAGTAGTGTACTGGAGGGTGGTGTGTACATGTTTTAAATAAATAAAATAATCCCTCTACCCATCTACAGTGGAAAACCTAGGCACATTCACAGAGGTTTAGTCTGGATGTCTGCCACTATTAGTTCTTGTAGCCTGTAATTTTGGAACAATCACTTCTACAATGTGTGCATTTAGCAAAAATATATATGTATATTTCTTACTAGCCAACTTCTATAATTATTAAATGAGGTTAATGATATTCAGAACAAATGATGATTAGTAATGTGGCTTTAATAAAAAGCTATAAGACATTGACACAACATTGTTTTGGGCTTTTATAGTGGTTCCTGTTTCAGAAGTGGGAGATCAGTCTGGTGAGGTAGGTTATGCAAGTTCACCAGCAGAAGCACCTCCAAGCAAATCGCCATCAATGCCATCACTAAATCAGACATGGCCTGAGCTGAATCAGAGCAGTGAGGTTAGCAAAAATTCCTCCTTTCTTCTGCAAGAAGTTGTTCATTTTTAAGATATTGTGCATGGTACAGTATAGCCTAGACACCACTCTGCCATAAAATCTACACCTGAATGGGAGGCAGTCCAACTTTTGGTACAGCAGCATGGATTCTCCTTTCACTTGCAGAAGGTGCTTCCTTCAATGGCATGCCACTACACCAAAAGTTTTGATGCCACCCGGTAAGTATTTATAGCCTTGATTTTGTACCATTTATCATGGGATTATCGCCAATGCTCAGTCATGTCTTCTACCAAAAGTAGGATTGTTTATTTCTTTTAATATAAAAAAATTGTTCATTTTTCTGTTTAAAAAATTTGCATATAGCAAAAAGAAAAATTAAAACTAGACATTAAAATGGCACTAAAAATAGTGGCTAAAACAGTACTGAAACAACTTATTTTTATTAAGGTAATATAGACAAAAATAAATTTGTGTTTAAGATAAATCAAATAATCTGGATTGTGATCTTTTGACACACATAATGATGGGTTCAGTACCTACGCAGATGATTCAGGTAGAATTCTGTAGCTCCTCATGGCACCAATAACTGCGCTCTGCGTGTGCTCCGCGTATGTTATTTTCAGTGGTTCAGCACCATTTCCCTTCAGTTATATTCTTTCTCATTTTGACTCACTGTTAGCAGACTCTCCTTTTGCTTACTAGATGTCGACTTTGCCACTAGACTTTAATTTCCTAATGGACTCGCAAAAGCCCCAAAGCAAAACAACTTTTAAAAGGTGTAAGGGAAAACCCCCATTGACAGACGGACATGAGTGTTATCTCCTTTGCTTAGGAAAAAAAATATAATCTTTCTCCCTGCAAAGTGTGCAGCTCGTTATCCTGCCAAATGTTAAATAATTGAGCGGTGAGATTATGTGTTGCACTTTTGGAAGAGGCATTGAGTCCAACAACTTCTATGCCTCAAACACCCTTGGTATCAAGTTCGCCATCAAAATTGACGTCAAGGGCAGCCTCATCTGTCATGCAGTCTAAACCCATGATGTTGGAGGCATCCACTTCGAGAGCTCATGCACCTTTCAAGAAACTGCTTGCTCCTAAGATGGATATAGCATCCCACAGGAATTGAGACAAAGAGAAACTAAAGTCTGCTACGGACAAGGAGGATTCTCCTTAAAAAAGCATAAAGATAAAAGCACAAAACATGACAAATCACTGAGACGGTATAGAGCATATCCACACCTCCAACAGGGTTTCAACAGCCAGTGGCATCACCAACTACCTCGCTACCATGGTCGATACCTAACACAGCAACAGATTTACAGCCTTCAAAAGTGACACCTCGCATCCTGCAACATCACATCAACGCCGCTGTATCAGTCACCCTTGATGTTGTGACATTCAAGGTCGAAATAGAGAACCAAGAGATGGAAGCGGCTCTAGATTCAGGCACACCTGGGAATCCACTCTTACTACTTGAATCTAATGAGAGTACTCCTTTTGGCTTCAACATTTTGGGGCTTCATCAGCTAAGGGCTGGATGATAAGGAACCTGATTTGGTGGAAATACCATTCATGGTTCCTAAATCTCACCGGCAAGATTTGTACACACTACGCCAAAGCCTACGATGGCTAGCCAAGTGCCTTATCGATTAATGTCATTAATGCAGACTTCAACATGGACATCCCCAAGGGACTGTTTGCTTGCACCTGTAGGGAGATGGGGTGCTAATGCATACCAAGAGGGTACTGTGTCTCCAGGTTTGCCAGCTGATTATAACAAATTTAAGCTATGTAAGGCCCACCAAAAAGGCATCTAACCATTTGGTGCAGGTGGCAACTCAGGTTACACCTCTAGACACCTTGAGGTGGAGGATGCTCCTCACTCGAGGCCTAAGCTTGTCTCTGCAATTGCTACTCAGACACCTGCTCCATCTCTACAACTACAAACTGTGGTAGCTACCAGCACACAAACCACGGCATTATCATGTGATAATTCAATGAATCAAGGAAAGGCTTTGATTCATTCCACCTCACAGATAGAAGCTTCTGCTGCTTCTGATGATGATTATGAATCAGATGTGTCAGATGCTCCAAAATTTGTAAAGGCCGATTCCACTAGAGCTTATGCTGCCTCTGCAGGCCATCTATCTGGAATTAGATTTAAAGATATTTGCACCGCTGTGACCTGGTCCTCGGACCAGACATTTGTCAAGCATTATGTGACTGACCTTCATTCTGCAGCTGAGGCCAATTTTGGGAGAATTATCTTTAAAAGGGTATTACTGTAGCTTCCTGCTCCCTCCACCAACACACTTGTGCCATTCAAGTGAGCAGAACTCCACTTTAGTCTTCCACTGGTCAATAGGAAGTGGTCTGGGGAATGAACGGAGCTGGACTGGGAGCTTTTAAGTTCCTGGCTTGAATTTGGTGAATAATAATAATAATAATAATAATAATAATAATAATAGGACTCGATGTCTGGATAAAACAAACCAGTCAATAACACCTGTCTGACTGTGTAAACAAGAAATAATATTATTATTATTTATTAATTTACACAGTCAGACAGGTGTTATTGACTGGTTTGTTTCATCCAGACATCAAGTCCTTCCCAAGGACCTGGGATGGCTGAATGTTGTTGTTGTTTGTTTGTTTGTTTGTTTGTTTAATATTTCAATTTCTGTACCACCCTTCCAAAAATGGCTCAGGGTGGTTTACACAGAGAAATAACAAATAAATAAGATGGGTCTCTGTCCCCAAAGGGCTCACAATCTAAAAGAAACATAAGGTAGACACCAGCAACAGTCACTGGAGGGTACTGTGCTGGGGCTGGATACGGCCAGTTACACTCCCCCTGCTAAATAAAGAGAATCACCATGTTAAAAGGTGCCTCTTTGCCAAGTTAGCAGGGAATACCAATTTGAATATTGATTTAAGTTGTAATCCAGGGGTATGGCAGGGAATTTAGAAGATATCAATAAATTAAATACCCAATATGTTAGGTTTGTAATATAAAGCATTTTATTGGTCAGGGCCCAAAGTATCCTTCAATATCCCATAAGGGTTTGTGCTAGCCTAGTGACTTTAAGCTGACCCTTTCCACCCATGACATATCACAAGCTGCTTTTTAAAAATGGTGGGCGGGGGGGGGGCACGCTGCTATTAAAGTAATGCTTGGGCATATTTTCCATGGTTATTTAGATACTGGCCATTATATCATTGTTGGCTTTACTTTGTTCTGCGACTTCTTAAAAATGAAGCATTAATATGGAATATTTTTCTTCCTTACTTGTCTGTATCTGGAAATACTTATTCTCAGTAGGTAGCATCCAAATGCTGTTCCGCTAGCATAAGGACATAGCATATAGACTTTGTGTAAAGACATTCACTTCTGTTCCCAGCACCAGCTCATTGCTGTTCGCTACCTGAACTGAACAGCAACTAGCCACCCTGCACCCTTTCACCACCCGTGCCCTCTGCTACTGATGCTGCCCCACCTTCCCCCTCTCTGGCTTAATCTTCTGGTGCACACCACTGTTGGGTGCTGTAGGCCAGGACCAGCAAGGAACTTGTTCCCAGCTGCTGCAGAACCTACCAGCTTCTCCTCCTTGCTGCTTCATCAACATGTGCTTGCTCTCTCTCTGTCTCAGCATCAGAGCTGTCTCTCTGTCTCTGTCTGCTTTGTCTACATCCAGCATGGAACAGACAAATTGGACAATTTGGTGGGGTGGGGGAAAGAGAACTCTCTGTCCATGCTGCCTTGCTGGCCTACAACTCAAAGCAGCAGTATGTCCTGGAAGGTGAGGCTGGTGAAGGGAAAATGGGGCAATGTTGGGGCTGAGATGGGAAGAACTGAACGATGGGGGTGGCAGCAGCAGAGGTGAGGCAGGGATGGTGACAGGTAGGTGAGATGACATCCATAGCAGCGGGCAGGCTGGGGTGCTTCCACTGGCCACCTGAAGCCATCTTGTGGTCTCATGAGAGAGCGGCCCTAGTGTGTTCAAGGCCAATTCTTGTGCCTAGTACAAACTCTTATACAAGCCAGTAGATGTGTAAATGGGGATCTGCTTGTTCAACATGCATTCATGTGGCTCCTCTTCTATCAACTGCAAAAAGTCTTCCGCAAGCACCACTGTAGATGCTACCCATTATGATTATCTTATTTTTAGAGTTCATTCTAATATTCTGTTAAAAAAATATTATCGTCTGTTCCTTAACTATTTTAAGAGCTCTTCAAGCACTCTCCTAGCCACAAGAGATCTGTTGGTCCATGATCAGCTCTTTCCCCTGCCTACATGTTTGGTTATAGGGATGTGCACGGAACAGGATTTTTGTTCTGTTCTGAGCTCAGAACAGATCACAAAACCCATTGGAACAACCAGTTGAGCTTGGGTTTCGAGTATTCTAAGGAGGGTGGGCTCATTACCTTAGTACTATTCACACCTGCAAGCCCCCATGAGTAGCAGTACTCTGCCTGGCATCTTGCACCGAGGCTGCCCAATCTATGGTGCTCTTCTGGCTCCTGCACACGCGGCAGCCATTTGCATGTGCAGAGGCCAGAAGAGCACTGTAGACATGGTAGTCTCAGCATGAGCTGCAGGGTGGGATGCCACTGCTGGCAGGTGCAAGTGGTAACCAGGTAATGATTGTTAAAGGTACCTCTTTCCACCCACCCTGGTGCCTCTCAGAAGACTGGAAATGCTCCGACTAGGAACAGAGTTGTTCTCTTCCGAGCTTGAAATGAACCCTTCATTTGAAGGGTGTTGTGTTTTGAGGTTGGAACACTCGAAATGGCCTGTTTCAAGTCGGAACATTCCAAGCTTGGAACGTTCAGCACACCACTGATTGGTTAAATGTACTTTCAACAGTGCAGGAACTTTTCAGACAAATGGCTTTCATGTTGCTGGGACAACAGAGAGTGCCTGAAAGGGTTTGTTGCAGTGTTTTGAGTTGACTAATCGTTACTCAACATTCTACTAACTGAGAAACATTAACATTGCTCTTCAAAAAAGTAGTCTAACTTTCAAATCCTAGGCCAAATCTTAATTACTTTGATGCTTGATTATTATCCAGTTGTGGCTGTGGATTTTTTGTTTGTTTAGCATGAGAAACTTATTTGACGTTTGTTACAGAGCATGTCCTGTATCATGAAATGATTGCAAGGACAGACTTCCCTGTTGATTCACAGAGTTTGAACTTCTAATCCTTTGCATTGTTTCAATTATAAATTAAATAATTCTACATCTATATAAATGTACTCAGGTCTAGAAACATTGTTCAGGGACTGCATTGGCAAGTTGAACATGATTCTGTTTGCATTCCTCTAATACAAAAGATTAGGTATCTGGTATTTTATACAAAAAATGTATTCCTGATTTTGAAATAGGTACATTAGAATTAGTAAAATTCCAGAAAAACAATGAATTGCATAGTATTTCCATTGATAACAGCATCAGATGTTGGAAGATGGTTCCATTTTCACTATCTTTTAATCTTGTTGGTAAACCTGTATGCTGTCTTTCACGTAAGAAATCTCTAAATTTTGCTCATGTTAATTTGTTTGGACCACATGATTCTTAAGGTAGTTGAATATTCCTGGTTCCAGTGAAAAGTTATGAAAGCTTGTTAAATGTGTATTGGCAATTTTTGCAAATAAGCATCTGCCAGTGCAGCCTCTGAACTATGTTAAGTCTTCAGGGAACTTTTATTCCATCTCTCATGCTGACTTGTCTCTCCTCTGTCTGTTCAGCAGTGGGAGACATTTAGCGAACGCTCCTCAAGCTCACAAACTCTGACCCAATTTGATTCTAACATTGCACCAGCTGATCCTGTAAGTCAATCACTTAGCTTGCTTGTTTGAAATTAATTTTATTAACTCTGAATTTTCATTAATTGTATTTGCATGATTCTACAATGCTTGGTGGGGAGTGGTAGCAAGACTTGATAACTTTTATCTGCTTTAAAACTCATTACAGGATTTTTTGCATTTCTCCAAGTAGTAAAACGGGGTCTGTCTCTGTTATATTTTCTCTGTGCAATTTGTTTGTGATGTTTGTTCTTACAGCATTTTGAAAACTGCACAGTTTTCAGCATTCTGAAAACGGTGACGATTACTAGCTGCCTTACGGTGAAAACAGGAAAAGGAAAGCAGGGGGCAGGACTGGTCATAGGCCTCGGTTAGCAAGTACACCCAGGGCCCATCTGTATTCCCTACATCCAGAGCCAGGCCTCTGTCCATTGCATCCTGCTGGTTGTTCACATACAAGACTTTGTGGATATATGTTGTCATACAAGCACCACTTATTTCTTCATATGATTCATCCATCTTGTATATACAGTCACATGAAGAATTGGTATCTGCCTGCTGGTGCAGTGGCCAGCAGCAACTTCCATGAACACAATCTTAAGCACTCAGGAGGAATCCGTGTAGATAAAATATTTGGATGGTTCACATGCAGTTACTGGTCCTAAGAGAACCAGTAGTTCATAAAATACATCCTCTGTCCTCCCAGAATGCTCAAATGTTTTGAACTCTGGCCAACTTATGCACTTTAACTTCTGAGTTTTTCAGTTCACTGACAGCCATGTCTTTGTATGGCTTCACATACTGTATGTATCTGCATATATGCACAAAGCAGTGAGCTGGATAAGAATCTATAAATTGTGGCACTAATCAAACATTGCCATTAGAAGAGAGCAGGGCATCTCTGATTTTCTCCTAAAACCAGCCTAAGAAGGGGGGAAACTGGAAGCTTCCACAGGTTCCCTGACTCCCTGCTGTGATTGCTATAGCAATTTGGATGGCTAAAACGCTAAACCTCTTCTGCCCTTGAATCTTGCACATCCAAGAGCTCCTGCCCCTCTGGTCTGAGAACCAAACACTTGCGATCCATTTTGCTGAAGTATCTAAAAACAGTATCTAAAGCTTTCTCCAAATTATGTATTTTTAGTTACAGTTAGCAATGAACTTTTCTTAGAATGTTGAAATGCTATTTTTGTATATAGATAATACTGAAAAGTATAATACTTTGTAGATAATTTTGAAAAATTGGCTTCATACTAACAAAGAATGTCATTTTAAGGCATTAAGTAGCAATCATTTTATTTTGCTTCAGCTTTCCTTTTCTATAAAATACGTTTCTGCACTTTTGTGTATTTTCAGGGTCAATAGCTGGCTTTAAAAATGCATATGTATGGTTCAGAGGTGACACAGGGCAGGGCAGGGATAACTCTTGTAGAGCTAGTAGCAGAGTGTAGGGACCAGTAGGGTAAACTTTCCTCATTATACAGATTGCTAACATTTAAGGTATATTAGTCCCTGATAAATGTTTCGAATTGCTAAATTACTTAGAAATGCATGCATTAAATGATCAGAATATTGTAATCTGCTTCCACGTAGCTTGCCAATGAAAGAGATGCCATGCTCTGCATGGTAGGGATCGCAATTGACTAACGCTGACCTAAGGCACAAGATTACAGAAGTCACTGTTCTACATGAAGTGTAAACTTATACTTTGCTTTAAAAGTAACTGTACTGTACATTTGACATAAACTAATAAATGTTGACTCACTATAGCACAAGGGCAGAGTTGCACATTCGCTTTAGGATTAGCTTTTTTCTTCTGTAGGTTCTCCTAATACACAGGAAAAACATGAAACACCATAGCATTTTAAATTTACCATCATGCTGCTGCTTTATAGTGCAGCTTAAACCTGCTATTTGGTGGCACTGTAAATAAAAGCATGACATCAAATGAAGACTTGTCATACTTTGCATGTTGGTCTCTCTGCAAGGTAGGAGCATCAGACAAAATTGGAACAAAAGCAATGTGCAAAACTCCCAAGTAAATGCATTAATCCATTCAGCTTTGAGGAATGATTTCAATAATGTTATCCCTCTCTTTCTTAGGATACTGCTATTGTTCATCCTGTTCCTATTCGAATGACTCCAAGCAAAATCCACATGCAGGAAATGGAGCTTAAAAGAACTGGAAATGGTAAATTTAATTGCTAATATTTGTTATGGTGCCCTCTATGTGAAGCATTTGTTTCCACAAACACATTCAATCCTATTTTACCTAATGACTTAAAACTGCATTTGTTTCAGTGCTCATTTGAGATACTTAATCTGTGGTTCCTCAGGAAATATCTTTGAGTTGCATATGATGGAATCTGTAAACTTTGGGCAGATTTTGGTATTGAAATAGGTTGTGGAACTTAGGGTGAAGAAGTGTGGTGATTGCCTGGCAACAGAGTTAAGAACGTAAGAAAAGCCCTGCTACATCTAGTCCAGCATCCTGCTTCATGCAGTGGCCAGTCAGGTTAATCTGGGAAAGCCTGCAAACGGGGAAAAGAGGGCAATTGCCCCTTCCCATTGGTGTTCGCTAGCACCTGGTTTTCAGTGGCATGCCACTCTGAGAAAAGGTGTTAGTTACAAAATATTCTTTTTACAGAAATGAGCTTTTTAATGGAAAAGATTATAAGGCCATATATATTATGAATCAGTGGGCTGCTTCAGATGATATTTTATGTACAATCCTAACAAACACAACAAGGATGTGTATGCTATAAGTGCACTTACCCTTTCCTCATTTGGGGCACCTTTCCCTAATTACATGAGGGGGATTTGTCTGAACTGACACTCACATGCACACACCCTGTACAATTAGGGAAAGGCATGCCAGCACACTAGGAGGGTAGAAGAAGTGTGTGCATAGCACATGCACACCACCTTATTGCATTGCTAGGGCTGATGAACGAAGAATCATCTGAGCCAGCCCCAAATCATGGCTCTTAGAGGACAGAGTATTAAACTTAGATAAGGGAGACCCAGGCTCCGCCAGGAAGCTCTCTGGGTGACCTTGGGCCAGTCATACTCACTTAACCTGCCTTTCTTCTTAGTGCTGTTGTAAGGCTTAAAGCAATGGGCAGGAACAGTGTGTGTTATCCTGAACTCCTTGGAGAGATAAGGATGTAAGGAGTATAGGTAGGGTTTAGATGACCATAAGATAATATGGTCAGCTTTTACTGAAATATATGCAACTGGATTTTATTGGAACTCCAGTAGAAACTGCCCTAACATGTTTCTTTCACTACGTTGCTAATATATATTCTATTGGAAAATGTATCTGAAAACTTAATTTTGAAGAAGAAGAAGAAAGAGCATGCATAATGTGCACTGGAGTTGTAGAATTTTATACAGCATATCATGCATCATACTGCATACAGTGAGATAGAAATCCACTACATTGTTGAAGGGATTTTACTCTTTAAAAAGTTGGATGAGTGGTTTTTCATGCATAATTTTTCTACTGCTTACAGCGTTCGTAATACTGTCTTAAATCTTTTAAAATGTAATGTTTACAGTGTTCTGTATAAAAGACGATGCCATTTTGAGGAATATGCCTGGCATTTGGTTGTAGTAGTTATATTGAAAATTTTGTATATTTGGAATTGTAAGACCTTATAAACACCCATGAAAAATCTTTTTTTAAACATTCTGTACTACCAGTGTCATACTTTCAGCATTAGCTGAAATTTGCCATCATGAAATCGATTTATTAAATATATATATATATATACTCAATTAAATAGATATATATTCCTCCTCCTAGATCATACAAATCCTACAAGTCCTTTACTTGTAAAATCACCAGATCTTGCAGAAGAAAATAAACTGAGTTCATCTGTAAAATTTGTAGGGGGAAATACTGTGGGTAAGTATCAGTGTTTACTAGCTCACTAGAAGGACATGTTCTGTGAAAATATAGATAACTGTAACCCAACACTAACGTAGGCATTTTAATATTTCATTAGAAACAACCTATGCTATTTTATATGAAGTGTGTATTTGATTAGCGGTTGTACTCAAGGCTATCCTCAGCCTAGTTTTTCATTCGAACTAAGTTGATACTAAGTTGGAAATGTAATAAGAAATGGCTTTCTGTTCTGCTTGGAGGTGTTTGAATAGTATGTGTTTGTGTTTTCTCCATTGTGTGTACAATACTTGGAAAGCCAGTACATGCAATAGCATAATCCATGTGTGCACACAGGGAAAACTTCCTCTTTCAAACTTCAGACCATACATTCATTCTCATAAATTAATTTTGTGTTGGAAAAAGTAAATGTGAAAAGTAGCCCTCAGAGGTGTACTCTATTCAAGATGGAGTTGAGTTACCCCTTAGGACTTGAATTATCCATTTGCCCTCTTTGACACGTGTGTGTGTGTGTGTGTGTATATAAAAAAATTTTTTTTTCTTTCATTCATCCATTCTCCAAGGGGTATGATTGCTTTTGTGCCAGCAGGAATCTGTGCAGATGCTTGCACCCATTCCTTAAATGTTAAACTATGTCCTTTAGGAGCTGTTGTTTGCGCAGCATTCTAAATGCTCTGTTAGAGGAGCCATTTGATTGGAAATCTTTGCATGGACTCTGGCATGTAAGCAACCACAGAGGAGATAGGAACTGTGCCATATGGTGTACACATAAAGGAGGTCTTATAGTAAGGGTGGTGAAAGTAACAGCCCTAAGCATCCGTATGTCTGATTCTGATGATGGTGTATCACTCTCCCCAGTGCCGTACAGAGGCATGCTCCCAGCAAGGCTTTGCGCAGTACTTGCCATTTTTAATACCAGAGAATCCTCTTCTACAGAACTGAAGCCCATGGAGATGCTAGGAAGGTGTATGGGAGTTAGTTGGGAAGATCTGCAGGGATGCAAATCATGGGGGGGGGGGGAATTGGGAGGGGCTTCACAGTTGTTCCTGTGCACCTTCCTAGCCATCCTTGCGTGCCTTCCCAACATACCTGTGGGCTCCCGGTCATTTGAAGAGGCTCCCCTGGTGACAGAAATGGCAGGTGCTGTGCAAAACTGGCCATGCTGGGAGCACCCACGTCGATGTGGCATCATGATAGCACACATTTATTGGAATCAGACACAGGCCTAGAAAGTTACCGTCAACCCACACAGTTTACTGCTTGAAGAGGAGTGCCAAGAGGAGAGAAGCATAATGCCATTTCACTTCTGCAGGCTATCCATGGGGTGGGTGCTGGAGGGCTGCTGTGCTGCCCCTAAGAACTGGTCCAGGATCTGCTTCGTGAAGCAGCGTGCTTCACCCTGTTGCATGGTAGGATTAACTCTGAAAGTAGTTAATGTGAATTTTCTACTTGTCCAGTGCACGGCAGGCACTCTAAATTGCATTAAGGATTATGAGAATACAAAATCAGAGTTGGCAGTTAATGCTTGATCAGATAAAAGGGAGCTCTTGTGTGCGGGGACTAGATTCATTATAGGAAAATGCTTGTATAGGAACTTGCTAATAAAGCTGATGAATTTTGGGTCAGTTATGCCCAGTATAATCTTATAATTGCTGAACTTGTAAGCTTTATAACTGTATGATCAAAATATGATAAATTAGTGAGCAGTGTGGGATTGACTTTCCCCCCTTCTGTCAGCAGATGGTTACAGCAGCTCAGATTCCTATACTTCAGACCCAGAACATATTGGAAGTACTGTAACTAGACAACGGTAAATAGTTGCTAAAATATTTATGATGCTGAAGTTGCATGCCCTTCCTTCAATCCCCATATTTTTTTGTTGAGGGTTTTGTGTTTTTAAATTAAAAATAGTCAGAGGATGACCAGATGCAAAGGAGGACTTGTTTGCTTTCATGGTTCTGAGAATAATATTTCCATGGTATTGGAGTACTCCTACAAGATCTGGAAGTGATCCGTTGTCGTCATGAGAAATGGGTTACTGTGCCTGCGCAGGGACCTCACGGATGGATTAACTAGCTCCTCATTTGCGCCCCTCCCTGCTGTGCACGTGCTCCATGCCTTGCTTTTCCCGGCAGTTGGGCGCCATTTTGTCTCAGTTTCTTTTCAACTGCTGATGCTTTTGGACCTCTGGTTCATTGCTCCACAGTTTTAGAAAAGAAAGTGTTACTTCAGACTGATTTTCTAGTGCCAACTCGAACTGTGACCTCATTTATACTTTGTCTTTCCCTTAGATTTCTTTCTCAGATATTTGAACTTTTGGTACTTTGACTTCGGACTGTAAGTGGATTATTCTTGGGACTTTGATTTGGACTTGACGACTCCCTTCCACAGCTTTGCTGTCAGAAAAGTCATTGCTGAGAGAAAGAAAACTACCTTTAAGTGTTGCTCTCAGTGTCGGGCAAAACCTCCCTTAACTTATGAACACGAACTCTGTTTACTCTGTTTGGAGAGCAACATGTCCCCACTTCTTGTAGGATTTACAGAGCCTTTTCAAAACAAACGCTGAAAAATCACTCTTTATGCCTCAGAGCTGCTCTCTATGGAGACGCACTGTGTCTGCCAACGCCCAGACCAGAATTGATATAGATCTTTGTATCGACGTCGACAGGTCCTCTTTCAATGTCTGCCCTAGGGTCTGTGTATGCAATGTCTCAAACCCTGTGAGATAATCTCGAGGAGATTGTCTTAAAAAAGCTCAAGTCTTCTGACCACGGGCATAAGAAGCGCAAACGACATTGTGTGGCCTCAGATAGCGACTCACTGCCTCCAAAAAAGCATAAGTCGAAGGCGGCTCATTATTTGAGGTCGAGGGTCCACCAATACAGCCATCGAGTCTGTCGAAGCCACCTACTGATGCAGGGGCTAGTCTTTTCGTGCTTTTCTCGACGCCATTGTGTTCAGTACTTCTGACCATCCCGTCGATCTCGACTGTCTCAGCATAGATGTCAACATCGGTCTTCCTGATTCCAACTACTTTGGTCTTCCCCTCGACTTCCTCATTGTTGACGGATACCGACGCCGGCATTCAGCGCCATGCTAATCCTTCCTCTCAGACAGCTATTGTTGTTCTGCAGCAGCATAAACCATTGTCTCTCTCACCTGCGAGGACATCCTTGAAATAACCCTTTACTCTCTTTGATACCACAGATGATGCCTTGTTATGAGGGTACTGCCAAGTCCCTGTTGAGTGCTTTGGACTCTGGCACGACAACCCCTTCGGGTTCCACTTTGCAGGGATTCCTCACTCCTGGTTTTGATACCGAGTTCGATGTTGACGACATACCCATTCCGAAGACACCTTCGATGTCTCCCCTTCGGATTGGAGTCAGGTCTTCCACGTATATGGTGCTGACGATCATCCCACCTGCCACTGCTTCTCCCTTTGTGCCACTTCCTTTGGTACCTCCAAAGGTCCCCACTCATGCCTGTGGGTTTAGGCACAATATTTCTCTGTCCGCACAGTTGGATTGGGCAGAGTTCCAATCATGGAAGATTTGGCGGATGCTGCAAGGCATATTGCCTCGTCAGCCTGCATCGCAACGTGTGCCACCTGTCCATCCTTTTGCAGTGCTGCCTCCTAAACCACCTATACCACCTGTGCTCATGAGTCAGTGTGTTCAGACAATACCAGTGACACCCTCGCATTACCGATGGCGCCACCTCCTCAGCTGCTGGTTGCTCCTGTTCGGTCGGTTCCGGACCCACCCACGCCTGCCCGTCCGCAGGCGTCACCTGCCCCAGTTGAGCCCGTGGAGTCTTCTGAGGAAAATTCCTCTGAATCTTCTGACACCGACATGGACTACAGTGCCACACCAGGACATCCTTCTGATCTGCCTTTGGATATGCTGCCAAGGCCTTCCACGTCTCCTAACGAAGAACTGAAATCATACACTAAGATGCTTGAACTCGAGATCAAACATCCTGCTACTGACCTACAAGACTCTGTCTATAAAATGTTGTCAACCATGCAATCCACACAACCAGTTGCATTTCCCATGTTGCCTGTTATAATCAAGGCAGCTAAAATTCCCTGGAACGTCTTGCAAACATCACCTTCGACCCCTACGTCAAAGCATTTGGAGATACTTTATCATGTGCAAGAAGACAACCTCTATTTACTTCCTCAATTCTTTTGTAATTGACTTTACCTCTTCTAAACCTGGCTACCGCCACACTACCCCCTCTGACAAAGAGGGTAGAAAACTCGATGTTTTTTGACTGTGTATTTATTCTACTGCGATTCTCTCCGTTCACAAAGCGAACTACGCAGCCTGCATGGCCCACTATAATTACATTCTTTAGGACTCATTCTGTAACAAACTGACCACTTCTAATGTGGAAGACCTCATCAAAAAAATTGATGACATGCTCACGAAGTGCGCTGATCTCACTCATCAGCAGTCAAGCACATATAAGCACTTGGCTGAAACAGAGTCCAGAACTATGACGACTGCGGTTTCTCTTCGACGCCACACTTGGCTAAGATCCACTACATTTAACCTGGAAATGAAGGACTGTATTGAACACCTTCCATTCTATGGAAAGGGTCTTTTCAGCGAGTCTATTGACTCAACAATAGAGACTCATAAAAATCCAAATTTACAGCTAAAAGCTTCTCAGCTTCAGCCTTGTCTTCACATGGCTCTTCCCACTACAGATTGATTGATTGATCAAATTTGTACACCACCCCAAGCTTTCATTTCTGACCATATAACCGCCAATGCGGGTTTAAATATTAGGACCGAAAGGACTATTCAAAGCCATTTAAACCCTACCATAAGAAAAGTTACGGCCAATGTACCAAGAATCATGGTCTTCGTACCACCAAGGACAACTCCAAGCAGTTTCTTTTATCTGGGAGACTGTCCACTGCTTGCACCATTATTGCTGGCCAACGCCTTCAACACCACTCATAGGAACATAGAAAGCTGCCATATACTGTGTCAGACCATTGGTCTATCTAGCTCAGTATTGTCTTCACAGACTGTCAGCGGCTTCTCCAAGGTTGCAGGCAGCAATCTCTCTCAGCCCTATCTTGGAGAAGCCAGAGAGGGAACTTGAAACCTTCTGCTCTTCCCAGAGCGCCTCCATCCCCTCAGGGGAATATCTTACAGTGCTCACACTTCTAGTCTCCCTTTCATATGCAACCAAGGTGGACCCTGCTTAGCTAAGGGGACAAGTCATGCTTGCTACCACAAGACCAGCTCTCCTCTCCACTGGCTGCTTGTGGCATGCTCTCGATACCAATTCGTTTGCCACCCAACATCATCAGACTAGCCAGTCATGCCTCGGCATGGCACCAGATAATATTGGACCAGTGGGTCCTACGAATTATCAACTCTGGCTACGCAATCGAGTTCATAACTTTGCCGAGTTTCGAGGGCATCAAGTCCACCCCTCCAACTCCAGCCCTCTGGCAAGAGGTAAATGTCCTGTTGGAGAAAGGTGCAGTAGTCCGGTGCAGTGGACAGATCACCTATGAGGGTTTTATTTCCGCTACTTCCTCGTCCCCAAGAAGGACGGGGGAATCAGATCCATTATGGATCTCCACAACCTAAACAGCTATGTGGATACTCAGAAATTCTGTATGACAATGTTGCAGGGAATTCTTCTGCTCCTGGCCAACGAGGAGTGGTTTGACACATTAGATAAAGATGCATATTTTCATACCGAGATCCAGGACAATCATTGCACATTCCTGAGATTCACCATAGGAGCATTCCAATACGGAGTGCTCCCTTTTGGGTTATCTATAGCACCCAGAGTCTTGACAAAATGTATGTCCGTGATCGTTGCTTATTTGAGGACTCGGGGGATCACTGTGTTCCCATCCTTGACGATTGGCTTTTAGTACACAGCGACAAATGCAAATTGGAATCTCGCATCCAATTCACGCTCCATCTCCTGTGAGATTTGGGAATCCAGGTCAACTGGGCCAAGTCCAGGCTTCAGCTAGTACAGACTATAGACTTTATAGGCACCCTGCTAGATACTCAAATGAAAAGGGCATATCTCCCTCTGGAAAGGTATCAACAGATTTGCACGCTCATCATCCAGTTTGACTGTGACCCTCACCAACGTGCAGATCGTGTCCAGAGATTGCTGGGTCTTATGGCTTTATGCAAATCTACAGTTCTCTACACCCACTTACGGATGCGGCCTCTTAAACTCTAGTACCTGCAGGCCTTCTGACTAAATATTGACATCCAGGCAATGTTCCTGGACATTCCTCCGCAGATTTTGAAATCCCTAACATGGTGGACAATCAGAGCAAATCTTCTGAACGGGGTTCCCTTCCTCACTTCGGCTCCGTCCCTCTGTGTCACCACCGACACGTCTCTCGTGCATTGGGGAGCCCATTGTGGCAAACACGGCATACAAGGTCTATGGACAATGCACCAACGTCACATGCATATCAACTTTTTGGAGTTTATGGCCGCTTATCTGGCTTTCCAGTCTTTTGCCATGTTGCTTCAGAATTTGATTGTGCAGTTACTGATGGACAATTCTACGGTGATCGCCCATGTGAACCATCAAGGGACACAGTGTCACGCTTTCTCTGCACCCTGAGTTCCCAGTTATGGACTTGGTGCATCTCCAAGAACATCTTCATAACGGCTCTTCACATCAAAGGGTTGCACAACGTCTTGGCCGACGATATCATCAGGACCTTTGACAGCCAACAACATCACGAATGAGAGTTGAAGCAGTCGTACCTGGACCGTCTTGTACAGAAGTGGGGTCTACCTTACATGGACCTCTTTGCTTTGGCAAGGAACAAGAAGTTTCCGTGATACTGTTCCAGAGCAGGCGTTGGACCTGGCTCCCTAGGGGATGCTTTTCAGTATCACTGGAGAGGGAACCTGCTTTACCTGTTTCCCCCTCTACCTCTGATCAACAGGGTAATAGGCAAGTTGATCCATGACCATTCACGAACCATTCTAGTATCACCATGGTGGCCTCGCCAAACTTGGTTTGCATTGCTACTCAGACTGCCAGCCGGTAACTTCTATCACCTGCCTCTGGAACCAGATTTCCTGTCAAGAAATGCGGGGGAAATCTTGAAACCATCTCTAAGAACCCTGCGACCCATGGCCTGGAAGGTCGGTTACTAAAGAATATCCTTCTCAATTCCAGGAGAGCTTCCACTCGTAAAAATTACACAAGTAATTTTTTTTTTTTTTACAATATATGCTAAGGACCATGGTTTTTGCCCAATGAAGGCTTCTCCTACGCAGGTCCTCTTGTATTTCACCAGCCTGAAAGAAGCCAGCTTAGCTAATGTATTCCTCCAGATTCACCTTGCCACTATTTCTTCTAAACATGCCGGCTGGCAAGGCCATTCTGACTCTTCGCACCCAATGTGCAAAACGTTTTTGAGAGGTGTTAATAATCTTTACCCCCGATCCGTAGTCCAACAAAACAATGGAGCCTTTCCCTAGTTCTGGTCTCCCTGATGGGAGTGCCTTTTGAGCCTGAAGCCAGCCTACGTTACCAAACGCTTAAGACTGCCTTTCTAATAGCGATTACTATCGCCAAGCGTGTAAGCAAATTGACTGCCTTGCACACAGATGCACCATTCACACAATTCTATCCTAACAAAGTCGTAATGTGTACTGACCTGGCATTCCTGCCTAAAGTCGTCACGGACTTTCACTTGAATAAAAACATTCTTCTCCCTTCCTTCTTTCAAAATCCTGCGTCTCAGTTAGACAGAGCGTTACATTCCCTCGATGTTAGAAGATGTCTGCTCTGTTACCTGAAAAATGTACAGCAGATATTAGATGGACCAAGATGCTCTTTATCTTGTACAAAGGCAAGAATAAAGGTCTCTTCATAGGCAGCGGCTTTCCCACTGGTTGGTGGAGCTCATTTTCTTAACATACAAGTTACAGAATCAACAACCTCCTAGACTCGTCAAAGCACACTCCATGAGGGCATGTGCTGCCTCCGCTGCACATTGATCCAGCCTTCACTTCAAAGACATCTGTGCTTCAGCCACCTAGTCCTCGCACCCACCTTTCATCAAACATTATGCTGTAGACTTAAGATAGGCTGCGGAGGCCAACTTTGGGAGAGAAGTACTCAAACGGGTCCTTGAGTAGTGGGAGAAATGGCTGAACCCTCCGCCGAGGGGAAAAGGCTAGTTAGTCACTCATTTCTCATGATGACAATGGATCACTTACAGATAGACAGGTTTCTTACCTATAACTTATAATCTGGAGGTGATCCGTTGTCAGTCAATGAGACCCACTCGTACCTCCCCGCTGCAGCATTTTCAGCTCAAGACTTACCTTTGATCAATGAATCCCATTGTGGAACATCTATCATCAGATGGATCTCCAAGAAACTGAGACAAAATGGTGCCCGACTGCCAGGAAAAGCAAGGCACGGAGCATGTGCAGGGTAGGGAGGTGCACCAATGAGAGCTAGTTAATCCATCCGTGAGGTCCCTGTGCAGGCACAGTAACCCATTTCTCATGACTGACAAGAGATCACCTCCAGATCATAAGTTACAGGTAAGCAACCTGTCTTTCTGTTCATCTACCACCAGCCCTCAGCTCAAATCTCTGATCCAAAGAATTCTCTTAGAGAATTGGAATATATGTGTGCAGTGCTAGTTTCCATCACTGTGATGCATAGTTCTAAATTGCAGTGTCGGATACTTGAAAGATCAAGAATTCAAAAAAATCTAATTATAATGAAACTATTTCCCAATAGTTTCAGTATAAATAAACTAGCAGGTGATACCCGTTACCCAAGCAAAGTCATTTTGCATAGATTAGATTTATAGGAAAGTTCAAGAAATTAAATATCTGTCATGGATTTTTTAAAAAAATTAATGTGCTTCTAAAAGGGAAGTAAAAGACCTGTTGATCTTCAGGTTTTCAACATCAAATATTCATTTTATTGAACAATGCCCATATGGTAAATTTAAATCAGTACATTTGAATCTGAGAAATATCTTATGCTTTTTGTGGGCATGAGGATGTTTTGGAATTATTGATCTGATTGAGTGTTAAAAATCTATTGAGAATAAGATTTAAGATATGTTCAAAAACCTACAAAAAATTATTTGAACTTCCATCGAGCATGTTCCAGTGTACAAAATAGTGCATTGAGCTAATTTAAGTGGCAGGATTGTTCATCTAAAACTTGGTATCTGTAGGTCATCAGGAAATATTACTTTTTCAAACAAATTCTTCAAAATATTTAATAGTGTATAAATATTTAAATATATTTACTAGAGATCTTTTGTATATACTAGAGATTTTTTTAATCCTAGTTAGTGAAAAGGATTATAGTATGGTAGAAATTGTTCTCTGAAAACAAAATGCAGTCACTTTTAATGTCAATTTGATATAAATTAATGAATCTATCAAAATATGTCCCGAGTTGAACAATCTGGCCATCTCTGTCTAGTATATATCAACTCAAGAGTGCAGGCATGTTTATTGTATTATAGGTGACAGGTTACAATTCCGTATAATGCTTTTCAAATACCTTCAGTTCTTTTACTGAAGTCCACATCTTAAAGAACAATAATTACTAGTAAGGAATTGGTGACTATGTTTTCTGATGGATTAGCATATAGGATTTACAGTTTGCAATAGAATTTCTGTAGTTGTGGTGTTTTTCAGGTCACATTCAGGGACATCTCCAGATAATACAGCTCCGCCTCCACCACCACCAAGGCCTCATCCTTCACACTCACGATCATCATCTTTAGATATGAATCGGACCTTCACAATTCCGTCAGGTAGCTGTAGTTCAGATTCTTTTGTTAGGTTTTATAAAGTCAATTCAGTATATATTTTCTCTCCTAAGTACATATTTGGAATGCTTTCACTGCTTTGTCACACAGTATAAAACTATTTTTCTTCTGTTGTACCTGTATAAACACATGCCCCTGCGAACTTGCAGAACCAAGAAACTGCTTATTTTAAGTAGTTTATAAATTATTTGGAGGTTAATCTGTCTGGCACACAGGAAAATTTAAACATTGTGTTGACATCTAAATTTTTCTATCCTGTAGGTCAACAGCAGGCTGGAGTGATTGCCTATCCCCCTGCAGTGCCTCCAAGACCTCAACCCTCACAGGTAATATTTTATTTCTCTGCTGTTGGATGAGGGCATCTCATGTGGCTTATCATTC
Source organism: Hemicordylus capensis (assembly GCF_027244095.1). Classification (NCBI taxonomy): domain Eukaryota; kingdom Metazoa; phylum Chordata; class Lepidosauria; order Squamata; family Cordylidae; genus Hemicordylus; species Hemicordylus capensis. Next base: position 353,369,315 of record NC_069657.1, on the reverse strand, counting down.
CCACATGCTCCAGAGGCAGTACTATGCAAAATAGCTAATGCTTCAAGAGCCAGGGAAGGATAGCCCCTCCCAGTTCTATTAGTCCTATGTGATTTGTGGACTGCCTAACCCATTGGAACCAAATTGGGTACAGTTGTGGTGAGTGAAACACAGGGACACCTCAGTGGCATAGTTTGTGATGTCATCCACCCTAATTCAAAATGGCAGGCATGTAAACCTTTGAGGCGCAAGTAGGCTAAATTGTGAACTGTATAACCAGTTTGAACCAAATATACTACAGCTGTCGGGACACATAGGGATGCCCCAATGGTGTAGTTTTTGATGATATAATCCACCCTGATCCAAGATGGTGGACAAGTGAACTTTTGAGGCGCAAGTGCACTAACTTGAGGACTGTCGAACTGATCTGAACCAAATTTGGTACAGTTGTAGTGAGTGACACACAGGGACACCTCAATGTAATTGTAGTGATGTCATCCACCCTGATCCAAGATGGCAGATGCATGAACATTTGAAGTGCAACAAGTCTTACTTGTGGACCTCAATTTGAACCTAATTTAGTCCAGTTGTAGAGACAATGAAAGAAAAGTAGGCTGATTAGTTCTTACTAGAACAACCTGTTCAATCATGACCTTGCTTGGTTAAGGTTAGCCACTTGGAAACTGAGAGGAACATCCTGAGTCGGTATGGATATTCTCCTCAGGTTTTGGACACTATTTTAGCATCAAGGAAAGCATCCATCATCTGTCTACCAATACACTTGGTGAATTTTCTTGCAGTGTTGTAAAAGGAATCGGAGATCCAAGCATAATTTTTTATTCTTCTACTATCTTTACTTTCATATTATGTTTGCTCACCACTGTTCCCTCTAAGGCATGTGTGCGCGCTCACAAGTTTTTGGATGTCTGCTCAGTTCAGTTTCAGTCACGCTCAGGTTGAATCAGGAAGGCTGCATTCTGAATGCAGGTGTGCACACACTGCCTTGATACTGCCGTTCAGAACAAACCTCATTCTGCACAGAGATGAAAACAATTAGAGGAACCATAGTTGCTTACACATTTATCTTCTCTGACTGTGGACTTGGCTATTCAGAACTGAACGGGACTATCCTTCCCAGGCTCTTGAAGTGTTAGCTATTTTGCATAGTTCTGCCTCTGGAGTATGTGAGAAGGATAACCCACATGAGTTGACCTCATATCCAGCAGCAAGAAGAAGCCTTCATGGTAAGTAACAAGTGCTCCTTTCTGTTAAAAATATGTTGATTGCATATTTTAGTAGCATTCTTGTTACTGCACAAGCATTTTCATTATACTCTAAAATGCAGTTGTATGCATGTTAAGCTGGTGTATTAAAAAGCATCTGCCATAGCCATTTGTTTTCTCCAAAGAGCTCAGTGTGGCAAACAAGGGCTTTATCGCAGGTTAACCTCACAACAACTCTGAATTAGGTTAGGCTGAGAAATAAGAGCCAAGGTTCCCAAAACACTTCATGATTCAGCAGGAACAATTTGAACCCGTGTCTCTCAATGACTGTATTGGCTATTGATGTGAATTTGGCCTATGTTTCCTTTAGGAAGAGGGATCTAGGTAAAGACCTTTCTGTCCACTCAGGCCTTTAAAATTTATTTATTTTTTTAAAAATAGTGATCTGATGTGATTGTAACTGTTCTTGTATTATATTTTGTATTTTCTCTCCCTCCCCCCTTTTTTTGGTCAGTTATGATTTAATGAATGTTTTTATCTCAATTTTTAATGTGTTGTAAGCCACCCAGATAACTATTTGTTATAGGGAGGCTAACAAAGTTGTTGTTATCTATTCTTAGAGACACAATTGTAGCTGAAACCATGCTTGACCCCTCTGGGATAACAATAGACAAGAGGTCTCTGTTTTCCTAGAGCCTTATAAAATTGCTGTATCCTTATAAAGAATACAGCAAGGATTGAAAAGGATAAATATAATTAGATACCCTTGGCAACTTGTATGTGTGCCAAATATATTAGGATATTAAAGTTCAACATTTCATTCATATCCATGCATGCTTCAGAAACAATGCAAACATTCAGCAAGTAGACCACGATATAAGCCTCATGGAATTGTATCTCCTCAAAATACATAGGATCATGTTTTAGTGTGCCCTCATTTAAAAACCTCTTTGCACATGAAAAGCTAGCATCTTGGATGATGATGATGATGGTGGTGGTGACTTTTATATCCCGCTCTTCCTCCAAGGAGCCCAGAGCGGTGTACTACATACTTGAGTTTCTCTTTCACAACAACCTTGTGAAGTAGGTTAGGCTGAGAGCGAAGTGACTGGCCCAGAGTCACCCAGCTAGTTTCATGGCTGAATGGGGATTTGAACTCAGGTCTTCTCAGTCCTAGTCCAGCACTCTAACCACTATACCACGCTGGCTCTCTGATCCTTGAATTTTGGATGACTTGCCATTGCTTGTATTCTGGCTTTCCATATGGAGGTGTTTCTTGAAATGGGAATGTTCTGAAGCATACAGTCAACTGCATGTATTGTGAAGCTCTAGTCCATGAATACCTGTTAAATGAAAGTCAGAGCACAGGATGTGTTTTAATCAGGCTTGTAAATATTTATATACAAGAGAAGGACTTTGACAAAATTAGCATTATTTTACAAGTTGATAAATAGTCCAGTGTTTGCCTAATTTAAATGTGCTTTAAATACTTCAGAAAACATACTCTTCTATGCATTAGAAAAAAGCCAAATAACAATAAATGTTATGGAAATAGTATTTTCTTGGTTAGTATCCAAGCAGACTTTCTTACTTGGACAAGATTTCTTATTAGTAAACTTTTCAAAAGCACCAAATGTCTATTGTGTTGTAGGCTGGAGGTCATGCTCATCGCTCATCAGATGCTGAAGGTCTAATCACTCATACCAGTACTTCGCCTCAACAAATACCAGAACAGCCAAACTTTGCAGATTTTAGCCAATTTGAGGTGTTTGCTGCATCAGGCATAAATGAAAATGAGGAGGAAGAAATAGAGAAACACCCAGAATCTTTGCCGGTGAGTAGCATCATCATCATCATTATGTAAGCCTTGTATATGATATAATGAAAGTTATACTTTAATAGATATCAGCCAGGATCCAAACAAGTTCTTTAGATGGGTCCAAGGGTTTGGGCATGCCTTGGATTTGATAGGTCCCTGTGCCATATCACAAAGTGCTCTTGAAAGTCCCATTAGTTTAAAAGCAGTTTGTCGTGTGTCAGAAGCCCAAAGGCCCCTTGGAGATGCAGAACTAGTTGGTTCTTTTTTTATTCCAACTATATTAAATAGTTGACATTAAATACATTCTTGAGGTCATTTACAAATACTTCTGTGATCCATAATCCAAAAGAAACACTTGCAGGGATGGGTTCTTGACATTGTTTCAATCCTGTCACAGGATTCTTGGACCCCTTAGAGCAGCTAGTTAACCACCTGTAGCAGTGCCAGCTTCGGTAATCTGATGCCACTTGGTTATGCAGACAGTAATTCAAGGATCAGAAAAGTCAGGCTCCTCCAGTTCCTACTGAGGGGGCCCTTTCCTCTCCAAACTGACACCACTGAGCAGGGACCATCTTGCTCTGAGGGGAGGAGAGACAGACACAGCCCATCACCCATCCGATGATTTTAAGAGCACACAAAGCATTATATGCAAATATGTGCACTTACATAAAACAATTCAGAAACAACAGTAACATTAAAGTGTATCTCAGGGTTGTGAGATACAACTGCCAGCTCACAGGCTGGATCTGGCCCATGGAGTTCCATTTTCTGCCCCCTGAGAAACTGAGCATCAACCCAGGCCACCGGCATGTCCGTCAGCCCACTATGTGCTGAAGGGGCTCCCCACATTGCTCCCCACTTGCTGTGGTGGGCTGGCTCTTTCCTTCCTTCCTGCTGCCACAAGCATTCCTCACACTTGGGAGGAAGCATTTCTCCCATGCTGCCATGCTCCCCGCCTCCCATCCTCATGGCTTTTCAGTATGCAGAGGATAAAGATAGAAGAAGTGAGTTGGGGGCAAAGGAGGAAGAGAGGAGTGCGGGGAATGAGAAAAGGAGGGGGAGATGAAGACAGAAGAAAGAAGGTGGAAGAGAAAGGGGCAGAAGGAAGACAGAAGACAGGCAGAAGGGGAGGATGGAGCTGGGAAGAGAGCAGAAGGCAATGAAAGACGCCTTCCCCTGCACGAGTGAGGGGAGGGAGAGATGAAAAGGCAGGCGCGAGGCGATGCAAGAAGGTGGTGTGGGACAGAGGTATGTTGGAATCAAATTGACCCAATTTGACACTCCTTTGAAGAGATTTAGGATAGTATCACCCAAAGCTGGGGCCATAACTTGCCCAAGGGTTGGCAGTTGGCTCATCCTTGTTGTCTAGAAGGTGATATTCTAACCACTGAAATCACTGCTAACAAAATGCTTGCTGAACAGTGAGGTGCATTTCTGTGTTACTACTTCTTACAGGTAGAAAAACCTTCTGATTCTGCTGGACCCCTTAGAGTTGCCAAAGCAGAAGGAAGACTTGAGGACAAAGCGGCTTCTAGTACCCCTGCAAATGTGGTATGTAATATGTACTACTTACTTTCATACTGAAGTTTATAGCACATATGTGTAAACTGTGGAAAACAATATAGCTATTACTATGGAAATCCATATCATTACTCTTAAATAGAAGACTTTATGTAAGTAGCCGGTTTTGTGGATAGATGCTTACCAGAAATGAGTTTTTAGTTAGGTCATTATCAATGAGTATAAAATACTCATACTTGGTATTTTACCAAGTTAAATACAGTACATTAAAAGCATCCATTCTAAAATGTTAGCATGTTTTCTGAAATATCAAGAAACTTAGTAGAGTGGGACTCTGCTAAACAGGAAGAGTGGGCTATGAAATGATTTTGGTAGGCTTGCTTCTTCATTTTTCCTAGAAAGCTGCTGGAGCCAAAGACAATTAAAAAGGAAAATATATGTGCCCTAAGATTGCTGTTAACTAATTCCAAGGTTGTCTGTAATTTGTTGCTCTCCTGTCCTAGGTCAACATTTTGAATGTAATAGTTGTACAAATAGCTGATTCGTTTGATAATGTCAGTGCTGAAGGAAAAATTGAAATATGATCTACGATCTAGCAGGGAGGTTATTGGAGAGGGTATTTGTAAGATTATTAATGCTTCTCTGAGGGAGGGCAGGATGCCTCCTTTTATCAAGGAGGTAATTGTTAAAGAAACCTACATTAGATCCCTCAGAGTTAGGCAACTATAGGTCTGTCTCCAACCTCCCATGGCTGGGCAAGGTGATTGAGAGGGTGGTGGCAATTCAGCTCCAGGCTCTCTTGGAGGAAGCTGATTATCTGGATCCATTTCTAACTGGCTTTTGGGCAGACTATGGGGTTGAAACGGCCTTGATCGGCCTGTTGGATGATCTCCAATTAGGAATCAACAGGAGGAATGTGACTCTGTTGATCCTTTTGGATCTCTCAGTGGCTTTCAGTACCATCGGCCATGGTATCCTTCTGGGGCACCTGAAGGAGTTGGGAGTGGAAGGCACTGCTTTGCAGTGGTTCCGCGCCTACCTCTTGGGTAGGTTCCAGGTGGTGTCACTTGGAAATGGTTGCTTTTCAAAACAAGAGCTCCAGTATGGAGTCCCACAAGGTTCCATACTGTCTCCAGTGCCTTTTAATATCTACATGAAATCGCTGGGAGATTTGGTGCAGGGTGTTATCAATATGCTGATGACACGCAAATCTATTTCTCCCTGCCAACTTCATTAGGAAATGGCCTAACTTCCCTACATAACTGCCTGGTGACAGTAATGGGTTGGATGAAGGAGAACAAACTGAGGCGGAATCTAAGCAAGAAGGGGGTACTTGTTGTGGGAGGTTGAGACTTAGGAGGTTTAGATCTGCCTATTTGGGATGAGGCTGCACTTCCCTGGAAAGAGCAGGTATGTAGTCTGGGTGTACATCTGGACCCAAACCTCTCCCTGATTTCTCAGGTTGAGTCAGTGGCCAGGAATGCTTTTTATCAGCTATGGCTGATTCAGCAGCTACGTCTATTTCTGGAGATAAACGACCTTAAAACAGTGGTGCATATGCTGGTAACATCCAGACTTGACTACTGCAATGCGCTCTTTGTTGGGCTGCCTTTGTACGTAGTTCAGAAACTGCAGTTAATACAGAATGTAGCATCCAGGATGTTCTCTGGGGTTGCCTGCAGAGATCATATTACGGCCATTTTAGAAGAACTACAATGGCCACCTAATGGCACAGCGAGGAAATGACTTGACTAGCAAGTCAGAGGTTGCCGGCTTGAATCCCTGCTGGTTTGTTTCCTAGACTATGGGAAACACCTCTATTGGGCAGCAGCAATACAGGAAGATTCGGAAAGGCATCATCTCATACTGCACAGGAGATGGCAATGGTAAACCCCTCCTGTATTCTACCAAAGACAACCACAGGGCTCTGTGGTCGCCAGGAGTCGACACCCGACTCAATGACACACTTTTTATACTGGCTGCCAATAAGTTTCTGGGCGAAATACAAAGTGCTGGTCTTTAAGGCTTTATAGGTATATGACTTGGGTCCAAGGTAATGAAGAGAATGCCTTCTTTTTCATCAACCCAACTGCTATCAAGATCATCTGAGGAGGTCCGGTTGTGTTTGCCACCGACTCAGTTGGTGGTGACTCAAAACCGGGTCTTTGCTAGAGTTGCCCAGGAATCTGGAATGCGCTTCCTAATGAAATTAGAGTTTCCCTTTCTCTGAATATTTTTGAGGACCTGAAAACATACTTGTTTACACAAGGCTTTTAGTTTCATAGTTTTAAAGCTTCAGGTTTTAGAGTTCTTATTTGTAGTTTTAAATTGTTTTAATTGTGACAGTGTTCTGTTTTTTTAGATTGTGAACTGCCCAGGCACTTATTTGTATGGGACAGTATAGAATTGTAAGAAATAAATGAAAATGAAAATGTTTTTGAAAACCTAATTGCTCATCTGTACAGTAGGCTGTGATTATCCAAACAAACCTTTTCTTAATCATGATTCTGATGCAATATAGAGACTTTTTTTTACCACACTGTCCTACAGCTAGGCATGTGCAAACATGGGGAAAGTGCTAGAAAGGACTCCACTTCCTAGTACTTTGCACATGCCTTTCCCGATGTCACTGGGGCTGGCAGGACTCCACTTCCAATGCTGGGAAAAGTCTGGCATTGCATGGAGGTGAGTGATGAGAAGAGTTGCCTCCACACGGTACCAGGGGGAGCTATGTTGATTATTCAGCTTCAGGTATTTGGAATGGAATATTTACAACTAGTTCTAGATAGGCTTGTTCAAAGTCTTAAAACAAGCTTTACAGAAACTCATTGGTGCTAACTAGCAGTATTGCTTGCATGAGTCCTTGCAACTAAGTTCATATTCAATAGGAAACTTTCTATAACTAATAGGTGTAAAGAACAATGAATATTGCAGTAAATATAGATGTTCTGTTGACTCTTCTAGAGCAAAGGCACCACACCTCTAGCTCCACCACCAAAGCCTATACGTAGAAGGCCCAAATCAGAGGATGAGCTGAGACCTGAAGCTGAGGAGCATACACAGAAAACAGGTGTCATAGCTGCTGTTCTTGCTTCCCAGCCATCTATTCCTAGGTAACACAAGATGTATACAAGTACCTCTGATACTGAGACACTTTCACTGAAGTAACAAATCTATCAATTTAAGAGAGATACAAATGGTTTATTATGCTTGAGTTATTGAATTCCTAAATAGATAGTGCAAAATAGTTTGAACCTAAGCACAACTACAAAACGTTTTTAGTAAACACCAGTTTTAAAAAAAAGGGGGGGGGTACTAGTAGGTAAGGTGAGGTCTGTCATTGACTGGACAAATTGTGTGTGTGTGTGTGAAAATAGAAGTTATTTACAGCTCCCCCCCCAGCATGTTCCAATGTAAAATCAGTGGATTCAAGTACTTTGTACCAGGATTGTTTATGCAAAATTTGGTATCTGTAGGTAATTGCAACGTGTGAATTTATTTTGCACAAAGAAATCTACAAACTCTTAAAAATATATAATACAGTTTTTATATATGTAAGAGAATTTTTTTAAATTGTGCTTGCAAAAGGGAAGTAAAAACAGCTTGAAAATTGTAGATGTCAATTTCAGACATTTAGAGACATAAGTTTGGGCGGGGTATAAATTTAATAAATAAATAAATTTATTTTATCGAATAATTATCATATATGGTAATTAAATCGTAAATTTGAATCTAAGAAAGTACTGCTTCTCTTGGGCATGTCCTCCATGAATTATCTGATTGAGTATTAAAAGTCTGTTCAGAACAATAGCAGTTAAAATCTGTTGATTATATTCAGAATTCAAAAAATACAAAAACAAAGCCCCCACTTACCCCCCCCCCATATTCCAGTGGAAAAAGTAGTTCATTCAGCTAATTTGAGTGGCAGGATTGTGTATGATAATAGATACTCTAAGGAGAAGTCTTTCAATGAATAAGAGCCCAAGGAGAAATAGGTTGGGCTTCTTGGTCACCAGAGATCACAGGCCCCATATTGTTCCCTCCTTATTCCAAAAGCCTGCTCTTACTGGCCTAGATCTTCCCACTCCCAGGCTAATCAGCATGACTTTCCCTTTCCTTTCCAGTTGTTTAAGACTATCAAACTTGAAAGAGAATAAAAAGTAAAGAGATGTATGTGTACTTCACATAATTTGAATACCAGCCTCTAGGTTTCTTGTCATAAGAACCAGATTGTTCAGGAGATGGACACACTTGGAACTCTGATTACAAATGGGTATTTGCCAGTATAGTAACTTAGGATGGTGTGATTCAATTCAGTACACTGTACTAGAAACATGCTCAGTAATACTAAGGTGACAGACTGTTTCAAGTAAAGGATCACAGTCCAGAGAATGCAGAGTTAGCTTGGTTGCACACAGCAGTGATTTGTCTTTGGTTGAAAGATGTTTGTGAAACAAAATTTCAAAGGCAGTTTGAGATGTAGCACAGGGCACTTCTGTCTTAAAGAAAAACTGGCAAGTTCCACGGATGCATACAAGCCTTAAGTGTAGCTTTGTAGACTGTGGCCACTGCCATGAAACAAAGCCAAAAGTATAATATCACAGTTTCTCTTACTGCCATGCAGCTAAACCATTTGTTAGAGGCTAAGGAATTGAGAATGAACTAACTTCAGAATAGAAATTATTTGAACCATTTGGAAACATAGAGAGACATTTCTGACAGCTGTTTCATGGAATATCCCCTCAGATCAGTGGGAAAGGACAAGAAGGCTATTCAGGCATCAATCAGACGCAATAAGGAGACCAACACTGTTTTGGCCAGACTGAACAGTGAATTACAGCAGCAATTAAAGGTAAAAATCTTTAGAGATGTTAAGAGGGGTGAAGGATATATCTTACGAACCTGTATTTTTCGTCAGCACTATACCTCTCTTTTGTTTAGTTGTTACATTTTTAAAACCAAGGTCTTCAGCCTCTGGGAAACCCAGCTTTAAGCCCAATTTTCAATATTGATCATGCTCTTGAATTATTTTCATCTTTGTCTTTTCTTTGGGAGCATAGCCATGTGCAGTGCAGCCAGGGATTTTCCACAGGCTGCTGATGTTGCAAGTATCTTGTCTTTCTTTTGTAGATCTCTCCTCAGTGCCTCAGCTGGGGATTTACTGCAACTGAAAGGGATTTTTTCTGTGTTATTTCACTGTGGAGTATAACTGGCAAATCTTTCCATTGCAGGACGTTCTTGAAGAGAGAATTTCACTAGAGGTCCAACTGGAACAGCTTCGACCCTTCTCTCACTTATAAGCCAATTGCCGTTAACTGTGAACTAATTAACTCTGAAAGGGGAAATTGGGTAAAAGACCTAATTTAAAGACCCATTTGTTCAGCTCAGTGCACTCTTAACATTTTTGTGATTGTTTTGTCCTCTGTCCACAGTTGTATTTAAGTAACTTTTATAATTTTAATACAAAGAATTGGAATAAGTGTTTCCTTAAATGTTCTATATATTGGCACTGCCACACCTCCCATTTTGTTGGGATTACACAGTTTTTAAGTTGGAGCCAGGTTTGTACAACTTCAGTGGCCTAGATTCCAAACTGGAATTGGTTTTCAGTATTCCACATCAGAGATTATGAATAAAACATCCCAGATGCCCTCTACCTTTTAACACAGAAGCACATATACTTATCATAAATGCCTCTTGCACACTGTGTAAGAGAGAAGACTAATCTGCTGTGGTCATCTTTCAGTTTATCTCCAAGCCACTTTTTGCAACGTTGCAAGGCATCCATCACTTCAAAGGGCCTGCCATTTGTAATCACGCTACACTTTCCAAGTGCCACACACCCTCTTTCATATTACCTTGCCGTACCAAATTTTGGTTGTCTTCTCATGTTTATGCGTTTTGTTCAGTGTGACCACAGCTTGATAGCTCTTGACATGTTCCCATTAATTTTTGCAGCATACACTTGTGCACCCCTTCTGTGAAAGGAATGGGTGTTACTTTCTCATGCACATTTCCTGAACACCACCTGTAGTTGCATGCTTTGCACATGACTGTCTATTAACTGACACTTCTGCCAGACTTTACTGTAACACTCTGTAGTCCAGAAATGTGCCAGTACCTCAGTTCTTCTTTCCTAAATCCCCTATCCCAGACCCTATTTTTGTTTTAAGAAGTTTGGGTTGCCATTTCTCCTAATGTCTCCAAGCCTTATTCTTCTGGTTTGTGGACGGGCTTCAATAACACAAAGTTCCCTGAGTGTCTCCTGCTATTCAGGTTGATGTACTGTATTAGGATTTGTTGTATATTGTATAATACACACCTTTTGATCTCATATGTAAATTTGCATTAATGCTGACTAACAGCAGATATTCTATTTAATGGCTTATTCTGGCTGTGGGATCATAGATGTTAAACTGCATGGATGTATCTCAGCAGAATCAGAACTAGCAATTGTGTGATTTTTACACCAATAAAACAGCACAATATTTTAACCTGAGTGAATTGTTTTTAACTGGGGCTTAATGCATACAGAATAGTTTGTATACTGCTAATCTACAGTACAATTTTACATTAAGCATATTTGGGAAGCAACTATATTGAGTACTTTGCCCATCTTCACTCTGCTTTTCAGAATGTTAAGAATCTCCTGGTTACTGGAGACAATGTCTTCAGTTCTAATAATTGAATTCAAACTTCTGCTCCATAGAGAACAAGCACATTGCCTTGGATCCAATGGTGCCCTTCCATGAGTAGAAGAGCATTGCATAAAAAGACCCAGAATGCACATCCCTTGTACCGTATACAATTTAGCATGAGCTCTTTTCAAGATATTTTTCTGACTCACAAGAACTAATGCTCTACAGCCTTCCCTCACCATGCCTCTCATATTGTAACTCTTTCCTTGATACATTGTGCAGCATTGTGAAAAATCTCCCACTAGTGCTTGGACAAGAGTTGACAGAACTGGATTAATACATTTTCTTCTGCTGCTCATGGTTCTTTGGATACAAGCCAATATCTTAAACTTTTGGAAAGAAACAGAACAGAATCAAAGGATACATATACTTTGTATTGTCAAGCAGGATATCAATAAGGTTGGTGAATGCTTGCCTGAATACACATCTAACTGTACACTAACTGTAACTGCATGACAGCAATAGCAATAGCAATAGCACTTACATTTATATACCGCTCTATAGCCGGAGCTCTCTAAGCGGTTTACAATGATTTTAGCATATTGCCCCCAACATTCTGGGTACTCATTTTACCGACCTCGGAAGGATGGAAGGCTGAGTCAATCTTGAGCCCCTGGTCAGGATCGAACTTGTAACCTTCTGGTTACAAGGCGACAGTTTTACCACTGCGCCACCAGGGACAGGAGAGGGAATATTCATGTAAATATTCTGTGTGGATAGTGAACATTTCCATTCTCTTTTGTGGGGAGCAACTTAACATTTCAGTAGTATACATGATAGTCAGGTAGGGATACAAGCACCAGGAAATTACCTACTTACTACAGGGGAGGGAGCATTTCTTACTATGTGACAAAGTGACACAGATCAATTGTGGGAAAGGTTTGTTATTATTTTTTATTATTATTTACATTTTATATCCCGCTCTTCCTCCAAGGAGCCCAGAGCGGAGTACTACATACTTAAGTTTTTCCTCACAACAACCCTGTGAAGTAGGTTAGGCTGAGAGAGAAGTGACTGGCCCAGAGTCACCCAGCAAGTCTCATGGCTGAATGGGGATTTGAAATCAAGTCTCCCCAGTCCTAGTCCAACACTCTATCCACTACACCACGGTGGCTGGCTGAAGTCAGTAATATAAAGAGAGCCGCACCATAACACAATGCATAATTAACCTATGGAATTCTCTGCCACAAGATGTGGTTACAGCCAATAGCCTGGATGGCTTTGAGGGGTTTAGATAAATTCATGGAGGAGGGGTCTATCAATGGCTACTAGTATGGTGGCCATAGGCCACCTCCAGCCTCTGAAGCAAGATGCCTCTAAATACCAGTTGCGAGGGACTACCAGTAGGAGAGAGGGCATGCCCTCAGCTCTTGCCTGTGGGCTTCCCAGAGGCATCTGGGGGCCACTGTGTGAAACAGGATGCTGGACTAGATAGACCTTGGACCTGATCCAGCAGGGCTTATCTTATGTTTTTATATTAATATTCAGCAAAAATTGAAGGAACTTATTTTGAAACACAAAGCATAGAACTAGCCTACTCTGTACCACTCTATAACCCCCTTCAGACTTTGCAAAGATATGGAACCAGCATGACAGCTTTTGGAATGCAATGTAAGCACTGCTTTTATTCTCTATTTCCACTCACATGACACTGGGGATTTTGTTCTGCACTGTCTGTGCAAGAAGAGGTGAGGCCATCTTCCTGGCACTGGAGCAAGCATATGGATGTTATCACAATTATAGCATAAGCTTAATATCAAAACCTTTCTCACTATAGCATTGGTGAGGTTATTGTGATGTATGTTTTGGCTTTATGATGTCACTTATTTAGAATGAACTGTTTTATAATCAAAATTGGATCAACAGTGATTAGTTGGAAAGGAAATTAATCCTCTATACTGTGCCCCAGAAGGTAGTGAGCAATTAGTAAAAATGTAAATCTTACAAGTAATTATCATTCTCCTCAATACTACAGCTAATTGCTCTGTGTAGTGCAGAAAGCCATATGAACTTATCATCGTCTTCTTCTGTTGAGCAAATCAGCTGACATGTTGGCCCTCGTAGAAGAAAAGCATTCTTGATGTCTGTTGAATAAAAACATTATTGATAACTTAAAATAATTATGAACTGGATACCCAGGATAGTAATAAGGCCACTTAAGTAAAGATTTTGAACACCCCAGCATGAAGTCAATGTGGTGAGGGGTTGCTATATACAGGTTGCTTACCTGTAACTTAAGATCTGGAAGTGATCCGTCGTCGTCATAAGGAATGGGTTCTGCGCCTGCCCATGGTTAATCCTTCATTTTGCCTCCTCACTATTTTGTCTAATGTAGATTTCTGCATTACTTTGCTTCTATATACTGCCTTGCCCATACTCACGCTACCACACGAGACAATAGCAGTAGGAATCCTAAGAAGCCCAACTCCCTGCCAAAAAGTAAATCTTTATCCTTAAAGTTCTCTCTGCATATCTACAGAAGGGAATCCTTCAATATATATGACTAGAAATGACTTGAAGTGTGCTTAGTTCATCTTCCCTCAAAGACTGAATTCAGACAGTCAAAGTATTTCCTGCCCTCCTGGTGTCTAGATGTTCTCCAAGTGGTAGTAGTAATGGGCTGATCCAGACTGATTTACCTCTGCACAGTGGAAGAGTGAAACTGAGCAACTGAGCTTGCCTGTCCTGACTGAGTCCATCAGATATTCTGTGGGCATACTTATATAGGGCTCATGCATGGAACATTTAACTACAGACCCAAATCACATGGCCATTTCTCAAATTGCATTGTTTGGGGACATGCATAGGCTCTGTGCAATCCATGCAATATCTGGTGGACTGGGCAGTGGTGAAAGTGCATTTGATGTTGTATCCCCCATCACGTGTGGGCAGTGAGTTCATCGAAACTCAGCAGGGGCAGCTCCCTTATGAGGCAATGTTAGGTGATGACCTCAGACTGAATGTGCCAAGGGATGGTAAGTGCAGGTACCCTATCACCCACCAACAAGCCATCACTGCCCTGTATGCTTTCTTTCATTGCCTAGAGCCAGCACTGGTGTTGCCCAACCGTTCTCACTGATATCACCCCTTGTCCTCATGCTGGCTTCACCTTTGTCATGCTCTGCCCTGCTCTGTTTACAAATTGAGCTCTTTGATTCCAAAGGTGCTGACATAGTAATGGTTAAATAAAACACAGCAATTAAATTTTCTGCCCATTTTTCCAATTAGATTCTTCTCGGTCATAAGTGGAGTTCTGGAATACTCATTCTCATTTTGGTGTAATCTGGAAATTTTTAGAAGTATACTTTTTCTCCTCCCTGAATTTTGCTATTCTAGCAGGAAAAAGAATGGAAGAAGTCGTAAGTGTAAATTTAAACAATCAAACCTGGTGTTGGTTCTGTTATTGACCACCTAGGCCAGGATGATACTTCATGTATTCTCTATTGATTTAAACTGTCTATTCTGTTTTAAATATGCTGCATTGTAATTCATTAGTAGATGTTGCTATAACAAAAACCATATTTTCACAAATACAATGAATATTTATATGCCACGTTTCTACAAAAGTTCACAAAGCAATTTAAATAAATAAATAAATAAATTAAATGGCTCCCTGCTCCCCAAGGGCTCATAATTTTAAAAAGAAGTATAAAATAGACACCAGCAACAGCCACTGGAAGATTACTGTGCTGGGGATGGATAGCCAGTTTCTCTCTACCTGCTAAATAAAGGGAATCACCAGTTTTAAAAGTAGCCACATGCTGTGTTATGGAGGCTGAAACTGCTCCTGTGAAATCAGACTGTACTTTGCTTGTTCATATAATAATGAAAGCTATGAGAGCACATTTTGTGAGGATCTAGGATCTAAAGAGAGCCCCTCACATGGAAACAGATCTTCACATAGATCTTTGATACTGTACTTCTGATTCATGCTAAATTTTCAACCTGGGGCAACAATGCCATTTTTTAAGTTAGAGATTGGCAACAAATCAGGTCTTTAAATTAATTTTTTTAAAAAAGATTTATGATTTTATGCACAATCTTGCAAAAATTATTTGCCCAAGCGGTAATTGAGAAATGCAAAGTGATACATACAGAAAATGTGTCACTTGGATACAATGTTATTTAATATTAAATTTAGATGGGGAAATAAAAACCTGACAGATTGTATGCTATGTATATATCATTTTAGGGCAGTGAAAAACATACATTTGGAATCCAGGATATCTTCAACAATGAGCTGAGAAAGTGGTACTACTTCCAAGAACTGGTGAGTAGTCTTTGGAGTCCATTCAAAAGGTTTATAAGAAATGCTGCGCCATGAGATAACAAGTATATCATTGAAAAGGAAAAGGCTGAGATCATGGATGTGTTCATAGAGCCTGTAAAAATGAAAGCAAGAGATCAACCTTGTGAGCTACTTTGAATATAACCAAAAGAGAATAAGTCTTATGACAACCTATTATAGGCATATCTAGTGTTGTTTTGAGTGCTCTTTGTAAATATGTAGTAAAATCATTATAAATGAAATACGAGAATGTACTTTTTTTTAATAAGAATTGACAGAGTAATTGATTACTTCAATCTGCTATTGTTTACTCTTCCTAACGTTCTTTTTTATTTTAAGCATTAGAATTTGTTGAGTATAATGCTTTTTAAAGCAGTGTAAAAACATGCTAGGGGTTAAGGGAAGAACCTTAAAAAGAAAATCAGTCAATAGTTATCAGTAAGCCAACAAAAATTAAAAACACCAATACAAATAGTATTTGTTGGCTAGAAGAGATAAATTCAGCCAGAAGCCAACAAATTAACCAGACTGTCCCAATCCAAAACATTATTCCGCTTCCTCCCTCCCTCCTGACACCACAAAAAAAGATCATTTCTATTTATTTCTAAAAAGAAAATATGCACCAAAATCCATCTAAAAAACAGAGAGCACACACCACAAACAGCTACTAAATGGTTGGACACTTGTTAGCTTCTCCAAATAATTCATATGCTAACATTTCAGCAATTACAGGAGCAACCTCCATCGAAGAGGCCAAACTTTGCAAAGCAGACAAACAGCCAATCAGCTGAAGCCATCCTGCTTCTTTTTCACTGAAGCTAAATACTGATCCATTTACCTGTATGGAATACTGACTTTCTCAGAACAGCAGCTTAGCTGGGTTACATCTTGTGTCCTAATTAGATATCTATCAGCTTTCAATAACGGCTGTGAATTAAAAATGGAACAATGAAAAAAAACATTGCACAGACCCAATTTATTACTGCTTGTGTAGTTTGTATTTGGATGTTGATGTATGTAAGTCACATACAGCTAAAGTGTTCTGCTTAAACATCACAAGAATGGTTATGTAATTAGTTTTCATCTTATCACATGTGCATCATTACTTTTTGTTCGTTTTAACACATGCTTAGTCTCGCTATATAGAATTGCAGATACTTGGGGGTGGGGGACCTATCACAGTAGGAACTATAGAAATGGGTTAAAAAGGCAAATATCTCTAAGAGCAGTGAAATTTAAATCTTTCCAGATCTGGGTGACCGACCATTAACCTCAACCAGCATCATGGAAACTATTTGTAATTTTGTTTTTACCTATATAGGATGTGTGTGTGTGCGTGTGTGCGCATATATGCATACATGTACATATTAGCTGTGTAGCTGTGTCAAGTTATCCTGTTAGTATCACGGTCACACACCAGTTTGATACTTGATGTGACAACATCCTGCTTTTTATTGGTAATACACATTCTGGGCCAACTAATCAAGTCTAACGTAACCACACCCACACACCCTTTTCCTCTCTACTACAGTTTACCTAGCTTTTAGCATCCCTTTACATGACACTCCATCTGCATTTGCCTCAACTGCTTCTTACTAACATACACACTTAGCATTGTCACTGTCTATATCGTCATGCACACTTGCCCTGTGCTACAGTCTTTGAAAACCACCTCTTTCATATTCTGTAAATGTACTTGTTCTCCTGTGTCGGTTCAGTCTCCCTCTAAACCAAATTATTCCATCTTTTTCAGACATACACACAGACTTTTATGCAGATAAACTGAGTACTTACAGGACATCCTTGGATGATTCTTTGTGTCTTTAATATTTGGTCAGCTCTACCCACATTCAGTTTTAGCTAAAAATTTAATAACAGTGAAGATAAGAAGACATGGAGAAGGAAGCAAGGAGGGATATTTCTTGTAATGTTCTTATTTATTTGAATGGTCTTTGGATAAGTGAGCTTTAAGAGATTATCTAAATAATGTGTGGGTCGACATCGACTTGACGGCACACTTTACCTTTACTTTCTTAAAAGTTAATAATGATAAATTAAAAGTGCAAGTTGATTGCACTTCAGATTTTAATAAGTGGTGTATCTTTGGACCAGATGTTAACTACAACTCCCATCATGCCCAGCTGCAATGGCCCTTGGAACACAGGAAGCTGCCATATACCGAGTCAGACCTTTGGTCTATCTAGCTCAGTATTGTCTACTAGGTTCCAAGGTTGCAGGCAGGAATCTCTCTCAGCCCTATCTTGGAGATGCCAGAGAGGGAACTTGGAACCTAGATGCTCTTCCCAGACTGTCTCCATCCCCTGAGGGGAATATCTTACTGTGCTCAAACTTCTTGCCTCCCATTCATATGCAACCAGGGCAGGCCCTGCTTAGCTAATGAGACAAATTATGCTTGTTACCACAAGACCAACTCTTCTCTCTCTTTGGCTGGGGAAGATGGGAGCTGTAGTCAACAACATGTGGAAAACCCTATTACAGGGAACACTGGTGCTGGCTCTGCTCTCTGTCCCACAAAAACACTTTCTTCCTGGAGTAGTCACTTGAAACACTCATTTGCTGAGGTGATATCACCTCCTTAGGCAATCACCTCAGTTTTCATGTGGGGAATCCCTTGTTCAAAGGCACTTTTGCACCAAATTCACATGTGTGCACCCACCGCAAGATGTGCTGCCTGAGACTCCCTCTCTGGGCTGCTCCTGAGTTTGATGAACAAGATTCTCACAAGAGGTGGACAGCATTTTCAGACAAGCAACTTGCTATATTGTAGACTTGCACAGAAAGACTGTTCAACTTCAGCATATGAACAGTTAAGTTTTGCCTGAAAACAATTCCCTGTTGTGCAAAGGCTTGCCCTTAAACTTCCCCACAAAATTCCAATCATATTGAATAATAAAATGTGCATAAGAATACTTGTTCTGTAAATGCCATTACTATCCTTGACAGTCATGAAAAAGCTTAAGAGACCTGCAACCAGTAATTGCATGAATTATATTTATTCTTGCTCCTTGTTTTCCTGTGTATGATCCCTGCAAGATCATCATGTTGGCTTACGTGATGTGCAGACTTATGACTCCATACCACTGTGCCCTAGGGCTGCTATGGACTTCTAAACAGGGCCCAGAGTTCTTCTGAAACAGCAGAATTCTTGTGACTGGGGACCTACAGAAATGTTGCTTCCACATCCACTGCTTCAGAACAATGTCAAGGTTTGCACTGAGGTCTGCAGTAGCCCCAGGGCACAGTGTTATGAAGCCATAGCACTTTGTATCATATAAGCCACAGAGTGGAATATAAACACACAGACCTGATCAAGATAATCCTTGTATTGCTTTATTTGTTTAATTGCAGTAATCAGGTTTTCGCAGTCAGTGTGTTCTGGAGGACTGTGAAGCCTCAGAGCATACAGGAGAGTAACGTACTCTTCAAACCTCTTAGAAGGGCACAGCAGAAGTTCCTGTAGGCTACATATCATAAACATACACATAATCCATGCTTTAATTAGACAAAAACAGCAGATATGTAATGTGTGAATTCCAGAAGTGTTCTCACAGGCGTAATCTCTAACTGGAAAAAGCAATATGAATTCCTCTTTGAATTCACTTGTTTTAATGTTCTTTGACCAGCAAAGAAGTGCAATGGACAGAAGTCTAAAGTAAAGGCATGCTAAGCCATAGCCTGGCACCCAGCACCTCTATGACCCATTTATCTATTAAGGGTCCCACACATGAAATCTTTTGCTCTACGGGTATACCTTGCCTACTACTGTAATGAGGCATTATGCCTATGGGAAATGGGGGGTTAGGTTCCAGAATTGATGATAAAGGTGTTTTTTTGGGGGGGGGGGTGTTAAAGCAAAAAACAGGCAAAAATTGAAATAGTTTACTATACCATGCTCCATGGGGTCTACATGTGCCTAGGAATACCCCCCACAAAAAAGCATGGAAAAATCCTTTTAAAAAGAAAGAAAGAAAGAAAGAAAGAAAGAAAGGAGCCACAAAAATGGCTTCTCTTTACAAAAGGGTGGCCGGAAGTGACTTCTGTGGTCACTTTCTGCCTTCTAGGAACTGTGGATATATGGATTTTAATCCTTTCATATCCACAGTTAATGAAATCAGGTGTCAGCTGGACATCCATGAATATACAGAACCGCAAAGAGCAGTTCGACATATGAGGTTTGCCTGTATACGCGGCTGTGCTCTTCAAGCTGGGCCCACTATTTTATGTTTCTCCACAACTGGGAAACTGAGCTTGACTCCACCATCACATGATAACAAAGTACTAGGGATTTGCACATCCCAGGGGACAGGGAGGGGTTCCCTTAAGAGAAGGCAGGCAGCTCCTGCCTGCCCCTCCTGCGAGCCTCCGCTGCCCCATTGTGGTGCTCTGCTCCGCAAAGGTCCATCGTGAAAGCAGCAGCCTGTGCTGCTGTCTCCTTTACGGCACCTACCACAGCGATGGGATGCTGCTCCCAGCATCCCTCACGCAGCATCGGCACACAAATGGCGCCGACACCATTTGTGGGAGTACACCTTTACGGAGTACAGCGCTGCGATGGGGCAGCAGAGGCTTGCCGGAGGGGCAGGTAGGACCCGCCTGCCTCCTCGCCCCGCACCAAAATACTTCCGCTACAAGGAGCCGAAACATTTCAGCACCTCTTCAAAGAGGCGCCTAAATGATTCAGGCACATCCCTACCAAGTACTATGTTCTGGGCTGTGGATCACTTAACCGAACCACAGCACAGACAAGCAAACCGTCTACACAAACTGCCTCAGTAATTGCCATGTTACCTACGTGTCATTCACTAATTTTGCAGGAAACCTGATCAAATTTCCAGAATTTTCCTTTCATGTTTTGGCAGTTTCTTGTTTAAGCCACAAGGCTTACCTCCTCATGTTGGTGGTAACAGTCCTATCATGTCTCTTCAAAAAAGCACGAAAGAGAGGAATAGTCTCTCTGCACTGTCAAAAGAACAAGTTTTGGCTGTTAGTGCAATTTGATACATAAATGGGCCAAATAAGAGCATGCTAGAGGGTTTTCATAACCCAGTACTACGGTCTGCTGTGCCACACACCAGTACTGCTGAAGACAGACATCTGTGCTACCTAAATAGTTTGTAGGAAGGCAGGGCAAAGGGGCACCAGGCCTTTGTTCCAAATCCTAACAGCAGCAGCAGCAGCAATAATAAATATTTATTATTTATTAAAATCTCCAAAGCAGTTTACACAGAGAATGAATGAATGAATGAATAAGATGGCTCCCTACATAGGAAGCTGCCATATACTGAGTCAGACCATAGGTCCATCTAGCTCAGTATTGTCTACACAGAGTGGCAGCGGCTTCTCCAAGGTTGCAGGCCCTATCTAGGAGAGGCCAGAGAGGGAACTTGAAACCTATCTCCAAAGGGCTCACAATCTAAAAAGAAATGTAAGATAGACACCAGCAACAGTCACTGGAGGGATGCTGTGCTGGGCCAGTTAATCTCTCCCTGCTAAATAAAGAGAATCATCATCACGTTCAAAAGGTGCCTCTTTGCCCAGTTAGCAGGGGTCAACAGCATCCTGAATGTCTCTTTAACTGTTGTACCAATCCTGAAACAAAGAGCACTTTAAAGCTTTTGAAAGAAGATGGGGCTGTAGCTCCATGGTGGAGCATCTGCTTTGCATGCCCCTTTCAATCCCTGGCATCTCCAGGTAGGGCTGGGAAAGACTCCTGTCAAACCTTGGAGAGCCACTGCCAGCCCTGACACTGCGGAGAACGAGCAGTTGAGCAAAATCAGCGCTACTGCACTAACTCCCATTGTTGTGAACTGGAGTAACTGGCAGCACTGACTGTGCAACCGCTCATTCTCTGCAGCATCAAGGCTGCCTTACAAGTCCGATGTGGCAGGGGCGTAACTACCATTAGGCAAGGGGAGGCAGTCGTCTTGGGGCCCCACTGCCTCAAGGGGCCCCCAGAGGCACATCACATGACTCACCACCCGCCCATGTTGCACCCCCTATGAATTATGTTGAGTCTCTTGGAGATCGGCAGGAGCAGAGAGTAAAGAAACTAGATTCAATGTGAACTAGATATTCACCGTATTCATAATGCGGATGTGAGTGTGTGTGCACTATATATATATATTGTGTGTGTATCAGCAAGGGGACCATTTTTAAATCTTGTCTCTGGGCCCCCTCCAACCTTGCTACACCCCTGCGATGTGGTGCACAGTCATGTCCGCCAGTAGATATAGATTGTAGTTTTCTTGTATCTTTGAAGCATAAACTATGGTTTTGTTTCTAAATCTGAACTTGGTTTGATGTCTAAATTGAGCTTCAAGCGTCATATAACCACAGCAAGAAAAAAAGAAAAGCAGTTCAGCTGGCAACTCTTGCAGTCATAGAAAGGGTAAATGGGTCTGAGTCCTCTGACGAACAGATAGTATGCTTGTTCAATTCTCCAGCCATAAATGAGGACCAGTACCACTTACAATCAATACATATGAAAAGGACTGGGCAAAATAAAGTACCTCCCACTCTCTTGAGTCCTGTAGACATGCCTTGACCCAGTCATGTTGTACATACCTTGTCAATCGTTTTCAAAATTACTGCATAGTTGTTGTAGAAGTTTGTGTAGGTTTGAAGCTGCTTGCAAAATTTAATGAATACATCTCCTAAGTTTTGCGCTGGGCTCCATTCATCAAGTCTTTGTCTTAGCTCATCTAAAAACCACCTGCATTTAAAACAGATATAGAAGGGTGTTTCTTCCTGTCAGGTTCCAAGCAAATTCAAACAGATGCTTATGGCTACAATGACGACGACATGTTAAGACATTTATGAAGGAATGATTCTTCCAGTTTCAGTGACACAAGCATCAAAGCTCATCTCAGACAAATTAATGTTGTGGTGTATGGTGAAGCAGCTATTGTCTGGCTCCACTTGAGCATTGGCAACAATCCAGAACTGAAGGCAAGTGACCAAAACATAACTTGTCACAATGTACATATAACCCTTTAGTAAGTAATTCATTCATCACATTTTCTACCCAAGCAGTGAGACAAATTACACCACACATCCATATCCATTCAGAAATCTGATGAAACTCAGGTCTTGACAGGATCTTAGACCTTTCTAACTCACCAAGTGGTTTGATGTACACTGGTCTGTATGGTGGTCTGTATTCACTTTCACTCACTGCTGATAATAGTTCTGTGTACAGTGTGGTACGGTACTTTGGGTGACTTCTGTAACAGTCAGTCATCTGAACTTCCTGTAAGCCTTCCACAGTTGTGGTAAGTTACATAACCAGCTTTTAAAAAAAAATTTAAATCCTGAAATATTTCAGGCAGATGCCTCTAAGAAACAGGGAAGGGAATGCTTGCCAGTACAAACTTGCCTGTAAAGGTGCAATTTGCTAGCAGGCCAAAACAGTAGCACAACAAAAGTACAGATGGTAAACAAACACAGCTGCTGGTGAAACCATAGCAAACATCACTCTTGACTCCTCGCCCCCTCCTTCCAGTTTGCCGTGCTGATCTCCTATCGCTGCAGGAATGTTGGTGCTCATTTGGAATGTTCTTACCCCAAATGTTTAAATGTTACTATTACTGATATTTTCCTGCCCTATCTTGAAACCTCAAGGTAGCTTACAATGTGGAAAAAAGATCATGTTCGTTCATTCATATATATATGAATTTATTCCATTTCATTTCATGTTAAATATTTAAAACTAAAAATACATAAAGCCACACAACTAATTTCCTGCAGAATGCTCGCATATTCACTTTCTCCCAATTAGTTGCCTCTTTCCCACGTCCCTGCTTCCTTGCTTTTTGCTTAACGAAGACCCTTTTTCTATCCCCTAACCAGGCCTTTTCCCAAGCTTGTGCTTTCCTTACTTACTAAGGATGAGGGAGGAGAAGCCAGAACTCTTTCTAATTGAATCCCACAAGGGCTGTCTCTATTTTTTTCAATTGAGATAATGTGTACACATAACTTTTTCTTTTCATTGAAATTAATGGAGCAGTTCATATGTACAATAGTTCTATATGGACACATCAGAGTGCTTCCGAAACTCTAAATTGGGGCAAAGCTTTTAAATAATGCTGAATATCATTCCTGCAGGAATGAGAGAAGACTGCGGGCAGTGGTATTTAGCCAAGTGTCACCTTTTTCTGAAAACTCCCTTTTAAAAGCCCTTTAACTTGAAATATATCAGAATTAGGAAGTAGCATATATGCAATGGGGCACATCCTGACTTGTTCTGCTCATGTGTGTGTGCGCAGGGGGGGCGTGATTTGCAGTGATCCGCCTTTCCTTCTTGAGTCCCTGAGGGTTGGAGAAGCAAATGTGGGATCTCCCCCCACCTCAAAAAAAAAAAAAGAGAAAAGGCTCCTCTCGCCTTGTACAAGCTGAACTTTCATATGCAGACGTACTAGTCAGGCTGCTGCCCAAGTTATGATCTTTTTCATAACAAAGATGAAGGTGTTGCTGGTATTTCAGTGGCAGCAATTTGTTTTTGAATTAGACTTCTAAGGACTGCATTTGATGTTACATAAGGCCTTTTCTGTGCTCCTGGCCACGCCCCCAGTGAAATGCATTTTACATTTCTGAGAAAAGGATAGTACTCATATACCCCACAGGAGCAGGAGCCTGGAGCAACAAGTTCCCTATTCCTGTGGATGCTGCCCTTTTCTCAGGAATGTTGAATGTGTAGTCACTGGAGTTGCGGACCTGAAAATGCACCGAGGACAGGGGGTAGCAGTGGCGTAACTAGGGAAAACGGCGCCCAGGGCAAGCACTGAAATTGCGCCCCCCCGCCGCACCCCCCAACATACATCTGACTGACACACATGTTTCAGAAAACTTTTATTTTAAAAATTTAAAAAATTACAAAAATTACCAATATCATACAGTGGTCAAGCTCCTATCTACCACTTCAGATTTATTTTTTAAAACTATCCAAATTGTGGGGCTATCATTAATTTGTTTGGACAGCTCAGGTTAAAATGCTGGAAAACGACAAATTTCAGTATGCTGGGGCTCATGAAATCCCCAAATATTATGCGGAGTTGTACTTGGAAAAACTAAAAGAAGTGCCTGTCTAATTCTCTGCTATGCATTGTAGCATCACTATTACATAAGTTTTAAAAATAAGCGGAGAATTTGACTTTTCCCAGATACTCTGAAAATAATTAAATGATATGCAGAGTAAACTGTGTCACTGCTTGGAATATATTCTAGTATTTCAGAAAGACAGTAAAAATGAGAGAAAGAGCAAGAAACTCCCAGTGGGCCTTAATACTAAGGATTTCACATTGATTCAAAGACAAACTGACCATTAATAGCCATATTATTAAGACATCACATTTAACTCACTTATCACAAGAAGCCAAGTAAGAGCAAATGGATACAATCTTAGCTCATAAACTTCAGCTCAGTATTCACAAGCCCTTATTCTCTGTACATAGTGCCAATCTGAATATGTGTACAGTGACATATTATATTAATTTAAAATTAATTACCTGTAGCCCCTTCGGGGGACATCTTAAAGGCTGTGGGGGGTCTGCAAAGTTTCCCCCTCCTCCCACTGGCCTCTAGGGCCTCACAGGCACCATTTGAGCATGTGCGGTGGTCATTAAAAAATTTTTTTTTTTAAAAAAAATGGCCGCTGAAAACAAAATGGCCACTGTGCGTGCTCAAATGGCCTCTGCGAGGTGTGGCATGCCCTAGGGCCTCACAGAGGCCATTTGAGCATGCCCAGTGGCCATTTTGTTTTTGGTGGCCATTTTTTTTAATTATTTAATTTTAAGAAATTGCGCCCCCCCTTTCAAGTGGTGCCCGGGGCACATGCCCCCCCCGCCCCCCTATAGATACGCCCCTGGGGGGGGGTAGGGTCAGCAAATGCAGTCTTGCTCCCAACACAGCCACCCACCCACATTCAGTAAACATGGGGATGTTACATTTGAAGAGAACCAACTCCTGAGTCACTTGAAGTGGCGCAACGGGGAAATGCTTGACTAACACGCAGAAGGTTGCCGATTCAAATCCTCACTGGTACTATATCAGGCAGCAGCGATATCGGAAGATGCTGAAAGACA
This sequence comes from Hemicordylus capensis, assembly GCF_027244095.1. Taxonomy (NCBI): domain Eukaryota; kingdom Metazoa; phylum Chordata; class Lepidosauria; order Squamata; family Cordylidae; genus Hemicordylus; species Hemicordylus capensis. Next base: position 353,343,687 of record NC_069657.1, on the reverse strand, counting down.
TCATCTCAGACTGCGCAGGAGGAGGCAATGGTAAACCCCTCCTGTATTTTACCAAAGAAAACTACAGGGCTCTGTGGGCGCCAGGAGTCGAAATCAACTTGACGGCACACTTAATGGCACATTTATTAATTCCCAATGTCTTTTCTTTTTCTATCTTTTTTTAATGGAGCTGTTTATCACCTTTGTTCTGGCTATTTTTTGCTCAAAGTTACCTAGTCCACTACTCTTCCCTGCTCCACCTGCAAACAGCCCCACCTATTCCTCTGCTGAAACTCATAGTTATTTTTCATTTAAAAACTACTGGGAGATTGTTACATTCATCTGCTTAGGCAGCAAAACTGGGATTAGAAGGAAGTGCAGATGTGGTGTAGGTAATTAAGAGCCCCTTGCCTAATCCATTCACAAACACATTTAATTTCTTTAAGAGAGGGCCTGAGTAGATTTGCATCATAACATACTTCAGTCAGTCTCTGGAATATACCTGTTGAGTTGTAAGATGTTCAAGATGTCAGAGAACATGGTCTGTACACTGGCATAGCTGAGGATGGCTCGATTTGAGGCTAACGCTGCATTCAGTGGCTTAACGTAAACATCTCTTACAATTTCCAGTGAACGCACATAATTCCTCTCACTTATCAGAAGCTCTCTGACAAAACATTTTCGTTTTTCTGCTGCATCTTCCTGAAGTTTCCCACTCTAGAAGCAAAGAAACCAGCAATATTTTTTGAAAGTTATGTGTCAACATTTTGGGACATTAATGGACTTGGGACATGGCTTGGGAGATTTTATATAATCACACACACTCTTAAGAATTTGATTAGGCATTTTTTTCCTTGTTCTGAACCTTCGTGAGAAGGGCAGGCTAAATAAGCAAGTATGCATAAAGGAATACAAGGTAATAGACTACATAGACAGACATGATATACACAAAGTTATTCTGAGAGCATACCTAATCTGAAACTATTCTCAAACACCAGACTATGCCAGATATACAGAAATGTGCTCATATTAGATATTGAAAAAGGTTTGATTTGTACAACATTAGTCTAGCAGTGGCCAGCTTGGATGTAAGTTTCCAGTTTAGAAGTCATACATTGCACATTACATTAGATTTAGAGATTATGGCATATAGGCTGAGGTGTTGATTCATGCCGCTTCACACATGTGGCATCACTTCTCTGTGATCAAGCTTTGCCATCAAGTCAGAGAACTACATTCCAGAACACAATGAGGTCACAGCAAAGCTGCAGTGGCTGCCCCAGCAGTTAACGAGCAAGTTGCCATCTCTTATACCTTCTGTGATGCAGCCAGGCTTGCTTCTGGGTTGCTTCCAGTGAAGGAAACAGGGCTTTGGCACTTTTTGTTTTTACTATTCTTTCTCCTTAGGAAAGAAGATAGAAATTCCAAAGGGTTTTCCTAAAAAAAAAAAAGCAATAAGAAAAGGCAAGATAAAAAACCCGTTGGCCATTGAAACTAATGCTTCTAACATGATTCTAATATTACCAATGGCTATGGTAACTGAAATTTGCCAAGGGGCTAGGAACAACAACCAACAACTATATGGACATTTATTGCTTATTAATCAAGGCTGAAGTTCAGGATGACAACACCCATGGGAAACATCCTGCATCAGTAGTGAGGGTGCCAAAGATAAGGATTGTCATGTAGAACACCACAGAACCAGAGGGGAGAGTGGGACGACGTCTTCTAAGCTGGAGGACTGGTGCCGGGGACAACTTGTTTACATCTCTGACCAATGTGGGAACGGACACCCCTTGACCATCAAAGGCCAGGAAGAGTATAAGACTCTGGGGTCTGAGGCAGTCCATTAGAGGGATTGGTCCAAAAGATAAGTGTTCTCTCTCTCCAATGCTATAGCTGCTCATTGCACCCCAGTTTCATGCACGCACACACCTAACTGCTTATCGCACTCTAGCATCTGGATCATTGGGAGATTTACCATTTAACATTTCAGTAAACTGGCTGTTTACTGGTTCCCTGTCCCTTGGTAACTAGTCTTCCTCTTCTCCCTTCCTTAATCTTTCCCCCCTTCACCCTCCCTAGATTAGAATCATGTTAGAAGCATTAGTTTTGCCTGCCAGGACCCTTTTTCTTACTGTAATCCTGAACCTAACCTCAAGTAAAAAATGCAAAAGGCATCCTCGGTCTGGTCTTTGCCTCTCCTCACATTTTATTTTATTTTATTTTTTATTATTTTATTATTTTATTTTATTATTTTATTTTATTTATATATTATATCCACTGGTATCTTTCCCACAAAAGGGTAGCTGCACCTCTAGACTTTTGAGCTAGGGCAGAACCGCCCCTGTTGGGTGCAGCACCCCTAGGCTCATGAGAGGGGTAAACAACCCCTGAGAATCCCCAAATTGGTGAGGCCCCCTGGGTCTCACACACTGGGCAGAACCACCCCTGCAGGGGTGCCATACCCAATGCTCTTGAATGAGGCCTATAGTCCAAGAAAGGCACACAGTAGCTGATTGGTAACATCCCATCAGTCTTCTGGGGCCGGGCAGAACCTCCCCAGTTGGGAGCAGCACCCTGAAAGTTCTGAGAGCCTGGAGCTATAAGCCAACCTGTTTTAGCAGGGGTCAATATTCGCAGGGGTCCCCCATATCTCAGTTGGCTGGGCAGAACCACCTCTATTGATGAAGTCCTTTTAGGCTGGGCAGAACCTCCCCAGTTGGGAGCAGCACCCTGCAAACCTTGGGGAAGGGACTATAATCCAATAGGTCAAGTGCAGCACCCATGAGCCTTGGGACCAAAGACTTCTACCCAATAGTTCATAAGACTCCTAGTAGCCTTGTGTCAAAATCATTACTGATAGTATTTCTGGCTGCATTCAGGAAAAGGCTTAGCTTTGGCATCTTTGCACATTCTAAACACAGACATTGGCACAATCAAGTTTTAACACCACATCTATTTGTCTTTTAACTCAATTCTATTTAACAAATGGAACAGAGATATTCCCCCTCACCATCTCATATCTTTGTCATGCTTCTTCTGAGCAATGTAGGACTTTATAGGGACTAATCTCAGGCATAGGTGCAGAACCTCTAGCATACATATGTAATACAAAAGCTGGGGAAAGTCAGGCTTGCATTGGCTGCTAGCACCAAGGATTTAGTGAACTGAGGCTCAACCATGAGAAAATTCTACCCTCCCACTAAACGTTAGGGACTAAATGTTAGGCACTAAATGTTGGCTTAAATAGCACAATAGTTCTCAGTGAAATGGAACAGATTTTAAGAGAGCTCTCAACAACCTGAACTTTGAGAGTAGCAATTTCATTTAAAATATTTGCAAACACAACAAGCTTAGCTTACATTATTTCCTCTTGAGAGTGCAACTAATCCATCAGTCAATGCCTGGGCTACTTTTCGATTGTCTTGAACTTCAGACCAGTTCATGGTATCAAACATAATCTGACCTGTATATATGATTTCATAAATGATACGTTAGTCACTTTTTAAGATCCGACAGGCTTACCAGCAAATGATACATTCCCTGGATGCCCAATTTTTCTATTGCAAAGTGAATTCCATGGCACACTAAGTTATTTAATGTGGACCAGTGCACAATGGACTACAAGACCAGTACCTTCCTTCAGTGAATCATCAACTCCGAGCCAATCAGCTCATCAAAAGCATCATGGCCTTGGAACTGCAATTAACCATTTACTAGGACAAACAAGATGGCAATGTAGTAGCAGCTAAGAAAAAGAGCATGTCCAGAAAGAAGTATGCTTTTAATGATTTTTAATTGTCTTGTTTTAGAAATCCTGGATTTTTAGAAAAATGAGAAATTATTGGAGGACTCAGGTGTTTAAAAATTTGACTGGAAAGAGATTATTTGTGGAGTATACGATGAAGTTCTTGGAGGCAGTTGATGGACGACTCTGATAATGGAGCGCTGAGAGGTACTTAAATGAAGCTGTGATTAAGCTCTTCCGTTTTCCACACATAATCTTTTATTTACAAACTGTAAGTTGCTGCTTATTAGTGAATTTAAAATGGGGAGCAAAAGTAAAAAGAGATTACGCACTTCTCCTGAGCAAGGACCATTAAAAGCTGGGAAGCAGCTCAAGTTAGACCAGCTTTTGTTTGGGAAAGAGCTGGATGGTGTGTTAGATACTTTTGTAATATCTAACAAATGTACTGACTTGGAATCTGAAATCTCTTTTAATAGGATGTAATACTAAGAACTGATGGTTAACAACAAGAAAGATGCCCTAGCGAGGGAGGGCAAATGGAAATATCTGACCAATTAACATCTAATTCAAGATTCCTAGCAGTACATTGTCTACTCACTTGTAAGGCAATACAAAACTTATTTGAAAATGTTCACTCTATCAAAGGAAAGCTAGATTGAATTAGAAAATTGCTAGATTGTTTTATGGAAGAAAATGGTAATCTAGAAAGAAGCAAAGAATACAGCAAATGGGAGTTTTAGGTCAGCAGAATTGCCTATACAATCTGGTGATTCAACCCCTAAGGAGACTCAGTGGAGTCCTTATAATAAGGAATTGCAAAAAGGAATAAATAACTCCCGGACTTTGCAGCCCAAACAGATGGAACTTTTTATTTATATGAATACAGGAAACCAACCAAATATTGTTAGTCACATTAGAAGTCAGCAACCTTTTCTTTAAGTAGTTTATTGTACATTTCTCCAACCCAAGTGGATCTTATTGAATGGCTGCAACTATAAGAGAATAGTACTTACGTTTGAGCAACCTACTATTTCTGCTATGCTATTTAAAATGCAAAATTATCTGACTGAGTTCCAGATTTTTTCCACTAGAGTTTTTTTGGTGAAAATAACTTTTCACTATGTTTAAGCAAGGATAAATCTAACACAGGGTATGCTAAATTTAAACATAGTGCAGTAGATAAGATATATGAAGTAGCCCAGCTGATTGGGCAAATGGCCAACAAATCTGGCTGTGTGCTCCACAAGGGAGACAAAGTGACTGAAATAGCCCAGGTGCATGGGCAGACTGCCAAAAAGAAGACTTATCTACAGATGGTGGAAGATAAGCAGAAGCTGAGGGAACCCCAGGATTTACTCAGACTCTGTGGAAAATGAATTTCTCCCTCTAAAAAAAGTAAGGGGTTTAAATGAAATTATTGCGGCATTTAAAGATATTGACAGTTCTATGATTATGGACAAGGAAATACCAGAGCCCCTTAAAATTGGACTAGAGGAGTCAAATTGGACTAGAGGAGTTATAATGCATCAAGAACACTCACTAACCACTGGATAGGAGGATGCCTACAAATGGAGGAAAATATCTGGATTGGAGGGTGCCTGTTGCTTTGAAAGTCAATTCTGCAAGAGTTTCTACATGTTCCAGCCCTAAAGTAACTTCTGGGTTAGGATCTGGACATGAGCTGGAAGTAGTGGAAGAATGGGAAATTTGCCTCTGTGTTGTCTCATCATATAGAGGAGCCAATTGATTTGCAAAAGGAAATATCTCTTCAAGGCAGTGCAGGTGAAGATGTTGGGAGTATGGAGCTGTGCTTGATAATGTTGAATGGTGGAGAAGAAGTGGGTCATCTGGAAAATGATAAAGACATTATATCTAATGGTCAACTAATTCAGGAGTTAAATGAACGCTATCTGCAGAGAAAGCATCCTCCCGAGGAATTGCCTGAAGTTGTTGCTGCTTTTGAGAAAGAGAATTTGTTGGAGGTAGAGGCAAATGTGACTGCACATGAAATAGGGAGTGAAGAGAAGATGGATTTAAAGTCAGTAGAGACATCTTCCAGACCTCTAACTTGACTCAATTGATCAAGAAGAGGTACTTGCATTTTGTCTCTTGGGATGTGGCCAGTTGGATGAACAAATATAGATTATTCTTTTGCTTTTGTTTGATATCTTATTCCTACAGGAAACTTGGATGATTTCTGACTTTGAATTGGATGGATACAGTGCAATATCATTAAGAGCTAAATCAAGTGGCAGGGCAGCAGACTGAGTGGAGGACCTGCAATTTTAATTTCTCCTTCTTTACCAGTGACCATGATAAAAATCATCCTCTAGTCATCAGATAGCATTAGCATCAATTGTTAAAGTTATGAGCATCTGCTTGTTAATAACTATATTCCCTCACTATGTATAAAAACACAAATCAAAGCAATGTGGACTAAATTAGAAATATATATTGAACCGTGTATCAGTATTAATGAACAGTGTATCATTAATCCAAGGACTCAACTTATCGTAGGTGGAGGTGGTGATTTTAATGCAAGATTAGGACATAATGATGAAACCTTATATGACCAGTATTGTTCTCAGCCACTGGGCAATTTATAAACAGAGATTTTACTAACTCATGCTGCCAAGGACATGGTTTGCAATTTTACAGGTATATGTCTGTGGCAATTAGTGAACTGTTTAGATTTGTATATACTTAACCGCTGTATGGAAGCAGACTATCCTGCAGAATACACCTTTTGGAGTAGCAAGAAATTAAACACAGTAAAGTATGTAATAACTACTGAAAATTATTAGGAAGGTGGAGATGTTTATGGTGGAATACCAGCCAGAAATTGAGCACTTACTTTTACTGACAAGACTGAATCTGAGTCTGGAATTAAGTCAGTTACATTCAAAGAAGATATATTGCCCAGATCTTGAATCTGGGAGTGGCTGTGTATGGGTTAAATGGTCTAGACAAGTTGCTAAAGAAATTCAAGTGCTGTTAAACTCTGAGAAGAAGATGATAGAATTATGAAGGGGCATATTGGAAGGGGGATTCAAAGAGATTATGATAGATCAATGTACTTTAATAATGCAGGAGTAATGAGGACATCTGGTCCATAGATCCATGGGGTGTGTGTGAGAGAGTTTTAAAAGGAGATAAAAAGGCAGTCAAACATGCCTCTTTGGATCTTAAAATGAAGCTAATACAGCTACTGCAACAGAAAAATGTATTCTGTGTTTATTGGACACCTCAGAGAATGTTTAACAAGGGCTTTAACAAGATGGCTGCAGACTTCTAGATGTTGGACATATAATTTCTATGTGGTTACACTAGCATGTGTTTTGGTCCTGTCTGGTTATTGCACCATTTTGGCTTGAAATTCATAAGGTTGTTAACATGACATTGCAACAATCATTGCCTGTCAAGGACATTCATATTTTGTTGAGGTACATCCCCAGCATATGGAATCTAGCATTACATCAAGAATTGTGGATTCTTTGTGCTTGGGGGGGGGGGTGTCACCAAAAGGATTATAATTCAGCACTGGAAGAACAAATTTACTCCTGAACTACAACTTTGGATAACTGACATGTGTTCCTTGTCAACATTTGAACTGATTTCCCCCCCGACTGAAAGGTAAAAAAGAAGAATTTTCAGCTATTTGGTCAAATGTTAATGAATATTTTATGTTTTAAATATATAAGATAGGTGCTGTGTTCTCCCCCCTTTCCTTTCTTTTTTCCTAGATAGGTTGTATCTTATTATGTCAAAGTTATGTTTAAGGGAGATTTTTTCTTTCCCTTTTTCTTTTCCCCCTCTTTCCCCCTCCACCCCGCAGTTATACTTACATATATAGTTGCTATCCTTGATTATGGTATATGCACTATTGGAATCTTATTGTAATAAAGGTGGGGTGGGAAGGAGATTAAAATCTGGTTTGATAGAGACTGCCAGGAAGCTAGAAGAGGTCTAAATATGCTTTGCAAGGATTTTAATGATTAAATGATTTTAGAGACCCAGAGATGCAAGTTTTTAAAATATATTAAATAGAAATATGTGAAATAGACAGACAGACAGATTTATTTCTATACTGTCAATTATATTAAGATTCATGGAGAGAGCTAATAATGCCTCTGAAAGGAAAACCTGCCTGGACATTCGGATGGGTTCTGTATAGCTTGGTTGCTATCTGATCATAATAATGAAATAGCATACAAAGTGCACAGTTTTGTGCTATAATTTGTAGGATTCATCATCAGTTGAATTAAGAATTGCTCCCCATTTTCTAATGGTGGTTCATTATACATATTTATGTATAATTGTATTGAGACTTTGTTTAAAGAAGTATTAACCAAAGGACGTTGTTAATATTGGTTGCAGACTGCAATAAATGTATAACTAGCTAACACGTGCTAAGCCTCATCATATACAATTACATCATATGATGTAATTACTAGTGTATTCCTCCCCCACTCCATGAGTGATGATAAGAATTCACTGTATGATGGCAAAATAGATCATCTGTTTCTGTAAGTCTTTGTACCCAAGGGATTGATATAATCAGCAGTATATCCAGCTTTGATTTCCCAGCTGGCTACTCCTGATTACACATTCTTTCAGTTGAAGAACCTGGGAAACTGAATTCCACAAACTTTGGAAATGTATTCAGGAAAGCCATGATGAAGACCATGTGGCAATAGGAGCAGACAATTGTTCCTTGGCCTAAGGAGACAAGGGCAAAGTAAGAGTACAAGCTTCTTCAGGGAACAGGAGTGACATGTAGAAGCAGCATGAAAAAGTTTTTTGTCCTTAACAGGTTAAACTATGCTGTAGAGAAGGGACCCATGAATCTGCTTGACAGTCCTTTCTATGAATGCAGTTCCGTAACAAGTCTTCTAATAAATTTGGCTACAGTACCTCAGATCAATATTTGCTATATGATACTGTATTTTAGTAGAAGAAACATGTAGCAGTGCATTGGAGTTAGCAACAATTATAGCCAAAAGCAAGAAAAAGAATTTTAGGCTTATAAAGCTTACTGATGGACAATTCACACAGGCATAAAATCATTCTTCCCAAAATACATTCCAACTGTGTGGGGTGGCAGACACATTGACATGGAATATGTAACACTAGTATTTTTAAGCCCATTATGATAACGGGCGCTAGCTTTCTATCCCGTCTTTTCTGTCTCTCTCTCTCTCTTTCTGTCTCTTTTTTTCCCCCTTGTCCCCTCTCTCTTTTTGTTTTGTTGTTGTTGTTGTTGTTGTTGTTGTCTCTGTTTTTGTTCTTCCTTATTTTGCTTATACTTTTTTTGGGGGGGGGGGGTGGATGAATAACGGCCAAAATGGCCCATGAGAAGGTGGCCGCCCCCGCCTATCGCCCTCCCGCGCACCCAGCTGCCGGAGCCCACCTTACCCGCTCCAGCCCGAAGGAGAAGAGAGGAACTCGGGAACAGAGCTACTCTCTGTGTTAAGCTGCTGCCCATACTGTCGCAATGGACGCAATAGGCGTCCTTTGCGTCCATAGCGGCAGTTTGAGCAGTGACTTGCTCGTGAGCTCCTCTCTTTTCCCTCGGGCTGGAGCGGGTAAGGTGGTCTTCGGCAGCTGGGTGGGCGGGAGGGCGATAGGCAGGGGCGGCGACCTTCTCATGGGCCATTTTGGCCCTTAATCTTTTTTGGGGGGGAGCGGGGAAGGCGATTTTGGGCAGCTGGGAGGGCGGGTGAGCAGGCGGGGGCGACGGCTGTGAGCAGGCGGGGGCCTCGTTGGCAGCTTCGCCGCCACCTCGCCGAGCTTCCCTGTCCCCCATCTCGGTCTTCCCCCGCCGCCATTGCCCTTGCCTTTTTCAGGGCGGCCGCTTCTGGTTGCCTCGGCCTCCTCTCGCCGTGCCGCAGCTCATGGCCGAGGCGGCGGCTCTGCCGCCGCCTCGGCCACTTTCCCCCGCCGCCACACACCGGCTAATGGCCGCCCGTGGCTGTGGGACACTGGTGTCTGAGGTCCTGTGTCCCTTGGGCTCTTCTGGGCCTGCGCTTCGCGCAGGCCCAGAACAGCCCAGGGAGGCAGGGACGCAGATCCCCAACGTTCCAAAGCCACGGCCACTCACTTAGCCTTTTATTATATAGGATGTGATCCATGGATACAGCCAAAGCTTGCCATAAAGTATACATTATGCCATATACATAATGTACATATACAATTTGTATACAAATTGCCATAAAGTATACATAGATATTCTTCCTTTGTCTCCATGTAATTCCCATATTCCTATGTCCCTTCGTCCCCATGTGATCTTCACAGAAAGTGATCTTCAAATGCTTTATAGCTACCACCTAGAAACTTCAGCAGTGGGCAGTATACAAATTTATTAAATAAATACAATAATGCTACATCTTGGCTTCCTATGTTCTCATTGTGGGTGTGATTTTCACAGGAAATCTTCAAATGCTTTATAATTAATGCTACATCTCAGATATGATGCAAACCTTTTCAACAGGTTTCTAATTTCAAAGGTTTTAAAGCAACATTGTAAGAGGTTACCAATAATCTTGCCAGAAACATGCTTCTGTAAATCACAAAAATATGGTCTGAGCTTTTTCCTGATGACCTTCAGTGCATCTTCCAGGAGTTCTGTCCATCTAAGCCATGTTTGCAGTTTTACTTCAGTAAAGTAGATGGATGGAGGAGGGTCCTCTTTCTGATTTCCCAGCCATTCACTGAGGACTACAATTAATGACACAGCAAGTTGATTTTTTCTTAGATTAGTATTAGTTATGACTTCTCAGTAGCAAGTAGAATGAATTGTCCTTAACATTACCAGAAAATGATTGTGTTTACAATACTCAAGTGCAGACCCCAAAAGAGACTTGAACAAGCTAGAACTTCATAACTAAAATATATTCTTTCTGAGAGCATAATTGTTTATCAAACTGTAAACACTAAACCTGAAGGACTAAATCAGTTGCTATGCCTGCAAATCCAAACAATACTGGGATACTGGCAAATACAAGTGATGCCAGTCTCTCTCCCCCCACCCCCGCCTCCTACCCTTCACTGTTCAAAATCTGTTATTTAGAAATGGTGCAGCAGGGAAATGACTTGAATAGCAAGCCAGAGGTTGCCAGTTCAAATCCCCGCTGGTACGTTTTCCAGGACGATGGGAAACACTTATATCGGGCAGCAGCGATATAGGAAGATGCTGAAAGGCATCATCTCATACTGCGCGGGAGATAACAATGGTAGAGCCCTCCTGTATTCTACCAAAAACAACCGCAGGGTTCTGTGGTCGCCAGGAGTCGACACCGACCCAACGACACACTTTACTTTACCTTCATTCTACATATATGACAACATGGGAAGAGAACTTCATCAAAATGTGCTTTGTTTCTGAAAATGGCATTTTATAACTATCAAGCAATGTTTTTGTTTTGTATAGGAGGCATAACCATCAGCACAAGAACAGAAATTACTTGGTCTCAGTGTATGATCTGGGATGAGTTCAAACCCTCTACTTAACCATTCCCTGTTCCCACACCACTCAAGGTAAGAAGAGAACTCAGAGATCCCAGTTTTTCTGAACACAGGACCCCCAGTTCTGCAAGATAGAAACTACCAGAAAAAGAAGATTTGCAACTGTATCCTGAAACTAAATGGAGTACTATATACAAAGTCAGATCATTGGTTCCTTTAGCTCAGTACTGCCTGTTCTGATTAGCAGAAACACCCCAGCCATCATTTTAGACAGAGTTCTTTCCTACCCTGCAAATTATCAGATTGGCCTCCTCTTCCTAATGCCAAGGCAAAATTGTGCTGGCAATAATCTTTATCAATGGAAATTGCCACAGCTTGGGACAGGATGTGGCCTCTACCCCAGCAGCTATAGTGGGAGATGGGAGCTAGCTGGAGAAGGTTTAAAAGCTGGCTTGTGATTGGATACTTCACAGGCAGTCATCAAGTATGAACATGGTTTTTCTACTTACTGTGCTGATATGATCCAGTTACTATTCCTGTGGGAGCTCTGAAGAGCACTCCAGTTAGAGAAGACAGCTGGGAAAGGATCTCCATTCCTGCCTCTGGAAAATTATAGTTTTTCTATATAATCTAATAATTAGACAAAACTAGAATAGCAATCAAGATGTGCCTAAATTAGTTAAAATCATGCAGACAACCACTTCATATATAGGGATCAATAATCTCCGGAAAATTTTTTATATGTTTTCTAGTATAAATAAATTGCATCTTTGCACCTGTCTGGATGATAAAAGTCAGGACAATAAAATCTCTTTGTGAAGACATCCCATTATATATGTAATTTATGTATTTGTTGCATTTATATTCTACCTCTCCTCCATCCTGGAACTCATGGGGTTTCCAGACAGCTTGCCCAGATCTAGACCTGCTTAACTTCAGCAAGGTGGTTGTATCAAGTACCATATCTGGAACCCCTCCAGACCATGCCCTTGGACCAAGAGAGGATGAAAGTTGGGAGTGGGAAGCTTATTTGTAAACAATTTCTGTGCAAGCAAGAATTGCTTAAAATATTTTTTTAAAGGAAAAAAATGCTGATGTTACAGCTCTGTGGCACTTAATGGCCATTCTGGCACTAGCTGTGTTAGCACGAAAGTACTTAATTTGGGATGAGTGACTACAATAGCACAATGTCAAAAATATCTTAAACTGGTGTTGCAAAACAATGAGCAAGAAGTTAAGTTGGTGGAAATGTTAGCAGCATGTGCATCTTTCTTCCTCAAACATTCTAAAGTGAAGTGTTTCTGAAGGAGGATGCTTATTCTTTGATGCTTAGAGATCTTATGCTAGAAGGTACATGGCATAGGAACATAGGAAGCTGCCATATACTGAGTCAGGTTCATCTAGCTCAGTATTGTCTACGCAGACTGGCAGTGACTTCTCCAAGGTTGATGGCAAGTTTGATGGTTTAAACAACTGTAGGCTGCATGGGATTTCCCTGGATAAGAACCTGACAGAAAACTGGAAATAAAAGTAAGTGTGTGTGTGTGTGTGTGTGTGTGTGTGTGTGTGGAGTCAGCCTCTTCAGTAAAGCAGGCAACTTTACAAAAAGCTTTTGAAAATGTCAAGACTGTATAAAGTCAGTGAAATGTTTCTGTTGGATCAGACATATTGTAAGTAAAGCAAAAGTACTAGCTGTAAGGCCTGTGCATCACATTGGACTGAAAAATGGGCCTGCGGCAATGCAAGCCCCATCAGAACATTTTTCAACATAAACTATTCTGACCAAAGAGGTCCCTGATCTCAGGAGACTATTCAGTACAACACTGAATCATATCGGTATTGTATTGAAAGGTATCCGACGGTGGGGAGCTTACCTTTAATTAAGATCTGGTGTCTCTGAGAAACCAGCCACTTTATGGGCAGCCACAGCAGTAGTGTTTCAAATTGTTGCTTTTCCTTCCCTGGTCTCACCCTATAATGCACCAGGAAAAGAAGCAACATCATGATGTTGTGTCATTTTCCTGAAGCATTACTGGGACGGAGGCAGTGGGGGGAGAATGGTCCCTCCCCATCCCAATGCATCAAGTGTTGGAGATGGAGTTCCAGTGCAGCGACCTTTTGCACCAACTATCCTAATAACCACTAGGGGCATTAGGAGCAGAGGTAGCTAGTGAGGGTCTCCTTACTTGTCCCTGCTTGTCTCTGTTCTATGACCCCTGCTTTGACTAATCAGGTACTTCCTGTAGTGAGTCAGTCCTCTTCCTTTCCTCCTAGAGAGAAGATGGAAACTTCTCTTTCTCACCCTTCCTATTTATTATCTAGCTGTAGAATAGGTTTTCCTATCTCAAATGTATTTCATTAATAAATCAACTTAGTATTTAGATTGTACAACAATGTCCATGCATGTTCTTTAAGTAGTTGCAACAAGTAAACTCTACACTCTGTAACTGGAGTGCTTTTCTAAATAATCACAAACCCCAACATCAAGTCCATACTGATTATTGACTCAATACGATACAGACTAGACTCTTCATGAGCACAATACAAGAATGACTTGAATCATGATCAAGACTGGGCCAGTAATTCAGCCTGTGCACAGCTCTATTAGGTAAGGTATTACAGTAAATGTTCAAGCAGAACTGACCTGATGCTGCCAGAGGAACAAAGATGTCTACATAACCAGGTTCTTCTTGAGAGGTGACACAGCTTCCTAACTTCTCCCAGAATTCTCTCACCTCAGGCTTAAGAAGGTTCTTGGCACTGATTCTGTATCCTTAATGCAAATAAGTCAGCAAGGGAAGCAACATTTTAAGTCTGGTATTTATTCACCTTTGTTCCTTGATCAGAACCTGTTTTCTGAGCACTGAAATGTCCCTCAGTGAACATCTCTGTGGCTGTGCCTCTGGGAAAGAGCTCCACCTTAGGAAAGGAGCTTGCTTAGGAAAGGAGCTTGAGGGGCCAAACTGTTCTGTAAGAGCTGCACATAACAGCCCCCTAGTGGTTCTCTTTAAATTAAAAGCCGCCACAGGAGCCTGAGAGCTCTTATAGAGCGTAGGAACATAGAAGGCTGCCTAATACCGAGTCAGACCCTTGATCCATCTAGCTCAGTATTGACTACCCAGACTGGCAGCAGCTTCTCCAAGATTACACGGAGATGCCAGGGAGGGAACTTGGAACCTTCTGCATGTAAGAATGCAGATGCTCTTCCCAGAGTGGCCCCATCCACTAAGAGGAATATATTACAGTGCTCAAATGTAATCCCCCATTCAAATGCAAACCAGGGTAGACTCTGCTTAGCAAAAGGGTCAATTCATGCTTGCTACTACAAGACCAGCTCTCCTCCCATAAGAAATGTGGTGGGGAAAGGAGTTGCTTAATCCTTTCCTGTCCCTCTGCTTTTCCATTTAAAACCCACCCCATGCTGCTTTTCCATCCATGGGGGCAGGGGCTGGTTTGTTTGATTTTTGTTGTTGTTTTGGAAGAGCAACCAAGGTGGGGGCGAGAGGTGATTTTTGAGTGGGGGAAAATAGTACAGGAAATAGTTGAGCAGTCCCCTCTGCCTTTCTGTCACTAAAACTCACAGCTCCCTGCTGCTGCCTTTTGTTTTTAAAAACATTGGAAGACTAACACAGTCTACAAAATAAAAACAGCCCTGCTGGATCAGGCCCAAGGCCCATCCAGTCTAGCACCCTTTTTCACATAGTGGCCCACCAGATGCCTTTGAGAAGTTCACAGGCAAGAGGTGAGGGCATGCCCTCTCTCTTGCTGTTGATCCTCTGTTACTTAGAGGCATCGTGCCTCTGCAGCTGGAGGTGGCCTATAGCCAGCAGACTAGTAGTCATTGATAGACCTGTCCTCCATGAATTTGTCTAAGCTCCTTTTAAAGACATCCATAGATTAGAATTACATAGATTAATTACATGCTGTGTGAAAAAGTATTTCCTTTTGTTGGTCCTAAATTTCCCAGCCTTCAGTTTCCAGGGATGACCCCTGGTTCTAGTGTTGTACTCATGCATAATTTTATACACTTCTATCATGTCTCCCCGTATCAAGATCATCATGATATGGTCAAATATCATACTAGAAGCTGTCCCATGTAATCAAGATCTCAAACATGAGGTTCTTGCCACATGGCAACATGTTCTGACATATGCAGAAGTCCATCCCTAATTGCTGCCCTATCTGGAAAATACAAGGTTGTCTTAAAATACTGAACATATTAGGGACATAGGAAGCTGCCATATACTGAGTCAGACCATAGGTCCATCTTGCTCAGTATTGTCTACACAGACTGGCAGTGGCTTCTCCAAGGTTGCAGGCAGGAATCTCTCTTATGCCTATCTTGGAGATGCCAGGGAAGGAACTTGAAACCTAGATGTTCTTCCCAGAGCGGTTCCGTCCCCTAAGGGGAATATCTTACAGTGCTCATACATCTAGTCTCCCCTTTCATATGCAACCAGAGCAGACCCTGCTTAGCTAAGGGGACGTCATGCTTATAAGACCAGCTCTCTTCCTCTCAATTTACTCTACTTTTATAGTAGCTTATGAACCTCGAAATTTTGGAAAATCCATTCCTATTTATTTGTGCTTTCCTCTTTACTTCTACCTTCTTATTTCTTTTGTTTCTCACATCTGCTTTCCTAATGTTTAAAAATGATATTTTGCCAAGATACAGTGTTTGCTGTATTGCTTAAGAATGTTAAATTATAATAAAAATTAATGTTAAAATAAGAAGTTGGAACTAAACTGTTACACTCATCCCCTGTATAATGCCTAGTTGCATACTTCTTTTCTCTGAACTTATGCTATTAAGGTAGCCTTGCACATTCAGCTGGAGAGTTATCAGAATCACATGCAGGTCCTTCCTTCTTCACTGACTGCAACACAGCTCCAACAAAAATCAGAGTCCTGCTGACAAGAGCTTAATACAGGAACCAAATCTGTAAGCTACATTAATCTTCACCCAATATTTGGTATTGTAAGGCAAACACATATTCGGTTAAAGTGTTTTGCTATTGAAAGTAAAAGTGAAAGTGAACCCCACCTTGAAGCAAGTTAATCCCTCTGGAATCTCCATCACTAAGAATCCCGATTGTCTTTGCTGTCCGGCCATCCAAGGCCTTTTCTATATAATAAAAGAGGCTTTCCAATGTTGTGCCACTATGTTCATACACTACAGGAACCACTCCAGGCATAACACTGTCCACAATAATCTACATATAAAAAGTGAAGAGAGACAGTGAATGAAAACGTTGTATTGTTTGCAGAAAAAGAAAAAGTGCGTGGAACTGTTTTCCTTCATACTAGCCGACCCTACACAGAGCATCTGTGTGCTCTTTGGGACCAGCTACCTCTCCCCCCCACCTTCTGTCCCAGTCTCCGGCTGGCCCCAGGCTGCCGGACCAAGTGCCGTGGCCGGGCCGATTGCCACCACCACCTCGCCTCTGAGGCCAGGCCCGCCGCAGCGACCAATTCTCCTGGGTGTGCCTCAGCCAATCAGATACCTCCACCACCCAGCCAATCAGCTGGGCGCTGGGACACACATTCCAAGGCTCACCCAGGAGAATTAAATATATAGAAATTATACTAATCTTAAGACACTGGCTATTTCGGAATGCTGGATATCTCCTGCTACTGATTATAAATTCATGAGGTTTTCATTTCATGGACAAGAATGAAAAATGAGTTTTAGTTACATTTAAAATACTAATATTAATTATTCATAGCAATCACATTTTGCAAAGTAATCACTTTCTAATAAAAACTCAAGAACACGGAAAAAAGGCAACAGTCAACGTATTAAAATGCTAGTTTTAACTGGCAGTCCTAAAACACATTTGGGCAGGGGGCTCATAAGTTTCTTTCTGCCCAAACTACAAGTAGTGGCAGAGAGAAGTGGCTGACAACTAAAAACATTTATATCTGCTACATCACACATCATTCAAGCGTTCCCAAACACAAAATAGGCAGCGTTCCTGACCTTTGCATGTTGAGACCTGAATTTCTCCATTAGGGGAATTCCAATGGAATGTTTCTTCATGAAGATTTTAGCCATTTACACTATGATCTTATTTTATTTTATTGTTTTATTTTATTTTATTATTTTATATCCCACTCTTCCTCCAAGGAGCCCAGAGCGGTGTACTACACACTTAGGTTTCTCCTCACAACAACCCTGTGATGTAGGTTAGGCTGAGAGAGAAGTGACTGGCCCAGAGTCACCCAACAAGTCTCAAGGCTGAATGGGGATTTGAACTCGTGTCTACCCGGTCCTAGTCCAGCACTCTAACCACTACTCCACACTGGCTTAAGAGCTGTTGTGCAAGCAGAGCAGCTCACTACATCATGCAGTGGAGACTCCAGCCAGGCACCAGGATTCAGCCTGAGTTCCAAAGCAGTCCTTGCAGTAGCTATTATAATAGGTTGAGGGGAATATCTTACAGTGCTCAAACTTCTTGTCTCCCATTCATATGCAACCAGGGCGGAACTTGCTTAGCTAAGGAGACAGGTCATGCTTGCTACCACAAGACCAGCTCTCCTCTCCTATTGAGTACTCACCTGACGACCATTCAGGATGCCTGCAAAGTGTTTTCTGGATGAGGAATTTAGACCATTGTTAAAAGAATAGAAACATAATCGTAAGATGTCAGGCATTCAGTCCTTCAGAGTGTCTTAGAATAGGGATCTGTCAGCGCAGTTAAAGCAGACAGTTACTCTGCCCCCACTAGTGTGTACTTCACAAAAAATGTGTTGCAATACCAGTGGGTCAGAAGGGATCCTGCTCCTTCCTTGCAAGTGTTGGGCCATTGTCATGCTGCAGTGGGCCTGAGAGAACCTATTATAATAGCTACTGCAAGGACTGCTTTGGAACTCAGGCTGAATCCTGGTGCCTGGCTGGAGTCTCCACTGCGTGATGTAGTGAGTTGCTCTGCTTGCACAACAGCTCTTAAGCCAGTGTGGTGTAGTGGTTAGAGTGCTGGACTAGGTCCGGGGAGACCCAAGTTCAAATCCCCATTCAGCCATGAGACTTGCTGGGTGACTCTAGGCCAGTCACTTCTCTCTCAGCCTAACCTACTTCACAGGGCTGGTGTGAGGAGAAACCTAAGTATGTAGTACACCGCTCTGGGCTCCTTGGAGGAAGAGCGGGATATATTCCCCTCAGGGGATGGAGCCGCTCTGGGAAGAGCAGAAGGTTCCAAGTTCCCTCCCTGGCTTCTCCAAGATAGGGCTGAGAGAGATTGCTGCCTGCAACCTTGGAGAAGCTGCTGCCAGTCTGTGAAGACAATACTGAGCTAGATAGACTAATGGTCTGACTCATTATATGGCAGCTTCCTATGTTCCTAATAGAAAAATAACAGTAAGGAAACTGGGTGTTACTAGATAAATGGAAAATGTGACCGCCAGTGGCAGTCAAGCAGCAGATTGAGGCACCACCAGTGGGCAAGATGCTCCCTGCTGCCCCCTAACCACTCCTTGAAAGAGAGAAGAGTGCTTCATTTGACAGCCTGCTTCAGGTGCAAAGATGTCTTGGGTCACCACTGGTGCCTTCCTCTGTAGAAGAATGAGCCCTCTGCCATCTAATTTATATGTGCAGACACTGAAAAGTTATTTCTCTTCATACACATCATATAGAAAATTATTTCTCTTCATAGATTACATTACCTTAGAGATGTTGGCTTGTCAATGTGTCTTCTGCCTTTACTGTCAGATATTTATAGATGTACTAGCAAAATGCCCATCACTATGACAGGCAAATCTGTGGGAGACTGAGTAGGAGAGGGGGAAGGGTGAATGTCTTGTATTCTTATGTGATGAAGTAAGTGGAGGGGCGTCAGCATCAGGTAAGCAAGGGGCAGAGGAGACAGAGCTTGCTGGTTTTTCACTGCCCTGAAAAAGCTTTTCTCAACTTTCCTATGTATGATACATAGAATCATACATAGACACTCGTCATTGTATGACTGGTGAATTATGTGTCTGCATTCTGTTTTGATACTCTGCTATCCCATCTATTCTGCTGAGCTTTTCAATGTTTGGTTTCTAATTGGTTTTACTCCCCCCCCCCACTTCCATCCCTGGGAGCAGAAAAACAGACAATATCAAATCCTCCAAAGTAGTGAGGGAACACACAAGATTCCATAAGGTGAATTATACCTCATAAGCAGAAACATTAGAGGATATCAAGACCAGGTGGGGCTCAGGAGGGTGGGGCTGAGCAGGATGTGCCCAGTTAATGCACCTTTGGGAAACTGCCCAACAATGTCTGTGAGGTAGGACAGGATAAGAGCTGCAACCAGCAACATTCTTTCTATGACACAAGTGAACATTGAGGGTTAATGTGAGGTTAAAAGTTACATTTTGGAGGCAAAGCACTCAAAAATAAACTTGAAAATTCTAGACAATCATGGCACATCAGTTTCAGAAAGAAGAGGGGCAGAAAGATTGACCAGCAACCATCTCTTTGCTAAGTAAGAACAAATAATCTTTGCATACAGGCACACATGTATGCACACAACCCAATTCTGCATACCCAAGAATCTGTGGTTTAGGGGCATTGTTCTAACACTGGTTGAAGAACACCATTTGACTCCCTCCCATAATCAGTGGGCTAAAGGAGGAGGTAGGAAGGGGAAGAGCTGCTTTGATCAGACACTCCCATACATCCCTTTAATCGCTACAGCTTCCATGGTGATGGGAAGGACTAGGACTAGCACCAGTGGTGGTTGGTCCTGGGACTGGGACCAAGGCCTGCAGTGGGCCTCTGTCTGCACCCTGTCTCCAGACATCATGGAGAAATTAAACCAGTCTGAAACTACTGGTTTAAAACTGCCAATTTACACTAATGCTACTGAAAACAGTGCCTTCAGAGTTCACTTAAAGCAGGGGGGTGGGGGTGGGGGAAAGCATATTGTCTCTTTAGTTACCATTGTCTCCCCCAAGACTTATTCAAACTGCATTGTGTGTTATAATGTCAACCCTTATACTTGCTTATGATATATAGAATCATACATAGACACTGGTCATTGTATGACTGGTGAATTATGTGTCTGCATTCTGTTTTGATACTCTGCTATCAAGGCAAGGAAAAAAATTGTGATAATGGAATATGTCAGTAGAAAGTTACATAACCTAACACACTCCATCAGGTTGCAAGTAGATACTACAAGGCAAATTTTTCACATCAGTAGTCTCCACAGCAGCAGCAACAAAATAAATGTAAAAGATATGCATCCAAGGTGATTGTTTATTCTGCCTAAGGACATATTATGTGACCTGAAAGACTCCCAAGTCTCCCGGTACATACAATCTCTGTCAGACTTGGAATAAATATGTGAAATAGGAAATACAAACTGACGTCTGTGAGGAATTCTCATATTGGGAGTAGGCAGGGCAAAGAGAAGAGGGAGTTACACACACACACACACACACACACACACACACACACAGTGTGTACTTTGGCTCTAGTCTTCTTACCCAGCTCCTATAATGGGTTCATTCAATATAAAGATTAGGGAGTGAGCCTGCTCTCCTTCTTCTCCAAGACTGGCCATTTGAGATAGCTAACTTGGCAACAAGGCACCTTTTAACATGGTGATTCTCTTTATTTAGCAGGGAGAGAGTAACTGGCCCTAACCACCCCCAGCACAGTATCTCCAGTGACTGTTGCTGGTGTCTATCTTATGTTTCTTTTTAGATTGTGAGCCCTTTGGGGACAGGGATCCATCTTATTTATTTATTATTTCTCTGTGTAAACCGCCCTGAGCCATTTTTGCAAGGGCGGTATAGAAATCAAACAAACAAACAGGTTGTTCCCTACAGGTCCATCTTTATTTATTTATTATTTATCTATGTAAACCACTTTAGGAACTTTTTGTTGAAAAGTGGTATATAAATATTCATCATGGCAGTAGTGGCTACTAGGTCATATAGGGGTGCAAGGTCCTTGTTTGGAGAAAACTCATATAAAAGCATTAAGCAAACTGGATAATATCCTAATTAACAAAGTGCACCACTAGAGAGAGACTGTGGGGACACAACTGAAGCCCATGTCCAAGTCCCCCAGTTCCTAAGTGCACACTGAGTGCACAAGCTCACAGAGCATGTCCAGATGATAAATTGTACCAACTTCAATGTTGATTTCCACAGGGAATGTTATCTGTATAAATTTTATTTTATTTTTTACATTTATTTTTACATTTATATCCCGCTCTTCCTCCAAGGAGCCCATAAATGATGTACATGTGCCATTCTACACTTTTCTATTACAAATAGCCTCCAGATCAGTTGAAAAATTAGAATTAACACACACCCCTTTTGTTGCTGAATGTGTGAAGATGGTGTGTGTGTGTGTGTGTGTGTGTGTGTGTGTGTGTGTTAGACATGTAGACACTTTAAGTGGGTTTCCTCAGGAGGTGTAGGCATAACAACTAGCCTCTCTGGGTGGGAGGCATGGGTGGGGTGGGGACAGGCTGGATGGAGAGAGGACATGTGCATGAATTTCTGAGTCCAAACTGCTTTTAAATAATTGCAGAAGTGACTTTCCATGTGGGTGCTGTGTAGAGAAGGAATGGATTCTGTTGGAAGGGAAATAATTCTAAAAATCCTGGTAGTTCTCTGCACAGCAAATGGGTTTTCTCTGGATTGTGGCCAGTATCTGAACCATTAATATGTCGACTGGGGGTATGGTTCACTGGGCAAGAATCAAGAAAGTAGTCTCTGTAAAAAGACATTTATTGCTTATGAGGATGGACAACCAGGCTAAGTGGTGGTTACCCAAGGCGGGCAGAGAGTGACATCCAGCTGTTCAACAGGCATGGAGCAGGGAGAGGGTGTCATAGCTGCAGCAAGTATCACTGAAAAACCTGTGCTTTTTCTATTATTTATAGATGCATTTTTGAAATAGGCAGGCAGAGCTGCCCTTGTAGCACAGAATGCATTTGTTCTCCAATTTTGTAGCTGCTCTCTGCTTTACCAGTGGCTTATATAGATTTACTTACTTTTACATGTATAGCCTGTACTTCCTCCAATAAGCCCAGAGTGGTGCACATGGTTACATTAATCCTCCCAAGAGCCCTATGAAGAAGATTATGCTGAGAGAGAAGTGACTGTCCCAGAGTCACCCAGTGAGCTACATGGCCGAATGGGAATTTGAACTTGGATTTCTACAGTATAGTCCAGCACACTCACCACTGTACCACTCTGAAGCAGAGATCTTTCTTATTATTATTATTGGTAGTGTTCATTTTTGAAATAACCGGGTAGACTGAGCTGCCCTGGTGACTTCAGAATGCATTTACTCTCTACAAGAGCAGCCTTTTGTAGCCAGTCTGTGCTTTACTTGTGGCTTCTACAGTTCTTTTCGTATGACTGTGTGTGCTTGTGTTTTGATCCTGCCGTGTTAGATACAAATCTACACACTACTGTAGAACTGTTAAATACTATAAAGCAACTAATGTTTTCTATATTTCTCAGGATCTCTGCTGATGAGCAATTGAGGTGTAGGTGTGTGTGTGTGTGTCTTTGTATTTTGATCCCACTCCTTATTTACAAAACTACACTTTGCCAGTTATTGGTAAGGCACCCGCCTAGTCCTGGCTTAACTGCTGCAGCTGCCCACAATTGGCACTACTTCTCACTACCTTTGGCTACACCCACCACCTGCCATGCCTAGCCCCCCGCCCCAATCCCAGGAATCACCAGCCACAACTGAGTAACAGGTAACAGGGGGGGGGATAGGGTGAGGTAAGGAGGTAATGCAGAAAGAGCAACTTTTTATTGCAGAATAACTGGAATTAGGGATGTGTCCAAACCAGTTCAGCACCTCATTAGGGAAGTGCCAAACTGACTCCAGCACCCATATCTGAACCAGTTTGGTGGGGCGGGGATCGGTTCCTTCGAAAACCAGATAAGCAGGTCCTTAACCACTCTTCCACCACCCTACTGCACTTCCAGGCACAGCACTTGCTGTACAAAAGGCCACATGTGGCTAAGGCGCTGTTCCCAGCAGCCTGCATGTAGCATCATGCAGCATGCACAGGGCCACCACACATGCTGCCTGAGCAGGTTTGGGCACATCTCTAACTAGAGTGGAGACAAGAAAAGGGTCCAAAAACAAAAGAGTGAGAGTGAGAGTATGTACAGCTCACAATCACTCTGGAATAAAGTGGGGAGTCCACCGATCCTGCCACAAAAAAAGACTCCAGCCTACAAAGTCTTCATTACATAAGCGGGTGAGACTTATCAGTTATGCCTGTGCTCCAGAAGCAATCTGTAAGGGAGGGAACACATTGCTGACTCTCAGTGATCTGTTGCCTCTCATATGGATTGCTTCTGGAGCACAGACTAAGCAGGAAGGTTTTGCCTGCTTGCATGCGTGGAGGGACTGGAAGAGTTGTGCACAGGCCCGCATCTCTCCTTATCCATTCACTTCATTCATTAAGGTGCCAGCAGCTGTATATAGGCACTGAGCTTGCCTTGGGTTAAGGGGATAAATGTGCTAAGCCACATTCATTCCCTGAGTGCAAGGCACTCTAGTTTCCCTTACCCCTGCACTGTGATGCCCCTCTTCAGCCCTGAAAGCATTCTTGGAGCCTCAGCCAGCCAAGGTCTACACTTATATAAAGCTCTCTCTCTGCATGCATAGCTCTCACTTTGTCACAGTTTTAGGGTCTCCTAGAAAAGGCCTTATCAACCTAGCAATCTCCACACACACACACACACACACACACACACACACACACACACACACACCAGTGTCTCACTTTCTCCTTCCACACAATGGAAGAGAAGGAAACACAATGGAAAGGAAGTTAGATGATATTTTGAAACAGAACTCAGCATACCGTTTTGGTGCAGTTTTTAAAGGTCCTAATACAAGCTGCTTCTTAGTTGCCATACCAGAACGTGGTACAAATTTAGCCGCTTCAGAAATCTGTTTTGAAAGTGTATTGTTTGGGAAAGATATTCCTTTCTGAAATAATTCAAGAAAAATATATATTGTACGTTTGAGAGGAAGCATGGTACAGAGAGGACTGACTGTACCTTGAATAAAACAGAGTGTTCACTTTATGGAGAGGGAAAGGCATTGTGTACAATCTCAGATGCACTCTTCACATGTTCAAGCATTAGGTTCTGTTACCAAAAATAGTACACAGAAGTAAACTGTAATGAATAAGTAACATAACATGAAAAAATAATACCTTCATTTGTAATAATGCTGCTGGTAACTCAGTCTGGTCATGGATAATCTGGGACGTATTTGGCTGAAATCCAGACTTTAAAAAGCCTGAGCTCCATGTTCCACTTACCCAAGGTGGACGAGCTTTGAATGATTGCTCTGAAAAATAAGCAATAATTTTTTTAAAAGACAAAACTGTAATAATATGGCATGGATCAAATGGTACGTTACACATGTCTCATGCTGTGTACATCCTTTGGTTACTACATTATACAATCAGTTGAAAAACATACTTTTATATAGCCATCCATAGATTTTAGCTTTGTTCCTGCACACATTAAGAACTCCTACACAGAAGACCTCTAGATGCAGGAATCAATGTGCAGCTCATAGGAGCTTTTTTACACAGTGCCTCAGCTCTTGCAGTATGCCACAGCAAAGCCACTTCAAATAAGAATTGTGGCATTACAGAAGGCAGCTTTCTATTTGCATCTTAAAAGCTTGTATCTCAAAAACTTGATTGGAGGTCTTTCACACATGGCTTTATGCCTTGTGATATCTTGGGGGGTGGGATTAAATTGACAGTCCACATAGATGTCAGCTGCACTTGCATTCCCTGCGATCTTTCTCCTATGTGTGTTCCCACTGTTTGTTTCATTTTTTCCCTTCCAACCATTCACATCCCAGGAGGAGGTGCAAGGCACCTCCTTTCAGTTTTAGTTTTTTTTTAGTTTGACAGCCAGCCGGATGTCTTCAAAAGTGACAAAAACTTAAGCAACAGAACCCCAGCTTGCAGTCTCCATTGTTAAGCTTCCAAACATCTGCATATCTAAACATCAGCATATGTAAGCTGTGTTGCTATGGTAACCAAACTTTAAAGCATAGGAAGACACACATTTTGCTTGTGCTAGCATTTAACTCAGGAATTTCTCTCTCCCTCCTCCTCTCCTTCTGGACTCCACAGAATTGCATCAATCTGCCACAACCCCTCCCCTCCCCCAGCACTTGCAATTGCAAATCAGTCAAAGAACACATCAGACTGAGCTGTCAAGCTCTCCTTTTGTGACACCTGGGTGGATTTACAGAAATCCACCCAGCAGACATTTACACACACACACACACGCGCGCGCGCGCGCGCGCGCGCGCGAGTAAGCCGAATTGTCAGCAATGGCCCCTCCGCACATCAAAGGAAAATGTCAGGTTTTCTTCAAAAGTTGCAGGAAATACAGGATTTTTAAGGAGTCAGACATACTTCAGGCTAAACCAGAATGCCCAGCCTCAATTGAGGGGGGAACCCAGTCATGTCTATACTGGTCCATGATAGCCCGTAGGGACTTTGGGGTAAATGTAGCTAATATGTGGACTAGCACACTCCAAACTGGAGTGGATTCAAAACAAAAGTCCTGTCTCTAAAGCCTCCTGGCAGCCATTTCTTGCTTTATCCTGAAAAAGCAACTGAAATACAGAAAAGGTTATTTAACCCCAGACATGAAGTGGGCTAAACTTGGAAGGAAAAATCCAAGTTGTGTGTGAAGTGCTCCCAAAGATCTCGCAGGAAATTTGGGGAGAATCTGGCCAAAGTGTGAAAGCACATACTCCCTTCCGGGGGAGAAGTAAAAGCACCTTGTGAAAAAGCTCATGTAGATTCTGTGCCAATCACCTGCTTAGATTTTTCACTTCATGCACATGTAGTTTACATGTATGCTGGGAAACCTATTTAATCAGCAATGAAACCTTGTATGTTACCCTTGTATTGGATTCTCATTTAAATGAGAGTGACTAAATACTGGTGCAAGTTGTTCAATTATCCCTTCAGTACTTTATTATAATTATAATAATGTCAATTTGTAGGGAAATCCAATATACTAATTTTTGCACTGAATTACCCACCCTCCCCACACACACACTTACTCCACCCTGAAAACTTGCGATCTTATACTGTTGTATTTGCCATAGGCTGATTTAATATGAGAACTGTTTCCAAACCATTTATTTAAGTAATCCAGAAATTGAATACTTCCTTTGTTTGGGATTACTGCATCACCCTAAAGTTGTGGGGTCAAGTCAATTTCGACTCCCGGTGACCACAGAGGCCTGTGATTTTCTTTGGTAGAATAGAGGAGGGATTTACCATTGCCTCCCCCTGCACAGTATGAGATGATGCCTTTCAGCATCTTCCTAGATTGCTGCTGCCCGATATAGGTGTTACCCATATTCTGGGAAACATGCCAGCAGGGATTTGAACCAGCAACCTCTTGCTCCCTAGGCAAGTTATTTTCGCCCCTGCGCCATTAGGTGGTTCCATAGCAAGTCCCAGTCCATTAAGAGGGAATCACAGCTATAAGAGGAAACTGTCAAAATATGAGAAGCATTTGCTGAACATCATTCACTATTCAAAACTAAGGGACAATCCACTGAAATGACTCTTGTTCATGCCCCATAGAAATGAGTGGGAGCTGTGCAAGAGTACATCCATGCTCTTGCTTAAGTCCCATTCATTATAAACAGAAGGCATATGCAGGAAGAATCTGGTGGCTGTGCCCTAACATTTTTATGACTTTGCTATGTGTGTGAAGAAACAAGATCCATCATATAACTGAACATTCACTGCTTTAATTCTTTTCTGCATGCTGGAATTAACACACACAAATGTTTGCTATTTTATTTCACTACAACAAAATGTTTAATCTTTTCATATGACTGGTATTCTCCTTTTTCAATAATTACAGTCATAATTTCATCAAACTTACTCCTGTACAGTGCTAGTTTTTCTCTCATAATTTTTCGTAGATATTTGTCATGAAGTCTTTCCATTTGTTCCTCAGTTTCTGTATTATGTTCATTGAGAGTCCCATACATTTCAGTGGCTTCCCTGGGTGTTAAGTAATCCATTTCAATTGCACAAGCAATATAATGTTGCTTCCAAGCACTGTATTCATTTTGTGCAGGAGTGTAGAGTAGAAACCATCCAAACCGGATGCATTTTGGCATCCACAAACAATCCTTTAACAAGAAAAGTAAATACAAGTGTTTACTTTAAAAAAATAAAAAAAGGAGCCATGATTGAAACATCAAATAATAGTAAAATCTGAGATTTCATTAAAAAGAAGAAGTATCAATTGGCCTGGTTTGGTCTTGCAACAATACCAGGATTTAGGGATCAGGATCGGGCTATGGGATCACACATGTAAATCCATCTGCTCAGGTTAAAAGAAACCAAATATATTTCTAACTTTGAGAACCTGGGTTTAATCAGAGTCTCAAGGTGAGTTGAGAAGCATCAGTTTCGTTTTAATGTAATGCCAAGGTGCGTAATGTGGGGAGGAGACAGAAGAGACAAACATTTGAAAAGTGACGATACTTTCCCAGTTTCTATTGCTTCTCCATTCCACCCATTCCATTCCACGATACCTGTCTGATAGATCATGATGAAATTATTGCCCATTATTAGCATGGCAATAGCGTGCAGGCTGAATACAGTGTATCCTTGATGCCATAAAGCTGGAAAATGATGCTACACAGTGACTACATTAGAGTGCAGACTTAGATGCACTTGACTTAATTGAAATCAATGGGCTTGATCTGTGGAAATCGATCTGTGCCAAACTGTGACTACGTTGTTTTTAACACAGTGCAAGATTTCTGATTTCCAGAGCCAGCCTATCTTTCTGACTCTGATGGATTTGGGGGTTGTACTATGTGGATGGTAGTGGGGTTAAGTACAATGTAGACTTTTGAGGGATGTTTTTTGGCCTCTGGTGCCAAAATGTCTTAGGCTATGCCTGTCAAATTTTATCAGCTTGAAAGTGACCTGGAAATACAGCAAGTACCCCTTAGTGTACTAAGCAGCAAAAAGAAAAGAAAACCTATATGGATTCAACAGTATATGCAAACATTAACAGAGAATCCAAGTATCATATACTGTTGTTTTAATATAATCATAATAAAGCCATGTATTTAAAAGACTGTGGAATTACATAAGTTGTAATAATACTGGATCAATACAAATAGATCTGTATGTTTTAATAAAATGTATACAAATAATCATTAAAATAGTCTCTATATCCAAGTGAAAAGAGAGTTCATTTTGAAGATTTCTTATTGCTGGTAAAACAGGAGAAGTTTAAGTGGATATTCCCAAGATAAAGTCTCATGTAATAATTTTGCCAACATCTAATGAATCCTATATTCTCGCCATAAGTGTTTTGACTCTGTTGAGTCTTCTTCAGTGGTAGTTTTCTAGACTGGAGGATTTCTTCCTACTAGTGGTGTCTACCCAACACGAGGGTTGAGCTGTTAGCTTCTCCCTTCAGATTCTCCTGAAAACTGCCACTGATGAAGACTCAACAGAGTCAAAACGCTTATGGCAAGAATGTAGGACACATCAGCTGTTGGCAAAATTATTCATCTTGGGCATATCCAATTGCACTTCTACCATTGTACAGCAATATGATACCTTAGAAATGAACTCTCTTTTCAGTTGGCTAGAGAGACAGTTTTAATAATTCTGTATAAATTTCATTGAAACGCACAGATCTATTTGTATTGTTCCAGTATTATTGCAACTTATGTAACTGCACAGTCTTTTAAACACATGGATTTATTATGATCTATATATTTAATACACTTAGCCAGCATGTGTGTCCTGAATTTGGCGACGGAACTCTCTTGGCATTGGGCGAGAGTTTGAAAAAAAAAGATGGCGGAGGATGGTGGCGGCGGGCCGCAAAATGGGCTGAGGAGGCAGGCTTGGCTGGCCGCTGCCGGCAGGACGGCTGTCTTGGCCGTCCCAGGTAACGGGGAGGTGGCGGGGGCAGCAGCAGCAAAGCACAGCCTGTCCGCCAGGGGCAGGAGGCAGCGGCGGGATGGCAGGTCTGGCCGTCCTGAGTAAGGGGGAGGCAGCGGAAAAGCCTAGGCTGGGAGGAGGTGGTGGGATGGCAGGGCAGGCCCTCCCGGGTAAGGGAGATATGGCAGCAGCAGCTGTGTTGGGGCAGCTGCGTTGGGGAGGGGTGGGCCCGGCCATGGCAAGGAGGCAGCAGCAGCAAGGAGGTGGCAGCGGGCCCAACTGCCAAGGAGAGGAGGCGGCTGGGCCGCCAGGCCAGAAACCACAGTGGGGGGAGAAGCGGGCCGGGGGGGGAGGTGGGAGGCAGTGGGATGGACTGGCACTGGCCTGGGCGCCGCCAGAGGCGGGTGAGTGGTAACGGGTGGTGGGGCAGAGCCACCATGCCTGTTGCAGCCTGGGACAGGAGGGAAACGGGTCATGGGGCGCAGCCCCGGGAGGGAAACAGGTGGCGGGGCTTTCCTGTTCACGCCCGGGAGCAGGAATGGTGGTGGAGGGATCCTTTTTGGCTGCCTGCCAGGACTCTGTGCAGGTGAGGGGGAGGGGGAGAAATGGAAGGGGGAAGGTAAGAGAGTGTGGGGCTGGGCGGGGGGGGGAGGACAGACCGGGCAGGAGGGAGAGGGAGGGGGAAACAGCCGGCCCCAAGGAGCGCACAGATGCTCTGTGCGGGGTCGGCTAGTTATATTAAAACCAGTATATGATACTTGGATTCTCTGTTAATGCTCGCATATATTGTTGAATCCATATAGGTTTTGTTTTCTTTTGCAGCTTAGTACACTACTTTACTGTATTTCTAGGCCACTCTCGAGTTGATAAACTTGATAGGCATAGCCTAAGTATTATTAATTATTAAATATTACTACTACTTATGCACAATTAAGTTGCTTGCCACCTGAGTGGGTGGCGTAGCTGCTTTGCCTCTGTCCCCCTGCAAAGAAGCACAGAACGCAGGCGAAGCCTAATTGGCTGGCCTGCCTGTACGGGGGTGGGGCTAGGGTCCACCAGTCCGTCTCAGCGTCTCCAAGCTTCATTCCACTCATCGGAGGCACAGACAGGTACCCTCCCTCCCTTGGTACTGTCTGGGTGCAAGCTGGCCGGGCAGGAATTTGGGGGGCGCACACCTGATTGGCCTGTGGTGCGTGTCCTTTATCGCTTGCTCTGGACTGGACTGACATTAGTTAGGTAGTAACGCATTCCTTCATTGGTCACAATTTGGCAGGTACAGTGCGGTTTGGGATAACGTCTGAGGTCGGTGAGCACCTGTAGGTAAGCGTTTGGCTATAGCTCAGACAGGTCAACTTCCTAGAGGCTGGGCGGCTCAGGGAGGCCTGGCCTGGATCAATCTACTCTGTCAGGCTAAGCTCCCCGGAATGGCTAGACAGTGACTGGGGGGTGCTGCTATGGCAGAAGCCTGGCATTAGGCCGGCTAAGATGGGCAGCTCCTGCTCTAGAGCATTGGGGCTGCCTGGAGCCCTGGTGCATCCCCTAGGCTATAGGGGAGACATGCCCTGGTGGGGCATGCCTATAGATACAAACACTGTAGGGGTGGAGAGCCAATCCCTGCTCATTAATTAAGTTCTTCTGAGGTTTAAATAAATAAATTGTGGCCCTCGTTTACACCAGTACCTTTGTGTCTTGTGTCTTCTTGGGGTATGGGGCAATCAACTTATGCACAGTATTACTACAACTTATGCACATGGCTTTATTATGATTATATTAAAATAACATATAATATTTTGTGATTATTATAAAAGGATACTTGGATTCTCTGTACTTAGCAGCAGAAAGATTAGAGGCACTCCCAGCTTACCTGTTCTGTTAAGAACTTCCAGTGCCAGTTGACTTGGGCTGCTGCACACAGATCTTTGGGGCTGAGAAAGGAAAATATGTACAGTGATATGAAACGTGGCAGCAAGCTGGTAAAGTCCACTTTGGTCACTGGGATATTTTCAACAAACCACGTCTCAGCAAACCTGTGAAATAGACGAGAGAAACAAGTTGACCCCAAGCATCAACATTTATTATGCTTTTATTGAAGTTCTGCTTGTTGACCAGCTGCTTGCCCTCTTTCAGGAACTATAATACTTAGTGTTTGTAGTCACACTTTCAAGGGTTCAAAATGTTTTACATGTACTGTCTTGTAATCCTTACAGCGAGCCTGTAAGGATTGCAAATGTGGGGTCTGTGTGCACAAGGGAGAGGCTTACCTAAGGCTGCCTAGTGGGTTCATGACCAAGGTGAGATCCAAACAAGTGACTTCCTGATTAGTCTCCTAGCCACTATGCTACACCAACTCTCATAACCAGGAACAAAAATCCGAAAGGATTATCCTCAGGGGGCCCACAAGGTTCCCTATGACTGTGATGTTACAAGTTACATCAATCAGCTTGAAACGCTTCTATTTTACTATGCACTGACTCTTCCCATGGAAGCCCACAGCAGTTTATCTACATGTTCTTCTCACACTCCTCACAAAGCTTGCAGGAAGACGTTGAGAAAAGAAGAGGCTGCTAGCAACCTTCCCTGAACCCCCAAGTACTTTCAAACCTTGCATGCATTGATTCTGAAAAGAGCCTGCCCTCACTAGGAGCATGGGCAAGGCAGCATTTTGCACTTTGCCGTCAGGTGCCAAAATAACTTGGGCCGCCCCTAGAAAGCTTTCTGTGCAATTGTCTCCCCCTTGTGTGCAAATGGAAAGGGAAGAGATGGAGAGCAAGTGGGGAGAAGGCACTCTACTCCATTGCTCCCTCTTGCCATTACAAGTGCATGGAGTGGGGGAAGACAAAGGCTCAACCATGGAACAGACAGTGATGGGGAGTGACTGCCAGCCTAGTGCATGCTTCCTTGCCACCATCTCCTCGCCACCATCTTTGTGTAAATTAGGATGGTGGAGCAGGCAGCAAGTGCCTCCTGTGCCCAGTGCTAGCAATGCTGATGGGACAACTCTCTCAACTTATGTGACTACTCTAGAATGACAACCCTAGCAACATGTGGAAAAAAACCAGACTGAACAAGGCATCCCCAGTAGGAAAAATAGGGACAAGTTTACCAGGCAGATTCCAGAAAAGAGAGACTGTTCCTGGTAAACAGGAGCAGTTGGAGCCTATGTGAACACCAGCTGATTACCACATTGGACCCTGAAGAGATACAAGTGAATTTGCTTGGGTTACAGAGTCATTTGTAAGAGTGGTATCCTTATGTAATCTACTTCCCTTTAAAGAAAAACCAAGAAGACACCATAGGAAAGAACTTGTGACTCACTTACTTCAATTGTGACTTATTGCATTTCATCAGTATCCAGTGGAGGAACTGCTTGCGCTGCTTATCCGTCCAAAGGTCAAACCAGTGGCTTATAAGCCTGACTCTTTCTTGAAAAAGCTAAACAGAAACAGCAGGTTTCTCTCAGAGCACAATTCAGCAATACACTAAGAGGCTGTTCTCACACGCGCCCTAACCCAGGATAGGGAAGTCCAGCCTAGGTTAGGCTGTATGAGAGAAACGGCAGGGCAGGGTCATTTTAACCCGGCTTTTAGCCAGGATAAATGGCTTGAGTGAGTGCTGAACTGGTGTGCCAGGATCATGTGTTCACTAGGGCTACATTCCGCCCCAGCAGACACAGAGACAGGCACCTAGAGCTAAGAGCAGGGGCGGAGCCACCACTGGGCAAACGGATTCAAAGACCCCGGGCCGGTGGCAAATCAGGGCCCGCGAGAGCAGCCTCACCACGCCCCCCGTGTCTGACGTCAGATGCGGGGGTGGTAGTTTAGCTCCTGAGCGGGGGCCGCGCGGCCCCTTCAGGAGCTAAGACTGGTGCTGCATTCTCAACGCAGCCCAGAAGCAGCTCTTCCCTGCAGGGAAGAGCCGCTCCTGGGCTGCGCTGTGAACGCAGCACCAGGCTTCATCTAACTGCCGAAGGGGCCGCGCGGCCCCTTCAGCAGTTAAACTGCTGCAGCTTAATCTGATCCCGAACGGAGCCTCAAGGCTCCGTTCAGGAGCCAGACCACGCCCCCATGTCTGATGTCAGATGTGGGGGCGTGGCTATCCCCTGCGTCTGATGTCAGATGCAGGGGGCGGGGCTATTGGAGCACCTGCCGCAGCTGCACACAGGCCACTGGTAGGCTAGCTACGCCCCTGGCTAAGAGCACCTGTCTCCTGGGGGAATCTCCCAATACACCACACATGTTATGCAGTACA
The DNA here is from genome assembly GCF_027244095.1 of Hemicordylus capensis. Classification (NCBI taxonomy): domain Eukaryota; kingdom Metazoa; phylum Chordata; class Lepidosauria; order Squamata; family Cordylidae; genus Hemicordylus; species Hemicordylus capensis. The sequence continues at coordinate 353,310,285 of NC_069657.1, read as the reverse complement.
TTGTGGCATCGTTCTGGTCTTCAGAGTCCCAGGAGCATGTACTTGCTCCCAGCAACATTTCAGCACTGGTCTGGCGGGGTGTGGTGGGAAGGTGAGTTGGACCAGCCTTTCCCTCCATCCATCCCCGCCACCTGCCCAGTCATGTGAATGGCCCATAAGGGTATTCTCACACACAGCCTAACCCAGACTAGACCAGCCCAGCCTGGGTTGAGCTGTGTATGTGAAGTGCTGGAAGCGAAATCACTTCCAGTGCTACCCCTATGCCAAGCCCCACTTCTTAACCTGGAGTTTAGCCGAGGTTAAGCAAACCTATGGTTCACTTAACCTTGGCTGGCAGTTGCCGCTGGGTTAAACAGCTTCCCCCTCGCCTGCCACCATCTATGGCAGTGAGCCAGGGGGGAAAGAGCAGCATGTGCATGCACTGGGGCACCCTGGGATGTGGGAGGCAGATATCCTCTTACTCCCAGCATTTCTCTTTGTTGCACCACTGCTCATGTGAGCACGCGATGCAGCAGAGAAGACAGTGGACACTCATCTGCTAGGGAAGGCAGGCAAGCTCCTGCCTTTCCCGCAGCCAACCCACCCTCTCTGGCAAAGTCATGTGCATGACCTCACAGACTAGGCTCTTCCAGTATCTGGAACTGAAACCATTATTTTATGTTCTTGCTCTTAAAGTTCTCTCTCCAGTGCCAGAACAGATGCTGGATAGCCTGATGGTCCTCTAAAATGGCTAGGTCACATTCCATTTTTCACACATTTTAAACCTGCTCCAGGAAGTTGCAGCTTATAACTCAGAATGCTGAAGACCCCTTATTTTAGATGTCACTGTCATTAAATCTAACCTTTCAGTCCTCTTTTCTCCTCTGAAGACTGTAATCACAGAAGTAAGCCATGAACTCATGATTGAACTCAGTGGGAAGAACTTCTGAACAAACATGATTGGATAAGAAGAGTGCCACCTCCTAACAAAACCAAGCTTTAAGACCAGATGTATGGTACCAGATTGACTGTTAAATTCTAGGTCAGCAATTTCACAGTAGAGCCTCTCTATGTTTTTTCACTGAGGTGTGGCAATTTTAGGATCAGCAGCACTGTCTTGGCATGTCCTTCTGAATGATGCTATTTTTAACACCAGATTTATGTGCACATTGTCTTGTATTCCAACAACAGACTTCAAAGAAAAGCCGCAGTGTGAAATTGCTAAACTAGGTATTACAACCAATTTGCATTCTATTCAGTTTGGACTTCACTGGCACTCTGGTGCCAACTCTACAGGTGTTCAATTGGCATAGCATAGCTAGAAAGATAAGTCTGTCACAATTACTGCTGTTGTGAGGTCAGTCTGTTCTCATCTTGTCTAACCCTTCAATTTCATGGCTTGTTGGTCCCACTATTCCACCCCATCCCCTCAAAACCCTTATGTATATATCTGCCAAGTGTGGACAAGACTTCATGCATGTGACAATAGACTCTAGTCCAAAAAGCTCATGCCACATACATAGCAGCCATTAAAGCATCTTTAACACAAGACTGCTATTTCTGCCACAACAGAATAGCATGGCTACTTTTCGGGGGGGGGGGGAATAAAATTATATTGCACACACAAACTCAGCAGTCAGGATTTTCTTTCCATCACTTTCTTGCTTCATCTCCACTACCCTATTTGAACCAGCCCAGCTTCTTAAAAAATTTCCTCATTAGGTGAGTGATCCTTCAACTGTTAATGTTTTCTGAAACTATGCAGTGTTTCCCAGGGCACTTATCTTTTAACCCTTAAATATAGACTGTTTCCCCCCTATATATCCCTTACATAGGAAGCTGCCATATACTGAGTCAGACCATTGGTCTATCTAGCTCAGTATTGTCTTCACAGACTGGCAGCGGCTTCTCCAAGGTTGCAGGCAGGAATCTCTCTCAGCCCTATCTTGGAGAAGCCAGGGTGGGAACCTGGAACCTAGATGCTCTTCTCAGAGCAGTTCCATCCTGAGGGGAATATCTTACAGTGCTCACACTTCTAGTCTCCCTTTCATATGCAATCAGGGCGGACCCTGCTTAGCTAAGGGGACAAGTCATGCTTGCTACCACAAGACCAGCTCTCCTTTGGGAATCTCAAAGAAGTGCATCTCCCACACAAGAACAGAGTCCTGACAAAGTCTTCTCAGTGTTTCTTTTCCCACTGCCTCAAAAGCAAGCAATTAGCCTCTTTCCCAACAGTTCTAAGGAGGTCATACACCACACTGACATTGGGCATTACAATATTTCCTTTGAGAGTGTATCTACACTTGAACAATTTGTGGTTCTCAGACCAATAAACATAACAAGTCAAGGACAACTATGTGTGGCCACACTTCCCGTAATCCTAGAGTGTTGGAGACATCATTATGCTATGATGGGAAGTGATCCACGCTACACATGCATTCTCTAAGTATTTTCAGTGAGACCAAGCCATCCTGATTTATGATGGCTAACTTGCATCCTTTGGGTTTCTGATGTGGTTGCCTAAATTCAGGGGCTGTCAATCCTGATTCATACTGTGAACAGTGTTTTCTAATTGCTGGCAAAGGCAACAAGCTTCACAATTCAGATGCTGAAATAAAAGTTTTTTTAAAAGAAAAAACTCACTTCAATAAAAGCATATATTCATTGTTTCTTTTTCCTCCAACAAAGGCTAAGCACATACCAGAGGAGTTTCCCTTCCTCCTACCCTATATATGAGTTATAGACTAAGGAAAAAAATAATCATGATATCCCAAAATTTCAGTCTTAATTAAAAGAAAATGGATATAGTTTGATCAAATAGAAAGGCACCATCGAGGGATAATTATAGCAACATCTGTCTTAGGTTTGCATTAACTCACTTCTATTTGGCATCAGGTCAGGTTGCTGAATTTCATGCAGTGCACAAACTATTGGAACTTGAAGAGGCTCAGAATTATTCCAGAATCCACTATATGTGGATGTGCTAACTCTCAAAAGGATGATATGCTGCATTACTTTTTAAATTGTAAGTTCTTGCCTGAATACAGGGATACTGCTACACCAGCGTGGTGTAGTGGTTAGAGTGATGGACTAGGACCAGGGAGACCCAAGTTCAAATCCCCATTCAGCTATGATACTTGCTGGGTGACTCTGGGCCAGTCACTTCTCTCTCAGCCTAACCTACTTCACAGGGTTGTTTTGAGGAGAAACTTAAGTATGTAGTACACCTCTCTGGACTCCTTGGAGGAAAAGCAGGATATAAAATAAAATAAAAATAATTAAATAATAAAAAGTTGAAGAAAACTCTCCTGGCTACCTGGCATTGATAATAATGTAGTTATTTTAACCTTTTTTTTTTAATTTTTGTTTACTTTGCTTTTAGTTCTTGTAACTTTTTTTTTTTGAACTGACCAATGGTCATGCAATAAATGTGTAATTAACTATAGGCACGTGACCATCTCTTCCAGAATCTGAACTATAGTCTGTGCTCACATGGGACAGAATTTTAGTTGAGAGAACAAACATACTTGCACTTCAGTATAACGAATGGCTTCCAGATGCCCTGCTCCCGGCTGCCCACCCCTCTTTAAAAGTTGTGGGGAATTCTACAATTCTAGAGCAGGAATAAAACAATACTTTGCTAATATTTCATACTGAAAATAATCAAGATTTCCATTAAACCAATTTTTGCAATAGGGAAGAGCAGCTCAAGAGAAATTTACCATGCCATATAATGGCCACATAACTGACAGCATTGTATCACTAGCCTACACTCATTTTCACAAGTTCTAAGTACTGATGATACAAAGTAGGTTTATGTTATGATGTAGATACCATAGGCCGGGAGTTCCCAACCTGTTGTACTCCAGATATTGCTTAAATACAATACCCATCATGCCCAACCACAATAAATTGTAGCCGGAATTATGGGAGTTGTAGTTCAGCAACATCTGAAGTACCACAGGTTCAAACTCCTGCCATAGGCTAATTATGCCTCAGACGAATGCTGATCTGCAGGTGCCATGATTGCAGGTATGTCCTAAGTTGGTGAGTGCCAAAATAGGGCAGTCAGCATTTGCAACAAAGCTTGACACCTCCTTACTTGAGGCCAAGCAGGGATGGGGCATGGATAGAACTTCTGTCACATCAAATTATGAGGGCTGAGGGCACCAACTGGCATGCACAACTGGGCTGCTGTGACACTATCATATGGAAGTAGGATTACATAGGAAGCTGCCTTTTACCAAGTCAGGCCATTGTTTCATTTAGCTCAGTATTGTCTACACTGACTGGCATCAGCTTTTCAGAAGAGCTTTTCACAGTCCTACGTGGAAATGCCAGGAATTGAAACTGGAACCTTCTGCATGAAAAGCATGTGCTTCTTCACGTAATTATGGCCTTTCTCCAAGTATTTGTTTATTTTGCCACCATGTGCGTATTCTCTGTTTAAAATACAATTACATATGATCAATACATAATGCAGGGAAAGCATTAGGGGACTCCTCTGGAGGAAAGAAACCTTAGGATACAACTCTATGTGGCTATTCACACGATAGCAGAAAATCAAGCTAGCCTCTGCTAGCCCGATTTTCTGCAATCGTGTGAAACACTGGGCGTGGCTGCGAGCCCGGTGGTTATAGAGTGGGTAACCCACTCAAGTACCCCTCCCCTAAAACCAGGTTTGCGGAGCGAGCGCTCTGCAAACCCATTTTTTTTTAAATCCTGAGTAGCTGCGGTGCAGCTCCGCAGCGCGGCTACTCACAAGGAGACCGCCGGAGGGGAGGCAAAAAGCCGCCTACCGGCTCCGGGGGTCTCACCAGCATGCCCTGCGCGCTCGCACAGGTCATGCTGGAGCTTTTGGAGGCCGATTGGCCCCCGCTCTCCCCAGCCCCCGCCGGCTCCATCATGGAGCCGGCAGTCCTGTGGGCGGCCGATCTGGCCGCCCAGGGCTCCCACTGTGATCGTCTGTGGGGAGAGTGGGCTTAGTCCGTTCTCTCCACTCAGCTCACCAAACCAGGTCTCACTGATCATGAGACCCGGCTCTATGTAAGCTATATAAGGAGTGATCAAGATGTGGGGCAAAGAGCACATGGATTTAAGCATATTACTGGATGTCAACAAACATTATCTTACCTGCTTGTTAAGATATTTATTTTCAATTGGTGTCCAAGCACTGAAGCGCAAAGGCATGATTTCTGTAGTCAGATTTTGCTTGGGATTCATTGTGTTTCCTGCAAGGAGCCCTAAGCTCTCCAAATGCCACTGTTTAACACCATGTGGTGTGTGTGCTATGGAAACTGTAGTCATTGTGGAAGCTTCCTCAGTCAATATTTCTGTTATACACAAGTTTCCTCAGTCAATGAGTCAGTTACACTTTCAGCACGCTCCTGTTAGAGGTCTCCTGGAATCAGAAGAGAGGTGTGACTCTTTCCTGGAGAGTAAGCTTTGGGTTTAGAATTTAATATGGATATGCATCCAAATCACAATAGTCCTAGAGAACATAGGACTGTACATACAGAATTGGACTGTACATTCTATTTTACTGGCCTATTGGCTCGCAGATTCTCCTACTCTTGCTCCTTTGTCATGTATATATTTTTAAATAGACAGTTTATATCAGTGAGGTACTTCATACATGCAGTCAAAGGATGGGAAGGCAAGCAGAGTGAACAGCAAAGTTGTGATGCAGCAGGACCAAGGCTTGGATTGAAATGCAGCAAACTAAGTTGGTGGGTTTAAAAAGCTTTTGAAAGTAGAACATACTGTACTATGAACTATCTCCAGGGTAAGCATATGAGCACATTATCTTCCATATTCTGTCTTGTATTAAGTGTCACTGCTTTCCTCTACCTTTTTAATGTTTTTAATTGAGAGAGCCTGCGTGGTATAGTGGTTAGAGTGCTGGACTAGGACCGGGGAGATGAGTTCAAATCCCCATTCAGCCATGATACTTGCTGGGTGACTCTGGGCCAGTCACTTCTCTCTCAGCCTAACCTACTTCACAGGGTTGTTGTGAGGAGAAACTTAAGTATGTAGTACACCACTCTGTGCTTCTTGGAGGAAGAGCGGGATAGAAAATGTAATAATAATAACAACAACAGCCAGGACACAAAACCTCTTTGGGTTGCGGGAGCAGTTATTCAGTGCTTCGTCAATTAATATTATTTGCTGTAATTTGGCAGAAAGATTAGAAACTATGGTAGTGAGATACATCTGTTCAAACATGTCATAGAAATGAATGCTAACGGTCTTTCTTGAAGCTATGAAGTCGCAGTTGTGTTTTGTGAAACTAGGTTTATATGCTCAAGAGTCGTTGCTTACATCTATCAGCACATTTTGTTAATTGCCTCAACAGGCTTTTACCTGAAGAGTAGGATAGAAATATTGTAAATCAATCACATTTACATTTAAAAGCTAGCACATTTTCTCACCTCAGAAGTTATTTCCATCACACCTCTCAAATTTGTCCATTATTAACCTCCAAATAACTTTGCCAATTATCCTTGGAATTAGGATTATTACAGTGAAATCATGCAAAGCATACAATTAATCTTGATTCACTCTTCTTCTGGAGCCAACCATGTTTCAGTCAGCTGAGTCTAAGGAAGGGTTAGAAAATATCGACTCTTGCACTTCCTAGAACAGTGATACAAATTCAAACAAGCAATGTTTGTATTATCACCCCTGCCCAATTTTTAAAAAATAAGTTGTCAGAAGAATGTTGGTTACTTTACCTCAAGGGAAGAGAGTTCTGTTTTCCTCTCTGAGAGACCACTAGAGCTCTGCTGAGAGCTAGAACTGCAGCAGGATTGGCTGAAGGTCAACACTTCCCTGCATCTCCATAGAAACCAAACTGCACAACAAAATGCACTCTCGGCTTACAGCCAAAGCTGGCGGAGGCAGGACTGATTTGAAAGGGGGGGGGGGGCTAATTCCAATGATGCTTACACTGGAACAGTCCCTTGGATTTCAGTGGCTGAGTAGCATGGTTGCCAGTCAGCTACACTTCTTTGCCACTTTTTTGCTTGCAGGGCTCCCATGCATTTAACAAAAATCAGCAGGTGAAGCCTTTTCTGAAGTTCAGTGATAGATCGCCTGTTGATTTCAATCTGGTATTGAAATCTGCAACTGCTAAAGGCACGGGAGAACTGCACAGGGCAGGGGAGGAAACGGGTGACAACCAGTGCTTCTTGCAACAGGGATTCCCAGATGTTGTTGACTACAACTCCCATAATCCCCAGCTAAAGACAACTGTAACTGGGAATTCTAGTAAACATCTGGGAATCCCTATTACAGATAACATTGGTGATAACTCTTAGATTTACTGCCCACAGCCAACCGAAATGTAAACAGTGGCATGGACTTAGTAGAATATGACTGAAGACATGAATATGCTCCATTGCAATACTGTGAAGCAGCCTGTAGTTTGCTGCAACAATAATTCACTCTTGAAGGATGAGATACAAGAAAGCAGCTACCAAGTTAAGAGCATTGCCTTGGATCCAAAGAACCCCTTGAGAAAACTGAAATCAGAAGACCTTCATGCAGGAAGGTTTCATGTACACTTAGCCGTAGCTACATCACATGCCATTCTGGAAAGTTGCCTGACCTTCAGTAGTGGCATTTTGGGGGTTGCAAAGAGATGTAGCAGGAAAGAAGGGCACAAAATTAAAACTTTTAGATTTGTCTTTTTATATTCCATTTTAATCCTTATTGTGTAGTTTTTATGGTCTTATATTGTTTTAAATGTTTTGTAAACAGCCTTGAGATTATTTTAATGAGGTTGTATAAAAATTTAACAATAAATAAATAAACAAACATCCAGTGCTGCAGCACAAACACCTCATCAGTATTCTCAGCAAAACAAGAAGTACTACAAAAAAGGTCACCACAGAGAATTTTGCCACACGGAATCAATACTGTGTAGAATAGTTCTTGACTATATGCACATCTGCTGAACTATCCTTGCAATATCATAGTTTGCATAGGTCAAAACAGGTGTCAGACTAATTTGCTGTGCCTGTAATCAATATTGCCCTGAAATAATTCAGACCAAAGATGGACACAGAAATATTAGATCTGAGAGCTAACAAACAAAATCTAGAGCATAGGACAATTGATGATGCAGCTTTTCTTTCATGCATGCAAATGACATTGTTTTAGACCTCTTATAGGATTATAGTAATTATAAACAGGTTTGTGTAAACTGTGCATAGTATACACTATCTAATATTAATAATGGCCCACCTTGCAGGATTGCTGTGATTACTAAAATATGTGAGAAACTTTTTGGATACATAGGAAAGCACTATTTCTAATAAACGTTTAAACTTTTACTGGTTGTCCTAACAGAGGTATCTTTGCTATGAGAGCCTTTGGCATGTTTAAACAAACACACACTATAAAACCCCAGAACAAAGAAATCAGCCCTAATGGACCTATTCCTTTTCCTCCCCTTTTAGTTAAATATTTAATATATATTTAACCCGATAAAAACAATTGCCTAAAAGGACCAGTGACACCTAGATTCAGGGGATGAAAATCAACCACCACGAGAACTTGTAAAAGATTTAGGAAGTATTATTTAAGGAATGTTGAGGTCACTTTTCATATTCCAGTAGTTCTGAACTTTGATTAGACCCTCCTGAGACTCAGAAATTGCAGTTACTCACAACCAAGTCTTTCTGCAATAACAAATGTCCATCATCATTACTCTATGTTGTCCTAAAGAGGGAGCTTATTTGACTTGTTTTCCCCCATACCAGGAGACACGACATTACTTTTGTATCGGACTTAACTCAGCATTTCTCCAATAATGTGGACTATATTATGCTTCGTTGACAGCAGGCACACCCTGTATGAAGCCTCAAGAGTATCTGCATTTCACCACCCATTGCAACCAACTGCATTGTTTTCTCAGCCCTGTGAAACATTCTATCTTTTCTGGAAAAAAATCCAATCAGCTTGTTGCTGAACTCCTGGTGTTTGGTTTCAAAGTCTCACTTGAGATTAGATGGTTCCATGAGATCAGTTGTCAAAATCTTATAGCAGAGAACACATTGAGGTTTAGGTTCAAGTTTATCAGCCGTCCACAAAAATTCTAGCTCTAAGGATTCTTTGGCATATCGCCTTATTTTCTTTCCTTTGTGGTCTTTCACTTTGTTTCATGGCTATTCACCAGTGGCCAAATTTCTCACTTGCTTCACAAAATCTCAGTTCCCAAAGGCTTCTACGCTTGTCACAAGACTCCCAGCACTTTGCTTTTCACATTGTTGGTTGGATTTCTGTGTTTGAGACACTTCACAACAACTTTCACCAAGACACAATCCACTACTTACTGCCAGGTTTTCATCACTCATTTAACTGTATTTACACTTCAGTATGGCTGTTTTAAGTCAATACTCCATCTTGCAATCTCAGTTTGATTCAAACACTCAATAAAACAAGGCAGCCTCTCCCAAAGCAAACTAAGATACATGACGATAACAACAAGGCCAGACCAGTCAAGACTGGCTTTGTTTCCCCCCTTCATTCCCTCTGCACTATGGCTCACTCACACCTTCCTTCCTTCCTATGATGTATAAGCACTAGCGCTACTAAGTGGTACTATGAAATGAGACTGAGGTTGTGACCAGGAAATAGAAGCACTTGATGCTTCATTTTAATATATAGCCAACAGGCAAAGAGAGGCCAGGAATAGAAAGTTGCTGGTCTACAGGGAATTACAAAATACCACTAGGAAAGCCCTGAAGTACCCTGAAGGTACATAAACCACAGTTTGGGAATCACTGACATGTAATGGCAATAACCATCTTCAAAAAATAGCCAGAGACTATCTTGGACTAGAGTGGGGTTCCCAACCTGTGGTCTTCCAGATGTTGATGAATTACAACTTCCATCATCCTCAGCTACAATTTATTGTGGCTGGGGATGATGGGAGTTGTAGTTCAGCAACATCTGGAGTACCACAGATTGGGGACCCCTGTACTCTAGAGCAAAGCACCTGGTATCTGTATTTTGAAGTTCCACTCTGCCAATCATCTGAAAATAGTGTTAGTCACCACAGTGGAAGCCAAATTAGATAAAGTGCTAATAAATGGGCAATTCTGGGATGCTCTGCCTCCCTCTGCTCTCTACACTTTCATTCTGGAAGCATACTCCTGCGCTTTCATACTGGAAGCAAGAGACCAATGTTGGATAATGTTTTTAAGTAGTGATCTACTTTTGAATTGAAAAAAGTGTAAAACAAACAAATCCAGTAACACTGCATATCAGATCACACATTAAATTGCAATGCTAATTGTAATGATACTTTTTGCAATTAAATTGCAATGCTAATTGTAGTGATAATTCCTAAAAAAAAAAAAGAACCAATAATCGTATACATAGTTTCATATAGGAATATAATACACATAGACCTTAAAAGAAATTATTTTATTGCCAACATAAATTAAACACTAATTTAATAGCCTAACTGGTCAATTAATCACACCAAACTGATTGTCTACATTGAGGAAAAGAAGGCAACTATATTACAATCTGTTACTAACTTAAAGCTGAATATGTTATATTTGAACTTATTTTTAAATAAAATCCCAACTGATCTGAACACTGAGCATTAAACTGCATCTTCAAGTTTTTCCAATATTTCAGGTTGAATAAGGCAATATACTACAAAGCATAGCAGCAAGATATGGTCAATTAGTACCTAAACTCCAACCCTGATATAGTTGCAGCACTCATATCCACTAAGAGGAATGTGTGAACATTTTCACTTGCACTTTAATACTTTGCTGCAGAAGCAAGAAAAAGTCCATTGCAAATGAAGAAGACACCCTGGGTTGAAAGGAAACAAAACAAACACAACCCACAAACAAAGACTGCAATTTTAGCTTGTGCTGGTATTTGGAACATCCTGAGCATCTGCTAAATGAAGTTTTTGTCTGAAACAAACAGTTAAGGAATTATGTTTCATAGGATTGAAATATAAAAGATTCCTTACATTTTTTCTTGTGTATCTGTCTAGGAGCAGTTAGATATGATAGTAGTTGGACAAGGAGGGTCCAGAAAGATATTGGGGAAATATAGCCTTCATGACTTGTTTTTTGTTGTGGTTAAATTGCATTTAACCAGGATATCCTGGTTAATATGTGTTTTAGCCACAGCAGTTTGACCAGGATTGCCCAGGAAATCTGCCTTTTCACAACCAATTCCATAGGACTGCAGTCCTGGTTAACTCTTTAAGCAACATTGTCATTCCCCTTTTAATATTTTCTACACATCTAACTACTGAAGATGATTCTCTTCCTACAGTAACTAAATATTACAGTTTTCTTACAGCTGTTATTTCCATGATTTTTATGGTAAATGTCAAACTATGGCAAAATGATGGGGGGGTGTACACTGAGGAGAAGCAGTGATATCTTTTGTTTCTGCACAGAGATCATTTTTCAGTCTTGCTCCTCAGCTAGGAATAACCCACTCTTCCCCAAGCTATATGACAATTTGTTCTCAACATCCATTGCCATCATCTTGAAAATCCTCAACAGAGTCCACAGATGAACATAGGAAGCTGCCATATACTGAGTCGGACTATAGGTACATCTCGCTCAGTATTGTCTACACAGACTGGCAGCGGCTTCTCCCAAGGTTGCAGGCAGGAATCTCTCTTATGCCTATCTTGGAGGTGCCAGGGAAGGAACATGGAGCCTAGCTGCTCTTCCCAGAGCGGCTCCATCCCCTAAGGGGGATATCTTACAGAGCTCACACTTCTAGTCTCCCTTTCGTATGCAACCAGGGTGTATCCTGCTTAGCTTAAGGGGACAAGTCATGCTTGCTACCCCAAGACTAGCTCTCTTCCCACACTGAACCCCTCACTTTAAGAATAACTAATGCAATATTATTTGTGGGTGTTTTTTTAAAGACTTCAGATTCACAGGCTGGAAAAAAACATTAAAAGCACTTATGCAGCTGAACATCTGCAGAGTTGTTAAAATGATGCAAAACTGTAGAGTCTGTATGAAGTGAGATGTACCATTTGTGCAAATAACACCCTTTTTTCCAGGACCGGGCATTTCACAAAAAGGATACATAGAAGAATTCAGTTCTTCCAGCTGCAACGCAAGGGAATAGAGAGAGTTGCACTTAGAATATTACTGATAAATTGTTTCGGCTATTAATTTTCGATGACAGCTATTTAACGATCACAGTAGAACTAAACTCAGATTTGTAATAATTAAAGCTTAATCAGCTTTACTGTACAATTTCAGAATTTGAGCAGAGGAATTCTGAAATTGTACAGTAAAGCTGATTAAGTATAGTTTTGACCAAACTACTACTTTAATTCAAATCAGCAATGGAGTGTTTCCCACAACTGGTCAAACATTAATGACTCTGGACCCAGTTTTACAGCTCTGTTAGATTAAGGAGCAGTAGTTTAAGGGCTTCTGCACAAATATCCAGCAGTACGTAGCAACTGCTCTCTTCTTTGTTCATACTTACATCTGAGAGCAGTCTGTCCAGATTGGAGTCACTAGCTAATTTCCTCTTATCTTCAGGGAGTTCCTCCAATTCCCCATAAAGCTCCAGATTCAAGCGAGCCAGCTTCTCTTGCATCCCTCGTACATGTTCCATTTGCTCAATGGAACATTCATTACCTGCAGAGGTTTTATGTCAAAAGTCTGACAACAATACAAGCACAGCCACCTTTTCCACTTATGTCCATATAAATAAGATATCCCTTACCCAATAAATCAGAAAAACATAATGAGGAAATTATGTAACTGTGAAGTTGAATAAGGGTGTTAATTCAAGAAATGCCTTTTCATTTGCTCCTGTAATCCCCTGCTAACTGGGCAAAGAGGCACCTTTTACCATGGTGATTCTCTTTATTTAGCAGGGGGAGAGTAACTGGCCCTATCCACCCCCAGCACAGTACCTCCAATGATTGTTGCTGGTGTCTATCTTGTGTTTCTTTTTAGAATGTGAGCCCTTTGGGGACAGGGAGCCATCTTATTTGTTTGTTATTTCTCTTTGTAAACCACCCTGAGCCATTTTTGGAAGGGTGGTATAGAAATCAAATTAATAATATTATTATGCTGAATCTTTATATTTGTTACATTGCTAATGATTAGAATCTCAGACACAAAGGTCTTCTCAATTAGAGAATGTAAATACTGAATATTCATAACAGAGATATATAACAAGTTTACGCCATCACCAAGAGTTTGGTGTTCATTACAATTCCATCATTAGAAGCATACGCAGTCATCCAAACTTTTCTCCTAAACTTGTCTTTCCCTAGGTTTGACTAGCAGTCTTTCATAGATGATACCTTGTGCTTCTTTCACTGTTCCGTCATTCCTGCTTTCTAATTTCAGCATGTTTCACACAACAGTGAAAGACTCGCTGTGTCTTTGACAATTTCAAGTTCTTGATACCAGGACAATCCAGCAGAAGATCTCTTTGTAAGAAAGAGAGACTCACACCTGCTTCACACTTCATAAGAAGTTCCCACAGCAGCCAATCATAAGCCTTTGCAAAGCCCACAAAGAGATGGTGATATCCCATCTCCTGCTGTTGTTCCGATTAAAATGATATTGAAAGGCATTACTGACCCTGACCATCAAGACTCATAGCCATATGACAGCTATATTGTCATCCATATTCATGGATGACAGTATAGCTGTCATCCATGAATTTGTCCAATCTGTCTTGTAGGATCGTTTAACAGGAACTAAACAATGACAAGACGGCATCTAACAGCTAAGTTGAGTCACACATGCTGAGTCAGATATAGTTCTCTCCTATCCAAATTTTGTTTTCAATGCAGCTGCAGAGGCTATAATCTTAAACAGAAGACCCACTGGGACTTCTTGTGTGGGGGAGGGTGCAGTTCATAACCCTTTCCCTCCAGTAGTTCTTTCCTCACGGAAGAACACCCCAATTCAAGCTGTTCTCTCTCTCTGGGAAGTTAAGATACAGGTACCCAGTCTTTTAAGAGGCAAAGTGAACACTGAAAGGAACACAGCAAAGGTATAGAGATGGACTAAGCCACATTCTGAATGTCTGGAGAAGCTTTATGCTAGAAAAAAAGATTGCTAGGTTGTTATAGATCTATGCTGCATCTGCCAGTACTACCATGACCCCTACAGCAGAAACTCCCCATTCTGCCTTAAGAGAGGAATTTAGTAAAATATCTGCAACCTCATACTGGTGACATCAACGTTTGACAGAGGACAGCTCTTTAAACTGTATCATATTCTTATCATTCGTGCAAGAAATATCTATACTGAGAAGAAATATTTGTTTGGGTGGGGGAAAGGGCAGGTGACAGAAAAAATTACCAAATGCTTGAAGTTTGCCAGAGTGGAAATCATTCAGAAGACTCAGAAGTCCTTTCTCCATTTCTTGAACATCTGAGACATCTGTGAGAAATGAGTGCTGGATTGGAGCAGCCTGTGCCCCTTTGCTTTCTGTTCCTGGTGGTTTGGCTTTTTCTTTTGTGCCTCTGAGAATAGAATAGAATTTTCAACTATGATGAAGTCCATTTTCTGTTTTCAGTCTTGCTGTTAATTTGAATCATCATTATCATCATCTTTATTACAGTCACAGACCAGCATAAGATAGAGCAGTAGAGCATGGTTAAAATAAATTATGAAACCATAAAAACAACATTCTTTTAAATTTCTACTCTAATACTATAAAGCTATAATATAAAATACAAAACAGTGGTTAAAATAGAGTATACAAAGTATGACACCTAAATAGAAATGCTAATAATAATATTAAAAGGCTAATCTTAAAGAAAAGAGGATAGCTATAAAATTCCTAAATTCTGGGAATATAAAAAGTGGAATGTTTAAAATGCAAAAGCAGTGGTTAAAATAGAGTATATGAAGACAGTAGCAGCCAGATATAGACATGGTTTGAGCAGCTAGGGTACTTGTGAAATAAGGGAAATATGAGCTTATTCCAAATGTCTCTGTAAGAGGGGCAAAAAATGAGTACATGTTGTGTCATTTCTACCTCCCCAGTGCCACAGGGACGAAGTCTATCTGCAATTGGGATCTTTCTGAATTTGCCTTCCAGTACAGCAGAGGGAAGGGCATGACAAAGGCGAGGGTATAATACCTTCGGTGGCTTGGGATTTCTAGCTGTGACAGGTACATGGCAGGGGAAGCACAATAACTGAGCCTTTCCGAGGACAGGAAGGATGGAATCCTGCCTAGGTCAGCTTGGTGCTCCGTGTGCATTATCCTCGGTTTTATGACTGCTTTTGCCTGGTCACAGCCCATAGCAAGTAGGAGAGAGAAGACCCTTTTCCAGGAAGACTGAAAATTATCCTATTTTCAGAGGACCTAAGCCCCGAGGGTTGAGGGATAGTTAAGCAAAAGAGGTTAAGATTAGACAGCCACACTCTGGCCTCAAGTTAATTTGAATGAACATCATAATGACAGGCCTTAGAAAGAAAGCCATGATGGGGCAAAACAACATGTATGTTAACTCCATCATGTTATAAGCAAAACTAGTGTTCTCTTTAATGGTACATAGATTAAATGATGAAGCCAGTGATAGGACAATCAGATGATGCAAACAGCTTGTCCAGATGTTGGTTTCCATTACCAAGAGAAAATAATGTTTTACTTGGTATAATGAAGAAAGAGAGCTTGTGGCCAAGAAAGGATCTTTCCCAATCACTAAGTGGAGATACCACTTCAATGACAGGCATTCATTGAAATATGTTCAAAACCCTTACTTAATAGATGCATTTCATTTTTTTAATAATCTCATTGAGAAATACTACCCAAACTACTATGTGTATGATAAAAAAATTAAACAATCCATTTCTTCAGACCTCAAGAATTTTAAAACACACAGCTGCAATTTAATCAACCTGTGAATGAATATAAGAGATTTAATCATGAGCAATCATATGGATTTAATCATAACATATACAGAATTAGTTGGGGGTCAGGGACTACTGCCTTTTGTAATTATTAATCTCTTTAATTGAGTTTAGTTGCAGATTTAAGATTTTTCTACTTACTGAGGCATTTTAAAATTAATACAGTAGTATTATCCTGCTTTAGTGTTACTAATCCTATTCCTCTTTTTGTTCTGCTATTGTTTAACATTAAAAGCTTGTATATAATCTTGGGTTCTTTGCTACAGAATGACAACAGATAAACATATAAATAACATGTTTTTGATGACCTCTTCACTTGACCCCCACCAATTATATTGGCTTCAGTATAATTGCACTAGTATGGATAATCACAGAATCATCTCTTAGCATTTTCTTCCTACTTTAAAACTCTAAGGTTAGTGAACAGTACTTCAATGGCCACCTTTGATTGCCAACAGAAGATATGAGCACTTACTTTTTAAACTTTGTTCTCTGTAAAGTTGGCTGCGGTGCAGGATTTGAAAATGCTGTACTTTTACTAGCAGGCACAGAATTTTTCTTATTGTGGACAACCTGAGAGACGTGAGAAGTAGATGATTTTGGACTCCTCCTCTTGTTTTTTCTCTCTTCCATTTCCAGAGATTATTTGTTGCTACTATAGCTAATACCTTTCTATAATATGGAGAGAAAAAGATTCAATAATTGTCTGTGCCAACAAAAAGGAATGTTTTGTTAATATTATTTTGTCTAAGTAACATGGTAGATGAATTTTAATTTTTTAAAATATATTTGTGAGCTGCTCCAAGTTTGGAATCAGGATATACATCTAAATAGTGAATGAAAAACATGATTGATTGAAAAATGGCAGGAATACTTTAAGCCCACTTCATAGCAACTTGTGCCAAAGTGTTGGAAGTGAAGGACTTTGCGCTGTCTCTTGTCTCAAAGACAGTGGAGGACAGACTAGTGAGTCAGAGGGCTAGAGGGTCAAGACATTGGTCATCCCTTCTCTACTGCTCTGACACTATCTCTTTGGAATGTAGATTGCTACACTCAGGGACACTTCCTTCCTTCGCACTTCCTCTCCCTTCTCTTCCTGTTCCTACTACCTTGCAACATGCAAGCTCTCCTCTCTCCCTGCACCATGTGTGCAGAGATGCAGAATCCATCTGCATCCAGCTAGCTAGCTAGATTAGAGATCCTAACTCCTCACTTTCCTACCTAGAATGGAGTTCTTTAATAAATGCCATATATATTGATTTGAAACTTTGAACTGGCTCCAAGTAACTTTACTCTCAGCATACACGCATGCCTAACTAAATTCGGCTGTGTTGTGCCTCTGTGCACTCTGCTATAATGAAAAAGGGTTTCTCCTACCAGAGAGAATTCCCAACACAAAGCCTGCTTGATCAGTTGCCACATTAACCTCAACTCTATGTCCATTAACCTGAAAGTAATCCACAACATTCAAGGGGACTTGCTCCCAAGCTGTTGTATACAGAACTTGCAAATTGGCTGTAGCCTTTGGGCAGTTG
The DNA here is from genome assembly GCF_027244095.1 of Hemicordylus capensis. Classification (NCBI taxonomy): domain Eukaryota; kingdom Metazoa; phylum Chordata; class Lepidosauria; order Squamata; family Cordylidae; genus Hemicordylus; species Hemicordylus capensis. The sequence continues at coordinate 353,292,864 of NC_069657.1, read as the reverse complement.
AGCCTTTTAATGATTTAGTGGAAGTTGAACACACACACACACACATATATATTGACAGCATATCAGCCATAATTTTTAAATCAGAAAATGCTTAGTGATGCATTATAGTTGAAGTTGCATTATAGTTGAAGATGTGTCAATTTTTCAGTTGCATTATAGTTGAAGATATGTCAATTTTTCAGTGCTTAATAGCACACACAATTCTGAAGCAAAAATCTTCAAAGATGAAAACCTCAGATATTAATAACAGGATGGATTTCACAAGGAGCTCACTGCATAACTCTGGGCCAGTCACTTATCTCTCAGCCTAACCTACCTCACGGGGTAGTTGTGAGGATAAACATAACCATGTACTCTGGCCTTGGAAGACTCAGATAAAGGACGTATAAGTAAGTAAATATGCTAACACTGTATCTCTTAACAGGCGGTTTAAGATGCGACACTCACCCAGGAGTAAGCCCCACTGAACTCAACTAAAATTAATTCAGAGTAAACCTACATCAGGCTGCACATTAGCATTACAGAAAAAGCAAAAGGGCCATAAAAAAGGTAAAATGTCAAGTGACTAACAACACTCTCACTGTGCCTAATAGTTTTCCAGACTACCCTATGTATCTGACAAATGGGTTCTAGTCCACAAAAGCTTATGCCACAATGAACTTTTTGTTCTTTAAGGAGATATCAGACTCATGCATGCTTTTGCTACAAACTAACATTGCTATTTTTCTAAAGTTTGCCATGAGGACTAACAGGATCCATGATACCCTATTAGCATTGTGAGATATCGCAATACTGTGAGAAAAAGATTCCATTCTTACCAATATTCATTTCAAAAGCCATTGTTGCAAATAAAGATTTGAGAAAATGACAGCAGTGAGCTATTAAAGTGTGATGAAGGCTAGTTTGCTAGTACTATAAATCTAAAAGGATAAGGCTGAAAGCCACAAAAGAATTAGCCATAAAGACTACTGTATTTTTGCCAAGACATTGTATCTAATCTAAAACCGATATTTTGCTAGAAAAGACAGCATTATTTCCTTTAAGAATATGGCTGATACATCGGATGAAAAACAGAGAACATTCAAACTTTCTCCGCTGTTTCTAAAAGTAAATGCTGATTTCCTGACGTAGTATAGTTATTTGATTAGCACTTACAGTAATGGAAGGAGAACTGGAACTATGCCGCACCCCTGGCATTCTTCCCAAATAAAATCTGACTGAGAAACCAACGGAGATCTCGATCACTTTCTTGCCAACTTACCCTTACCTGTCGCTTCGCATTTCTCTGACTTGCACAAGCGCAAACTAGTGTTTACGGAACTAAGACGTCGCCTCATCACATGATACTGTGAAATCTGCATGACATGAGAGCGTGTCCATATCACGTGATAGGCGGGAAGTTGTTTTGCATTGTGGGAATCGTAGTGCTAAGAGATCTAAAAAGTCGAGTTGAAAACAGATTATCCCGAAGAGAATCTATCTATGTAGTCACTAAGAGTCGGCATCGGCTTGACGGCACTTAATCAAAACAAGGGAAATAGAACTCCCAAAATCCATTGCGGCAAGGCGGGGGACGATTGGAGAGAAGCATAGGAAGCCAGGCAAGTGGGAGGATGAATCAAGCATAGACTTTATATAGAGACTCAAGCAGAAGATCTGACTTCCGGGTTCCTTGACGAAAGAATTGTTCGTCTGTCGGGGTAGAAGAAATGCTTTCGGAAAACAAGGGAGAAATCTCAGATTTTAGTGTAACTGCAGCTGAGTCGCAACGCGTCTCCTGCCTCACTCACACCTCGCTCAAAAAAAGTAGCAGCAAAGATAAAAGTTCCTCTTCTTTCTAACATAGTTCCATTTCATTTTAAAGGTAGTATTTTAGAAAAGCGCTTCAACAATTAAAAGCTCATCGTGTCTCGTCTCTATGTAGTCAAGACTTCTGCATGCAAATGAACGCTCGATTTGAGCTCAGAGGGACTCAAAGGCAACTATCTATCTATCTAATTCTCTTAAAATCTACCGTCACTAATCCCATGTGTCGCAGCTCTCGCGAGAGCAAATACCTGGGGATAGCGAAGGGAATGGGAGACATTGGTGATGGCACAGGCTGGCCTAGCCCAGCTGCCAGCTGGTCAGAGGAGGTGGTGGCAGGCCGGCTTGGCCTGGCCGCCGGGAGGAAAAGGCAGCGGGGGGCGGCTGGCCTGGCCCAGCCACCTGCCGGGAGGAGGAGGCAGGAGAAGGTGGCAGGCCGTCCTGGGCTGGCTGCCAGGACGAAGGGGTGGAAGGAGGTGGCGGGCCAGCTTTTCAGTCTGCCTGCAACCCAGAAAGTGTGTGTGTGTGGGGGGGGGGAGAAGCGGGGGAAGGGGAGGGAGAGCGGCCGGCCAGCCAGCCAGAAAGCTGGCCATGCCTATGTGGTGGTGGTAGTGGGGACAGTGGTGGTGGGTGAGCTGGCCAGAGGCACAGATGCTCTGCGCCCAGCCCAGCTAGTTTAGAAGAAACTTTGCTGTGAAGTATGTTTTCATTGGAGGATGTTTGGCTAGAAATCCAAATCAGCCTCCGACTCACACCTCAAGCTGCAATGTTAACAGTAAGTAAAGTAAAGTGTGCCGTCAAGTCAATTTTGACTCCTGGCGCCCACAGAGCCCTGTGGTTTTCCATGGTAGAATACAGGAGGGGTTTACCATTGCCTCCTCCCGCTTAGTTTGAGATGATGCCTTTCATCATCTACCTTCTGCTTGTTAGTATGTTAGTCAAGCAGGTAATGAATGTTCCATTGAGCAAATGGAACATGTACGAGGAATGCAAGAGAAGCTGGCTCGCTTGAATCTGGAGCTTTATGGTGGCCAGGAGTCGGCACCAACTCGAAGGCACAGCTTTACCTATCCTAAAACACTCTTTCTCAACCACAGCCTCCCAATCTGCAATATGGGGGTAATGACGTTACTGGCACTGGCGTGGACAACTTTCTTATAATAAATCTCATTTTCACAAATGAGAATGTTAAAATAAAATAAATCTCATTTTCACAAAGTCAGAGCATGGAGCTGCTGTGGGAAGAGCATTGGCAACTTCCTATGTTCCTATTAACTTCTCTTTCTAGTTGGAAACGATACTTGCATGATCACTATCACCCTAAAGGCTCTCGCTTCTGTTCTAGGTTTCTAGGGGAGAAATTATTAGTCTTAAGGAATTTGGAAGTTAGTTCTTAAAACAGTGGGCCGAATTAATCTACATAAATAATCTACATAAGGAATTTGGAAGTTAGTTCTTAAAACAGTGGGCCGAATTAATCTACATAATCTATGGAATCCTGTGAGCAAGTACATTATTCACCCTTTTTAAGATAAGGGCCAACTCACTGTATGGCTTTCAAAGCTTGGGAACTAAAAGTCCCATGTATCTTTGCGGCAAAGTGAGATCCTATCAGGAACTGTGTGAGCTTCTTTTATGAAACCTACGCTGATTGGCTTTATTCATTGAGGTTTTCAGTAGTTGAGAGTATTCTGATAATGTCAGAACTGGCGGGGCCGCTGTTATCTCCAAGAGTAGGGGAACGTTTGCGCCTCGTTTAAGCTGCTGTCAGATGTGTGCCCTTATCAATTACATATATACTGAAAATATAATTCCTGAGTCAGAACCATATCTGTCCATCTTCTTCACAGTATAGCTTCTTACGGATGAACGTGTTCTCCATTTTAATTCTGTGCATAATATATGGGAAGCAAATTGAATGTTTTAATATAACATTTTTAAAAATATTACGACTCCTTTCGATATTACGATAATATTAAAAATATTATGATGCTCCTTTCTATGTTTTCATGGAAAGGAGCATTGTTTGATGTGTGTTTTTTAATTAGCAGAGATAAAAAGTAGAATATCCTCGAGTCTAACACTTGAGCTAGTACATTGAAAAACAGCACACATGCATTTCTGGGCTTTGATTTCTCAACTGACATATTTATAAGTTATAATAGTACATACTAGCAGATCCAGCACAGAGCATCTGCACCCCTAGTTCATCCCCACCCCGCTTCAGCCCCAGTCCGTTCTCCCCCCACCCCCGCACTTCAACCCCAGTCTGTCCTCCTCCCAGTCCACTTTCCTTCCGGCAGCACTTTTCCTCACCGCCACTGCCTGACGGGCACTTTCCCTCCCTCCCTGCCACCGGCAGTGCTTTCTGTTGCTGGCCGGCAGGTGGGTGCTTTCCTTCACTGCCTGCTTGTCTGGCTGATGCTTTCCCTCTCCAGCCAGCTGGTCCCCAATGCTAGCCAGGCAGCTGCTCGCAAACCCGTGCAAGAGCTACTACGCATGGATTAGCTATGGGTACGTTTAGGAGAATCTATATATATAATTCTCCTGGGTGTGCCAGGGAAAAATGCGTCCCGGCAGCCCAGCTGATTGGCTGGGCTGCGGGGGCGCCTGATTGGCTGGCGCACCCAGGAGAATTAACGCCTGGCCCAGTCACGGATGTTAAGGCGGCACTTGGCCCACTGGCGGCGGGGGGACTCGGCCCACTGGCGGTGGCGGCCGCACTTGGCCCCGCTGGAGATGGGGGGGGGGTGGAGAGAGAGAGGTAGCCGGCCCCAAAGAGCGCACAGATGCTCTATGCGGGGTCGGCTTGTTATATATACTAGCTGATCTGGCACAGAGCATCTGTGCCCCTAGTCCCCCCGCCCCCGCTGCATTCTTTCCCCTTTGTGCTTTTTTGCTTGCCACCCCCACCGCATTCTTCCCACCCACCCCTCTCCTTCTCCCCCTGCCCGCAGCTGCTGCGTCCACCCGCCGGGCCTATTTGCTATCTGCGGATAGCCTATTTGCTATCTGCGGCCACCCGCCCATCGGTTTTGGCACCTGCCGGTCGCAGCCAGCTACCTGCCCGCCAGTCGCAGCCTCCTGCTATTCGTGGCCACCCATCTGCTGGACCTGCTCGCTGGCCGTGGCTGCTGCAGCCACTCCGGCTGCCCGCCCGGCCCTCCAGTCGCAGCTGCTCCAGCTGGCCATCTGCCGGGTCCACTCGCCTGTCCGCCAGCCACCAATCTTCTCCCTGCTCCCCGCCACTGGTGGCCAGCCATTTGCCAGGCCGTCGCTTCTCCCTGCAGCTGGCCATTTGCCGGGCCGCTGCTCCCCCCTGCCCACAGTCCCTTGTCGTTAATTGGCAGCTCTCTAGTAAGAGCTGCCATGCATGGGATTAGCGATGGGTATGCCTAAGAGAACTAATGATATAGATACTAGCTGGGCCAGGCGCAAAGCATCTGTGCTTCCACTGGCCCGCTTCTCCCCCTACCAATGCCTGGCCCGCTTTCCCCCGCAACCCACGCTTTCTGGCTGGCAGGCCAGCCCACCAGCTACTCCTGCCCACCCACCAATTCCCTGCTGCCAGCCCACCACCGCCTCATGCTCTTGGCGGCCAGGCCAGGCCGGCCTACCACCTTCTGTTTCAGGTGGCCGGCTTGCCGCCTCCGCCTCCTCCTCCCAGCAGCAGGGCCAGGCTGGCCCGCTGCCTCCTGCTCCTGGCGGCTGTCCGGCCTGGCCCACCACTGCCATTGTCTCCTTGTTGCTATCCCCCAGGCAGCTGTTTTCGCAAGAGCTGCCATGCATTGGATTAGTGACGGGTATGCCTAGGAGAAATAAATATATAGAAGATACTAGCTGACCTGGCGCAGAGCATCTGCGCCCCTCGTTCTCCCTGTTTCTCCTCCCCCATCTTCATTTCTTTCTCCCCCCCACCCCATTCCTCCCCCCCACCCCCCGCCAGCCTGTTCTCCCTGGCCGCAGCCACTTCTCCTCCGCAGCCTCCTGCTGGCCTGGCAGTGGCCACTTCCCCTGCACAGCCAGCCAGTCTGGTGCTGGCTGCTTCCCCTGTGTGGCCAGCCGGTTTGGCGTTGGCCACTTCCCAGTTCCCTGCGGCCCAGCTTCGGGACAAAGATCAGGATAGAGAAAAAGACCAGGCGTATCAGAAAGTAAATGTAAAACTTGCACATTTGCTTTTAAGCCTTACAGATAATGGTCTTTCTACACCAGGGTAACCAGGGAGGAATCAACACAACTGGCTCTAGAAGGAGATGGAACAAGTGGGAAGAGAGGTGAGTTCTTGGATCTTGCAAACTATGACTGATAGACTGACAGAAAGAAAAACAAAATGTCTGACAGTGTGTGGTGACACCATGTAAGCAAATAAGAGGAGGGAGTGCAGAGCAGTTACCAGCACTGGTAGTACAAAGTAACTAAAAGGTTACTTTTAGTTAGTAGCTACACCATGGCCTGCACGTCCTCCACACAACGGTCTCTAATTCAAAGAATCTGGACTATACAGCAGTGAAGTATTTATTCCAAGTGCTCACAACTTAAGACAAACAAAACTGCCCCATACTGTTATATATTTATTCTGTTACAGTGAGAAAGGATTTGTATTATCTGATGTGTAATTTTGTGTGTAATTGTGGCTCTCTATGGAAATAATTGTTTGGAATGGTCTGAAGAGAACTAGAAACTGGACTTGTGGCAGGCCAATACACAAATAGCCACTTCACTGCAGCCACAAATCATTGACCTGTCTTTCACCCTGTACTGAGCAGTGTTCTCTCTATTTCTTCCGTACAAGAGTTTACATCATTTATATAGACCATTTGCTCCAGTATTAAGGGAGGAATCCTATGGTGCAAATGCTTTACCAAAATTCAATTTTAAAATAGAAAATGCCATGGCTAATTGGACTCTTATTGTGGGAGGGCCAGATCTAGAGACAAAATGTGTATTAAATAGTTGATAGAATGGTAGCATGAATACAGCCCAAAATATTCAAAATTCATTACAGCTTTGAGCTGTAGAAAATATATGCAATTCTGTTTTTCAGCACACACATGTTGAGCATCATCCAGACTTGTTAGTCATGATTAAGCACCACTGGAATTAATGAGACAAGCTAATCATTACTCACTTAAGTCTCATTAATTTTAATGGGACTTAGTCATGACTAACTGAGTCTGGATGTCTGCCCTTGTATCTATGTTTGAGGGCTTGTTCATATTGCTCCAAATGGGTAAGCTAACCATCCTTGAAGATGCTACTTCTTCCACACAGTTGCATCCAACTCAGTGCATTCCCAGATAGAATGTCTACTACCTTTTGATGGTGAGTTGCATTAGTGCAGTGACACATTTTTTAGCTGCTGGGCTGGCATGAATTGCCACTGCAAAATGACAGTTGTGTTGAAGGAAGGATGAATTCACAAATGATTTCCTCTACACAGCTGCATCCACTCTTGGGCCACTCATGGAAAGTGATTTGTAAGTATTTCTACACTGACCCTGAGATCTATGCCAGGGTGGCATAGATGTTTTAGATGTTAAAAGCATCTCAGTGGCCACCAGCCTTAGTGAATGTGCTGTAATTATCTGCCAGGAAACATAGCGGTACACTTTCAATGCATATTAGCATGGGCCTAACATGGACGGAAAACTGAAATCACAAGTGACTGGTAACTACCATACATAGGCGATTCAAGTAACCTGACTAAGTGGCTGTATTTACAGGCCCTAAAAGGACTCAAAATCTGGAACACATAAAGGTCCTCTTGGGAGAGCATTGCAATCAATGCCTTCATCTATAACCCTTGTGAACTTGTGTTCTCCATGGTAGTTCAGCATTATAAACAAAATCTCAACAAAATGCTTATGAGGGGGAAACATCAAAGAGTGCTATAACTGAGACTGCCTCATTGAGATTTGGAACTTGTTCACAGAACTTCTGTGACCCCCGAGGAAAAGATTTATTTCAATATGTTGGACTTAATCTCTCAATCTCAATCTCTCTCTCTCTTTGACAATTAATGTTTTTCTGTGTCAGCTTTTTGGTGTGTGTCTTCAGAGCTTGCTGCTGTTTTGGTCCTCATTTTGTCTCACTCAGCAGTAACAGAATATATGATCCCTCTTAAACAGAGCCTTTAGGCCCAATCATTCTTGGTACTGGGTGTCCTCTGCTACAACCAGCAAATTAAATGAGTGGGAAACCTGCAGCACTTTCAGGGGAGTGAATCTGAAAGATGGGAAAATGTTAGACTTCCAGAAGTCACAGGATATACTTTGAAACAACAATATTTGACCTTTCTTCAGTGGCCTTAGGTACACATTCAAAAATGTCACCCTTGAAAGCATCTCCCTTGAAAGATCCCTTTGGGATCTCTTCCCATTCCTCTCCAGTCCAAAGAGAGGTGTACCGGCTTGAAGGGAGGTGACATCTCCAAGAATGCTGTACAAGAATGGGAATGAAGCCAAAAATAGCCACAACCCTTTGTTGAGAGCCAGGTGTGCACTAGGGGGAGAAGGAAAGGACAAATTGGTATCAGTTGTGGCCCCTAACGAGTATTTCTGGTATATGTATTTTGGGTAGAGGGATGGGAATGGATAATAGCTGTAACCCCCTAGTTGGGGTCAGGGCTGGACTGAGGGCACTGAGAGGGCAGTGGAATGTATGTAGGGAGGGTGCCGGGTTTTGAACAGAATGGATAATTCAGGGTGGGAGCATTCACTGCTGCCATGTGCGGCGGGGCACAGGGGCGCTCTGCAGGTGGGACGCACTGGGAATATGCCCTGTAGCCCTGTGGGCCAGTCTGAGCCTGGTTGGAATAGAGCTGGGTAGAGCCATGCAGCTCCTGGTAGCAAGCCTCCGAAAATACCCCTCCCCTTAAACGAGGTTAGTGGAGTGTGCACTCCGCTGACCCTGTTTACCTGATCGTGAGATGCCATGGTGCAGCACCGCAGCAACTCACAAGGAGATCCCCGCTGGGTGGCTAAAACAAGCCTCCTGTTCTTGGGGGTCTCCCCAGGATGCCCCCGACACTTGCACAGTGCAACCTGGGACTTCCGGGGGCCAACAGTTCCCCAATCCCCGCTGCCCCTACTGGCTCTGTAACGGAGTTGGTAATCGTATGGGCGGCCGATCTGGCTGCCCAGAAACAGCTCCCTGCTCATCTTTGGGGAGAGCCCGGTTAGGCTCTCCACACTGCTCTTGTGGAGAGCCTCAATGTATATTTTTAAATGTCTTTTTAGCATTCCCAAAACATTCAGGTCCATATGGGACTTGTACCTTTTGTTGGTTTGGGGAAGAAAATCAGTCTAGTGGTTTTTGAGTAATTACTATTCGAAATCTCTATAATAACAGGGAAAATAACTAAGGGAAAGTTAGCAAAGAGCATAACTGAGTCTGCCCACTGAAAATTCTGTGAAGCCATAGCTGGGAGGGGCAATTGATAGCGAGTGACTTCCTGGTTTTGAACATAGATGCCTGAAAAGGACAGTCTCTGTGTGCACTCTGGCACTTGCATAATTAAACAACCATTCCTCCCCCTCCCTTTCCTTTCCTGGGCATTTGTGTTCTCCCTCTACCCCTTTTCTCTCACTCCCACCAAAGGGAGGAAGCAGAGGCCATCAGCAAAGCTTGACATACATGATTAGAAAGTCAGTCAATTGATTCCACTGGAGCTTTCTTCTGGGTAAACACACAAAGGAATCAGGATCAGCAAAGGTTCTAGGCAAGAATGTGGTTTCTCTTTTTTTCTTCTTCCTCCCAAACCCTCAGCAAAACATTTTCCTTCTGAGTAAAACCTGGGATAACCTCATTTGTTTCTCTGGGGTTTTACTCAGAAGGAAAAGGAGGTTATCCCAGGTTTTACTCAGAAGGAAAATGTATAGGATTCGGACCCAGGACCCCATGCTAGGAAGTTCCAAAGGATAAATCTCAAGGAAATCCTAAAAACCATTCCCACCCAGAAGCAAAAATCATCATTCTGGTATAGACTGCTCTTGAACATGGAGGTTTCACATGCAAGCCAAACTTGGCCATACTTAAGAAATGAAGCTGCCATGATCACAGGTGGTTGGGCTCTCATGTAGAACTTCTACGTTTAAGGGCAGTCTACGCCACAATAATAGTTTGTTGGCACTGGGTGGGAATGGTTTCTGGGATTTCCTTGCTGCACTTCTTTGGAGCTTTCTCATGTGTTTTTTTCCTGTATTTGCCTTTGCCTTCTGATGTGCTACATGATTATTGCTCTTGGAGCTTTCTGGAAGCACATAGCTGAGCAATGAGAAAGAGAATGATGCAGGGCTGGAGTACACATGTCTTTTCCAGCAGCATTTTGATAACTGAACCAGCAATTCTATGTGCACACCCAGAAGGAAGTAAACTCCATTTAAGTCAGTGAGGCTTGCTTCCATATAATGAGGAAACAGTAAAGCAATCCCTGAAAAATGTTGTTGGGGAGGGGAGAATAATGGAAAGGTCCTTTAAAAAATGTGAGTGGAAAACAGTTTTAAAATCCTGTGAGGTAAACCCAACAACATCCCACCCATTGTTCTCAAACAATCAGCCATTAGCCAAAGTGTCGCACAAAGCGTCAGACCTGTTAGTATATTTAAAACAAAAATGCCAATAATCCATCCTCTCATGCTTTGTAGAGAATACAGCAAGAAAGAGATAGCAACTGACATAATTACTCAAAGTTGTCCTACTGAAATTAAAACAACATGTTAAGGAATTCCTATTGTCCTTTTATGGTCAATAAGACCACTTTCAGTGGTCTTTCTGCATTATCCTATCAGGATCAGCAAAGGCCTGTAGCTTAAAGGGAAGAAACCTACTCCATCTATGTTCAGAGGCTACATCACTTGTATACAACTTTTAAGAACATGAGAACAGCCGTGCTGGATCAGGCCCAAGGCCCATCTAGTCCAGCATCCTGTTTCACCAGATGCTGCTGGAAGCATACAGGAAGGAGTTGACGGCATGCTCTCTCTCCTGCTGTTACTCCCCTGCAACTGGTACTCAGGGATATCCTGCCTTTGAGGCTGGAGGTGGACTATAACCCTCCGACTAGTAGCTGTTGATAGACCTCTCCTCCATGAAGTTATCCAAGCCCCTCTTAAAGCCATCCATGGTTGTTGGCTGTCACCACATCTCGTGGCAGAGAATTCCACAAGAGGATTATGCGTTATGTGAAAAAGTACCTCCGTTTGCTGGTCCTAAATTTCCTGGCAATCAATTTCATGGGATGACCCCTGGTTCTAGTGTTATGTGAGAGGGAAAAGAATTTCTCTCTATCCACTTTCTCCACACCATGCATGATTTTATAGACCTATCATGTCTCCCCGCAGCCGTCTTTTTTCTCAACTAAATAGCCCCAGGTGTTGTAGCCTGGCCTCATAAAAAGGTGCTCTAGGCCCCTGATCAATTTGGTTGCCCTCTTCTGCACCTTTTCTAGTTCTATAATATCTTTTTTTGGATGTGGGGACCAGAATTGTATGCAGTACTCCAGGTGTGGCCACACCATAGTTTTGTATAAGGGCAATATAATATTAGCAGTTTTATTTTCAATGCCCTTCCTAATGATCCCCAGCATGGAATTGGCCTTTTTAACAGCTGCTGCACATTGAGCTGTCCACACTTTAAATGAGCTGTCCACACTTGAGCTGTCCACACTTTAAATGAGCTGTCCACCACGACCCCAAGTTCCCTCTCCTGGTCAGTCACTGGCAGCTCAGATCCCATCAACGTCTACCTGAAGTTGGGGTTTTTTGTCCCAATGTGCATCACGTTACACTTTTATTTATTGTTTTATTGTTAAATTTATATACCGCCTTTCATTAAAAACAATCCCAAGACGACTTGCCAACATTGAACCGCATTTGCCATTTTGTCACCCACTCACCCAGTTTGGAGCGATCCTTTTGGAGCTCCTCACAATCTGTTTTGGATTTCATTACCCAAAAGAGTTTGGCATCATCTGCAAATTTGGCCACCTTGCTGCTTACCCCTGCTTCTAGATCATTTATGAATAAATTAAAAAGCACCAGTCCCAGTACAGATCCCTAGGGAACCCCACTTCTTACTTCCCTCCATTGTGAAAATTCTCCATTTATTCCTACCCTCTGTTTCCTGTCTTTCAACCAGTTAGCAGTCCACACATGTACTTGTCCCCTTATCCCATGACTGCTGCATTTTCTCAGGAGTCTTTGATGCGGAACTTTGTCGAAAGTTTTTTAGAAGTCCAGGTATACTAAGTCAGCTGGATCACCTTTATCCACACACTTGTTGACACTCACAAAGAACTCCAAAAGGTTAGTGAGGCAAGATGAACCTTTGCAGAAGCCATGCTGGTTCTCTCCTAGCAGGGCCTGTTCTTCTGTGTGCTTTACAATTTTATCCTTGAGGATGCTTTTCATCAATTTGCCTGGAATGGACACTAAGTTAACCGGCCTGTAATTTCCTGGATTGCCCCGGATCCATTTTTGAAAATTGGTTTTACATTTGCTACTTTCCAGTCCTCCAGTACAGAGCCTGATTGCAGGGATAAATTATATATTTTATCAAGGAGGCCGGCAATTTCACATTTGAGTTGTTCGAGGACTCTTGGATGGCTGCCATCCGGCCCTGGCTTTTTGCTAGTTTTCAGTTTTTCCAGACAGTTTAGAACATCATCTCTTGTCATTTCTGTCTGATTCAGTTCTTTAGCCTCCATCCCCAAAAGCCTCGTATATGCTCAGTATCCTCTGCTGTGAAGATGGATGCAAAGAACTCATTTATCTTCTCTGCAACTTCCATATCCTCCTTAATAATCCCTTTCACTCCCTCATTGTCTAATGGTCCAACTGCCTCCCTGGCAGGTTTCCTGCTTCTGATGTATTTAAAGAAGTTTTTGTTATTTCCCTTGATGCTTTTAGCTAAATGTTCCTCAAACTCTCTTTTCGCGTCCCTTATTGTCACCTTGCATTTCTTTTGCCAGAATTTGTGTTCCTTTCTGTTTTCTGCATTTGTACAGACCTTCCAGTTTTGGAAGGAAGTCTTCTTTCTTTTTATGGTTTCCTTGATGTTACCTGTTAGCCATGCTGGCATCCTCCAGGACTTAGTGGTACCTTTTCTCCTTTTGGGTTTACAATCTAACTAGGCTTCTAGTATTGTGGTTTTGAGAAAATTCCATGTGTTCTGGAGCAAAGTTACTCTCCTGATTTTCCCTTTCAGCTTTCTTTTAAAGCATACTACTTTCTAGACAGAAGGAAAAGGGACAGACACAAATAAGTATCATTAAACCATGCACAACTTTATGAAAAGAGGAAGAAAAGCCAGTGCCAGAAGAGCTTATATCAGCTCCTCAGAGCTCTACTGTAGCCAGAGAACAGGCCCTGGAAAGGTGAAAGGAGGGCTGCTGCTCAAGGCCGGTGTGTCCTGAGTGAAGGAAGAAGAAAAAGAAGATATAAGGGCTTCAATGGATTTCCACCCTTAAAAGAGTTGGGGTTTCAAGAACTGGGGAACTTTTGTTCTCTATGGGGCTCATAAAGCAGAATATGAGTCACTATATATGGTAAAAAGGCACAATTCAAAAGGTTAAGATGACCTACTATTTCAAATTGGCTTAAGGCCTACCACTATCTTGCTGACAACACCATCCTGTTGGAAATTCAACCAAGCAGGAAAACTGTGAGGTTTATGGGACGTTTATGGGACGAGAATCTGTCATTTCGGACACGGTTGTTAAAGCATTTGTTATTCTTAATTATAATTGGTATGTGTTAAAGAAAAAATGAAGTACAGATTTAAAGTGAGGTGAATGCAAATTACCTGCTTCTTGTTGTATCCATATTCATTGCTGAATAACCAGGCAGTAGGTAGGATCACACTGTCACTATTACTGAATCCACTAATTCCAATTAATTGTGGTTTTTTCAGGCAGCGACAGGAAGTGTAACTTGATCTTAGTTTTACAAAGTTTTTGGTTTTCAGCATCAGGAAGTCTACCTTGTGGTTTGGGTAAGCTCTTCCCCACAGTATCTAATCAGATTTCCCTTTTTAAAACACCTGGAAATTCAGTAATACAAAAACCTTTGGTTTAAAATGAGTGTTAAGATGCTTTACATTTTCACTCTTGCTCTAAAAAGAATGGAAATTGCAAATTAAGGTGCCCATCGTAACTTCTGTGCCATATAAGCTGAAAAACTTTGTACAGTCTGGTATATGATGATGGCTTTAGAATTAAGATCCATGTACCAACACTTTGCCTTGGTCTTTCAGCTGGACATTGGACTGGGGCGGGATGCATCCAGGCAGACATGTAACAGGTGCAGTTTTTCTAATCAATTCCTAGAGATGCCCCTGATGAATTTATGCCTGATCCATCTTTGATCACAGCGAAGTGTGGGTATATAGAGCATCATTTCTAAAGCCATCATCATAAACCAGAAGGTCTTTACAGCTTATATGGCACAGAAATTAAGATGGGCACCTTAACTTTCAATTTCCATTCTTGTTAGAGCATGGGTGAAAATGTAAAGCATCTTAACTCTAATCTTAAACTGAAGGTTTTTGGATTACTGAATTTATGGTGGGGGAGATGTTGGATCCCAAGCTAAGAATAGGTTGTGATCCTGGAGCATTCAGGTAGGAATGCTCCATGAAGTTCACACCATGAAGTTCAGGCCACAGGAGGGAGCTATATGATGATCAGCTTGAACTGTAATAAACTTCTTGAGTGTTAATAGGCTAGATCAGGTCACATCATGGGAGGAGATTTGATCCCTCAGAGTTTCTGTATTGGGTTTGCTCTTTGGTCTGAACAGTAATGGCTCAGCTTGCTGCTATTCTCTCTGCCTCTTTTCAGTGTGTTTGTTATTCTGGAACTTGGCCCACCAAGTTAGCAAGTTTGATAGGAAGGTCTTGATTGATAGAGAGTGTGCCTTAATGGAATTTTGTGCTTGAATTTGTTTATTTTGTTATATTATATTTGTACATCACCCCACACACATCTGTCTCTTACATCAACACAAAACAGATTAAAACAGGAATTAAGACCTTAAAACAATTAAAAACCCAAGTCTTTGGAATGAGGAAGGCTTATTCCTCATTCCAAATAAATACATTATTAAGGGAAGACCAGTTGGATGATAATTGCATATAGATGTAGGTGATGTTACCAGCTGAACATATTCTGTCCGCTCCCAGAAACCTGCCTGGTTGCAGTTGCATCTTCAGGCTTGGAGACTGCACTCTTGCTATGCTCAGGAGCTTAGTTGGCAGTGGACTGGTCACCCCTAGATTTGGGCTGCAAGTAACACAAATTGCAAAGGGGATTAGCTTCACACAACCTCTCCCTATGTGGGGGCCCGGCTAAGCAGACTCCAGAACTAGCTACTCCGAGTTATCTGGCATCCAAGGTCATTTTGGACTTGGGATGAACTCTAAAGCTCTCCTCTTCTTTGTGCAAGAGAGATAACACCTGATTCTAATGAAGCAATTAGACCAGAAAGGCAAGGCAGATAAGACAAGTGTAACAGCAGACTCCACTACAATAGGGATGAGTTAGTGATGTAACTTTGAAGAGGTACCCATCAAAACTTTTGGTAGAATGGGATACTGTTGGACGCACCTGCGCACACTCCAATTGTCCTCACAATCAGCCTTGAATACAATTGGTCATTCACACAACTCCCTACTCAGGAAGGATGATCAGACACAATGCATTCTGGAAAAGCCTGTCTGGACTCTCCTGTTCAGCAGAGCATGACAACAGTAAAGTGCCCCCAAGGCACGCTTTGGGATATAAGTATCCCTAACCCCATGACTCAGTGTGCTTCCTCGTGTATTACCCCTGGGACTCTCACTGTGAAACATCTCAGTGTTCCCTTGTGCCTCTCACTAGGGACTCCAGCAGACCACCTTGGTGTTCCCCTCTTCACTGGGGCCACCCAAGCTGAAATCACTACGTGCCTGGCCAATTCACTGCCTGCACACTGAGGCTCATCTTATTGTGCCTGGTGTGAGATCGATCCCCCTGGCAATCTATCCAGCTGGCCTCATGCTGGAACTTTCCTCATGAGCAACCCCAATAACTCCTTCAATTCTCCTGCTTTCCACTTCACCTCCCCTGATGGACGCTAGTCTCCAGCTGCCTTAAGTAGGCTCTTCGGGAGGACAGGTGAAATAGCCTCTTGCCCGTCTCATTCAGGGCTGAATCTATCCCTTTCTCTTTTTTCAGAAACCTTGCCCTTCTATCTTAAAGTACCTCTGTCTAGCCCATCTGGGAATTTACACACAATCTGGAATTTTAAGCTCACTGTGCCTTATAATAGTCTGTTTTTAAAACATATTTGTATTGCTTTTACGTTAGGACCACCTAGTAACTTAGTCTATTACTCTTATTATTTCTCTGTCAATAAACGCCTTTTTGTTAATTAAAACCTCTCTCTTTTGAGTTCATACGCTTGATTTTCTTGAGTTCATATGCTTGCACAAATTAAGGCTGATTGGAACTGTCTCTCCTTTGGAGCTAAATTCCCCACATTCACCTGAACTGGGGGTGTCAACCAATTATCCCCGAGGCAGTTCCATCAACAATGAACATCAGGACACTAGTGTCTTTTGAACAACAGACAAGTCTTCGGGGCATGCCTGACCATTTATTTTTCTCTTTGACAAGGAGTGATATGTTTTGCCCATGGTGAAGTAACCATTGCAATGGACAGCTTTAAAATAATTTGCAATGCTATATTAATGTGTGGTTTCTGCTGATGCAGGGGTGTAGCTACAATTTAACAAGGGGAACAAATATCCCTGAGCCCCTGACGGAATGGGCCTCACCAGCTTTTTTGCTTTTTTGCTTTCCCCCTCACACCTCTCTGAAGGAGGAGGCAGGGCCCATCTTCTCTTTTTGTCCCAGGGCCTACTCTGATCTTGCTACATCCCTACGCCCATGACAGAGTGTTCAGATGATTATTTTTAAATGGTTCACAACAAAATATAGATTAACAAAAAATAGTCTGTAAAGAAAATAATGTCCAGCTATGAACTATATACTACAGATCACAAGAATTGGCCTTGAAATATTATTTTGGATCTCTTTCATTCATGTCTGTTTTCTCACTGTTGAAATTAACAGGAACCAAATACCACACCTGAATAAATAAATAAAATTCAATATAAAATAGTGGAGCAAAGACTTTCTCTCATCTTTTGTTGATTCATAGAGCTCTTTTCTTTATGGCTTTAATTATTTATCCCTTAAAGTTCATTTGGAATGAGAGTTCTCTGGAGAGTGAAACCAAGCTTCAAACTTACATTTGTATTCCTGTCCTCTGCGAAACAGTGTGAATGAATGGGATAAGATCATACTTCACTCAGATAGGATCACATACCCTTGAACTGGTGCAATGTAGCTAGTCCTGGTATTGTTCTCATGCAGCTAAATGGAAACTGTTGTGCTACCACAAGACATTTACACTGTATAGCTATTTATAGCTCAATATAGCCACTTTTAACCCATTACTAGACAAGCCTGAAGATAGGATTGCAACTAGCCCACTAGCACAGCATAGGATTTCTGATCAATAGTGGATGAAAGCAACTCTCACTTCAAAATGTGTGGCACAATACCATCTGACTCTGCTCCACAAGAAGGAAGGAAAGGGAACAATAATAAAAGGGCCCATATACATGTTTACACAAACTCCCAAGGATAAGAGTCCCCTAAAAAACAATAAAGGACAACAGTATTGTCCTTCAATGGTATCTTGGGGTTGTGGTGGGCAGCTTGTTGAAAGTGTCAACTCAGTCTGAAAAAAAGCAGCTATGGAAAAGGTGAATTCCATGGATTGAAAATAAAAATGCTAATATTGTAATGCCCTTATACAAATCTATGGTGCTGCCACATTTGGAATATTGTGTACAGTTCTGATCACCGTATCTTAAGGAGGACATTATAGAACTGGAAAAGGTGCAGAAAAGGAATGGGAGACTACATATGTGAGCACTGTAAGATATTCCCCTTAGGGTTAAGGATGTGCAAACTGGCTCAAAATCGAGCCAGTTCACACTCAAATCGGTTTGGTTAAAAGGCTAGACCTCAGATTGAACCCGGTCCGGTCCGATGTTGAGCCAAACAGGTTAGAGTCCAGTGGGGGGGGGGGCAGGGGGCCTCCTTAAGTGTTATATTAGTAAAATTGAAGTACTTACTCCTGGTGGCAGCTGTGGTGGCTGTAGCAGGAGCTGCGGCAACTCCCCCTATCTCCACCAGCCTCCCTTGAAACTCCTGGGGCTGGTTTCAGGCCTGTTTTGGCCCTCTATGCATGCAGCAGGCATGTTTTTGGCCACTGCACATGTACACATACCATTTGCATGACCATGTGTGCATGCACTGAAGCCAAAAACATGGCTGTGGCACATGCACAGAGGACCAAACCAGGCCTGGAAGACTTGGGGGGAAGCCAGTGGGGGTAGGGGAAGCTGCTGCAGCCCCTACACAGCTTCCACAGCACCCCTAGTGGCCGCCGCAGACTCCACCAGAAGTAAGTACTTTGATTTTACAAATTAATATCACACTTAAGGAAGCCCCCTACTGCCCTCAAATCAGGCCTGAACTGGCTTGAATTCAAGCTGAGCCAGCCCCAATCCAGAGGGGGGCAAAACTGAACCATTCCAGTCCGAATTGAATCGGAAAAACCGGTGTGGGGCGACTCTGGCAAGAGCACCTGCATGTTTGCTTGCAGAAGGTTCTAAGTTCCCTCCTTGGCATCTCCAAGATAGGGCTTAGGAAGAGTCCTGTCTGCAACCTTGGAGAAGCCACTGCCAGTCAGTGTAGATAATACTGAGCTAGATGGACCAATGGTCTGATTTAGTACAAGGCAACTTCCTATGTTCCTGTGAGGGCAACCAAGATGAATCAGGGGCCTGGAGCACCTTCCTTATGAGGCAAGGCTACAGCATCTGAGGCTTTTTAGCTTGGAAAAGAGGCAACTATGGAGAGACATGATAGAGGTGTATAAAATTATGCATAGAATAGAGGGAGTGGACAGAGGAGAATTTTTTCTCCCTGTAGTGGATTACAGCCTTTGTCTCAGAGCAAGCTCACATGACCAACCTGGAGTGGCTTGTAAAAAGAAAAGAACTAAAAAAAAAAGTTTTATTCAATTACTACAGACTGCTTCCATCTAAGGCTTTCTTAGCTTTTAGATACAGTTAATATTTAGTAGGATTACAAAAATAGGTTGACTTAATGCACGCGTAAATGTTTACAGAGGCTTTTGCAATGCCCTCGGTGTATTGAGCATAGGCTAGTGTTTCTTATTTCAATTACGTTGCAAGTAAACTATAATAGAACAGTATCCAGAATATGCAGAGCACATGCACACAAAGAAAGATATGTTTCTAATGCAAAGTCTGACTAAACAAATGTTTCCCTAAACTAAATGTCCCAAACCCATAAGCCCTGGCTCCTACCTTTGAACTCACTATGAGTATCAAGCCTCCTGTAATCATTTCTTCCCAGGATTTACAGTCATCCTGCTGCAGCAAAACTCCATTTACCACATGTTCCCTGCGCTCCTCCAACCAGGCTTCTCCAACAAATAACTCCCTTCTTCCTCCCAGAATTCCCAGCAACAGCTTTCTAGGTCCCTCCCACCTGGTCGACTGATTGGTAAAGCCCTGTCGTTCACCAGCTTGTCAGGCAAGACTACACTCACCTTTCACGACACTAGAACCAGAGGTCATCCCATTAAACTGATGACCAGGAAATTTAGGACCAACAAAAGGAAGTCCTTTTTTTACACAGCACATAACTAACTTATGGAATTCTGGGCCACAATGTGCTGATGGCCACTAGCTTGGATAGCTCTAAAACAGGCTTAGACAAATTCACGGAATACAGGTCTATCAATGGCTACTAGTCTGATGGCTATAGGCCACCATCAGCCTCAGAGGCAAGATGCCTCTAAATACCAGCTGCAGGGGAGACACAGCAAGAGAGAGGGCATGCCCTCACCTCTTGCCTGTGAGTTTCTCAGAGGCATCTGGTGGACCACTGTGTGAAACAAGACGCTGGACTGGATGGGCCTTGGGCCTAATCCAGCAGGGCTGATCAGCACATGATCTAGTAGAGCTGTTCTTATGTTAATATTCAGCAAATATTAAAGGAACTTATTCTGAAACACAAAGCAGCATAGAACTTGCCTGCTCTGCAGTAGCACACTGCCCCCTTCAAACCTTGTGAGGATATTGTAGTGACCAGTCTTTCCTCCCTCTAAAGAGTTAATGGGAAATGAACCCTTGTCTTAACTGACAGGCTGGTGAACTGCAGGGCTCAACCAATCAGTATGCCAGTTAGTTGGGACCTAGAGAGCTGTTGTTGGGAATTCTGGGAAGAAGAAAGGATGTATGTGCTGGAGGAGCGACGAGGACAAGTGGCAATGGAGTTTTGCTGCAGTAGGATTACTGTAGATCCTTGTGAGACAGTACTCCAGGGCAGCCAATCAGTACACCCAATGGTGGTGGGGACCTAGAGAGCTGTTGCCAGGGAGTTATTTGGGAGAAGAAGCTAGGCTGGAGGTGCGTAGGAGGACATGTGGCCATGGAGGTTGGCCGCGGGAGGATAACTGTAAAGCCTGGGAAGACCGGATTACAGGAGGCTTGGTGTCTCATCAGGAGTTTGGTGAGTTCAAGGGAAATGGAACTTTAGGGGAAAATGTGTTTAGTCAGACTATGCATTAGGGGTGTTTTGTTTATTTGGTGTGTGTGCCCTGCATGTTCTGGATACTATTCTATTATAGTTTACCTGCAATGTAATTGAAATAAGAAACACTAGCCTCAGATGGAAGTAGTCTGTAGTAATTGAATAAAACTAGGGTGGGTTTATTTGTTTGTGTTTTTCTTTTTCAAGCCTCTCCAAGTTGATTTTTAACTCAGGAAAAGCGGGGGACTGAAGGGGGATTTTTCTGGTGCAAACACATCCTCAAATGTTCAGCAGCTATCAGTTTTCTCACCAGGTGTAGGCTTGTATGTGGAAGATTTTTGTACTTGTCCAAGAACCAAATCAATAGAGGTTTTTTTCTGGGTTATCCCACCTCAAGCCCAGAGAGTTTATGTGGACAAAAGGGGTGGCAGCAGCAGCATTTTGAACCTACCAATAATACAGAATAGTTTTAAGAAAAGCCTAGCAAGGCAGCTCAGCAGGGATGATCCAGCATTTCTTTCCCTCATGTGGGCTTGCTCTGAGATAAAAGCTGTAATCCGCCACAGGGAAGCTATAAAAGGGAAGAAGACTTCCTTCAGAAAATGGAAGTCCTGCCCAAATGAAGATAACAGGAAGGAACATAACTCTGGCAAAAGAAATGCAAGGAGACAATAAGGGATGCAAGAAGAGAGTTTGAGAAGCATATAGCTAGAAGTGTCAAGGGCAATAACAAAAACCTCTTTAAATATATCAGAAGTAGAAAACCTACCAAGGAGGTGGTTAGCCCATTAGATGATGAGGGTGTGAAAGGGATTATTAAGGATAAAGAGATGGCAGAGAAGTTGAATGAGTCTTTGTGGCGGAGGATACTGACCATATGCCCTCTCCAGAATTGAGCTTTTCAGGTTTAGCAGCTGAAGAACTGGGGCAGTTTGAGGTGACAAGGGAAGATGTTCTAAACTGTCTTGAAAAACTAAAAATTAATAAATCACCAGGAGCAGATGGCATCCATGCAAGAGTTCTGAAGGAACTGTCATGGTGGACAGCTCATTGAAAGTGTCGACTCAGTGCATGGCCGCTGTGAAAAAGGCTAATTCCATGCTAGTAGTCATTAGGAAGGGCACTGAAAATAAAAAATGCTAATATTATAATGCCCTTATACAAATCTATGGTGTGGCCACATCTGGAGTACTGTGTACAGCTTTGGTCACCATATCTTAAGAAGGATAATGTAGAACTGGAAAAGGTGCAGAAGAGGGCAACCAAGATTATTAGAGGCCTGGAGCACCTTCCTTTTGAAGCAAGACTACAGCACCTGGGGCTCTTTAGTTTAGAAAAGAGTCCACTAAGGGGAGACATGATCAAAGTATATAAAATTATGCATGGAGTGGAGAAGGTGGACAGATAGAAATGTTTCTCCCTCTCTCATAACACTAGAACCAGGAGTCACCCCATTAAACTGAAAGTTGGGAAATTTAGGACTGACAAGAGGAAGTACTTTTTCACACAGCACATAATCTATGGAATTATTTGCCATGGGATGTGGTGATGGCAAAGAACTGGATGGCAACCAGCTTAGATGGCTTTAAAAGGGGCTTAGACAAATTCATGGAGGACAGGTCTATCAATGGCTACTAGTCTGGTGGCTGTGGACCACCTCCAGCAGGGGTGTAGCTATAATTGAGCAAAAGGGTTCGAAGAACACGGGCCCCCAGCTCCTGAGCGCCCTTCAGGTCCACCCCTCCCTATTTTCTTCATTATCTCCCTCACTCTGGGGGGCCACCAGAGAGAGGGATGAACACGGGCCCCCTCCCCCCTACCTACGCCCCTGATTCCTCCAGCTTCAGAGGCATGATGCCTCTCAATACCAGTTGCAGTGCAGCAACATCAGGTGAGAGGGCATGCACACACCTCTTGCCTGTGGGCTCCCCAGAGGCATCTGGTGGGCTGCTGTGAAACAGGATGCTGGACTATATGGGACTTGGGCCTGATCTAGCAGGGCTGTTCTTATGTTCTTATGAGGGAAATGGTTATAAAACATCAGGCAACAAGATTTTGAAACAGTTATGCGTGTGAGCCTGAAAAACTTGTGAATATTCCTGTATCTGCATTTCATTGCATTATTGGGCCTACATTCCTGGACTGCTGCATTCTACTATTGCTGCTGCTGATTATTTCTCCAGCTTCCTGACCTGCACAACCCCTGAAGGCACTTTTTCTTTATCAGTTTTGGACTCTGGTTTACCAGATGCTCACAGTAGCATGGCTCAAATCCCACCATCACCTCAAATTCTACCATCGCCATCAAATCCCATGACTCAAATCCCACCATCCTCCACCCCGGGAGAACCTAGTCTTCCCTAGAAACAATGGCAGTCTTATTTCTGCCATTACCTAATCACTATAAAGTTGTGCCGTCAAGTCAGTATTGACTCCTGTTGACCACAGAGCCATGTGGTTTTCATTGGTATAATACAGGAGTGGTAAACCCCTCCTGACTCCTGCCAGTTCCATGCACATCCCTACTCCTCTTCTCACATCATTTCCTAGGTCTGCATTTTAATAGAGACATGAGGCAAGGGAATAAGTTGTAGCATTTCTACTGACCAAAGCACAGACAAAGAGCACAAACAGAGCACAGAAAGATGGAAGGATCCCTACATGAGAAGGAAAGATGTCTCCCTCTCTGTAACTGTTCACCGTACTGCTGCATCTCCTCTGACGTACTGATACAGCTCCCCATTGCCAAAGAATAAAACTATCTACTGAACAAATAGGCAATGACATATTACTGTGCCATCTGTGCAGCTAATTCCTTCAGTTAGTCAGACCAACTCCAGGCACTACACAACACTATCACATGCTAAGTCCAATGTTAACTCTCAGAATGCAAATTTATGAAAGAATCCACAACACTGTCATACAGAAACAAGCCCCTTCCCAAGTAAAGCAGTTGTGTCGTCGAGTCAGTGTCGACTCTTGGCAACCACAGAGCCATGTGGTTTTCTTTTGGTAGAATACAGGAGGGGTTTACCACTGCCATCTCCTGTGTAGTATGAGATGATGCCTTTCAGCATCTTCCTATATCACTGCTGCCCAATACAGATGTTTCCCATAGTCTGGGAAACATATCAGCGGGGATTCAAACCAGCAACCTCTTGCTCCCTAGGCAAGTTACTTCCCCTCACTATACAGACCCCTGATTTTACTCCAGCAAAGCAGAAGGCCATATTGCTTCACTGTCTGAGCCCTGAAGGCCAGAGGGGGAATATGGCATAGCCATTGCTAATCCTATGTGTGGCAGCTCTTGTGAGAGTTCGCGAATGAGCTGCCTGGTGGAGAGGAAAGTGGCAGCGGTGGACAGGTGGGCGAGGCGGGAAACTGGCAGCGGGGAAGGAATGGAGGCGGTCAGGGAGAAAATGGCAGTGGAGGATGGGCAGTGGATGGTGAGAAAATGATGGCAGGCGAGCAGTGGCTGTGGGCGGAGAAAGCAACGGCAGGTGGGCAGGGAAGAAAACAGCGGCTTGCAGGGGAAACTAGAAGTGCAGGTGCTCTGCACCCAGCCCAGCTAGTATATAATTATTTCCCTTTCCTACCAACTTGAAAGGGATGCCAACCCTTATGAAACTGCTCTTCAAGCCTTAGAAGATCATTTCAACCCTACTTTTAATGTTATTGCTGAATGTTACAAGTTCTGTTCTGGATCCCAACTGCCTGGTGAATCTATCAGTTAATATGTCACAGCATTGTGTGCCTCAAGTGTAACCTGTGAGTTTGCCAACTTGACTGATTAAATGATCAGGGATCAGATTGTTATTAAAACAAACTGCTTCAGACTGCATGAAAAACTGCTACTGGAGTGGAAACTTAACTTGGAAAAAGTTATGGAAATGACTAGGAAGGTGGAAAATACCGTCCACTATGCCAAATCACTCTCTTTGGTACCACAAAACCAACTTCCTGAAATCCAGGTTGTTCAGTCTAAATCCTTTCAAACCCAATCTACTGGGTTTGAAATCTACCTTGCTTCTGTATGATCCCCATCGCACACTGAGGTCATCTGGAGAGGTTCGTCTCCAATTAGCACCAGTACATCTGGTGGTGACTCGGAGCTGGGCCTTCTCTGTAGCTGCTCCTGGTCTATGGAGTGCACTCCTGGCAGATATCCACAGTTTGGGCTTGCTGTTGGCCTTTAAGAGAGCCCTAAAGACTTACTTGTTAGGCCTGTTCTTCCAAGGTTTTTAAATTGTTTTAAAGTATTTTAATTGGTTTTAAATTGTGTTAAAATTGTTTTTATATGGTTTTAAGTAGTGTGTTTTAAATGATGTTTGTTTATGTGTTTTTTGAACTGGTTGTACACCGCCCAGAGCCTCTGGATCAGGCGGTTTATAAATGCAATAAATAATAATAATAATACTAAAAAAAATAATATGGCAATACCCCAGAAAATGGCTGCACAAGAAAGGAAGAGCTACCAATGCTAGCGATGTGGAGACTCTGCCCACAAAGCCGATTTTGCTCACTGTCCTGCATAGGTCACTTGCAACAGGTGCAAGGAAAGGGCATAGTTTGCTAGGATTTGCAAGTCTTCTGTCCACTATATGATAAGGATTAAACAGTTGAACCACTTCCTGACAGTGTTTTAAGTGTGACAGAATCAGAACCTGCTTCTCCACATTGTCAAGTTCAGCTTAATGGCCATGAAGTGCAGATGCTGGCTGATTCTGGTTCTCTGTACACTTATCATTTCCCACCTGCTTAACAAGAAACTCCTTATTGCAACAGATCTGCACCTGCAGCCTTCAGATATCCACCCATGGGGATATGGAGATTCCTCTATTGCCATAAATTGATACTTCTCTGCTGTCCTGGAATACAAAGGATGTATTGCAGAAGGGAAAGTGTACGTATTACAAAAAGGAGTCTCAGTATTGGGGTGGAAACATCAGAAGGTTCTACGGTTAAACCCAAATAGCATGGATTACAAATCCATATTACAGATGATGGAGAATTACAGATGACAGAGAATCATCTATTTATTATAGATGATGGAGAATCCATCATCATATTACAGATAATGGAGAATTACATTATTATATTACAGATGATGGAGAATCCCTGTGCTGATTGATTGCTGATTTCTTGTACATTTTTGCTGATATTTCTAACACTGCCATACATTTCAAACACAAAATTCAGATGAAAGAAAATGTAATATCTGTACAACACAAAGTGAGGAATGTATCCATAGCATTGCACCAACCACTTAAAGAGGAGCTTTTAAAACTATGCTGACATCATAGAGCCTGTTGATTCATCAAATTGGGTCTCTCCCATTGTTCTTGTACAAAAATAAAACAGTACATTTTGAATGTATGTAGACTTGAGAGATGTGAACGCCAACATGGTGGTGGATTGTCATCCATTACCCAACATAAATGAAATGCTGTTTACTTTGAGAGAGGCCTCAGTGTTCACAGCTTTGGACTGGTCTTCAGCATCATATTGTCAAATTCCTCTGCTCAAAAGTTCTCGACAACGAGGGATGTGCCCGAAACGCGATTAGGCATCTGAATTGCAGGCACACCCCTTTAAAACTGAGGGCTTACACATAGCCTCTTTAACATGGAGGGGAGCAGGTCCATACCTGCTCCTCCTCAGATTGCCACCATTGCCGTAATCCCGGCGGTCTCCCCAGCTTTGCCTGCATGTCATTGGGTCATCTCCCAGCTGCTCCTGCGTGATACTGGCATGCAGGGGCAGCTGGGAGACTCCCTGCTGGCATGTGGGCATAGCTGGGGAGTGCTGGGATTATGGCAATGGCGGTGAAAGGAGGAGTAAGTATGGACCTGCTCCCCTCTGTGTTAAAGTGGCTGTGTAAGCCCTCTGGTTTTGGTGGCCAGGTATGGATAAACACACTGCAAATGTAATCAGGCACTATATGGCTTGTGCTGTATGTGACAAATTGGAGAAGACTTTTACCACCCCCTTGATCCAGTATAGTATCCAAATGGTCCCTGGGAAAAGGTTGCTCTGGATATAATGGGGCCTTTTGATAACCAACCAACAAAATAAAGATTTGGTATAGTGATGGTCAGGGGTGTAATAGAGGGGGGACATGCAGGGATGAAGCACCGGTACTTTTTGGCTTCTCTGGCTATTGAAGTGGGCATGGCCTAATGGAGAGCACCTGCACTTTTGAATTTGCAACTACATCACTGGTGATGGTGGATTACTATTCCAGGTGGCCAGAAGTTTCATTTGTTGACAACATTACTACAAACAAGGTGATCCAGTTAATGGCTGCAGTTTTTGCAAGAGAAGATCCTCCTAAAGAACTAAAGAGCCATAAACCTTGGAGAAGCCTAACCAAGACAGGGCTAAGAGAGACTCCTGCCTGCAACCTTGGAGAAGCCACTGCCATGTAGACAATACTGAGCTAGGTGGACCAATGGTCTGACTTGGTAGAAGGCAGCTTCCTGTGTTCCTAACTAGTAACCAATAGTGGGACACAGCTTACTTCATTTGAAATGGAGCAATATTTGCATAACCATGGGATAAAGCACAAGACTATTTCCTTGCACCATCCTTGAGGGAATGGCTTAGTGGAAAGAATGAACAGGTTAATGAAGGAAAGTTTACAACAACCCTGGAAAAAGGCAATCTGTGAAACTGTGAGGCTCTCCTGCAGGGCTTGTGTGGGGATAGCGGGCATGATGTGAGAATAGCCTCTCTATTTGCTTATTACTGCTCCTCATTCCACTACAGGAAAATCACCATTTGAACTGCTGAGAGGATGCAAAGCTACCACCAAACTTACCCAACAGCAACTGATAGGGCTTTTCATGCCATCTCTCACTCTGAGGATGCAGAGATTCATGATTGGGTAAGGGAGAAGCAACAAAAATACACATTGTATGTGGATCAGAAACCAGGTGTGAAACAGTAAACATTTCAGGCAGCTGTCTTATAAAGTGAGAATGGGATGTTCCAGATATTCTGGGCGGGAGGGGGGAATAATCAAAATCAGAGGATATTCTGTCATATTGGAGGATAGAAAGAAATTGAACAGTTCAAGACTTTCAAGCATGAGTACTATGAGACAAGTGGGAAGGAAGTCTGATCTTAAGAGATGAACTGGAGAGAAATTTGATCTTGCCTCAAGTTTTGACTTTACAGATGAGGCTGATGAAAGTGACCAACAATTCTCAGTACCAGAAGAAAAATCACAAACAGCTGCTGTGCCAGAGAACCCAAGAATTAGGAGAAGTGTGTGCAACAGGAGATCACCTAAAAGACTCCAAGACTTTGTCACTGAATTTTAAATCAATTCAATTCTGGCTTTATAAAGGGAAGGGATATGTTGTATTATATCGAATAATATTTTATGTTTTGTCACTGAGAAGTTTGTCCCAGTGGGGATCCTGTAGAGAGTGGATGGGTGGAGTCAGAAAGAAAGGGGAGAGAAAGGAGTAGAAACTGGAGAAGTTCTGAATAAAACCCTAGTTAAATCTACCTAAGATTACTTTGTGTTTATGAAGGAAGCAGTTATAAAACAGGACTCCTCCTTGCTGCCCTTGCTGGTGAACCTTAGTTGAAAAACCCACCCTTGCATCAATAGAGAGGGGTAGAGGAGATCAGCATTGCTATGCACCCCCTCCATCCTTCTCAATTGCAGGGGTAAGTTTCAAACTGCAGATTTGGTGGCGAAGGAGGAAGAAGCAAGCTTCCTTTGCATTACCCTCGCTGAAGAATCTGAAGTTTAAAATCCATCTCGGCATCCATGGTAAGAATGAAGGGGGTGCATGAGAGACCCAGTGCTGCCATGGATGGATTTTAAACATTAGGTCTGGCAGTGAGGAAGGATGGAATTCCCTTCTTGCTGCTGAACCTGTAGTTTAAAAGCCATCCTTGCAGGGGAAGGAGCAGCAGGCACCTTAGCAGAACTTAGGTGGGCTGAGATGCCTGCATGCACTGTTTATGGAAGGCTTTGAGGCAGGTGAGAGACCAGGTTTGAACAGGAAGGGAATTCTGTAATCTGGAGGGCAATTACTGAGAAAGTAGTGTCCCATGTACATAAGAAATGCCTTCAGTTGGAGTCAGCATGAGGGGTAGAATCCCTCCAAGAAGATCCTGTTGAGAGCAGGTAGTTCTTCAGACACCTGAGACCTAAATCATTTAGAGACTGATTAAAGGTCAAAACAAGCACCTTAGAATTGTAGAGTTGGAAGCTTCCTTGCAGGTCTTGTAGTCCAACCTGCTGCTTACCTCTGAATTGAACCCATAATCTGGTCAGTATTTTTCTTTCAGAATTGGGATAATATAGTCCACATGAACCCCACATGAAATAGATCTGCAGTCATATTCTGTGTTAGCTGCGGCATATCAAGGGCAGCTTCAAGCAAAGGTGTAAGATCACAGCTGGCACTGAAGCCAAATCTGAGCAAAGGCATTCCTGACCACAGTCACCACCTGACATTCCAGGAACCACAGAAGGTCCAGGAGAATGCCACTTGCAGCTCTGAAACATTTTAGTTTTGTTGTCCAGTGAGTTACTAGAGTTTAAATAGTATGGAGATAATTGGTAGGGTGGTGTATGTGTGACATCATGAATACATTTCTGTACATGTAGGGTACAGGTTTATTCATGCAGTAAACATTACATGCTGATGTTGCAAGAAAAATGCTTCTATGCAGAATGTAGTGCGTTATATTACATGAATTGTTTTTAGTAGTAAAGGTATAGTGTGCCGTTGAGTAGCTGTCAACTCCTGGTGACCACAGAGCCCTGTGGTTGTCTTTGGTAGATTACAGGAGGTTTACCATTGCTTCCTCCCATGCAGTATGAGATGATGCCTTTCAGCACCTCTCTATGTTGCTGCTGCCTGATATAGGTGATTCCCATAGTCTGGGAAACACACCAGTAGAGGTCTAAATGTTTCTTACACTGTAGCCAATTGATATGGTGTGTGTGTGTGTGTGTGTGTGTGTGTGTGTGTGTGTGTGTATGTAATTTAAGGCATTTCATATGTCCACACTATAGCAATAAACATATTAGCATTGATTTTCTTTTTGCAAAGAAAGGCAAGGAAGTCATAGAAAGGAAGAGCCTACTGGCAAGAAGAGATCCCATCCTCATGACTCTTTCAGCAATCGCTGATCTCTGACCCATATTGAAAAAGGTAGGCAAAAAAGGAGCCAGTTCCCAAAATTCTGTGGGAATTCTGTGGACTCTTCTGCATCTATGTGGAGTCCTTGAATGGATCACAGAGTCACAAAAGGAGATAGTACATCTTGTGCTGCTGTTATAAAATATGCATGAATGTCTATTGTGGCATTTCAATTTACAGGTGGAAAAAAAAGTGGATCATGGATGGCTGGATTCTGCCTTAGGGTAAGGCTGACACTTGAGGCTCACACTGGCATTTTACCTTGGCCTGAGAGGGCTGATGTTTAGGAGCCAGAAGAACATTTGTTCGAATGGCCATTTCAGCCCAGCTGAAAGGAATGGCTAACATTTGTGAGGGAATCGTGAAGTGTATCCTGTGGTGGTACTGATCTTTAAAACACTATATACCTAAAGCTATATAGTAGTCTGGTGGCTACTCAGGGATAGGCCTTCTCTGTTGCTGCCCTGAGACTTGGAACACACTTCCTGCTGAAATAAGAGCATCCCCATCTCTTACAACTTTTAAAAGGGCAGTCAAGACACATTTGTTCACCCAGGCTTTTAATTAGATATTGTTTTAATTGTGTTTTTAATAGTTTTAACATTTTAAATTGTAATTGTTGTAATATTTTAATCTTTTTATCTGTTTTTATTATTTTGTTGTAAACCACCCAGAAATTTGCGTTTTGGGCAGTATATACATGTTTTAAATAAATAAATAAAATAATAAATAAAGATACCTTACGACAATTTTCAGTATCTTACAATTTTCTCTTCCTAAAATAGCCCTAAAGGACCAGAGATTATATAAGAGTTCCTGCTTAAAGTTTATCCCTTCTGAAAGATGGCCAGTTACAAGGCACAAGAAGTCCTCAAAAGTTTCCTTGTAGACAGAGGCACTCTTATCCCTGGACTTCAGGGCCAAAGTCCAGGGCCTCTACAGCCCCTGGGGACCCCAAATCCTTTTTAGTTTGTCCTGGGTGGGGTGGTCACCCAGTGGAGCATGATGATGCTTAATTTGCAGGAGAAGGGGGTCCCTCCAAAGGGCTTTAGCAGGGATGTGCACAGAACAGGGTGGGTGTGGCTCGAAGGGGTGGGGGGTAGGACTTTAAGGGCGGGAGAGAGTGCGCTTACCCCTCCCCCACTTCCCCCTGCCAGTGCTGGAGTTTTGTAAAATCACTTAGGGTGGCAGCATACCTTCCTGCTGCTCCTTCTTCAGTCAGAAGTGGCCAGAAGTACAGGGTGTGCATGCACACCCGGGACATGTGCACAAGTTGTGCATGCGCACGCTCATGTCACAAATGTCAGGGCAAGCGTGTGATTACAGTGTGTGTGCACACACCCCCAGTACTTCCAGCCACTTCCGGCTGAAAAAGAAGAAGGGGCAGCAGGGAGGTATACCACCGCCCCAAGGGATTTTACAAAACTCCAGTGTCGGCAGAGAAAAGCGGTGGGGGTGTGTGTGTAAGTGCACCCTCCCCCTCCCTCAAAGTCCCACCCCCGCTGAACGTTCGAACCAGCCAGTATTCGACTTCGAATCTGTTTAGAGGCAGTGAAAGGGCCTCTCAACAAGTTCTTGCACATCCCTAGCCTTTAGGTGCCGGCTCCAAAATTACCTAGGCACATCTCTGCTCTTAGAACTGGTTCTCTAGAGAAGCCCACCAGTCCATTCCTTAGAAGGCAGCTGCGATCTGGACAATGGGATTTGTTTATGTGGTGAATTATAGGAGCAGGGAACTAGTAAGCAACTTCAGCATCGTCCCTTGGAACCGGTGACAGACATATTCGCTAACACCAAGCGGCAGAGTGAGTTATGGCAAGGCAGAAGGGCATTTCCACCTTAGGCTTGCAGGCACTGGGAGGCAGGGAGTAACTCAGGCAGCAGCTCCAGTTTAGAGAGCCACAGGTAGGCGGCGGCCTTTCTTTTCTTTAAAAAACAAAACAAGAAACTCTTCCCCCAGGTTTCTGTTGTTGAGGCGAGTTTTTGTTCGCTTTCCGGGTTCGGCGTACGGCGGTTTCAGAAGAGCGAGAGAGCAGAGAGCTCCCGGTGGCTGCTGCGCGAGAGAGGAGTCGGTTTCCCCAGCCTTTCCCTTCGGCGGCGTGCCTGGAGGAAAGACACTTCCAAGCCCCCTCCCACACTTCCTCCGCTGCTCCGCTCCACTTCGCGAGACACTCGGCTGACTCCCTTTCCTGTTTCTCGACTTCAGCAAGCCCAGCGGCAGCAGCAGCAGCAGCAGCGGGGGTCTGGGGTTTTCTCTCACGCCGCCGGCCACAGGAGAGCTGTTGCCTCCCCGCGTCTCTTTCTGGGCTGCTCTTCCTGAGGCGGCCCGCCGCCGGGCAAGCAGTCCCCTGCTGCTCGGCGCAATGTACCTGTGGCGCCTCCCCCTTGGCCCCCTGGCCCGCGGGACTTACAGCTGCAGCTCACACACGTGAGCCCTCCTCAGCTTCTCTGCGCCTTTCCTCTTGGGCTTGCCAACTACATCTTGTTTTATTTTAAAGTGAAGAGACAATTTGGCCTTTTCCCCCTTTAGGGAGCAGCGGAGAAGAAAAAAGAAAACTTTTTTAATTTTTTAAATTTTTTTTGGATGCAGTTTACGTCTCCACAGGAAAGCGTACAAGCGCCTCGAGAAAAGCCCGAGATGCCTTTTCCTCTGCGGACGGTGGCGCCCCTCAAGCTGTGCCGCCTGGAAGAGGAGGATGTGGCCGTTCCCAGGGACAAAGAAGGGCCAGCCGGCCGAAGCAGCGCTGGGCTCCTCTTCGGCTCTTTGGAGGAGGTCTGCTCGCACTCGCTAGTCTCTCTCCTCTGGCAGCTCTCCGACCTCTCTCGCTGCGCCAGCGACGTCTTCGGCGGCATCCAGAACCAAGCGGACAGCCTAGGACGCCGCAGCGCCCAGCTCCAGCGCCGCCTGGACTCGCTCAAGGCTCTCGCCGCCCGCCTAGATCACCGTAAAGTCAAAATCCGTGAGTCTCGAGCTCGCTCTCCCGCGTAAAAAAATTGGCGGGCTGGATTGGTTGGCTGCTTCGGATGCCGACTAGGGCGCTTTGGTTTGATCCATTTTTTCCTAGCTTTCCTTTAGCCCATCGGTGGCCCTGAGTGCGTTTATGAGACTTTTATCGGAGCTGCAGGGTAGCAACTTTGTGGGTGTTATCAAGGGAGGCAAACACCTTGCGATTATCATCCCTTGTAATAAACTGCGGAAATAAGACCCTCACTCCCACTTTCAAACAAAGGTGTGGCAACTTCTTTCCACCCAACGCTGGGGTCTAGCTGGGCGACAGTCTTTACCCCAGTCTGACCTCTAAGGGGGTTGTAAGAGAGTCGGGCGGTTCTTGCAAGCTGTGCAAGCTCCACGGGTTTGGTCACATAGCTGAACTGCTGCTGTGCCTCTCCCACACAGGGGATCCTAAGGCAAAAAATGTTAAAGTGAAGTGGTGTTTTCTGTAGATGGGTGTTGGCCAAATGTTCTGAAAGTAGGAGGTCCCTTCATTCGCATGAGTGGAATTAGGGACTCTTCACATGTTACGCAGTGGCTCCCCAGAAAGCATGTGTGCTCTGTTTTGTGTGCATGCAATGAAATACGGTTTATGTGCTCATCAGACATGAATGTCTACTTGGGCATTGCGTGCTTGAGTTGCTTTTTGTGTATAAGTAGGTGAAGCAGCCTTGAAATGTTCTCAAATTGGAAACATTCTCTTGAAACAAAGAAAATCTTGCCATCATGGGTGGTGTGTATGTTTAGATTAAAAGGGAATGAAACACTGACAATTCAAGTTCAAAATTCCTTTGTATTGCTCATTGTGAATGTCGTTTTACTAATCCTTTCAGCAGCAGATGTGGCCTGTCTGACTTGGACAATTCCGAGGAAGTTTCTTTTAGCAATGTTATTTGGATAGTGACTCCCTCAGGGACCCATTGACTAATCAAAGCTGGAGCACACCCTTTTAAAAATTGTTTTGAAGAGTCCTGTAAATAGGTTTGCAAAAATGGCTTTTTTCATCCTCTCCAGTTAAAAATGTTGATTTGATGTTTTCTCTTAAATTTGGTGAGACCTTAACACACATTGGGTGTAACCCAGACCTAGGATTAACCTAGGGGCTATTCTGACAATCAGCAAAAACCAGGCTAGCCTCCGCTAGCCCGATTTTTGCTGATTGTCAGAACCACCGGGCTCGCAGCTGAGCCCGGTGGTTCTGGAGCGTCTAACCCGCTCCTGTAGCTCGCCCCTTAGCCTGGGTTTGCGGAGTGAGTGCTCTGCAAACCCCGGCTATCTGCTCGTGAGTAGCCTGCACCGTGGCTACTCATGAGTAGAACCCCCCCCACCAGGAGGCGAAAAGCCGTGTGGCCCCCAAGCTTACCAGCCCCCGCCGGCTCCATCTTGGAGCCAGCAATCGTGTGGGTGGCCGATCCGGCCGCCCAGGGAGAGCGGGCTTAGCCCACTCTTCCCGCTCACAGCCCCAAACCGGGTCTCATGGATCATGAGACCCAGTCCCTAGTCTCCATTGAAAACATTGGGACTTGGGCAAGTAAAAGCTCCCATTGATTTGTATCTGGTATGCATTAGATAATCTCTCACACTGGACCTTTTCACAAGCAAGTTTAAATTTGTTAGTTGTGATGGATATACAAGTGATGTCCACAGCATGAAGCACCACTTGCTAATTTTCAAGCATGAATTGTCCCTTTTGCTAAGCAGGGTGCACCCTGGTTGGATATGAATGGGAGACTACATGTATAAGCACTGTAAGATATTCCCTGAAATGGTGGGGTCGTTCTGGGAAGATCACCTGCTAGGGATGTGCATGGAACCAGTTCAGAGGCCTTTTATAGGCCTCTGAGCAGGTTTGAAGAATCGGCGGTTCCGCCAGTTCAACGGGTGTGTGTGTGTGTGTGTCTAACTTTAAGGGTGCACTCACCTCTCATGCCGCTTTCCCCCCGCTGGTGTCCGTTTTTGTCAAAGCCCATCAGGGCGGCAGTGTACCTCCCTGCCGCCCTGTTGCCCGCACTGTCCGGATATAACCAGAAGTATCTCATGCGCTGGTGTGTGCCCAACATACAGGCATGTGTGCACGATGTGCCTACACTGATGCACGCAGGTGCATTGGATGCTTCTGGTTATATCCAGGCAACGGGGCGGCAGGGAGCTATGCTGCAGCCCCAATGGGCTTTGACAAAAACGGATGCCAGTGTGGTGGTGGTGGGGAAGCAGTGGGAGGGATCAGTGCACCCTCACTCGCCCTTAGAGCAGCACCTCCACCACCTTCAAGCCTCCCCCGTGCGGTTCCGTGCACATCCCTATCATGCAGGTGCATGATAGGGCTGAGAGAGTTTAGAGAACCTTGAAGAAGCCACTGCCAGTCTGTGCAGACAATACTGAGCTAGATGGACCAATGGTCTGACTTGGTATATGACAGCTTCCTATGTTGCTGTGGTGTGAGAGATCATCTGGCTACAGTATTCTACGCTTTAGTAACATTCAAGCTTGATTCACTGCAGTGCATTATATATGGGGATTCCTATATGGCAGCTAGGTTGTTAATAGGGGCTCACTGCGGACATACTATTTCAGTTCTTAGCTTTTCACTGGCTTTCAGTTTAGTTTTGGGCACAGTTCTACTGGTTTTGACCTATAAAGCCATGAGTTTTCTGGGAAAGGGTGCTCCCATGTAAGCCTGCCAGCAAATTGGAAGCTGCAGCAGAGGGCCTCTTTGAGTTCCCTTGCCTTCTGAGGTTAACAGATGCCTTTTTGTGGTTGTGCCCTGGTTGTGGAATTGTCTCCCAAAACAGATTTGTCTGGTAGCATCGTTGTTATCTTTTAGGCACCAAATCAAGTCTGTCCTGTTTGCCTGTGCTTTTAACACTAACTAATATTCGCTGTAATTGGTTCTTATCAGCATAGGCCCTTGTTGTTTGTTTGCTGCGTAACCTGTTTTTAATCTGCTGCTGTTAATATTGTTTTATACTGTTTTTAAATAGAGTTGAAGAAAAGTCACCTTGAAGAAAAGTGAGATCTTTCAAATAAATGACTTAAAATTGTTCTCTGGCTTAGTCTTTAAAAAAATCTGCTGGCCTTGTACAGGCTTCCCTTGAGAGGGAGTTCCATAATTGGGCCTGCCACTGAGGACATTTCATGCTGTACCCTTCCTGATCTTATCCTTGAAAAGATGGCAACTCTAGTCAGATGTTTGTGGTCCATTTTTAAGATATTTTATTTCTTAAATGGAAAAACAGTGTTAGCACTTTGTAATATGTTGCATTTTATCAACGCAGACATATTAATTGCTTTGCCTTCTGTCCTTCATACTTCTGCCCTTTTACATCCCTCATCCTGTAAGTTCACATGTCATTCACACTCCACAATTCTACATTATGTGTATAGGTTGTTCTGAGTTCCAAAACTAGAAAACAGTTCCTCTTTTGCATGTTGCATGGAACTTGTACTGAAAGAGAAGGCTCCTGTGGAAATACTCTACAAATAACATGGCTTCGCATCTATATCATGCATTTTAAATGTTTGAGCTTTAACTTTGTATTGTCTATTCAGGGTACATGCAAACCATGCCAAACAAGCCACACTTCTTTTGTGATATCAAAGCCCTTGTCATCCAAAGTTCAGAGGCAGATCATTACATGGTTTTCTCACTGTAGCCTCATTCCAGAAATGCTGTTAGCTCCTGTGTACCGAGTAGTGTGGAATTTCCTGCTGGCTTCATGTAATGAAAACTTTAGTGTGTGTGTGTGTGTGTGTGTGTGCTTTCTCCCCTTCCCCCCTTTTCAGTTTTGCGGTTATCCCACTCAGTGAAAAGCAAAGCTATTCTGTGTGTGGCGGGGGGGGGGAGGGAGAGAGAGAGAGAAGGAAGGATAGTGAGCTTGGAAGAGTAGAGGAGCTTGTTTGTCAGCATTTCTGACAGGTATCGGTTTTCAGCTTTAATTTGGCACATTAACTTTAGAAGGATATTTGGTCTTGCTTAAGTGAGATATTGTGTCGCTCTTTTTGTATATATATGTGTCTTTGTCATTTATAATAGATTATTACAAGCCTTTTAAAATTAACAAATTAACAGAATAAAAATTTAATTTTTTACAATATTTTAAATCTGAAATATGATAAGTCTTAATTCACTCTGCACCTATCTCTTGGCAACCAATCTCTGTTCATTTTTGTCTAGTTGTCAGTTTGCTGCCCTTTCATATTTTTCAACCAGCATTAAATCTGTATATAATTCATCGTCAACATAAGTATTATTGTTGTCTTAGACTCATCTCAATTTTTTATTCAGATTACCTGTGTCCTGAGCAGCGTTTGCACTTATTGATGCATTCCATCTAGTCAGCTACCAGACTTGCTCATCATGAGAGAGGACCACACAATCGCCTAACCGTATTTGGATGAGTTAAAAACTTACCTGTAAAGGCTACCCTAAGTTCCAAGGCAAGAATACTAATTTTTCATGGAGTTCTGTTTATGGCTAGAATGAGAAGGCTCCCATGGAAGTATACACATGTGGCTATTTAGCATTTATATGACTTATTTCATGAATTTCAGCAATCCTTACAAAATACTCTGCAGTACAGTTCTGCTTTACTTTGTGATAGCCCTTTTCATATGCTTGTTCTGCACCCATGTGTGTTCACTGAACTTGCATAGGACAGAGGCAGTATTTTGGCTGTGGCCTCCAGCCATGTACATTTGGACATGTGCGGCATTTTTCCATATGTACACACTTCTCCATGTTGTCAGGAACCTTGCTTTTATACAGTTCCTGGCCCTGTGGGCAGGTGTATATGCAACGTAGGCACAATATAAATGTGCATACAAATGTGTATATGATGAGAGATGGAGCCTGCTGCCACATAGACACGTTTGTTAAATGCTGGAACATCTGAAAGGGATGAATGTGTATTAATGCACAATATTTTAAATGTGTTCTCTTAACTAATATCATAGATACAGCCATACTTCTTTTGTATTTTATTTCAAAACAGGAGTGGGAAGAGAGATCTGTAAATATATTGTACCTATTTATTCTAATCTACGCTAGCTTAACTTGAGTGGTGAAAGAGGCATAAATTATAGTACATGGTTCTTCAAGTTTCATACTTTCTACTGATGGCTTATAAATACTAGTGTATTGACAGTGTAGAACTGCAGTAATGACAAATCTTTTATGCTTATACAATTGATGTTCCTCTTTCACTGTTTGGTTTAACTTTTTCTCAGCATTTGACCACATTCACATGCCTGTTATGAACGTATGAATTTTTGTTAGAATACATTGGCCGTAACATTTATTACTGGTTCTTCTTAATCTTACATACCTTTGATGGTGTGGTTATAATGCTTTGGAAAGTGTATTCAAACCTTACTCTTGTTTGCCCTTTTGACTATTTAGAAAAATTCATGTAGACTTCTGTAACATTCTTACTAACTATATGTTCAAATTGCATTGGTTTTTCTCTTCCTCTGCGATTGTTATAGCATGTATTCAGTTTGCTGTTTAGAATTTGATTTGTACAGCTTATTTGTGCAAAATATGGATTAAGTGATGCTTCTCAAAGTCAGTTGACATATGATGCTGCAGTTGTGGCTAAAATAGTTTGGTTTCAGTTATAGATATAAATTAGAACGGGAGATTACTACTACTTCCATTTGATTTTCCAGATAGACACCTTTTCCTGTACAAGTTAGTTTCTAGGACGGCTCATTGTCAGTTTCAAAAAAGGGCTTTTGTATGTTGCCTTGGGAATAATGGAGCTGGAGAGAACTCTTTCCTAGAAGCTTCAAAAATTACACTGGATGGTCTTCATTAATGCTGTAATGTGAGGCAGTTTTTCTCAGACTAAGAATTTAGCTAAGTTGAGTCCAGTCCTTTTTTTAATTTTAAAATTTCTCTTAGAAAATACTTGAAAAGCACAGGGTGGTAATAAAAGCTTTAAAACTAAGTGTTCCCATCATATTTGAAGCCTAGAAAACAGTCATTCTACAGGATGCTGTGCAAAATGCTAGCCTTCCTTGTGTATTCAGTATATTCTAACCATAACTATGGTTCAAAAGCATTTTGGGGATATCTTAATTTTGTATGGAAAACCAAGGAAAGGTTATAGGGACTGTTCCTATTGGTAATAATTAAAAAAAAAAATAGAACCATGTTCTGTTAGGCTATACAGAGGAACTACTTTGTTGGAATCAACATTTCCTTTTTCATTCCTGATTCCTACAGTTGGATGACTGCTGCTCATATCTCCTCTGTAGCCACCCAGTGTTAGGAAGGAAATGCTTTGCAATGCAACCTGTGACAGTTTTTGTTTTGTTTGGAGTCAGCTGTTTCCGCAGGGAAGATCCCATCTGGCTCACTGCACCTCCTGTTGTAACAAAGAAAAATACTGTGATGGGGCTTTCCTGTGTATTAAATGCATTACAAAAAGAAGCACAGGAATGGAAAACGAATCTCCTCTTCTGTCCTGGTCATCCATAACCCCCTTCTTGTAGTGACTTTCTTGCAAAAAATACCCTCTCAGCCATTGCTAAGGTGGGGCTTTGTGGAATCTTCCACACAATAGGGCTAACCTAATAATGTATTTTTCCCCTACTGTATTCCTTGTTATTCCCCTAGGAAAACCCCTTTGAGTTTTGTCTTGCTGATTTTCCCTTTGGAACCTTACCATCTGTTGGCATGGTGGTTAAGAATGGGCTAGAAGCAGAACAGGGACAAATTAATAAGGGGTCATTGGAATTTTGCTAGACCATCTAAAGGAGGGCCTGATTTGATATTTAGAACTG
The DNA here is from genome assembly GCF_027244095.1 of Hemicordylus capensis. NCBI lineage: Eukaryota > Metazoa > Chordata > Lepidosauria > Squamata > Cordylidae > Hemicordylus > Hemicordylus capensis. Next base: position 353,253,431 of record NC_069657.1, on the reverse strand, counting down.
AGCTTCAACATTTCTTTTCGTAAATCCTTTCCCTAGCACTAAGATCCTAGACTCCCTGCAGATGCCAGCCAGACTTTGCTGCTCTTACTGTAATCTGTATCTCTCCAACTCATTGCAAAATTACCTGGAGAGGGTTGAGCACAGTTCAAGTTACATGAAATGCTTTATTATACAACCTCCTTAGAAACAGCATTCCATGGACTTAACAAGCTTCTGTATACCCCCATTCTGTAATTATACAGAAGAATGCTTAGAAGCATTTTGGACATTGTTATGATTAGTCCAAGATTCCTTATTTGTTGAAATTCAGCCTATACCATTCAGGAACATTTACTAGAATGGAACGAAAGGTTGTATTCAGATAAAATCCTTTTCCCACAGGGAAACTAGGGCAAATCCTTGCTGCACTAAGGCAAACCACTTGAATATGAATAGATTAACACTTTGCACTGAAATGTGTTTGACTGAAATTTGAAAATGCTTTGTGATTATGCAGTCAGGAACAAATTTTTTTTTAAAAAAAGTTTTAAAATGCATCTTCCAGAACTTTTTGTCATCTTCAAATGAGCAGTTTAACTTCGAGTAGGTAGTTTGTGCAGCGAATGGCTTGATGTGCTTGTTCAAAAACAATCCTCATCCTTGTAGTCAACAATCAATTTTTGATAGATATTACAGTAATAGCTCCTTTTTCATTTTTATTAGTGTTTCCTACTCCCCCTCCCCCAATCTTGGAAGGCAGATGATGGTGGGCACAGTTTGCAGTGTCAGGTAGAACTTAACTGCATCTGTTTTCCCACATCCTAAACAGCAAATATAGTGTAAACAGAAAGAAAAGTAAGTGTGTGTGTGTGTGTGTGTGAGAAACTTGACAAACTCATGGAAAAGAGAGAAATTTCTCTCCCTGTTCTTTTGTATCATGCTTTATCATCATCAACTCTGAGAGGTAAGTTATATTGAGAAATAGAGACTGATCTGTAATTGCCCACTATGTTTCATAGCTGGTTGGGATTTGAAATGGACCTCCCTGGTCCAAGTCCAATATACTATCCACAATATCCTATGAAATCTTTCCATTGACTTGAGTATATAAAAATGATGGCTTTTTGAAAACAAAGTGTGTCTATCTTTCTGCTGGACTATGGTCAAAGATGGTGACCAAGAATTGTGCACAGGGAGAGCCTCTGCTCACACTGGTGGCATAGGGTGATTTTTTATTACCCTCTCCTTCCCTCTGATTGCCATTGATGCTTCCTGAAAATGTCCAAAAGGCCCTGCAACCCTCAGCGACATATTTTTGGAAGGTGTGGAGGGAAGTGAGGATTGGTGAAAATTGCCTCTGCCTGTTGTGTACAAGAAATGTTTTTTGTGCTCATGTGTCCTTAGTCTGAATGCCATCTATTTTTTATTTAATATAATCTGAATTGAGTGGATATCACTCTGCAGTGACATTAGTTCTCGTTTTATAAAAGGCTTTAAAAAAATAAATCTACATCCTCCTAATCATGCTTGCTTGGGAGTAGATCTTGTTGATTTTAGTTAGTTTTTTCTTCTAAGTAACTTTTGTTATGATTATAGACTTAAAGTTACATAAAATTTGCTTTGATATTTACTAAACCATTCCATTTGGCATAGTAGCTTTAGTACTGTTAATGGGAGAAAGAAAATTAAAAAAATATGTGCTGGAAACTCCTAGTAACAAGCACTATTAAGAGTCTTCTTGTTTTGTACTTATCTCAATGTTATCAAATATGTGTTCTTGGTTACTGTTGACTAATCATACCTACCTGCTAATTACAGCATTAATTAATGGGTGTAGTTAGGGAACAGATCTTACCTTTGGTTGTTGGCCACTTCTTACTTAGAATATTGGAGACGTTTTCCCTGCTGTACCTGCAAGTCAAGTGTAACAATTTGGATTAACTTTGAGTACATTTGCCATCTCCTACTTGAGAAGGGAGCCACCTAATGGTGCAGCGGGGAAGTAACTTGCCTAGTGAGCAAGAGGTTGCTGGTTCGAATCCCCACTGGTATGATTCCCAGACTATGGGAAACATCTGTATCGGGCAGCAGCGATATAGGAAGATGCTGAAAGGCATCATCTCATACTACACAGGAGATGGCAGTGGTAAATCCCTCCTGTATTCTACCAAAAGAAAACCACATGGTTCTGTGGTTGCCAGGAGTCGACACTGACTCGACAGCACAACAGCTTTACTTGGGAAGGGGCTTGTTTCTGTATGACAGTGTTGTGGATTCTTTCATAAATTTGCATTCTGAGAGTTAACATTGGACTTAGCATGATAGTGTTGTGTAGTGCCTGGAGTTGGTCTGACTAACTGAAGGAATTAGCTGCACAGATGGCACAGTAATATGTCATTGCCTATTTGTTCAGTAGATAGTTTTATTCTTTGGCAATGGGGAGCTGTATCAGTACGTCAGAGGAGATGCGTCAGTACGGTGAACAGTTACAGAGAGGGAGACATCTTTCCTTCCCATGTAGGAATCCTTCCATCTTTCTGTGCTCTGTTTGTGCTCTTTGTCTGTGCTTTGGTCAGTAGAAATGCTACAACTTATTTATTCCCTTGCCTCATATCTCCATTAAAATGCAGACCTAGGAAATGATGTGAGAAGGTGAATAGGGATGTGCATGGAACTGGTGGGGGCCAGTTCGAAGTAGGGGGATAACTTTAAGGGCAGGGGAGGGTGAACTTCACCCCTGCCGCATTCCCCCCTTGGCCACATCCCCATCCCCGGCGCTTGCTGGAAAACCAGTGTACCTTCCTGTCTACTCCTTGGACTGGAAGTAGCACCCAATGTGTATGCAATTGAGTGTGTGTGTGCGTGCATACGCCTGACATGCACACATGCTACTTCCAATAATTCCTGGTCTGAGGAGCGGACGGGGCAGCAGGGAGGTATGCTGCTGCCCTGCCGGACTGGTTTTCCAGTGAGCGCTGGACCGGTTTTCCAGTGAACCTCCCGCCCTTAAAGTTATCCCCCCACCTTTAAAGTTATCCCTCTACCTTTGAACTCTCCGAACCTCCTGGTGCTCAAACCTGTTCGAAGGCCTCTAAAAGGGTCTCCAAACAGGTTTATGCACATGCCTAAAGGGGAGTAACAGGTATTGTTTCCTCTCCCATTTCTCTTGTCTTTAAAGATTGGCTGTTATAAACCTACCGTATTTTTCAGACCATAAGACGCACCGGACCATTAGACGCACCCAGTATTAGGGGCCAAATTGGCCCAAACTACTGCCGCCCGCCTGCCCGCCCAGATTAGGGGCCGAATCGGCACAAGCTAACTGCCGCCGCTGCCCGCCCTCCCTCCCTCCCAGCTGCCCAGTCCTAACCTAAGCCCGATCAGGGACCCATACTGGTAACTGGAGAAGGAGAGAGGAGCTCGCAAGCAGAGCTCCTCTCTCTGCAAAGCCTCGGCCCGAACTGGCGCTTTGGCCGCAAAGGACGCCTGGGAACTCCCAGGCGTCCTTTGCGGCCAAAGCGCCAGTTCGGGCCGAGGCTTTGCAGAGAGAGGAGCTCTGCTTGCGAGCTCCATGCTCCTTCTCCAGTTACCAGTATGGGTCCCTGATCGGGCTTAGAAGGTTAGGACTGGGCGGGCGGGCGGGCGGTGGCGGTGGCGGCTGCGGCGGCAGTTGGCTTGGGCCGATTCGGCCCCTAATCAGGTGGGGGGGCGGCGGGGGCGGCTGGTGCACAGCCCTACTGGACAGCATTCGGACCATAAGACGCACCCTCATTTCCCCCCCCACTTTTTTTGGGGGGAAGTGCGTCTTATGGTCCGAAAAATACGGTATATCCTATTTTCAGATGTGCTGTTCTCTAGGATCTACTGTGAGTAGCGAAGCTGCCTGGTATTTGAATCAAGAGGGGGAACAATAAACTCAGTATACTGTTGACAGCATTAGACACTTCAAATATGTTAATAGACTTTGTTATTTAGAAATCTATGTATTACATACATCTTGTCTTATATGCTAATATTTCACATATTCCATATTACGAATCCAACAATTGCTACATTTTTCTTTTTCAGTGCCAATGATTAAAGACAGAGAAAGCAGTCTCCGACTAGGGAAAGACTCGATTGTTTCTTCATTGGTCAGATTCAATCTAATTTATCTTGTATTGATTTATTTTTTAATTATACTGCTTTTTGTAGCAATCTGGCACCTGCCCCCACATTTTCTGTTTGCACTAGCAATGGCCTTGGCAACAGATGGAGTCTGTTCAGAGGAGGCCCATCAGGATCTGAAGAGATGGTTTTGTGGACTTTCTGTGACTTGCATTGATTGGTTCGGTTGCATAGTAGAGAGAAATGTTCAGATTCAGTTTCCGTGCTTTCTTATTTGCTGTCTCGGGAAAAATGCAACCTGGTAAAATAAGCCGTACAGTTAATTATTTGCCCTGATTGTAACACTTATGTATAAGGCTTGATGAAGCCCCTGGAAGTCTTATTCCTGTTCCACCTGTTCCAAAGTGAGCACAGGGGCATGAGAGGGAAATCCATGTACTCCTTCCAGAGCACAAGTAACTTTCATGGTATACTGAGTGGGGGTGGGCTTTCTCTGTGATACTTCTTGTGCTGCCCGCTAGGGATATGCACAAACCGGCAATTAGGCCGGTTTAGTGGCGGGGGGGGGGGTTACCTTTAGAGAGCAGGTCTTACCTTCCTGCTTTTACCTTCCTGCTCTTACCTTCCCCTGCCAGCGCTATGCCCAAGATCGCTGGCGCAAGCAGGTATGTGGCTGCCCCACGCCTGCGATCTTGGGCATAGTGCTGGCAGGGGAAACGTGTGTGTGTGTGTGTGTGTGTGAAGAGAATTCTCCCTGCTTCTTAAAGGTCCCCCCCCCACTGCTAAACCGGCTGTCTGCCAGTTCGTATACATCCCTGCATACACACCCACATGGGGACAGGGAGGAGAACAAAGCTTTCTTGAGCCAACTGGGACTACTTTATGCACAGGCACCGTGCCCACACTCTGTTGGATCAAACCCATGTTGTCACAACACAGAATTCAAATTCCCATTTTTTTAAAGTGACTGCAGCAGCTCAAAGCCAAAATAGTCTTTTACTTAAAAAGATATTTAAAATTGAAACATGAGGGGAAATTAAATGATGGATTGCGCTGATTACATTGAATAGAATTGTGTGTCGCATACTTTTTATGAGCTTACATGTTTGCTCTTAATATAACATCTCTGTTTCCTCTCATCTGGGCTTCTCTTTGTTTGATTTTTGCAATGTATGTATTCATCACAAGCAATAATAGAAGACAGGATAGGGAAATATACTAATGAGGACTAGGAGGCTTCTATACAAATGTGTTCATGGGAAACAGATGAAAGGAAAGATAGGGGGAAACTGGCTGGAGCAGCAGATTTACAAATAGCAGGACCTGCACCCCACCCACTTTCTCCAGGTATTAGCAACAGACTAATTAGCACACACACAAAGAAACCTGTTGGACAGGTTTTGTCAGAGGAATGCTCATGGAGAATAGTTAAACTGGGTTCTTTTTGCCTATTAAATTATCAGGTGTCTTCTGTCTCCTAGTCATGCTAATTCTCTGTTGATAGAAGTTATTGATAGAGGCACACTGAAAGACCTGCATAGGGTTCAACTATTCCTCATCTCATACTGGGTAAGAGATGTCAGTGGTAAACCCCTCCTGTATTCTACCAAAGAAAACCACATACATGACTTTGTGGTCGCCAGGAGTCGACACCAACCTGAAGGCACAACTTTACCTTTATGTAATGCAGGTCTGCTCAACTTCAGCCCTCCTGCAGATGTTGGCTTACAACTCGCATAATCACGGGCCATTGGCCACTGTGGCTGGGGATTATGGGAGTTGTAGTCCAAAAACAGCTGGGGGGGCTGTTAAGCAGGCTTGATGTAATGGTGTATCCTATTTACTACTTAGATTTTACATTAAATTGCCTCTTTTAACCATTCAGAAAGCTTCTGTTGATTTGCAGTTTTGTAGTGCACTAATTTGGAGGTCTTCTGGGGCATGCTGAGTGAAATGTGGTTACCCTAAGAGTATCTCATCTATAGTGGGGAATTCATCTAATCAAAATTTTAAGGATGCTAGTTTCTTTTAGACTCTGGAATTGCTAAAAGTATTAGGGGGGGGAAAACCCTGCAACAACCCCCCCCACCCGCTGCAAACCCACTATAGCTTCCTAAATGGCTGGAAAAATCTCGGACATCCAAGTGTAGTGAAAACAATGGCCTTTGAATTTGGAACTTCATTAGTAGTGCCTTGAAAATCAAGATTGTAATTTTTCTGCCCTGTGAAAGACTGATACCTAGTTATGTACAGTGATGTACTATATAAATAACTGGGAGGTGAGGCCTCTCGTTGACCAGGTAAAGTCATTTTGCGTAAATTACACTTATAGGAAAGTTCAAGAAATAAAATATATGTAATAGAATTTGTTATTAATATGCTTGCAAAAGGGAAGTAAAAAGTTTTAAATCTGTAGGCACTTAAGCTAAAATATAATTCATTTCATTGAACAATTACCATACATAGTAAATTTGAATCTGAATCTGAGAAAGATCTTCTGCTTCTCCTGGGCATGAGGTTTGATTGTTAAATGTAAAAAACCTGTTGAGAACAATAATAGTTAAGATATGACTATTATATTCAGAATTTCTTCTTTAAAAAATACAAGAACAATTATTCAAACCTTTCACCCTGCATATTCCAGTGTTAAAAGTAGTGCATTCAGCTAATTTAAGTGGCAGGCTTGTTTATGAAAAATTTGGTATCGGTTTGTAATCGTGAAGTATAACTTTATTGTGCATAAACAAATCCACAAGCAACTACTTCATAATATATAATATTTGAGACTGCCCCTAGGAATTGGAAACACTTTACTAGCTTGCTGGTAATCTATGTTAAATTGTCCTTGGGACATTGAAGCATTTGGCTTTGACTAGTTCACAAACATTTCAACTGCTAAGGGAACAAAACTTTCAGAATATTTCAAAACCAATTTCTGAGAGTTAATGTAGTGACTACTGAGCTATGAATTGGGACTTCTCTGGTTTGATCTTGCCTCTGCTATGAACTCTGTATGTGGCTTTAGGTAAGCTGCTCCCTCAGCCTCAGGTCCCAAGCTTCATTATGGGGATCGTATAGCATGGATTCTCAACGTTGGATTCCTAGATATTATTGGACCAACTCCCATAATCCCCAACCAAAGGCCCCTGGGGCTGGGGATTATGGGAGTTGAAGTCCAAGAACATCTGGGGCCCCAACGTTGAGAATCCCTGCTCTATAGGATGGTTGTAAGGATTACAAGAAGAACACTTGAAAGAGCTATACAAAATCTTGTAATCCTTATTCTGTGAGATAAAGGAAAACTGTCAGTTGTCTTGAGATTAAAAGGCACACATGGATAGTTATATGGACAGGCTGAGGACTGGTAGAGGTTAGATTAGAAAGCCTAGATGTAATTTGGATAAAAGAAGGATACACAGTAAACAATGTACTGAGAAATGGGAACCTCATAGGCAGGGTAGGTGGAGGAGAAGGAAGCTTGTGAACATCATCTGAAGAGACAAGGAATTGGAGGAGGAATCTTTAAATAAAATTCACAGCTCTTCAGGCCAGGACAGGCTGTATACTGAGCCAGCAAAAGGATAACAGGAGTACTACTACTACTATGAATATTTATATACCACTCTTCATCCAAAGTTCTCAAAGCAGTTTACATTGAAAAATAAATAATACATAAATAAGATGGTCCCCTTTCCCCAAAGGGCTCACAATCTAAAATGAAACATAAGATTGACCCCAGCAACAGCCACTGGAGGGATGCTGTGCTGGGGCTCAATAGGGCTACTAGAGAGGCTGGCTAAAGAAAGAAAAGGAAATAGCAGTGGGTGGTGGAGATGTGGAGTGGAATAATGTAGAAATAACAAAAGAGTAGGTATGTGGCAAACCCCGCCAATCTACTTATTAGGGGCAGGCCTTGGTAGATGATATTTGCCAAGAGTTAGAGCTGGGAAGTGCAACTCTGTTAATCTTCCTGGTCCTCTTAGCTTGAAGCTACCGACCCTGACCAGTGTTCCCTCTAAAAAAAATTTCCATCTGTGTGCTGATGAATGAGTTTCATTCTGGTTGCTGTATCAAGGTAGTGTGCACACACATATATTCAGAGTGGGACCTTCCTGATTCAATCTGAGCAGGAATAACTGAGTGGACATTAAAAAATACTTGTGAGTGTGCACATGCCTTAAAGGGAACACTTACTCTGATATAGTTCTGGATTGTCTCACGGGACTGTGTTTTGTGGGGAGTGTGTTGCCGTGGCTCCATTCTACTTCAAGAAATGATTCCAGAAGGTGGTGTTGGGGGACTGCTTCTTTACCCCTTGGCCTTTTCACTGCTTGGATTCCTCAAGGTTCAATTTGTCCCCTTTGCTTATGTGAAACTGCTAGGATAACTCATCAGAGGTTGAGGCTGAGATGTACCAGTTCTCCTTGTTTCTTACTGTTCCAGGAAGATAGCTGAAATCTTGAACCAGTGGTTGAAAATTATGCTGGGAGGGATATGGGTGAACAAGTTGAAACTTAATCCAGATAAGATGAAGGTACTCTTGAGAGAAGCCTCTGCTTTGCTGCAGAGAGATGAGAGACTGACTTTGAATATGGTTGTATGCCCCCGAAGGATCATGTATGCCATCTGGGAGTATTTCTGGACCAAACATTGTCCCTGGATGTTCAGGTGATGGCTGTGGCCTGGAATGCTTGGCTGGAGCCAGCCTGGCTGGTATTTCAGCTGTGATTCTTTCTGGAATGTGTAGACCTGGCATCAGTAAACCATGCACTGTTTATATTGAGACTGGTTTACTATAATGTACTTTGTGTATGAGCCACCTAATGGTGCAGCGGGGATGTGACTTGACTAGCAAGCCAGGAGTCGGCGCTGACTCAATGGCACACTTTACTTACTTTGTGTATGAAGATTTGTTTGGAAGCTTTAACTGGTGCAGAGTGTTGCTAATAGGGAATAAGGTGGGTGTCTCATGTCCAGTTCACTTCTGGGCTTAAGTCAATGTGTTTCTTCTTCTATCTCTTTTGAAACAAATGATCTGGGGCCAAGTTATCTGAAGGCCTGCCTTCTTCCATACAAACCTCCCTATTCTTGAGATATGCTATGGAGGCCCTGCTTTCTGGCTTACTATGTAGAAATTAATCTGGTGTGTACCCAGGTGGTTGAACCCACATCAGCTACTCAGGCAAGGTTGATGGAGGCACAAATTCCTAATGGAGCTGTTAAACCAGCAAGAAGCAGGTGATGATGGAAGGTCTTTTATGGCTAGCAGGGACCCTTCCTCTTCTTGAACTCTTAGGGCAACTCTCCTCCTGAGGAGACAGACTGTTTTCTCCCTTGTCCTGAGAAGACCCATTGGGAGAGAGATCCTGAGCATGCATTCTGCCTTTGGAGCTCAAAACAAAAAGCAGATGGCTGAAACGTTTTGTTGAAACAGCGGTGGGCTGAAGGAAGAAAACTAGACATGTTTTGAGTGTTTTGGTCATAGGTAACAATGGGGAAACTCAAAACAACCCATTGTTCCCCATGGGTAGCTCCTAGGGACATCAAAGTGGGTTGAGTGGTAGGGCATGATGGGTGCTACCTTCCACTCAATCCACAAAAGAAATGGGCATGCAAGCAATTGTTAACGCTTTCTAACCTTTTCCCTAAAACTCATAGGATTGAAAGCCACTGCCAGAAAACCAACAGGCTTCCCAAATGGTGCTTGAAACGTCAAAACAGGGTTGTTTTATTCTGAGCTTGAAACAGGCCTTTTATTTAAAGGGCATTTTGTTTCAAGCTCTAGACACCTGAAACGGCCCATTTCAACATTGAAATGTTTGCACATCCTCACATTGGAGCCAGAGTTTGGTCCTGGCCCATTGTCACTTCTGCTTCTGGGGATCAGGAGGTGATGATGGGAGCTTGAGAGAAGGGTCTGGAACCCTGCTAGAGAGTGCCAGGTTCACAAGATTCCGAGGGAATGGTCAGCTTTGCTCTTATTCTGATGATTCTGGCGGAGTCTGTCATCAGTAGGGATGTGCACGGAACCGCGTTAGGGAGGCTTGAAGGTGGCGGGGGCCTCCCTTTTAAGGGTGGGGGAGGGTGCACTTACCCCACCCACCACTCCCCCCCCACCAGCATCCGTGTTTCTCAGTGCCCATCAGGATGGCAGTGTACCTCCCTGCCTCCCCGTTGCCCTCATCTTCCGGATATGTCCGAAGTCGCTGATGGGCCTGTGTGCGCCGGCACGTCGGAGACTTCTGGTCATATGCTGAAGATGAGGGCAATGGGGCAGCAGGGAGGTACACTGCCATCCCGATGGGCATTGAGAAACACAGATGCCGGTAGGGAGGAAAGTGGTGGGAGGGATAAGTGCACCCTCTCCCGCTCTTAGAAGGAGACCCCCACTACCTTTGATCCAGCGGAACTGCCGGTTCTTTGAACTGGTATGGGCCTCCGAACTGGTTCCGTGCACATCCCTAGTCATCGGGGTGGGTATCCAGACCAGGGTGGAGCCCCCCTGCTTTTCCTTGGACTGCTCTTCTTATCAGTGCCTAGGCAAACTCTGACAGTGGGACAGGACCTTCTTGGTGGTGGCACCCTTCCTGTGGAATTTCCTCCATAGGAAAATTCGTCTGGCTGCCTCCCTGGGTACCTTTATTTTGGAGGATTTTTATCTCTGTTGTCTGATACTCAACATTATAAAAAATATGCTGCTGTTTTGCATCTTGTTTTTATTGCATGCTTATATTTTCTTTTTTATCTGATATTTGTCAGGTGCTTTGTTGGGCTAAAAATATATTTTAAAAAATTGGCAGGAAATAAGTGGAGATTTGGAAGGTTGGGGACTGTTTGCCTGGAAGCAAAGGGGAAATAGGACTGCTAGATCCAGAGTAAGGATGGCCAAGTGGAAGGGGTGAAATGTGGACTCTGGAACAACTTTTCTGGTCCCTGGCAGTCCTACCAAGCATATGTTCAAGTTGTGAAAAAGAAAAGGATTCCATGCTTTGATTATATGGAAACATTCCAAAGAGAGATGCAATATATAATTACTTCTATTTGCATGTAATGGTATGCTGAGCATACTCAATAAACGGAGAGCCGGAGTGGCTAGAACCAGTGGCTAGAACCAGTGGCTAGAACCAATGGAGTGGATAGAACCAACTTGGTTATGTGGAGATCATTTCTGTCCATGGGCTGCTGGGTCCCCTGAGCCTATAGAAGCCTTCAATTTCTGGCCTAGAGACTTGAGCTTGGAGGAGTTGCTATACATTTGAAAGCTGCATAGAAGGATTATACTGTTTTGCAGTTATAATGTCAGTGCAATACTGTGAGCTGGCAAGCCTAGGGCTGGGAAACAAGGGCCAAAAAGAATTTCTTAAGCTTAACTTGCCAATTTCTCTTACTGCAAAATTCCAGTTACCCTGCTGTTGAATGACCTCTTTCAAACTAGGTTTTTTATGGCCTCTATTATTTTATTTTATTTATTTTAGTGTGTGTATGTTCTCTACTTTTGCTAAAGCTATACAGACTGAAAACTGGTTGTTTCAGACACTGAAAAATGAAAAAAATATTATTTTTAATATATAAATATTAAGGAAAGTGTTTCATTACCTGAAGATGTATGAAGAAGGCATTACAGCTGATCCTGACAGTAGGTTTGGTTAAATTAGGCAGCGTATTTTGACATCACACCTTTAAATCCAGTCTAGGCAAGAACATCTGTCATTGCACATCACATCTCAAAACATCAACTAAAAAGGGCAGCAGAGCAGGCCTGACTTGTCCTGCGTAGAGTTAGGAAAACATAAGGAGATTTGCTTCTCATGCTGACACAAGTAAATCAAGTGCAATTTTCATTTATTTTTCTCTTGGTCATTCCCTCCCAGTAGGAGTGGTAAACACTTAACTCTGGGTGTATATATAAATATTAAAGTGACTAAAAATAATCGGCTAAATACAGACTCGGCAACAAAATCAAATTTCAGAGGTGAAATGACCATCATCACTCCTTCAAGTAATATGGCGGCTTGATAAGTCTAAAGTACATCTTAGTTGCAGCTGTTAATGCTCCGTTACAGGCTGAAAATGTCATACTTGCAAGGGCGTAGCTAGGGGAGAGGGGACCTGTGCTTGCCCCTCTCCTTGGAAGCCCCTCTGAGTGAGGGAGATAATGAAGAAAATAGGGAGGGGTGGAGCTGGGGGCCCCTCAGGCGCTGCCCCCCCCCGGGTTCTTTGAATCTCTCCGCTCAATTATAGCTACACCCCTGTATACTTGGATGTTACTTATATCAGTATCATTCTCTGACTAGACATCAGTTTAGAACAGGATTTCTCAACGTATGGGTCCCCAGATGTAATTGGACTTCAACTCCCATAATCCCCAGCCCCAGTGTCCTTTGGTTGGGAATTATGGGAGTTGAAGTCCAATTACATCTGGGGACCCACACGTTGAGAATCCCTGGTTTAGAAGATTTCAGCCAGCTGTTGAGAAGCAAAGGTGTTTCGTTTGTGTTTTGCATGTGAAGTCATTATAGTCTGTATTTCTGTTTGAATACTTTGCATGCATGATTTGCATGTTCATCTTGAATTAATTCTTATGAAATATTGGATGAGAAAAGCCTGTGTGGCTTCATATTGGCACCTTTTAGAAAATAATAATTGGACCTGATCTGGCAATGAGTGCTCAAAGAACATCAAGAGCCTTAAAAAAAAAAAGATTAAAAAATAAATGTGGGCATCTGATCTTACAAAGAGTACCCTGATATGCATAGTACATCTGAGATTAATTCCTAATTATCAAAAGTAGTGGCAACTTGATCAGGGCCAGTGAATTTGAGTTATTTGACTGTAGGCCCACTTGATTAAAAAACTGAACAAACCTTCAAATCAAACAGTCCTTTTGGAAAGAAAAATATTGCACACAAACTTTATTCAGTCTTACTTTGGATATTAGTTGTAAAATGTATTTAGTATTCAACATGACCTTTTTCATTACACATATGGCAGGCAAACGTTATATGGTGGTATTTCCAAGAAAAATTAATAAACTCAAGTGAGAGTGTCCAACACCACATATGGTAAGGCAGCTGTATACATTGTTTGGATATGAAGATACTGAGGTATTTTAATATAGATATTTTCCCATTAAATTCAAAATTTGCTTAGGGAGGAGTCAGTGGTGGTTGAACCCCTGTGAGTGTGTATGTATGTGTGTATATATATATATATATATGTGTGTGTGTGTGTGTGTGTGTGTGTGTGTGTTATAAAAGAAAATATTCAGTGCAGAGTTCCAGACTGCAGTTACCAGTGGTTAGACAGGCAAGGTTAAACAGAAAGGAAGATAACAGGCAACTCTGCTTCATTTATCAAAGCAAATTAAAAGTTTATGACATAACCCCTGCTAACTTGGCAAAGAGGCACCTTTTAACGTGGTGATTCTCTGTTTAGTTTCTCCTCATAACAATCCTGTGAAGTAGGTTAGGCTGAGAGAGAAGTGACTTGCCCAGAGTAACCCAACAAGTCTCAAGGCTGAATGGGGATTTGAACTCGGTTCTCTCCGGTCCTACCCTGTTTCCCTGAAAGTAAGACCTACCCCGAAAGTAAGACCTAGCAGTAATTTCTGATGTACCGCTAATTGCCCTAGTGCATTTTGGGGGGCTAAAATTAATATAAGACACTGTCTTATTTTCGGGGAAACACGGTAGTCCAGCAGTCTAACCACTACACCATGCTGGCTCTCTGTTTATCAGGGGGAGAGTAACTGGCCCTATCCACCCCCATCACAGTACCTCCAGTGACTGTTGCTGGTGTTAATCTTACGGGTTTGTTTTTTTTAGTTTGTGAGCCCTTTGGGAACAGGAATCCATCTTATTTATTTATTTCTCTGTGTAAACTGCCCGGAGCCATTTTTGGAAGGGCGGTATAGAAATTGAATGAATGAATAAATGAACCCATCCATATTAACTTGGGCAGAAGGAGAGCTATATAGTGTATCCAGTCAACAACGTCTTCTGTAAGGTCAAAATTTTGAAATGCAGTTATCAGAAATAGACACCAGATTCTGTCAGAGGCCTTCTCTGCATCCAGCAACAATAGGTCCTGTGGAGAAGGTCCTTGCTCAGAATCTGCCATGTAGTGAACATCTTGATAGACTGGATGACTTGTAATTTCTCTGTGTCAATTACCCTAAGATTTCAGCTATAAATGTAGAACAGAAGAGCTTCATAGGACCTGTTGGATAATTGTTTATGAAGTCCTATTGGTGGCATATGGAATAGCATTTTCATTAATTGTTCTCTCAAACACTTCAGTACTGTATTTTAAAAACTTGAAATTCAGTGATGGAGGAAAGAGGTGAGACATTTGTATATCTCTTTTGCTAATCTTAATTTCAGTTAAAATGTTCAGACTGCATTCAGGGGTACCTCTGAGAAGAGGCTTTCAGGCATATGTGCAGACTCTGCAGGACTCAGGGGTATGGCAAGGAGGAGCACTGGCTCTGAGGAGCAACTCCTGCAGTTCCTGTTCTCTTGATCACAGCCGGGTGCCCCAGTGGGTATTCCTGGTATGTGCATTTAAGGTGATCCCCCCCTTCTAAACACAAATAACGTGGGCAGGGGATCGTGTCCTGGATTTGGATAAAGATGGCAAGTCCAATTTGAAAGGATTCCCCAATGATTGAAATTTTGAAGACCTACTGAGATAAACCAATGGGATACCATTTTTAATTCAGATATGTTGGAAGCAACAATAAATGACACTGGTTGGACTGGAGTGTTTGCTGCTGAGAGTTGTTCTTCCATATTACATTTCTACCACCAGTTTTTTCTAACAGAGTGTTGTTTCCTATTTGAACTTATGAAATTTCTCCTAAGAGGTTACTGAAAATAGTTAATGTCTGTTTAGTAATTCCAAGATAGCCAGGAAAGTATACATGTGGAAAATGTATTGGTACTGCTTTCTCAAATTAAGTATGCTTCCCACCTCTCACTTCAAAATAAATAGAGTAAACTGAAGTGCGTTTTGAGCTTAATAAGTAACAGCAATAAATGGACACTCAGTTTTTTCCTACTCTTCAGCAGGAAAAAGTTGTGTGTGTTCTCCAGTGCATTAGGTAGTGGCTGTATGAAATTGTGTTGTAAAAAAAATTGTTATTGATTGATTGTTGAATTTCTGTACCGCCTTTCATTAAAAACAACCCCAAGGTGGTTTACAAAAGTTAAAAACATACAATAAAAATGACAATTAAAATATTAAGCTAAAATAGAAAACAAATCTAATTTAAAAACTCTAAAATACAAGCATAAAAACTATGTAAAATATGTATATATTTATAAGCTTTTTTGGCTAAGAGCTTAAGCTTTTCTACTAGGTTATGATTAGGTTTGTATGGATTTTGTTTATGGAAAGGTGTATCTTTATGGACATGTTAAAATAATCCTTCCTGGGTTACTGAGTCTTGCATTCAAAAATCTTTTGGTGGCGGGCGCAGTGGTAAAACTGCCGCCCTGTAACCAGAAGGTTGCAAGTTCGATCCTGACCAGGGGCTCAAGGTTGACTCAGCCTTCCATCCTTCCGAGGTCGGTAAAATGAGTACCCAGAATGTTGGGGGCAATATGCTAAATCATTGTAAACCGCTTAGAGAGCTCCGGCTATAAAGCGGTATATAAATGTAAGTGCTATTGCTATTGCTATTGCTATTTTGTTTCCTACAGCTTCACCTCATTATATTCCAGAAGGATTAGGTTACTGTTTGGCTTAGAGAAGGCTGAGATAATTTAATCTATAGAGTCCACATAAATTATTATGTAGGGATATTTCAGCTGAGAATGTGGAATGAACTCAGGGTCTGAATACCCTTTAGAATACTCTCTTAAACCACACAGGTTATACGTGCATTTACCCAAGAGGAAAAGTAACTCCCCCCGCTCCCGGCCCAACATCAAAGAACTTGGAGGAAACCTAATCTTGGATTCAGGTAACTACAGTATAGCCTGCCACTATATAACTATCCTACTATATTTAACCAGAGTAAATGGAAAGTGTGGAGGAGTGACAAACAACATTTCAGTGTGTTGTATACAAACTGCAATTTTCATTGCATTTACTCATAATAGTGTGTTGTCTGTGGATATTTATATGCACACATGGTGTTGTAGAAAAGCAAAATTAATAGTTCTGATCTTGTACATATTTATGTTTTTAGGCATTTACAGGTGAAACTCGGAAAATTAGAATATCGTGCAAAAGTCCATTAATTTCAGTAATGCAAATTAAAAGGTGAAACTGATATATGAGACAGACGCATTACATGCAAAGCGAGATAAGTCAAGCCTTAATTTGTTATAATTGTGATGATCATGGCGTACAGCTCATGAAAACCCCAAATCCACAATCTCAGAAAATTAGAATATTACATGGAACCAAGAAGACAAGGATTGAAGAATAGAACAATATCGGACCTCTGAAAAGTATAAGCATGCATATGTATTCAGTACTTGGTTTGGGCCCCTTTTGCAGCAATTACTGCCTCAATGCGGCGTGGCATGGATGCTATCAGCCTGTGGCACTGATGAGGTATTATGGAAGACCAGGATGCTTCATTAGTGGCCTTCAGTTCTTCTGCATTGTTTGGTCTCATGTCTCTCATCCTTCTCTTGGCAATGCCCCATAGATTCTCTGTGGGGTCAGGTCAGGCGAGTTTGCTGGCCAATCAAGCACAGTACACTGTATACTTTTCAGAGGTCCGATATTGTTCTATTCTACAATCCTTGTCTTCTTGGTTCCATGTAATATTCTAATTTTCTGGGATTGTGGATTTGGGGTTTTCATGAGCTGTACGCCATGATCATCACAATTATAACAAATTAAGGCTTGACTTATCTCACTTTGCATGTAATGCGTCTGTCTCATATATCAGTTTCACCTTTTAATTAGCATTACTGAAATTAATGGACTTTTGCACGATATTCTAATTTTCCGAGTTTCACCTGTATATCCCACCTTTCAATGTTACCATTCCCAGGGCAGCTTGCAGTACTACTAAAACAATAAATCCAACATGTCTTCTAAATCAGTCTGTGATTTGGCCTATAGATAACCTTTTGGCTTCAAAAGCAAATAATAATAATAAATGTATATAGCACAAGCTATCTACGTGGAGCTTTACAGAACAGCATAAACAGAATTACAGATTTTGCTCTTGGGAGTTTTAAGTATAAAATAAAGAGTATTAATGGCATAAATTGACTGTGTACATAAAATAACTCTTAATAACTGGCAAAACTGTAGGTGACTTTGTTTATTCATTAGACGAAAAAACAACTATATTCCAAAGTAGGTAATGCATCTAGAAGAATCAAGCCCAAAGTAACAAAGCACCAAACCATAAGCATTGTTTGAGTCCTGCCGAACTCAGAACTCATCGTCCACCTAAGAATAGTAGATGAAAGAGGGTAAGTTGGAGGAGCCACAGCAGCCGGCCGTTTGTAAAATCTAAAGGTGGAGTTTAGAAGGTTTTATGCAGACTTGGGTCACTCTGAAAAGTCTAAGATAGTTTTGGTACACTGAGTTCCTTGCAAAATAGATATAATTTGATCACTTTTGGTACAAATGAATGTGACAAAATATTTAAAACAAAATATCCTTTCATTTTTATATTAAAGATTCTCTGGTCAGTCAAGAGTTAATTGTAACAGAGTTCATTATAGTGATTCTGGTTCAAGCATTTTTCTTGTTGATTCTTGTAAGCTTGATTAATATGTTTCTTGTAACTCTTTACACATCATGAGCTCCAAACTACCCGCAGCATTAGAGACTATCTGAAGCCATTTCCAGGATGAGATGAATAGTCCAGGCCATAAATCCTAGAGAATGAATGAGTGAAACGGGTTTTGTTTTTTTTAATTGTCAACCAGAATTACCACTGTAAAGAAGCTAATTATTTAAATGTTTCTTTAAGAGCTAATAAATTATTTCTTGCTTTACTATTAAATGGCTGTCAGTTGCTCATTGCGAGAGATATTTTGACACATTTTTAGAAGAATTTCACTACATCAGATTTGTGCATTTGTCAGTGTGTGTTGTGTCTCCTTTTTAAAGGTGTATGTTTTCCAGAAACACCTATATTGGGCAGCAGTAATATAGGAAGATGCTGAAAGGTATCATCTCATACAGCATGGAAGATGGCAATGGTAAACCCCTCCTATTCTGCCAAAGAAAACCACATAGCTCTGTGGTCACCAGGAGTCAACACTGACTTGATGGCACAACTTTAGGCATGGATACTTGGAAGAAAGTCCTATTGAACTCAGGGGTTGACATTCCATGCAGCCTTATGAGGTCACAGTAAGAGCTCTGTCCTTGCAAGGAGCTAAAACTAACTGTGGGCAAAGCTTGGCTCAGCTGTCAGCGTGGGCGGGGGGAGAGGGAGCAGCATTTTTTGTTGAAAAGCCCTTTTTGTATCCAGGAATATGGTTGTGAGGATTGATGTTCTGGAGGTAAAAAGGGATTTTGCAGGAGGGGACAAAAATGAAAATGGTGCCGCCCCCGCCCCCCCGCCGATGCTGTGAACCAAGACTCACCCGCAGTTAGTTTGGTGGCTCCTTGTGAGGGCAGAGCTCTTGTTTCACCCCTGTAAAGCTGTGCAGCTTGTTTTCCGCTAGGGCTTACTTCTGAATATGCATCTTTAAAATTGGGCTCTAAGAATATAGTAGCATTTAGGCTAACCTACATTAAATTCTAATAAACAATTAATCAGGAGCTCAAAAATATCCATTTTGGAATTTTTTTCATTCTTATGCTGAAACAGCCAGACTCCTCTGTAGAGAAACTATATAAACCAGCCCATTGTGCTTGCAGCTGCAAAAAGCAAGAAAGAAAAGAATCAGTTGCTTTAGAGTAGAATAACATGGCCTTCCATTCTCTACTAACTGTCTCAATTTATTTTGCTTGTCAGCTGTTACAGTTGTCATACATTTCAGTTCAGATTGCTAGACATTATGGTGTTCTTCGGTGTTGCATTAAAATATAAAATATGTCCAGTAGTAACTTTTAAATAACTCTATCTATCTATCTATCTATCTATCTATCTATCTATCTATCTATCTATCTATCTAATCTCTAAGATGTTCCCATTGCTAATCCCATGTGTGGCAGCTCTCACGAGAGTTTGCGAACAGCTGCCAGATAGCGCTGGGGTGAGCAGTCTACAGTGGGCACGGGCAGGTGGAGAAAAAGAAACTGCTGCCCAGGAGAACAGCCAAGCAGGCGGCTCTGGGTTCTCAAAGGCTGAAATTCAGCTGAATCATGAATTTATGTCTTCCTTAAAGGTTATCTTATATTTTAATTTTATTTTTACATTTATATCCTGCTTTTCCTCTGAGAACACCAGAGTGATGTCCTGTACATTGTTTATGTTCACAACAATCCTGTGAAATAAGTTTAAAAAAGAATCTTATCCTGTTGGGCTAGTTTTGTTGGCTAGAATATCTTAAAGCATTTGATCTGTTTGTAGTAATATAGTGAAAGAATTATATAGATTCTTATATTTAGGGATGCAGTCTTTTGTTAAGATGATGATGCATTCAGGCTCTGTGTTGGAGAGATTTCATAAGCACAACTTAGGATGGAGCACCTTTTGATGTTTTTCATTTAAGCCTTCCATGTATTGTAGGCAAGGCAAAGAATTAACAGGATATGGTTTTGGAGCAGCTTGAAAAGTGAGATTGCTGGGTTATTATTCTCAAATAAGATTTTTCTTTTTTGAGAGCTGTTTTTAAAACGTTGACATAGTTAAGAATTGGAAGAGCAAGCTGTCCAAATGCATAACGGCAAAAGCAAGAGCTGACAAAGAAACAATAACTGTATTTTTGAAAGCACCAATAGATTTCTTCCTCTGTTGAATTCTTCTATCTCTCATTCAATTGGCATTTCAAGATTACTGCCTGAAAATCTCTGCAGGTTGACTGGTTCCAAATGTTTTCAGACAAGAACATTAGCCTTTAAATCGGTACATAAGCTGCCTTTCAAAAATAAGTGAATGAGCTTGTGAAATAGCGTATTGGAAGCCCCAAATAGGTTCTTGTCTTTTAGAGGCACATCTAATTCAGAAGGAGCATCAACATAATTGTCACGATTTCATTTTTAAAAGAAAGCAAGAAAACTTGGCAAAAGTATAAAAAGTTTCTGTTGCTTGCCTGGCTTGTGGCCTAGCGCTAAATATTTGCTTCATGGAGTCCTCACCAAAGACAGGAAACGGAGTAACAATTAAAATGCATTCAGGTTGTCTGTCATGTACTGAAGACTCACTGTCAATCGCATACAATTTAGTTAGAGTGGGGGGAGAGGTAAAAAGTGGGGGACAGGTTCCAGAAAATTAAGGACAAGGTTGTAGTATCATAGACTTAATATTTTGTTGTTTGTCTTGAGGCTCAGTGGTCTGGTTTGCTTGGTTTTTGTAAGTCACCAGTTTTTCTTATCTTTATGGCCACCATGGTAGAAATTGCTTGACAGGCTTCTAAATAAAAACTCAACGATGCGTGTTCTGTAGCTGTGGTCAAAAAACATTCTGTGCACCAGAGTAGGGGTGGGTTGTTTTTTAAATGTTGTCTGCAGCTATTTACTGTGCTGAAGAAGCAAGCTGCTTTCCATTTTTAAAGTTCAAACGTTTAAAATGTAGTGGGGGGAAGCATTGTAGAAAATACAGAGAAGGGCTGGAAAGCTTGCTTTCTGGTCAGTACTGTAGCAAACCATTCCCACAGACTTCATAGAAATAAAATATCAGTGGAAGCAGCAGCCAACATCCTGATTAATGCAGTCCAGGTGCTAAGTGAGATGTGCTGTAGCTGAGTTACTGCTTCACACAGATGAGTGCTGTGTAAGTCAGGATGTTGGCCAGCTACTTTGGTACAATATGTTTAAGTTGACATTTGGGAATTGCTGTCTTAGAACCTGATGGTGAAGCATTAAAAAAATAAATTAAGTTGTAAAGAAGGATTACAGTCCCATCCACCCGCTTTAAAAAAATACTTGGGAGATCATAGCAGCTTTCCTTATCCATTACATAATCCATGGTTATAGCAAGTGTGGGTGGTGCTATTCTTGGTGACTTCTAAATATCTATAAATGTCAAAGATCTTAAAAACAAAAGGCTTTTTAAAGTTGTTCTATGATATTATCAGCCATCTAGCCTGCTTTCCATCATCTTATATCTTGGAGATATAAGGAAAAGAAATTGTGGGGAGGTACCCTTTCAGTTTCAACCTGATTTTTGTGCTTGTGTGTATGGTTCCCTGCCCCGCTAAAAAAAAGAATACTTTCTTGGACATTTGTTAGTTCAAATGTAATAACACAAGAAATGAAATAAAGGAAGCTATCATTCTCCGACTTTATAATGTTGAAGTATCCAAGTAGTGAAATCAATGTGTTAGGTTACAAGAGTTCTCTTTAAAACAGAACACCAGGGATCAGATCCTAGTCTACCACTGTCGATCCATATTAGGAGACTTCGTGTGATGAAGATGCTAGCAAGGAAGAAAGTAATGTCAGATATGTGTTGCACACCGGTGATTCTATAAACTGTGGTGTGGGAACCATTGTTCCCTCATACAGGGCAATTTTAGACAGCATTCTAAGATAAGTAGTGAAAACATTATATAGATCTGCAGAGATGAAGTTTAATAGTTTACATAAACTAAGTAAGCTACGAGTAAATATTAAATTATAAGCTGAAAACCAGCTTCTGCTGTGGAAGCTTCAAAAAATGGGAAGGAGATTAATGGAACTAAATCAGGCTCCAGTGCAGGAAGAATTTGTGGATGGGACCAGGAAGTCTGCCTGCAGAATATTTATAAATATATCCATGGTGGACAGGACCTAGTGAACAATATTGTGTTCCAGAAAGGGAACCATTTGGACAAGGGACCTTACAACTGTAATATGAATGGACACTTGAAACTGCAAAATTTATTGTTCCACAAGGAGCAAGCAAACCAAAACAATGGTGCCCAATATAAAGTTTAAGAAACAGGGCTGGGGAAACTGGGGTTGATAGCTGAGCCCAGCCATGAAATGCACAGTGGGCAGCTTCACCCAACTGTTGACTGGACTGTAAATGGGAAAAATATTGGTGTCGTCGTTGAAATGCCAGTGACCTAGAACACCCCACCCCCCCAAGAAACGTGCCATCCCAACATGTACAAGTCCAGTTCCCGTGCCAGATTCTCAACATTTGCCTGACATTCTCTGCTGGGCTTGAGCCCTACATGTAATCTGTGTCAAAGGTTTCTTTTGAATAGGGAATAACTCTCAATTGTGGTATTGTACTGAGTTCCTTGGAAGAATCAATGGATGCGTAGGAACATAGGAAGTTGTCTTACACCAAGTCAGACCATTGGTCTTATTTCGAGCACACAGGGCATGCTGGAGAGACCTCCAAGCCGGGAGGCTGCTTTTCAGCCTTCTGTTCGGGGGTCTCCTTGTGAGTAGCCATGCTGCAGAGCTGTGCTGTGGCTACTCATGATTTTTAAAAAACGGGTTTGTGGCGTGCTCGCTCTGCAAACCCGGTTTAAGGGGAGGGATAGTTGGCAGGTTAACTGGCTGGAGGCCACCAGGCTCGCCTGCAAGCCCGGTGGTTCTCACAGTCAGGCAAAATCAGGCTATGCTCCCCTAGCCCAATTTTGCCTGATCATGGGAATAGCCTCAATATTTTATGCTAACTTTAAATGTGGAGTTAATATTGTAGTATCTTGTGAATTTCAACCAACTTAGAGAGAATTTGTTTTCTGAGGAAAAATGCAGTACTTCGTCACTTAACCAATACATAGGTAATAAACTAGTCATTACAGTAAATATATAGAACAATTATGTCAGATTTTGCCTTCTCCCTTGACAGAATCTAGTGAAACATACCTCTGTCACAATATATAGGATTTCACTACCAATAGCATTCCTTTACATTGGTGGGGATTGGGGGAATTCTGTAAAAATTAATATGCTGGTGATAGGACATTGTTAACTTGTTCCAAACATTGCATTAGGGGCGGGGGAGAGAATTATACATGCTTTTTTTCTGGTGACAGCTATTTTTACCATAGTATCTAGTTTGACCCTTAATAAGGACATATGCCATGTTTTGATATCTAACAACTGTGTGGCTAGAAAGGAATTAGTAGTTCAGACGTGGGTAATAAAGCTAGGTATATATTGTTACCAGCCTAAGTAATTGTTTCCAGGACTTTAATGCACAAGCACACTTCTCAATCTTTTGTGTAAGTTTTGTAGAAATAGATCTAATTTTGCAGGATTCCTGTCTGTTAAAGATATCTTGTATTGACCAAGCCACTCAGTCCTCCTATAGGCTTTTGAAATGGACAAGCTTCTGGAAAACAACTCTGGCAACCCGTGAATACAGGAAGACTTGGGAGGATGCAGATTCCTGAGTAGGGCCTGTATTTATTGTGCATATGTGAGAGAGAATGAGGAAGGAAGGGAAAGGAAAGCTAAAGCCAAGATACTTGGTTTCCTTTGTGCTTGAGAGATGTAATGTAACAGACATGCCGTTTCAATGTCTCTTCTTTGTGCTGTCAAGTTTTCATGTCCCTAAGAAAAGCTTATATGCCCAGAATGAGAATGGACCAGAATTTGGAACAGAACTTGAAAGTACTGGGGAATGACTGCTTCCCAAACAGTGTTCCCAAACAGGTCCCAAACAATGCACACCTGTATGTAAACTAAGAAAATGCATTCTTTTGTTTTGTGGTGAATCAGTCAGCTCTGTGATATGTGAGCTTTTCATTCTATTACTTGAGTTCAAAGTTATGTTGCCAGGAATATATGTTAATATGATGTGTCCCCTTGATACTGTGAACATTTGTCATGCTTTGATTTGTTAGACTCTAGATTTGATGCACTGCAGTGTTGTCCCAGGTGCAGTGCCTTATTTTTGACTACAAGAATGAATGACAGCCATTTGCAAATACACCAAAGGAAAGTGAAAGGGTGCGCTTTTGGGCACAATTGGGATGGAAGCTAAACTATTTCCTGCCCCTGACCCAGCTATGAAGAATTAAGCCCCATCTTGGTTTGTGTTTTTTCATCGTGCTTGAATATGACAGATTGACTTTTATTAGAAAATGTTTAGCATATGATTTACAAAAGCAATACAGCAGTGAATAGAATTTCCCGATAAAACATGGCCACGTACAAAAGAATGTGTGGTTGCAATGGTAGAGAGAATATATAGCACTGTATGTGAGTTCCTAGGGGTTTGGGTAGAGTCCGCTTAAAAGAGTTCAGTGAGAGGAATATCTAAAATGTCCAAGGGCAGGTCAGATCCTGGCCTCACCTTGCATGTGGCCGGCAGGACCATGCCAGTTGTCTTCTGCCAATTGCAGCCTCTGGGCATGGGTCCTTGACAGCAGAGGGTATTCTCCAGGTCCAGGGGGACCTCCAGGGGTCCTGTCAGTGGGAGTTTCTGGAGTGGTCTGCCGCTGTGCTGGCATGGTTCATTTAGCATGCAAATACGCTTCAGGCCACATTCCTGAAGTGGGAGGTTACATACATGCAGGTCAAAACAGCCATAAGAAAACAAGTGTCCATGTGAATTAGTCATGCGCTGCAAGGCACAGTCAATGTCCTCCTTTGGTTCCATATGTATGTGTATCTGGACAGAGTCCAGGGTAGGGTCCAAGCCAGGAGAGCAGGGGGACCCGGTCTCAACTTGTGGGCGGGAGGTGGCGCATCGTCTGGGGTGTTCTCTGGAGGTTTCCAGGTGGTCTGGCATCCTCCTGCAGGGGGAAAAAAACCCCTGACTGGGCTTGTCCATGGCTCTGGAGGAGCTCCTCCTTATCAGGGTATGGTGGAGCATGTGGTGGCTTGCCTCCTGTGAGCGTAGCAGGGCAAGCCATAGGTGGCTCCCCTCCTCTGGGTTTTAGGAGGGCAAGCCATTTCCCCGCATGTGGTGGCTTGCCCCTGTGGGAATAGTAGGGCAAGCTGTAGGTGGCTTCCCTCCTCTGGGTTTAGAAAGGTGAGCCATCCCTTTATGCACTAAGTGGCCCATCCCCTCTGGGCTAGGGGAGTGGGCTGGTTTGGCTACCCCCCCTTGGGCATTAGGGGGGTGAGTTGGCTCCTGGTACTGGCAGTGTCCCAAGTTGTGTTATATGCAGATGTCTCAGGACCACCAGATGGTGTCAGACACCACCAGTTTGTGCATGAGTTTGGCATAGCATTTGCACACATCGCAAGCTCTCAGTACTGGCTCATTACCGGGGACTAGTCATGTGCACGGACCGGTTCAGAGGCCATTCTAAAGGCCTCCAGACCGGTCCGGACACGGGTGGTTTTGGTTCGGGTGGGGGGTTCCAAAAGAGTTCGGGGGGGGCTTTACTTACCCCCTCAAGAATGCCGCCGTATTTCTTAGAGCAAGTGGGCGGCAGACCTCCCTGCTGCCTGCTTCATTCCCCCTCTCGGCACGGCTCTCCTTTTGAATACTGAATCGGGCGGCAGGGTATCTCCCAGTCCCTGCCGCCCTCTTAAATGCCCCCACTCGGCTGGCTACATCCCTTCCGGGGTCCTATCCTCCAGGGTCCTGATCAGTAGGGCATGGACAAAGACCTCATAGCCCTGCTCCCTGAGTGCCTGTGCTAGTGAGGCATACTTCTGGTGCTTCTCTCTGGCCTCCGTCATGGCCGCTTTCTGGTTTTCAAATGGGTGGTGACATCAGCTTCTCATCGCGGACCACAGTGCCTGTCCCAGGCATGGCTTGGTTGACAGAAAGCATGCCTTTCGAGGCGGGGATGGCCTTGGCCAGCCAGTGCATCACTGTGTCATGTCGTGCCGGTGTTGCCAAGCAGTTGAGTGGGGTTGGCAGCAGCACAGCACATGGGGTAGAGTCATTGGCTGCAGTGGTGGCAGCACTAGGCTCTCATGCCTCTCATCTTGACTGCTCAATTCAGAGGTACCACACTGAGGCGGATGCTCGATCCCAGGCCCACTGGCAGCCAATGGGTTTTGTGCAGCCTCCTAGTGGAGTTCCCAGCTATGAAGAATTAAGTCCCATCTTTGTTTCTGTTTTTCCATTGTGCTTGAATATGGCAGATACTACGCTTGATCTTAGCCAAAAGGCCGAGAAGTTAAGACAGTCCAACAGTAGCTGTATAATAGTGTATAGCTTTAAGCCTCTCCACTCTCACAGTTCTGGACATAGCCTGTTTTAGTGCCGTTTTAAATGCTGTTTTAATGTAATCTACTTTATGCTGGTCAAAGACCATAATAAAGATTGATTGATTGATTGACTGAATATATCAGAGCACTGGTACTGGGCATAAATATGAACACATGGCAAAAGTCAAGACTACTGGATCTTGAGGTATTCTTAGGTTTCAATGCCACTTATTTATTTATTTATTTATTTAACACATTTGTATATTGCCCAAAACGCCTTTGGGTGGTTTACAACAAAACAAATGAAATCTAATTAATTAAATTTAAAAGAGAGCAGTGTTATTTATCAAAACTAAATGGGTGTTAATAAATCAAACATTCATATTTGGGCTAAAAACTTTGCCTTTCCATATCATGTATTCAGCTATCAGTTTCTGGACTAACTGAAGCAGAATTGTTCTCCTGTTGTGAAATCAACAGTCATAGAGAAGGTGAGAATTTCTAATAAAAAAATGAAAATAGATGATCAGGCATTTTTACTGTTGGCTCAGTTCCAGTTTGCTGTGCTCCATTAGTTAGCTGGCAAGTATGTAGAGGTGTTAATTTTGCATATTCTAAAAATGTGGTGTTTCAGAAATACGCCACAAAGAATATGCATTTGTTTGCAGATGTTCTTGTACCATGTATGTGTAAGCCAACGTGGATTGTATAACATTTATTTTGTTAGGCAAAAAAAGTTTGATAATTGTCCAGATTCGAAATGAGTGTGAGGTGGAAACAAAAACAAAATAAAATAAGCCCCTGGTTTATTAATTTTGAAAGGGTGACAAATTATAATCTCCAGGATGCTACGGATGTTGATACTCATACTGTTACTACTATATACCATGTTTCAGATCTCTCAGGTGTTTAATCTACTGGCTTTTAATGGCATGCTTGTAGAACATATTTTGAAAAGAGAAATATTGACTTAAAATATTGTGATGAATTATCCTCAATGCATAAACATGAAAGAAAATTCAGTCTGAGTAGGTTTGATAGTAAACCACCTAATGGCTCAGCGGGGAAATGCTTGACTAAGAAGCAGAAGGTTGCCGGTTCGAATCCCTACTGGTACTATATTGGGCAACAGCGATATAGGAAGATGCTGAAAGGCATCATCTCATACTGCGCGGGAGGAGGCAGTGCTAAACCCATCCTGTACTCTACCAAAGAAAACCAGATGGCTCTGTGGGTGCCAGGCGCTGAGCGGCGCCCTGCGTCCAGCCCTGCTCGGCAGCCCCCTCCAATACGCCCGTGCACGCGACGTCATGTGTATGGGGGTGTGGTTCGAGCTCCAGAGGAGCCTAGAGCACACTCCCCCCCCCCCCACACCCGGGCCGTTGAGAGCCCAAGCGAACACTTTGTCAATTATTTCAGGCAGCTCCGACTGCCCAATAGAATGTTTTTCCCTTCCTTTCTCTCTCTGGAGGGAAAGAGAGGGGAACACGTCCTATGAGGCAGCCGATGCTGCCTGAAATGACGTGCTGAGAGCTTGTTCGGGCTCTTGGCTGCCTAGGCCACGCCCCCTTTGCACGTTACAAGCGGGTGTGGCCTGGGCTGCTGAGAGCCCAAATGAGCTCTCAGCTCATTATTTCAGGCAGTGTCGGCTGCCTCATAGGACGTTTTCCCCTTTCTTTGCCTCCAGAGAGGGAGAGGAAGGGAAAAACATTCTATTGGGCAGTCGGAGCTGCCTGAAATAATTGACAAAGAGTTCATCCGGGCTTTCGGCGGCCCGGGTGTGGGAGAGGGGAGTTCGCTCTGGGGTCCTATAGTGGCGTTTTCCCATTGGTGGCCTGGGTTCTTTGAACCTATTCACCCAATGGTGGCTCTGCCCCTGGTGGCCGCCAGGAGTTGATACCGACTCAACGGTACAACTTCATCTATCCTAAAACACTCTTTCTCAGCCACAGCCTCCCAATCTGCAATGTGGGGGTAATGACTTGTTACTGGCATTGGCGTGGACAACTTTCTTATAATCTCATTTGATGGCACACTTTACCTTACCTAGGTTTGATAAGGTGAAATTCTTGGTGTAATCAACCTCATTAGATGATGATGATTATGGGTGGAAGAACTATTTCCCCCTCTCCTGTTTTTCTGCCCTTGAGCTCTTCTGGAGCAAGAACCAGTTAGAAGCATTATATATCCACCTCAGGGTAGATTTTAGGGTTTTTAGGGTCAGTTGGGTGTAGCTTAGGCCTAGGAAGGCATGTAGGTCAGCCAGGTTATAGCACTAAACAGAAAAGCAAGTGGGATGCACACACAACATGGCGAAAGAACAAAAAAAACAAAAACCCGTGCACACTACTAGATAAGGGGAAAACAAACTAGTGGAAAACTGGAAGAGCACAGGCTGGACTTTAACCTGGGAACCTGTGTGATGATATCATCAAATAAGTAGAATAATACCCATATACCACCTCTCTACTAGGCAGGGGTACTATATTGGAAACTGAAGAATGAACAGATGTCAATATCAAATATCACTGCAAGTTCTATAAACAAACATACATATACTGAGAAAACATTCA
Organism: Hemicordylus capensis; assembly: GCF_027244095.1. Taxonomy (NCBI): domain Eukaryota; kingdom Metazoa; phylum Chordata; class Lepidosauria; order Squamata; family Cordylidae; genus Hemicordylus; species Hemicordylus capensis. The sequence continues at coordinate 353,224,623 of NC_069657.1, read as the reverse complement.
TATGTTGCCACAATTTCCTCCATTTGCAAAATAGGACCTGGAGCAATTCAAATCCTCAACTACACAGCAGCACACTTGTAACAATTCCAAGTACTAACAAGGATGACAGCCATGTGCTTGTGCAACTGAGGACTTGAATTGCCATTAATATTGCTCCATAGTATCTGTTTTCTGTGCATTTAGGTCCAGTTTTGTAAATGGAGGAAATTGTTCCTATGAATGTCCTCCTATATATGAATGTTTTTCTAGTATATGTATGTCTGTTCACAGTACCTGTTATTGCTTTTTGTATCTTCAGGGTCATCCTTGTTAGTACTTGGAATTGTTACAAGTGTGCTGCTGTGTAGTTGAGGATTTGAATTGCTCCATGTCCTATTTTGCAAATGGAGGAAATTGTGGCAACATATGAATGTTTTTTCAGTATATGCATGTTTGTTTATAGAACTTGCAGTGATATTTGATATTGACATCTGTTCATTCTTCTGTTTCCAATACAGTACCTCTGCCTTGTAGATAGGTGGTATATGCATTTTGTCAATGGGTATTATTCTACTTATTTGATAATATCATCGCACAGGTTCCCAGATTACAGTCCAGCCCGTGCTCTTCCAGTTTTCCACTAGTTTGTTTTCCCCTTATCTAGTAGTGTGCATGGTTTCTTTTTGGTTCTTTTGCCTTATTAGCACTAAACAGTCAGATGGAATGGAGCAGAACGTAATTATCTGGCAACTGAAATTTAATAAAACATGGTGATTACATAGTATTCAAGAAACTTTCTTTCTTTCTTTCTTTTTTTAAAAAGGCAATTGTCTTAATTTTGCTACAAATTGATATTGGGGTTGATGGGTGGGAATCATGAGCCAGATTTACTTTCTCCTCAGTGTTCTACTTACTCAACAATTAAACTAGCAAGCAGTACTATGCTCCACCACCCACCACATCATTTATATTTGCAGGAATTCTGAAGAGCACACCTGGTTTTGGGTGTGAATCAACAAGTTTGAATTAGTTTTAACAGATCACCTTTTATAACAACAACAAAAAACCTCTTCCATTTGGGTGACGTTTAATACATGGGTCAGTTATAGTAGTGGATATGTATTTGTTTGTTTCTACTGAAATGAACAACAGTTGGATATTAAAAGCTGAGAAATGTGTCTTTTCTTAGTTTAAGCTTTCACTAAAACATATTGTCTCATCAATGCATGGCATGTTAGTCAGGGATTCTCCTTGCCCTCTGTAGTACTATTTGTTGTAGCAGAAACATTCTGAGTTGCAGTGTGTGGTCTAGAGAATTAAAGTAACTAGAATGCCAGTTTAACCAGAGTGCTTCTTTGTTGCTCTTAATTTAATATTTATTTTTACTCTTTTTATTTGCTTGGAACATGAGGGTTATTTTCTGCTCCCCCCCTTCCCCCATTAAGTGTAATTTTCAATAAATTGGGATAATTTCATACCTAAAATACTAGGTTTTTAGTTTGAGTATGATTAATTTAGAGTAAAAATGAGCACTGTTGCAGTGAGGGTATCTGTAACCATATGAAAATGCAGAAAGTGACTGAAAGGAGGATATATTTAAAAGTGGACTCATATAATTGTGGTGTTTTTAAAAAAGAGTTTGAACCTGTAAGTCTATGTTCAAACATTTTGTTCTTGTATTGTGTTTCTTGTGCTAGATTGACTTAGGGCCAAAGTAGACATGACATGAAAACTGTATGATTGGAATCCCTGCTGTCTTTTTCATTGTCAGAAAGCAACACCCTCCCTGATCTTAAGGGCTGCAGCACAGGAGGGGAAAGGGTCCTATCCTTTCACACTATGGCCCTCATCCAAAGTGCTGCTTCCCTCCCACAAGCTGCTGTTAACTACAGAAGAGGAAACTTACCGATAGTTCAGGACTGAGTTTTGAAAAGGACATCAGGAGTGCCAGTTGTAGAACTCCATATTACATCTTGGTCCTTGTTATTTGGCTCTTGGTCCAGTCATTTTTAAGCCTTCTATATGCAGGGGTCTCCCTGCTCACCCATTGACCAATTTGCTGCATAATCTCTGTGTGTGGTGGAAGAATTTGGGGAATGCCTGGGATGCCTTTTTCAGTTCAAACAGAGCACTGGTCAGGATTCTGCATCTCCTTGCTATGCTGCATGGTCAGTAGCATAGCAATAGGAGTAGTGAAGGCCACTAGTGGTGACAAGAGGTCTTTCAGTGGAAAACACTGACTTGGTCTAACCCCTTATTGATCCTGGAATTGTTTCATAGACAATTCTGATGAAGTAATCAGAATGTTGCTGTGATTTTGCTGAATGTTTCTTCTGCCCTGTTTGGGGAAGGTGGAGGGCTATTGTGAGCATGTCCCAAAATTGATTAGGTTTACATTATGATAACTCTCTGTTCTGGGTGAGTGAGTCACTTTGCTCCTGAGGGTTCTATACAGGACAGGATTCTTGAGGTATACCACCTCACTGAATTGTGACACAATCTATCCAAATTAAGCACTTTCCATCCCCGTTTCTTTGTGAGCATTAATAAAAAAACATTAATTATGGATTGCCAGGTGTGAAAATGTCCCCAGCTGCTTCCATGCAACGAATTGTTTTCTGTTGTCACTCGCCAGTCAATATGGTTGTTGCTTCCAGAAACTCCCTGTGCATAAATCTCTCAATATTCAGTTCTGATCTTGTCCTATGACTTGGCTTTGATTATTTAATTGATAACTTCATGTGGTTTGTTGTCTTCTGGATTTGAGATTAATGTGAGTGCTGCATACTAACAGAATATTTTGTGGCAGCCTGGGCTGATCATGGAAGCACTTACCATTGAGCTTACGGTCTTGGTCTCTTCAGATGAATGCCATCACCATAAGCAGTGTGGGAAGGGGAATGAATGATATGCTGGAGGCTGGACTTTTGGACCCACTTTGGACACTGTAATCATATACACTGTAATTTTTTTAAAATATCTGATTAGAGTTCATTTCATCCTAAACTACCCCACAAAGTGCTTGTTTGAAGAAAATTGGGAGAATGATCCTTTTATGCCTCCCTGGTCTCATTGGAGGAAGAATAGGGTAAAAATGTATAATGTATAAATAACTAGTTCTTCACATTCTACTACATGCCTTGCTTCGTACCCATGACTTCTTGTAGGTTCTTCAAAGTTATTGGTAATGAAAGTGTCCATTGCCATTTTTTTTGTACAGTTATGTCACGTGTTCTTTTACTTCCATTTCAAATCTGTTAAACTTGATTTTTCAAATGTAAAGCAAAAGCATAGATTTTGTTTTCTTTTTTTTTACCATACAAGAGAAATTGACGTTCACATTTAGTGTTGTCTACTTTGATCATTTTGGAAATAGATCAGATAGACAGGATGTGTGCCAAGAATTTAGAAAATTGCATAAAACCTGTGAGATCACTAAGATACTTTAAGGAGGCAAGAAGCTCTGGTTTCCAATAAAGGAATAAAATTGGACATAGAATTTCCTATTGGACATGGGAGAAATGCCTGCCAAATTTTAAAGCAATATTTTTGATGTTAAATCTATTACTCTAATGAGAAAATATGGAATCTTAGACAACAAAGTTCTGAATAATGACTTTTTAAAAAACATACAGTTGAAGAGGTTTCTACTCTTTCTATGCTCTAGAATATATGGATGCAAGTCGGTTCTGTTTCTGTCCACTACCAAATTAATCTAAATTAAATTCAACAACAACAACAACAACAACAGAAATAGAAAATAGAAATAGAAAAAATAACAAAATACAAAGATAAATTGAAAGGCTGTGGCAGAAAAAGACCAAAATAATCCCAGTGCTAATTGGCGCCCTAGGTGCAATTCCTACTTGAAGAGTACCTCAACACCACAGGGGCCACAGAAATATTCTGCGACGATATCTGTAACAGCAACAACATTGACAATAAAATTTAGCCATCCCAGGTCCTTGGGAAAGACTTGATGTCTGGATAAAACAAACCAGTCAATAACATCTGTCTGACTGTGTGAAATAATAGTAATAATAATTTATTATTTCACACAGTCAGACAGATGTTATTGACTGGTTTGTTTTATCCAGACATCGAGTCCTTCCCAAGGACCTGGGATACCTGAATTTTGTTGTTGCCGTTGTTGTTGTTGTTGCCGTTGTTGTTGTTGTTGCCGTTGTTGTTGTTGTTGCCGTTGTTGTTGTTGTTGCCGTTGTTGTTGTTGTTGCCGTTGTTGTTGTTGTTGTTGTTGTTGCCGTTGTTGCCGTTGTTGCCGCCGTTGTTGCCGCCGTTGTTGTTGTTGTTGTTGTTGTTGCCGTTGTTATTATTGAACATATTTGTAAACATGCAAAACTTATGTCTATGGGCAGTTTACAACAAAACAGTACGAACTAAAACAAAATTTAAATGTTAAAACATGAAAATTGAAATTTAACAGTGTCAAACTATTAAAAACTGTAAATCTAATTAAAAGCCTGGGTGAACAAATGTGTCTTAACTGCCTTTTAAAAAGTTGTCAGAGATGGGGAGGCTCTTATTTCAGCAGGGAGCACATTCCAAAGCCCAGGGGCAGCACTGGAGAAGGCCTATTCCCGAGCCACCAGATGGGCTAGTGGCAACTGCAGATGAACCCCTTCTGATGATCACAATGGGCAGTGGGATTCATTTTCTTTTAAATACCCAGGGCCTAAGTTGTTTAGAGCTTTATAGGTAATAACCAGCACATTATATTTTGCTTGGAAACTTATCACTAGCCAGTATAGCTGTTCCAATACAGGAGTAATATGGTCTCTCTGAGATGACCCAGAGACCAACTTGGCTGCCACATTCTGACCCACTGCAGTTTTCAGATTGCTTACAAAGGTAGCCCCACATAGAGTGCATTGTGGTAGTCAAGTCTGGAGGTTTTCAGCAAATGTACAACTGTTCTGAGGTCCTTTATCTCAGGAAATGGACACAGCTGTTGTATCGGCTGAAGCTGATAGCACCTCTGGTCACTGCCTTAATTTGGGACACCAGGAGAGGTTTGGATCCAGAAGCACCCCCAGACTGCGTACGTTTTCCTTCTAGGAAGTGTGACCCCATCCAGAACAGGCAGATCGAAATCACTTCCCAAGTTCCGACCCTGCACAATAAGTACCTCCATATTACCTGGATTCAGCCTCTGTTTATCATCCCTCATCTAGCCCATCACCCCCTTCAGGCAGGCATTGATGAATGTTATGCCTTCTCCTGATGCTGCTGACGTGGAGAAATAGATTTGGGTTTCATCAGCCTACTGATAGCACCCTGCACCAAATATCCTAATGATCAAGAGCAATTCCCTGCTCCCCTTCCCTGTTCAGTGTCTCGAGCTAGAAAGAGTGACAATTTACCCTTCTACTACCTCAGCAGTGTTGTGTGATCCAAGAACAACCAGACCGAATAACTGCCAGCATTCCTCCCAGCCTTTGAGCAGGGAAGGGGATGGGGGCCACCATCCAACTGTAGAGGCAGTCCTCACCCCACCCTCTTTTACAGCGCCAAGGTTGTTATTAAGGCTGGGAGCTCACTTGTCACACTTTGCCAGAAGGCAGCCCACTCACCACAGTGATGTGGCAAATGAAAATGTGGAGTCCGTAATAAAGGTGTATAGAGTCAGCAAAGTTAACCAAAACAACTCATCCATTGTTTCTGTGCAGAGCATCAAACAGCCCCTGTTGTTGTTCAAAGAGTTATTATCAAAGGGCTGTCAATTTGTCATGGAATTCTTTAGGGACAAGGTGAAAAGTTTAAAACACAAGAAGGTGTGGAGATAGAGTGAGTGGGAAGATGCAAGTTCAAGGTATAGCCTTGAGCTGCTGTAGCCTTGAGCTCACTATCTCCAAGCATAACCTACCTTGCAGGGTTATTGTGTTGATAAAATCTCTTGTATGCTGCCCTGAGCTCCCTGGAAGGATCATAAGATAAACATGCAATAAACAAGGTTTTATTTTTTAAAAAGACATAATGGTAGCAACAAGGTTTACTTGTCCAAGATACTTACAAGTAAAGAGGAAAGATCCTGTATTGCAACATATCTAACACCACATATAAATTTAAAATATTTCCATGTTGACAGAAATCACATAATTATATTTGAATCTCTTCTCTGCCATGAACTCAGCCGATGGCTTTAGGTAAGTCACTCTCTCTCAGCCTCAGCACCTCCATCTGCAACATGGGAATATTATTTACTTACAAGTGCTGTTGTAATTATTTATTTTATTTTATTGTAGTTTAGATATTTTTATACCGCCCAAAAATTATGTCTAAAGCACGGGTTTCTTAACCTTGGGCCCCCCAAATGTTGTTGTACTGCCACTCCCATCATCCTCAGCCACATAGGCCATGTCTGCGGATGATGGGAGTTGTAGTCCAACAACATCTGGGGACCCAAGGTTAAGAGAACCTGGTCTAAAGTATTACAATACTTGTAAAGTGCTTTGAAAGTACTATAACACGAAGTATTATCATGACCATGAAGGTAAATGCTTTTCTATATTCCATGTCAGGTTTTTTCCGGCACACTTATCAGTAGGCCATGCTGATATTGCGAGAGTATGCACACACAAGAACATTAATTATAGTTTGAATCTAACTCCAAAATGAATTGCTTCCATTTAAAATTACTTGTTAAAGTGTGTGTTTCCATTTCTGTTGCCAACTCCTTTTTTTAACAGGTGACAAATTTCGACTTCTAAAATGCCATGCAAATAAGTTCTGAAAGAACCAAGAAATCAATCAGAAGCAGCATGTTTTTCTAGGAAAACATATTATGCTTAAAACCATTTCTGTACAGCTTCTACTCATACTTCAGTTATAATCTCCCCCATCTGGAGTGAATTAAGACAAGAACCCTGAAACTAATTTGGCTCTGCTGTAAATCTGAACTCATTATCTTGAGACTTTCAGCCCAACTCTTAAACCCTCTCCTCCTGACACAAGCCTTACTAAAGTATGTGGGACTTATGGAGGCCATTAAACCCCACTAGCATTGCTACCAAAAAAAGTCCCTTTTAATTCTGGCTACTCTTTATTCCAGCATTTACTTTTGATGAAATTTACATTTTGATAATGTACTATGTTAGCAGAACTACTTTTAAAAAAATCTAGTATACTGTACATTCAGACCATGTGCAAGGTAGTGTTAAAAAACTAAAAACACAATCATTGCTTTCTAGTCAAACATTAGTCTATGTTAAATTTATACAGCTGTGTCCAGCAAAAACAAAATCAGACTAGTACGATGCAGAGGAAAAGTTCAGTTTGCTTTTCCAGAAATGACTTACCCTGATGTAGCTAACACCAAGTCATTCAGAGACTCAGTTTCCCTTGTTTATTAAGCCCTCTCATACACACGTACTGGAATACCAGCAGTAATTAATACAACATGAGGCAATTTTATTCTAGCAAAGCAAGCTTCCAATATTATATCACATTTTAAATGACTAAGAAACAGACAGAACAGGGCATTGTAACATATCAAGACAACACAGATTTGAAGACATAGGCCCAATACAGATATAATGCAGAGCCAAGATTGAATTAGAGTGTTGCATGATATCTTCCAGTCTCATGCAAACACTCTTTCCCTTTGTGTGTGAGGGCAAGAAGGACTCCACATCCGGTCCTGGTTTGGAACAAGCCAGGATCTCTCATTACAACTGAACCAATCCTTACTTGCTCTAGTCAGAATTTCAAAATAAACCAATATCTGAAGCTAGAATTCAGTCCTAACTATGTGTTACGTTTGAATTGGGCCAATGACTTTTGAATTAGTACTCTTGTGTTGAAGCAAGAAGGAAATAAGTGTACACACGTACACTTTAATATAATTTACACTATGTAACACCATATGCAATAAATCAGTACTGTGTTCTAATTTTTATCAGATTTAAGCTGGTAAATGAGAGCATGTGGAGTGCCAGGGTGCTGTCACAGGCCACCTAGAGAACCAGCAAGGAGGGCAGCAGGAGCCATGAGAGTTTTGCTGTCGGAGAGAAATACGAGCCAGAAATAACAGACAACAATGATAACTATTGCCGAGACAACGCCTAAGCATGACCTGGAAGTCTTTATTCTACCATAGCAGGGAGACCCACTGGAGTCCCCTTGGAGTGTGGGAGGACATTCAGTCGCCAGCCCCGAGTGACTCACCACAGGGTACAGCACAGTATGATGCAAAGGTTCCTAATGCAGAGCCAGTCAACATACCTCAATGTGGATGCAAAGCTGAGCTTCCATGTTCCCTTGGTCAGAGCCAATAAACATTTCTTTGGGGGGATATATTGTCATATTCATCAACAGAACGTTATCAAATGCAGGTGACGAGGTTAGACACGCATCACGTCTATGCCCAAGAGTCTGAAAAACTGCTGTCTGATGAAGCCTAACAAGAGACTTGGAAATGTCTTGCATGAAAGCAAAAAGGGTGGGGGGGATTAATTCATACAGGCTATTCTAACACTTTTTACTTTTTTACTGCTAGTATTAATGGATTAATGTCATATACAGTGACAAAAGGCCAATACAGTTGCTGACACCATCATATTAACAATACATTACTATTGCTCAAAACAGTCATCACAGACCCTGATCTCTAAATCAAACTTTGAAAAGCAGGAACATTCCATGAGCTCACATGCTCCCTTCTCACCCTTCCACATTTTCCCTCCCTTCTGTGGTCTGGTGTGATGTTCAAATTGGAAATATGTTGTTGGAATTCACCAGAATTGCACAAAACCATGGTTTGCAAACCCACTTCAAACCACTGTTTCAAACCATAGTTTCTAGGAAAGCAAAGAATAGCAAATCCCTTGAAATCATTAGTGGTCTCACTGATTTGTTGTCTTGTATCTTGACTCACTGCCATGTTCAAATAGCAGCAAAAAGCAGCAACCATACAGACACAAAAATTATCTGAGAAGACACTGAAAACACATTTGTTCACACAAGCTTTTAACTATATTTGTTTTAAATGGTTTTAATGTTTTAATTGTCATTTTTATTATCTTGTATTTATAATAATGTATTGTTGAGCCACCTAATGGTGCAGCACGGAAATAACTTGACTAGCAAGCCAGAGGTTGGTGGTTCAAATCCCTGCTGGTATGTTCCCCAGACTATGGGAAACACCTATATTAGGCAGCAGCGATATAGGAAGATGCTGAAAGGCATCATCTCATACTGCACGGGAGATGGCAATGGTAAACCCCTCCTGTATTCTACCAAAGACAACCACAGGGCTCTGTGGTCGCCAGTAGTTGACACTGACTGGACAGCACACTGTACCTTTACCTTTTAATGTAAATGTATTGTTCCTGTGATGGTGCCAGCAATTGTCTTGGCCTTTTGTCACTTCATATGACATTAATCCATTAATACTAGCAGTAAAAGTAATTTTTTCTTCAAGTTTTCAGACACTCTGCCCCTGAAAAGGGAAATGACTTCTTTGGTTTAACTTCAGAGTCAGTATATGGCAGCAAATTTAAAGGTGCCAATAAAATTCTAAGCTATTTTGAGATTGTACACATAACACTTTTGCCATGTTGCCACAGTATTTATTGGCTTTGGGTCATGATGCTGCCACAGTGTGTGGCAGATATGGAGAAGCAATTGGATTTAAGTCTGGTTATCACCAGTAGCACTTCAGGTGGTTTTTCAAATTACCCCGGGCCAGCTGCATACCTTACTCACTTAACCACCTTAAATCAGAGGAGAGCTTTTTTGCCGGCATGGTTTAATGCCTTGCCTTCTGCTGTTTTGGATGGCAGATTTAAGGGGATACTGCTAAAGAACTGGTTATGTCCATGTGGTTAGAGTGACACTGAGTCTTTCTTGCATGATCTTTTACACTGTGCCCATTATAGGGGCATTTGTACTATCTGGATTGAACCATTTAAAAAAAAAAAAAGGCCTGGTCAATCAGAAAACGTCTTACATTTCCTAACTTTTGGCAGATCAACATGCAGCTGTCACAGCGGGGACGGCAAGATTCTGTGCAGCAGCCTGTAAACTGAGACGAGAACAACTGAACAGTTGTAACTGATATTTTTGTATAACCTGATGTTCTGTTTATCTAGTTTTACTGTTTTGATTTTGTTTTGTTTTATGCTGATTTATATTTTGGTGTGTATGTTGACTGGTCACTGACAGTAATAAATTGTTACTTACCTTTTTGCCATGCTATGTCAAATTTGTAATGGGTGGATTGTAGTACAGATTGTGTATCTAAATCTGTTGGTAGTTACTCTATATTTTTTGCCTTAGAACTATTTCACCATATCTGCATTTATGTGCTATGTTAATAGTGTCTTTTCTGCATATCATATTGAGTGTCCTTGCAGGTCATTTTCCTTTTAAAATTGCATGGGAACATCTCAGTTCAGGGGCATGTTGTATACTTCAACATGTCAGATGAGGGGTTAAGATCGAAATAATTGTATATGTATACCTGAGCATCTCTATGCATACAATGGGATGTCCCCATCTTCTGATTTGTTGACAGCTTCTTTCACTGCAGCAGAGACTGCTGTTCAAGTTCTCAGCTTCTGGGACCAGATTACTGGGAAGTGCAGAAGGCTGTGACCTGGGTGAAGTATTGCTGGGTGTGGATAATCCTGAAATGTTAGACAGAGTTGCACAACAGCATGAGTGGAAACTCCTTGTGTGACCCCCTAGCTATAGGCTTGGATCTAGTGGCACCCTGCATGAAATTTAGTAATAACAGCAGGTTGGGTAGGGCAAAATTGAGTTTGCAATGTGGAGTATATATGTTTTGAATTACTATAGCAATGGTTTATATGTATAGCTAACACGAACCACGCAGACTGGTAAGCGGGAAGTCAATATTTACTTAATTAAATGTAATTGGATTGTTAAGATATTGTAAAAACTAATAAAAATTTAAAATGCAAGAAACTGTCTGACAACACCATACTATGCACGTTTACTCAGAAATATGTCCCATGGTGTACACAGTAAGGCTTACTCCCAGGTAAGCATTCTTGGGATTGCAGCCTGACAGCAACCACTTGACATTTGTTTAGGGATTGCATGTGCTCCAGGTGCCCCACTGACTAAGCAGGGACAGGTCCTATTTTCTGACCATTATTCTTAGTTAAAATTGTGGATCTCTTTTTTTATAGGGCAGAAAGATCCACGAGTGGCTAATAATTGATTTCATTCATATTGTTTGTTTCAATGTAATAATGTGCTAAAAACTGACTTCGGCCCCCGTACACCAAGTGGTTGGTTCTGGCCCACCAGGGCTTTTGGACTGTGCAACCATGATCTTGAGGGAGCTGTTTATGCTGTTCTAGTTACTCAAGCCTTACAGAATTATTCTGTATAGGGTATTAATTCCCCATCCCCATGTTATATGCCCACCTTGTTGGTTATTTCCAGATGTAAGAGGCTGAGATAAGGAATGCTATATTTGAGTGTGACAGATGCATTTTATATGCTTTACGCTGGAATATCTTTTTCATACGTGTTTGCTGTTTCATCTTTGTAGAAAACCAGAAGGCTTTGAACATATTATCATTATTTACAAGATAATTGAAGCTGCCTGTCAACAGGTGTCTAACTTCAGCAGGATTTGTGTGAATATTTCCTAATGGCTTTTCCGAGCAAACATTTCATACTCTAGGGCAGAAATATCTGGCACCTAAGTGCTGAATTCATATATCTTATGTGATTCCCATGATTAAGAACAGAAAGCTTTGTGAAATTAACACAGCACATTCCACAGTTACTGTTTTCATTGTATCTATTACAAATGCTTTCCTGACCCTAGTACAATTCAGCACATTTAATACTGTTTTAAGCTTTTAAAAATGATTTTTCAGCATGACGGTATAATCCTAACAAGCAGATCTGTTTTCTTTAAAGCCCTTGTCCCTTGCTCTTCAAGACACATTATCCTTTATATGCCTATAATATTCCTAGGTTTCCTGAGACCCTCCTGTTCAAACATCCACAGTTTAGGCTACAAATCTTATTGTGTGTGTTGATAACCTAGAAATGTCATAAATCAAATAGGGAAGAGGGATTAAATGTTAGTAGATGTAGGATAGTGGGGAAAGTGGCCTGTGTAAGTTATATGTGTCTGTAAAGGTTTATGTTATGGCAGCTTCTATTTTAAGATTGTGGGAAAGGGTTGATCAGCTTTGAATGTTATAAGAATGTAGTTAAACTATGATTACTTGGTGTATACAGCCAAATTTCCAAAAAAGTAAGGCTTTTCTTCTGTTAGCAGTGAGGTGTTCAAGTTTGCGGATGACAACAAATTATTAGAGATGTGCAAATCGATTCTCATACAAATAGATTTGTACCCGAATCTAGCTGATTCGGGTGATTCGAAGACAAAATGAATTACCCCTGTGTTCCATTGGCTAGATTCGGGTACAAATCGAATCACGGCTGATTCGATTTGAATCGATTCAGGTTTCAGATCTGTCTTATTAATTCCCCCAGATTCCCAGCTTTCATTAAAAAAAAAAAGCTAAGCTCTAGCCCTTATAGAAGTGGAGTTATGGAGCAAAATGTGTGGTCACTATTTTTTAAGTGTTCAGATTCTTTGGTGTATAATAACTTTCACTCAATGAATCCTTATGAGGATTCATTACACACCTTCATTTCTTCTATTCATTTTGACTGTCTTTTAGACAGTGCCAATTGTCAACTGCCATGTGCCAACTACACCCCACTCCCACCCGCAAGGCAGTGAGGTACTACTCAGTTTAAGTTAAGTGCCTAATGGGTAGAGGCTACCACCTAAATTGCAGAGGGATTGGGCAAAGGGCTGGTTTTTGGTGAATTGTTGAAGTTTTCCATAGGAAATCATGTAGGTTTCAGCAGCCCCATAACTGCACTTGGGGGCTGCTGGGGTGTCCCAGAGTGAGTGGTGGTGTAGTGAACAGAGGGTGCCAGCCACCCCCATGGGTTTCTAGCCCATGGGGTTCAGGGTTCTATTGTTTCTGAGGCGTTCTGAGTGTAGATTCTCTGGTAGCAAATGAGATTTTCAATACAAACCATGAATCCACTCTCATTTGCTACCATATAATCTAGCAGATCTGGCCACTGTTACCCACGCTTTAGTCACGGCACAGCTGAATTACTATGTGGGACTGCCCTTGAAGAATAATTGGGAACTGCAGCTAGTGCAAAATGTGGCACTGGCAGCTAGAATATTATCTGGAGCTGCCTGCTGGGACCATATTATCCCCATTTTGAAAGAGCTGCATTGGCTGCCAATCTGTTTCTGGGTCCAATTCAAGGTGCTGGTTTTGACCTTTAAAGCCCTAAATGTTTGGGCCCTGGATACTTGAGGGACTGCCTGCTCCCAAGGGTTTCTGCCGCTCGACGAGGTCATCAGAGGGTCCCCTGCTCCATTGCCAACAATGGCGGGGGGGCCCCTTGCCTTTTGTGTACACTGGACAGGGCCTTCTCAGTCATTGCCCCTAGACTTTGGAATGCTCTTCTGGTGAGCCTCTGCTCCCCAGTCTCCATCACAGTTTTTAGAAAACAAGTAAAATCATGGCTTTTTACCCAGGCTTTAAAATGAGTATTTTATTGGCTGCTGCTTTGTCTCTTATGGCTATATTGTACATGTGTTCTAAACTTTTAATTTAATTTTATTTTTATATTGCATTTTAATTCTTGTTGTGTAGTTTTTATGGTTTTATATTGTGTTAAATGTTTTGTAAACCACCTTGAGATTATTTTAATGAGAGGCGGTATAAAAATTTAACAATAAATAACCACCTTCTGCATCACTACTTGGTGCACAGTAGTCTAAGTGGATGTTTTTGTATCCAAGTCCACTGTGTTCTCTGGGAATTATAGGATTATAACCACAGTTTCTTCTCTAAATTCATATAGTAAAACAAAGGTTCTGAGCCTGTTTGAAGATGCCTTCAATAGCCAACAAACAAATGTTGCCAATAAGATTTGGAGTTAAAGATTTGTAAAGGAAATAGTTTCTGGAAGCTGGAAAGGAAATAGGTTTCCGCTAAATTGTCCCAGCAAATTGCAATATCTAACCAGCTGCCAATATACAAACCAAAAGAAAAGTTTGCCTTAGTTGCAGTACTCTTCTGAAGTATTTGTCTTGGCTTCCCCATGCTCTAAACTGAGAGGCAGCCTAGATGTGTATTTCCCTCTTTGCATTCACTTCTTGTCTGGTATTTGGATACAAAATTAAATCTGGCCTGTACAGAATAAAGGATCTTCTCCAGAACAATACAGTTTATGCCAAGTCTTGTCAAAATTTCTCAAAAAAGCAAAATGTACTCTTGATTTTTTGTTGTGTTTTTTAAAGGAAGCTATGGTTTACTGGAATAAACATAGGTCTAGGCTATATTAAACACACATTTTAACTGTGTCTTTGTTGTAGACAGAGTAAGACTTTGGAGAAATAATTCAACTCCCTTGGTACACTTTCTTGTCCTTAAAATGTATTCTAAATGACTTTATTAAGCATATATAATAGAAAATTATATTTTTGCCTATGAAGTACAAAATTTGCAAATTATCAGTGTAAAATGGGAAATTAACTATTGACATGTTCCTACCAAAGCACTGTCTAAACACATCACTGTTTAAACAGTGATTTAGCAATCGGAAAGATTCAAAAGCAGTTACAGAAAACAGTGTGAACCTTGTTAGGCTTCCACAAAGGATATTCTTTTTTTATTGCTGTTTAAGGGGACAGATCCTTTGCTCGAGTAGTTCAGGATGAAACTTTCCCTAACTAATCTTTTAGAACCGTGGATTAGAAAAATTGACTCTTCAAGTCTTCAACCCCTCTTCTCCTCAAATAGATGTAGGCTGCAATCTTATGCTTGCATGATTGATTGATTGATTAAGTGCCGTCAAGTCAGTGTCGACTCTTAGCAACCACATAGATAGATTCTCTCCAGGATGATCTGTCTTCACCTTGGCCTTTAAGGTCTCTCAGTGGTACATTCATTGTTGTCGTAATCAAGTCCATCCAACTTGCTGCTGGTTATCCTTTTCTTCTCTTTCCTTCAACTTTTCCCAACATTATGGACTTCTCAAGGGAGCTGGGTTTTCGCATAATGTGTCAGAAGTATGATAGTTTAAGCCTGGACATTTGTGCCTCGAGTGAAAATTCTGGATTGATTTGTTCTATGATCCATTTGTTTGTTTTTCCTGGCTGTCCATGGTATCCTCAAAAGTCTTCTCCAGCACCAAAGTTCAAAAGTGTCAATATTTTTTCTATCTTGCCTCTTCAAAGTCCAGCTTTCACTTCTATAGAGTCTCACGGGAAAAACCATTGTTTGAATGATTCTAATCTTTGTAGGCAGAGACACGTCATGGCATCTAAATATCCTTTCCAAGGCCTTCTTTGCCACCCTACCAAGTGCTAGTCTTCTTGACTGTTTGATGGTCAGTTCTGAAAGGCAGAAGCTATTCACCACTTCAGTGTCTTCATTATCAATTCTGAGGCTGGTTGCTATGTCGGTTGTCATTAGTTTAGTCTTGTTTACATTTAGTCGTAGTCCCATTTTTTCACTGTGCTCTTTTACTTCCATTACTAGAGCTTGCAGATCATCTGCATTCTCAGCTATCAGAGTGGTGTCATTATCGTAGCACAGGTTATTGATGTTTCGTCTTCAGATTTTAAAACCACGTTCATCTTCTATGGGGACATGACTTGTCCCCTTAGCTAAGCAGAGTCCACCCTGGTTGCACATGAATGGGTGACTAGAAGTGTAAGTACTGTAAGATATTCCCCTCAGGGGACGGAGCTGCTCTGGGAAGAGCAGAAGTTTCCCTCCCTGGGTTCTCCAAGATAGGGCTGAGAGAGATTCCTGCCTGCAACCTTGGAGAAGCTGCTGCTAGTCTGTGTAGACAATGCTGAAGCTAGATGGACCAATGGTCTGACTCAGTATATGGCAGCTTCCTGTGTTCCTGTGTTGTTCTTCCAATATAGCTTCTGTTTTACCATGTTCGGTTTGGACTGTGGCTTCCTGTCCTGTGTATCAGTTTCTCATGAGAACAATGAGATGTTCTTGGACACCAATTTTCCTAAGGATATTCCACAACTTGACAAGGGTGATGCAATGGCTCACTTACTTGGGACTAAACTCCATTGAACACAAAGTAAACATGCTTTGTTTGTACTGTTCTGTACCACACTTGTGTGCTCTGATTGATTTTGGGTTGCATAGGGGGAAGTTGCACAGAGGAGTTTCTAATCTGTACTGGACACTATCTTGGACATTGTTTTAATATTTTATCTATATATCTATATCTTGTACTGTGCTTTGCTTTTGAAATATTGTGGAAATGGTTTCATGATACACAAAATGGTGTGTTTTCATCTCTGTCCTGCCCTGCCAGAACATATTGGTATTTTAATGAAAATGGTTATTTAAGGATGATGATGTTTTAATGATGGTTTTGAGCAAGACTCGGAGTACTGTCCTTAATAAATGGTTTGTAAAAACCCATCTGTGCCTGGCATTATGTACACCCATATGTAGACTTTAAAATTTTAAAATGTAGATGTCCTCCCTCTGCTCCATTTAGTGGTAATAAGTTTTTTTTAAAAAAACTTCTCTAAAGGTACTTCTGTTTCTGTATATTTGCTCACATACCACCTATTGTCTGGTCTGCAAAGAATGTGATGAGTAGTCTCCAACCTCGTGGAAATCAGTCACTTGTACAAACCCTTACCCAATTTGGAACAATGAAGGTGAAAATTCCTCTGATTTTAAAATCTAAAATGGGAAATGATCCTTGGTCCATTGCCATTTATTTCCATTGCCGTACCTCAGTGAGAACATCATTGGCAGGTGCTCAGTATTTAGTTTGTGTTGAACATGACCCTTAGGTTGACATTCATTCCCCTTCCCTTGCCCTGTTGGAGGTAGTCATTGTTAATTTTCACTACCATTAAATTAAGGTCTTGGCAACAATTGTGAAGTGACATTTTTGTATGTGAAGAAGGCTGGAACTATGTTTTATATGAGGCAGCAATTCACAAATAAAATTGCTGGTGTATGTCTTTTTTTAAAGATTTATTTTTAGTGGTAGTAAAGATATGAAATGATCAAGTGAACTTTTACTTGCCAGATACAAAATACATAGAAAACAGTGATTGATTAAACATGTCTTCATCCAGGTCATTTCTCTGCTTTGATCATACTATAGATGATAGAAAATGCTTAAATTGGAGGGTCCCAAAACAACTCTCATGAAACGTAAGTATCATTTATAGGCTTGATCAGGATTTTGTGCAAACATAGGAAATGAGTCATTCAAAATTGTTTGTCTGTGGAGCCAAATTGTACTAACTTGTAAAGCTATAAGCAGATTATCTGCTTTTTAATTTCGGTGAGGAAAAGACATTTTAGCTGAGTTGCTAAAACTGAGCAGCTGGTTTTTGAGTAAATGGCAATCATAGAGTTGGAGAGGACCTTGTGGGCCATCTAATCCAACCACCTTCTCAATGCAGGAAATACAGAGTTAGAGCATTCCCAGCAGATTGTCTCCGGCATCTGCTTGAAGACTCAGCCCTCCTGCCCCCAACTATGGGTCTTCCCCAGGCATCCACAAATTTGCTTCCCAGGGACGAGAGCCCTTGCGTCTTCTGGTGAGCAGGTCACCTAATACCTTACAGATCTCCTCCTTGGAAATGCAATTTTTAAAGCATGCAACAAAAACAGCCAGAATTCCTTTGGAGCAGTAGGAGAGGGCTCCCACTGTTTCTTAACCTCTTCATATCACAGTACAAGTGTGAGAAAACCTTCTTCTCTTCTCTTCTCTTCTCTTCTCTTCTCCTTTGTCTATGTGCTTGAAAGGATTTGGGGGTAGAGAGGGGTTTGATGGCCAGCACAAATAATGTCTGGCTAGTGAGCTAATAAATTTGTGGATCTTTAGTCTGCCAGGAAGTCTGGGGCAGAAGAAAACCTGTCTGTGCTCTTTTTTGTGTTTATGAAAATAGGGTGGTTGAAGTGGGCATTCGTGTACCTCCCCAATTTTCTCTTCTCCAGGCTAAATGAACTCACTTCCTTCAGTCATTTTTGTTGCCCTCCTCTGAACCCCTACAAATTTGCCTGTGTCTTTCTTAAAGTGCAGCGCCCAGGACTAGATACAATACTCCAGATGACTATCACATCACGTGACTTGGAAACTATGGTTCTGTTAGTGCAGCCTAAAAATCAGGTTAGCCTTTTTGGCACATGCATCACACTGCTGACCTATTCAGCTTGTGATCAACTGCAATTCTGAGGGGTTTTTTCAGATGGTCTGGGCAACTCATATATATTTGTCCTTGATAACCTGCCCTTCCTTGTATTTCTTTATTTTTAAAAAAATAAGTATATGTTTTTCTCAGATTTGTAGACTGCCCCAAACTTACGTCTCTGGGAGGTTTACAACAACATAAAACAGGTTAAAATAATGGAAACCTTTATAACAATTTAAAAGCATGGGTCAAATTAAAAAGCTTGGATGAAAAAAATGATTCTTTAGGGACTTTAAAAAAAGTTGTCAGAGATGGGGAGGCTCTTATTTGAGCAAGGATTACATTCCAGAGTCTCAGGGAAGCAACAGAGAAGGCAAGCTGGTGACAACTGCAGGTCAGTCTCTCCAGATGATCTCAGTGGGCGGTGGGGCTCATTGAAGAAGATGTTCTTTTAAATACCCAGGGCCCAACCTGTTTAGGGCTTTGTATTTTGCCTGAAAACTTATTGTCAGCCAGAGTAGCTCTTTTAGAATGGCAGTAATATGGTCTCTCTGAGATGACCCAGAGACCAACCTGGCTGCTGCACTCTGGACCAACTGCAGTTTCCGGCCTACTTACAAAGGCATTCCCACATAGAGCACATTGCAGTAGTCAAGTCTGGAAAATCCCAACATATGTACCATTGTTCTGAGGTAGTTTATATCAAGAAATGAATGCAGCTGGCATATCGGCTGAAGCTGAAAGAAAGCTCCTCTGGCCACTGCCTTAACCTGGAACATCAGGGAGAGGTTAGGATCCAGAAGCACTTTCATACGGCATACCTGTTCCTTCTGGGGAAGTCTGATCCCATTCAGAACTGGCATATTAAAAGTCTCCTGAGTTCCAGGACCCACACAATTACCTCAATTTTATCTAGATTCAGTTTGTTATCCCTTATCCAGCCCATCACTGTTTCCAAGCACTGACTCCGGGCAGCCGTGCTGGGGTATTTGCATTAAGCTATCAGCAGAGGGTACATGTAGGCATAATCTTCTAACATTTTTTCACCCTTTTAGTTGACAATAACAGTTCAGTACAAGATCCTCAGTGCCTCCTGAAACCTTTTCATTTCTTATTATTAATAGTAGAAGTGAACCAATGAAAATAGCTGAAATTATCCTCTCTTTATTACATAATTGTTTTAATGTTATGCCTTTACAAATAGTGTTCTGTACAATTTCATTTTTCATGTTTCAGACTTTGGGATTACCTGGGAAATAACCATATTGTTTCCAACAGCAACTGTCAGCCTGTTTTTAATGTCCTAGGTTTTCATGTCCTAAATTCCTAAGTTTTTGATATAACTATGCAATGCATGTCCTGCTTCTTCTGAGGAACAAGAATTTTACAGCATTAAATAATACTTACACTTTCTATTAAGAAAAATATGATTTAAAAGGTGTGCTGGACATTGTGTATTCTACACATTTATTACAAAGCTTGAAAATAATAAAGTTTAGAATGATTCAAATTCTTTAATGATATGAAACATTCTTTTTCAACAAAAAAGATTCTTAAAATGGCTTACCTAGAAAAAGGAAAAATATTATTCCCTATCACACAGTATAAAAAGATCACAATATAAACATTTTAACCACCTATATATATTTTAAAAAACTCTTTTCCTTTAGCTGAATTCTTCTAAAAAAGAAATGGCGTGGTTATTTGTGGTTAGATCTTGAGGATACTTTGCCACAGAGGATTTCTATATTATAAAACCACAACCATATCCACTCCCATTCTTGAAGAATATATGTGGAACATGATATACTAACTCTGTAGGCTCTTAGATGTGGTACTTTCTCTTGGGACTGTTTCCTGGAGAAAGGCCATGTTTGAGTGCAAAAAACCTCAAGAGAAATAATATTAAATTTAATTACTGGGTTGACTAGGAGTTTGGGCTCAACATCCCACTGAAGATGGGGGGTCATTGGCAGATACAGTTGAAGACCGGGGGTTGAACTTTACATTATTATGAGAAAATGTGTTCTTGAACACTTTTGCTGAGATACTGAGATTGGGGGGCAGGAATTATCTCCTGCAGATGCCACCCTCCCACCCCACCTGATTTTGCCCCAGCCAGCCTTCTGGTTTCACAGCTGAACTGGACTGTGAAATGATTTTAAATGCCTGTCATATGTTGGGGAGGATAGCCATTGCAGCAGGGGATGACGGGAGTTGAAGTCAACAACATCTGGGAATCTCCTACAGCACCAGCACAACATCGCTGCACTATTGTGCTTTGTTAGTCTGCATGTTGGCCAGTGTCTTTATTTTTATTATGATAATAGTTTCTTTTCCCAAAGAACCACAAAAATATTTCATATATAAACTATTATGCTAAAAACACCTGCTTCAGCACCTCCAAATTTGTTTAATCCTAGGCTTCCACAAGGTGGTGAAAATACTATGTTCTAAGTCACCTTAAGTTGCACAGCAGGGAAATGCTTGACTAACAAGCAGAAGGTTGCCTGTTCAAATCCCAACTGGTACTGTATCAGGCAGTAGTGATATAGGAAGATTCTGAAAGGCATCATCTCATAGTGTGCAGGAGGAAGCAGTGGTAAACCCCTTCTGTATTCTACCAAAGAAAACCACAGGGTTCTGTGGGTGCCAGGAGTTGAAATCAACTTGACATCACACTTTACCTTTAAAGACAACATAAGCAGCCAGCCTTTTAAGGAAAACAAGGCATCTGGGATACCAGCTGGGCAGCTGGGATACCAGCTGTTAAATCTTCCACTGCTCTTTAACATCTAGGTCTTAACACTCACATCAATTTCGGAGGATGAATGCAACTGAAGGAAGCCCGGGAGGGTGCACGGCTGGGGGAGTCAGTCACGTGACTTGCCTCTGGGGGTCCCCCCCAAGGCAGTGGGCCCCCAGACAACTGTCTCCCCTGGCCCTTTTATAGTGATGCCCCTGTACAGCCGTAGATGAGCACACAAGAGGGAGCATATGACATCGTAATAATCAACAAAAGATAAATATTCCTTAAGAAATAAACTTAAAATTATTACATTACTTAACCAAAAGACTATTACAGACACAAGCAGCTGCACAAAACTTAGCCACCTTTCCAGAAATCTGAGAATTATGATCATCCACAAGAAAACAAGTATAAATTTGTCTGACCTATCTGGGATGTTTTGTAAATGCATGTAATAAAATCGAACTGAATAGCATGCTAAAAGTGACAGAATAAAAGAACATGTTCCATAGTCTCCACAACCCCCTTGCCACAGAGGCCATTAGGATCTTTTCCAAGAGTTAGAATATCCATTCTACTTTCATTCATTTTCCATTTTTGATTGCATGCTTCTGTGTGTTCCCCCATCATTTAGTGTAATTTTTCCTTAGCAGCTCTTCCCATTTTCTCAGAAGTAGGCTTGGTTAAGACTTTTCTCTCTCCAGAGAAAAAGCTTTGAGAAATGTAGCTTTCTTGAGACAAGTAATCTATTAAATAGGTAGAGATTAAATAACATTAAATGATCAGTATAAATTTTATGCCTACACAGTTTGAACTGTTATGATTGTTCAAGCAGTGTGGTACATTCATGGGTTTCAAGTGGTCTAGGTGTTGTATTTTTTAATTGTGAAAGTATTATCCACCCTTGCAGTGTTTATGGCTTCATTTATTAGCAACTTTTTAGAGTATCTAAAGATAAAAAATACAGATTGAAAAGGAGCTCTTTGCTTCTCTTTGTGCATCATTCACTTACTCTTATTAATGTGCTCCAGAGTGTCAGTATTTTATTTTACTCTGAGTTGTTGCTTTGTGGGACATCAATCGTTCCTACCTTGTTTAGTTATTCATAAAAGTACAAACGTGCAGTAGGGAAACATGAACTGTTTCACACTGCCATCTTCTGGTGGTAAACTGATGTTTAGAATACTAGAGTGCTTGCCTTGAATCCACTTAAGCAAAAGCAGCAAGCTCTGCCTTCATTGTAACTTTTAAAATTTATATGGTTTTCTAGAATAGATAGTGTCACTTGCTAAAATGAAGCAATCCATACCATAGATGCCACAGGTCACAGAGCCTGTGTTGAGGAAGGGACATTTTGCACAGTGCCATATTTTGGGCATTGCATTTCCCTGACCCATGTGCCTTACTACCTTGTTTGCACACACTCATTCCTACAGAGACTGTTATGTAGAAGTGTCCTTTCTTTCTCTCACTATTTATTATCTATTTAATTAATTTATACACTGCCTTACTCCAGAGGTGGTTCACAAAAATAAAAACATTAAAAAAAATGTTTAAAACATTTCTTAAAACATTCAAAGATTACTAAAAGTCTGGCTAAAAATGTGTCTTAAGGGCTCTTTTAAAGGATGGTAAAGATGTTAAACCACGATCCTCTATAAGGAGTGCATTCCACAGCCCTGGAACTACTACAGAGAAGACCAGTTCTTGAGTCACTGCCAGACGAGCTGGCAGCATCTGGAGACGGACCTCTCTCGATGACTTTAATGTGTGTTGGTGATCATTCAGGAAAAGGTGCTCTCTCAGGTAATGGTCCTAAACCATTTAGGGCTTTAAAGGTAATTACCAGCACTTTGTATTTTGTCTGGAAACCTATTGGCAGCCAATGCAATTGTTTTAAAACAAGTATAATATAGTCTTTCCGAGGAAACCCCTGAGATTAATCTAGCCACTGCATTGTGGACTAACTGAAGTTCCACCCAATGTAGTAGTTGCAGTAGTCAACCCAAGAAGTTACCAGTGAGTACACCACAGTTCTGAGATAATTTATTTTCAAGGAATGGACATAGCTATCATATCAAGTGGAGTTGACAGAAGGCACTCCTGGCCATAGCCTCAACCTGAGAAACCAAGGTCCAGAAACATTCCCAAGCTACATACCAGATCTTTTCGGGGGAGTGCAACACCATTCAGAACAAGATAATATATCACGTCCCTCAAAGTATAACCCCTCACCATGAGTACCTCTGTCTTGCCTGGAATCAGCTTCAATTTATTATCCCTCATCTAGTCCATTACTGCCTGTAGGCAGGCATTTAGGGGTGTTATGCCATTTCCTAATGATGATGTCATGGATAAATAGATTTGGGTGTCATCGGCTTATTGATAACACCCTGCTCCAAACCTCCTGATGATATCACCCAGCAATTTCACATAGATGCATCGGAGATAGGATAGAGCCCTGAGGGGATACCATACAATAGCTCTTGTTTCAGAGAGCAGCTATGTCCGAGTGACACCATCTGGAATCCACCAGAGAGATAGGAACAGAGCCACTGCAAAGCAGTCCCACCTATTCCCAAATGATCCAGAAGGATACCATGGTAAATGGTATTGAAAGCTGCAGAGAGGTCCAAAAGAACCAACAGAGTCACACTCCCTCTGTCCATTCCGTGGTAGAAATCATCCATCAGGCCAACCAAAGCTGTCTCCACCCCATAATCTGCTCTAAAGCCAGTTTGCAATGGATCTAGATAATCAGTATCATCCAAAGGTGCCTGGTGTTGATCAGCCACCACCCTCTCAATTACCTTGCCCACTCAAGGGAGTTTGGAGACTGGCCTATAATTATACATCACTGAGGGTTCCAGGGCAGGCTTCTTAAGTAAAGGTCTTCTTCGCCTCCTTCAAACATAGTCATCTTGCCCTCCCTCATCTTGTCCTCCCTCAGAGAGGCATTTATGATGACAACTAGGCCATCTCTAACATCTCAAATAGCCTCCTGCTAGATGTTATAAGCCATGTTGGTCATGGGTCCAAAGGGCATGTGGTAGGCCAAATACTTCCAAGGAATTTGTCCACATCCTCAGGAGTCACAAACTAAAACTGATCCATTTTAACTGAACCAGAGGAGTTACTGGACACCTCTGCAATCGACCCTGCCATAACTGTGGAGTCCAGGTTGGCTTGATTCTATCTGCAAAAAAGTTGTTAAAAGCATCACAGTGCGATGATGAAAAATCCAGATCTAAACCCATACTGCCCATCAGGATAGGTTACCTGATAAGTATGCTTTCCATTAGTGTGCAAGCTGCTCATACTTTACATTTCTCCATAGCTAGGAGCTTGATAACTGTCATATGATAAGAGTGATTGATTTGATTTGATTCAATTCATATACCGCCCTTCCAAAAATGGCTCAAGGCAGTTTACATCAAAACTATTGAACTGTGGAGAATTTTAAAGGTGCTCAGTGTAGGAGAACAATAAGTATTTATATCCCTCAGAGGTGCTCTGTGATAATTAGGGTTCAGCAGGTATGGCTTCTCCAAGGTTGGCTTCTCCAGTGGCTTCTCCAAGGTTGCAGGCAGGAATCTCTCTCAGCCCTGTCTTGGAGAAGCCAGGGAGGGAACTTGAAACCTTCTGCTCTTCCCAGAGCGGCTCCATCTCCTGAGGGGAATATCTGACTGTGCTCACACTTTTAGTCTCCCTATATGCAACCAGGATGGACCCTGCTTAGCTAAGGGTACAAGTCATGTTTGCTTCCACAAGACTAGCTCTCCTCTCCCAAAATATATATAAAATATAAACATTGTATACATCTGTGAATGGCACATGTGTAGAAAGTTTCCTTAAAAAAAAAAAAACATAATTGGGGACCTGATTATGTCCTACACAGCACTTGCATGGATCTTATACACCTTGATTTCCATCCAACATGCTATTTTTAATTTTATTTTTGGACATATTATGTATCGAAGCACAGAAATTACCTTAGGAAGCAATGTAAATATGCTTCCTTTCTCTTTTTTAAATACATATATAGAACCCTGGATAGGAGATTTGAAGTGACCTGTCGATTTGTTCTCTTCTTCATCCTCTGTCTTCACTTCACGTAAGCAAAGATCACCTCTGTTCCCTTTTCAGAACTAGCCATAGTTGAATATTATGTCTGCAGTGATGTAATGCCGCTCCTGTTGAAACTAAACATGAAACTAGGGTTTACAAGCCAGCTTTTAATCTTGGTTGCAAATTCTGTTTTGAAGATGAACATGGTTAGCATATCTATGCATAGAATGTCTAGTTCTGAAAAGGGAAAGGAGGCAGAGTGTGTTTACAGGAAGAGCAGAAGAACGGGGAAGTATAACATACAGGGTTTTCTCAATCCCCTGAACTTGCTTGGAGATGAGCGCTGCTTCTACACTGAGTCACATACACACTTAAATTTCCCCTTATAAGCGGACACAGCAGATCAGAGGAGCAGCCGCCTCCTCTCCCCACCACTTCCTACAGTCAGGAGCAACTCTAGAACAACTAGTTTGGTGGAACAAAGAGGTAGAAAATAACATTATTAGGGGAGAGACGATATTGCTATACATTAAATACTTATAGAAGTAAAGTAATTAATGTAATTGAAGTAATTAATGAGTTTCCTACCTACCTGGCTGCACTGGCTTCTGCAGCTTGTTCTAGGGTAGAGGAGTGAGTGAATGATGTTTCATTTATTATTTCTTGTTTACACAGTCAGACAGGTGTTATTGACTGGTTTGTTTTATCCAGACATCGAGTCCTTCCCATATCGTCGCAAGGCTGTTATAGGCTGTTCCCAGTAAAGTTGCTTTTTGTTATTGGCTGATGGTGATTTCTGTGGCCGCTATGGTGTTGAGGTGCTCTTCAAGGTCTTTTGGGACTGCACCCAGGGCGCCAATTACCACTGGGATTATTTTGGTCTTTTTCTGCCACAGCCTTTCAATTTCAATTTGTAGATCTTTGTATTTGGTGATTTTTTCTATTTCTTTTTCTTCCTATTCTGCTATCCCCTGGTATTGCTATGTCTATTATTTTAACTTGTTTTTCTTTCTTCTCGACTACAGTTATATCTGGTGTATTGTGTGGCAGATGTTTGTCTGTTTGTAGTCAGAAGTCCCATAAGATTTTTACATCTTCATTTTCTTCAATTTTAGGGTCCCACCAATGTTTGGCTACAGGTAGCTTGTATTTTTTGCAGATGTTCCAGTGTATCATCCCTGCTACCTTGTCATGCCTTTGTTTGTAGTCAGTTTGTGTGATTTTTTACAACAGCTGATTAGGTGGTCCATCTGCTTCTTGACAAAGGCGGCACTTGCTGTTTGTTGATGACTTTTCTACTTTTGCTCTTATTGCATTTGTTCTTAGTGCCTGTTCTTGTGCAGCCAGTATTAAACCCTCTGTTTCTTTCTTAAAGTTGCCATTCTTAAGCCATTGCCAGGTCTTGGTGATGTCTGATTTTCCACTTATATTGTGCAAATATTGACCATGCAGGGGCTTATTTCTCCATTTTTCTGCTCGGTTCTTGACTTGTTCTTTCTTGTAGGCCTGCTTTCTTTCATTGGTGTTGAATAGTTTCGTATTATTGACCATTTGAAGTGCATCTTCTTCACTGTCCTTGATATATTCTTCAAGGCCTCTTTCCTCCTCCTCTACTGTTTGATGGACTTGCAGCATTCCTCTTCCACCTGAGCTGCGTGGGAGGTATAGCCTATCTACATCACTGCCGGTGTGCAGAGCATGATTGATGGTCATGATTTTCCTGGTCTTACGATCTAGCGTCTCTAGCTCTGCCTGGGTCCAGTCTATTATTCCTGCAGTGTATCTGATAACAGGTATAGCCCAGGTGTTTATGGCTTGGATGGTATTCCCACCATTGAGTTTGGACTTGAGGATTTTTCTAACTCTCCTGATGTATTCACTTCCAATTTTTCTTTTAACTTCAGTGAGTGCAATGTTATCAGCCTGGAGAATGCTCAGGTATTTGTAATGTTCTTTCTCTTCCAGGTTCTTGATCTTGCTTCCATTGGGCAGTTCTATACTTTCTGTTATTTGTTATTTTTCCTCTGTTTATTATTAATGCAGCACACTTGTCTAGTCCAAACTCCATTGCTATATCACTACTGAATATACGGACAGTGTTTAGCAGTGATTCAATTTCTGACTGGGGCTTTCCATATAACTTCAGATCGTCCATGTACAGCAGATGGTTGATTTTACTTGATGTTTTAGATGTTTGGTATCCGAGGCCTGTTCTGTTTAGTATTAGTGAAAGTGGAGTCATGGCAATTACAAACAACAGAGGGGATCGTGAGTCCCCTTGGAAAATGCCTCTTCTAATGCTAACCTGTCCAAGTGTCTTGCCATTGATTGTTAACTGTGTACTCTACATGCTCATTGCTTTTTAAATAAATATCTGAATGTTTTTGCTGACACCAGTTGTTTCTAAACATTTTAGTATCCATGTGTGAGGCAATGAATCGAAGGCTTTCTTGTAGTAAATCCATGCAACACTTAGATTGGTTTTTCTTCTCTTGCAATTTTCTAAAATCATATGGTCAATCAGCAGCTGGTCTTTTGTGCCTCTGGTGTTTGGGCAATTTCCTTTCTGTTCGACTGGAAGCTGTTGGTTAGTTAATAAGTGTTGCATCACTTCATCTGCTATTATTCCAGTTAATAATTTGAACATGGTTGGCAGACAGGTTATCTGTCTATAATTACTTGGAACTGCACCTTTTGCTGGGTCTTTCATGATGAGATGAGTTTTTCCAGTTGTTAGCCATTGTTCAATATCGCCTCCTTGCAAAATGTGATTGAACTGTTTTGATAGTTGTTTATGAAGGCTTGTGAGGTGTTTAAGCCAAAAGCCATGCAGTTCATTGTCGCCTGGTGCAGTCCAATTATTATTTATTTATTTATTTTACATTTTATAGCCCACTCTTCCTCCAAGGGGCCCAGAGTGGTGTACTACATACTTACGTTTCTCCTCACAACAACCCTGTGAAGTAGGTTAGGCTGAGAGATACGTGACTGGCCCAGAGTCACCTAGCTAGTATCATGGCTGAATGGGGATTTGAACTCGGGTCTCCCCGGTCCTAGTCCAGCACTCTAACTACTACCCCATGCTGGCTCCCACTACCCCATGCTGGCTTCATTTAAACAATGAAGGCCTTTAAAAATGATGCAGGCTTTAGGACCATAATATGCTATGAGTGATGTGGATTCAGTTACCTTCTACTCTGGTTAATCTGCCCAAAGGGACTCTCTCCTTCCCCTGGAAAAACCGCTCCTGAAAGTTGGGAGGTCCACCAGGTCCACGAAGAAGAGGATTCCCATATTTGACTTGGAATCTCTTGACTGCTTAACAATAAATGCTGATACTTAAAGTGAAGTGGTTGAAGAAGTGGATCACTGTATTGTTGGGGGGGGAAATGCTTACTGGTAGTTTCCTCCCATCTTCGCTGCCTCAGAGAACAACTGTTGTGAATCTTTTGAATGGTTCACCAGCTGCTGTGCTGACTCATCAAAAATGAAATTATAGGAATTGTAGGGATTAAATTAGTATGATAGCAATGCCAGAAACAAAGGCCAATCAGATTATAGGGCTTGTTTGGTTCAGTATACCGAAACCTAAAATGTTAAAACTTAGCTGAAATGTGTAATAGACTGTGGATGAGGGTGGGAGCAGGCATCAGGATACTAAGTTCATTATTAAATAAAATTATTGGTATTTGTAAAATATGTCAGTCAACAGACATAGAAGAGTGAATAAAGCATGTACAATAAGACTTCCAAGAATATGGATGCAATAAAATATTTCTATTTTTAATCTGCTTGAATTAAAAACAAACCATTCTTGTCATGGTGTAACAACCTCTGAATGGGTTTATGTGCAAGAATTGCATTTCCTCATAGAAATCACTTGGAAACACACACACAAAATAACTCCCAAATGGCTGAGCAGAAAGCTCTGAAATTTCACAGGATGTTAAATTAAATTAAATTAAACACTTAATGCTAACAGTGCCATAACTGCTTTGTTTCATGGCAGAAAGTTACAAAATATCCTGAAATTGAATCCCCTACTCTGTCCATCATTCAAGCCTCATTTGCAGGAAACCGCTCCTTGCTTTCATATAAAAGTAGTAGCCCCCCTCCCTCCTTTTGCAACCCATGTTATAATTCCAGAATGGCTAGGCAGAAAGTTCTCAAAATTCATATTGTGGTAGTACATGATGGTAGCATTAAATATGTGGATGTTTAAGGAGATCAGTCCACCCATTGATATTTAATGATTTTTTTTTAAAAGAACGTTTTAAATTCATTAAAAATAAATTGATGGACTGATCTGCTTGAATATGCTTATATTTTGTGTTATAATCATGTGGCAACACCATGTGAAATTTCAGAGCTTTCTGCAGAGTCATTTGCAAGTTAATGTTTTTGAGTTCCCCATTGATCTCGATGGAGAAATTATGATAAAATTAGGAAATGTGAGTGGAGCTCCCACTAGTGGAGAACTATGTTCATTACACATGTTTTGTTACAAAGAGGAGTGGCAGCAGTGCCAGGTTGCCAGGGGTTCTAGGGTGTGGCCCTATACTGGAACTTTGGACCCCTGTCTATCTGGAGAAGGGCAGATAAGCAGCTTCTTGTACCTTGAATGACAGGAAGAACAAGAACCACTGCCATATCTTTCTCCATCATTGGTTAATGGAGATTGGAGAGGGTAGGAGAAAGCAGAGCTGCCATACAAATCTCTTGGCCAGTGGAAGGGTGCCCTAGAATGACAGAGTGACCTCTTGGGAGAATTCCCTGTGGTCAGTTATGAAGTGTTGGATGAATGCTCTATGGCAGGAATCTGTTGGCCAGCTCACACCACCACTGTCACAGGCTACTTTGGAGCGTAGGGGATTCAGGGATTGGCCAGGTAGGCCCTCAGCAAGTGCTTGACCTTGGTGACTCCTGGTGCCACTCATGAAACGGAGGTGTTTGATGGTGGGAATGACTTAAATATGAACGTGTGTCATTCTGATTTCCTACATTGTGTTTTGCCTAGTTGGAGAAAGAAACAAGAAGTTTTTTCTCTGGTATTTTTTCTCACTTTTCTTATGCTTTTCTGAATCGATTTTAGTAGAATTTTGTGTACAATTTTTCTAAGGTAGCCACTGTTTGGTAACCCAGGAACAAAGCCTTGCTGGAATCTTCCATTCTTTTTGTAGATGAACACAAATGTTCTTTACACTTTGCTGGAGTTCTGATGTCAGAAGTTGAACTAGAAAATAAACACACTGCAAAGCAGAGTTGCCAGAACCTAAGAGGTATACTTGTGGGTCAAATGGGCCGTAAGCCAGAATTTGGTTTTTTAAAAAGCCAAATCTGGCCACCTAGCTGCAAAGCTTAATTGAATTACAGATTATAAAATAGAAGTACAGGATCACCCAAGTCCAGTCATTGGGTGAAATATAGATATTTTTCACTGGACATAGCACCGTTGTGATTTGTTAGTCCCTGGATCTAGTTGGAAGTCCACAATAATAAATAAGATACATGACCAGTTTTTAAAATTTCTATAAGCATTATTATAATACTTTCTGTAATGCTTTACCCTGTTCCTTTTTCTTCTATATAAAATGCTCAATTTAACTGTTTTCCTGATAAAGGGTTATGGTTTTAGTTTTGGGATTATGGGCAACATATAAACTGTTAATCATGGCTAAATCCCACTGAACTTATTGGAACTTAAGTTAGTCATGCCTAACTTGTCTCACTTATTTTAGTGTTGCTTAGTCATGACTAACTTAGACTGGATGCTGCGCTGTAAGTGTAGCCTTGAACATTTTTGTTTTTATTAAACTTAGAATTTATGGTAAGCCATATTATTTTTAAAAGAGACTTTATTATTACAATATTAAACAAAATCCAGTTAAAAAAAACCTCGACTGTTATTCATCCTGTTCAACCTGTCTGGTTCTGGTGCAAAATGGAAAGAGGAGTATGTGTACATGTTGATACTGTTTGTATGTGTGAGGGAATTTATGCCTTTTTATCAGGGTGTGTACTATGCATGGGGGGGGGGGGGAGAGGCATAAATCAGTATTCAAATTTTAATTCTTTCTTACACATACATATACCTGCATTATGTCTGTTTGCTGAAGTGGGAAAATACTGATGATAATACAATATTTTAATATAGAATCCAGCCATTAAGCCTATGTGCTCTTTTTCCAATTGTAAATCTTATCAGAAAAAAGTGTGCTGCACATTATCCCTATTTCTTATACTTTTTGTAACCTCTATGTCTATTACATTAGGAAATGCTCTGCTTATATTGCTGGGACATGATCTAGCCCAAGTGAAATACTTTTGGGTCTTGCCGATTTCAGCTGAAGTTGTTAGTTACCTTTTTATTCTCCTCTTCCTCCAAGAAGCCCAGAGTGGCATACATATTAGAGTGGCATACCTGTTTGTCTTTATCCTCACAACAACTCTGTGAGGTAGGTGAGGCTGAGATAAGTGACTGGCCCAGGGCCACCCAGTGAGTTTCATGACTGCCTGGGGATTTGAACTTGGATCTCCTCAGTCCTAGTCCAACATTCTAACCACAATAATACACTGGTTCTCTATAGTACACGTATTAAGCATGTGTTTGGTTCTTTCACTGAAATAATGGGACTTTTTAGACGGTCACTTTTAGAGGGGATTACCCCCTCCTTAGTACTGTACAGAGAATCCAGTGTAATGTAAATCAAGTTGTTTTAAAATGTCAGTTGTATCAATTATGTTTGACATATGATGTAGTATGACTGACATTTTCTAGCAAATTAAATTTTCTCCAGATTTTCAAAGCATTCTCTCTTGTTCTCCCCTTCACCCTCTGCAATTCCTGTTGCAAGGCAAAGTATTGTTGTGTGATAAAATATTGCATGTCAGGATTACAGTCCCTTAACTGTACAGTTTACGTCCTCTATACGAACAGGGACGTTATAGCAATGTTGACTGTGTCGAAATAAATTGGCCTCTCTTCTCCCTCCTGCAATTAATGTTTTATCAAAATAACACAATGATTTAAAATAACAGTCACATCATTGCTTTGCTTGCATAGTAGAAATAGGAAAATTCTCAGTTGATTATTTTAGGTATTGTAC
Source organism: Hemicordylus capensis (assembly GCF_027244095.1). NCBI lineage: Eukaryota > Metazoa > Chordata > Lepidosauria > Squamata > Cordylidae > Hemicordylus > Hemicordylus capensis. Next base: position 353,192,474 of record NC_069657.1, on the reverse strand, counting down.
AGTGGTCATACTAGTGGCAGTTTTTGGAAATATTTATCTGGTTCTGGTTTTTGACAGAGCAAAAGTTTGTATCTTTGGAATTTGATTATAGAGTTTAGGCCTGATTTCTCATCTCGTATTGTTTGTCTTCATACGGGTTACAATCTAGTGGAGATTTTTATTCTAAAATCCCTGCTTTAATTGCAACAAAAGTCCATATAACTTTAAATTATATTGAAGTTATCTGATTAGTAGTTACAGCTGAATATATATTTCCCATATATTTTAGTTATGGAAGTTGTAGAAAGTCTGCAGCCTTCTACAACCTCCAGAACCTTCTTCAATGTGTGTGTAGGTGCTTTATTTCAAAGGGGGTTCAATATAAATACAGCCTACTAAATTATTTACTGGAGACAGTTGGCCAAGCCATTGTTCAAGGAGCCAAAGGTCACTTTGGTGTGCCTAGCTGATTCATAGGTAATCTGATACAGTACTTAGCTGTTTGCTTCCGGACAGACGTTTCAACCTTATCCTTTCATTATGAGTCACGGTACCATGACTTTTCAGAGGAGAAGGAGTTACTTGATAGTTTCTGAAAGAAGGTACTATAAATTGGCTTTGTAAAGAACCCTGCTTGTGCATGCTTCAGGGGCATGTCCTTTGGGGACAGGGAGCCATCTTATTTATGTGTTTTTCTGTGTCACGTCACTGCCAGAAATGCAATGCATTTTAGCTGGCTTGTGTTCTGGTTTGGCAAAATTTGCAATATTGTTTTGTTTAGAATTGAAAAGGTGATGTCTGTAGTTCAGGAACTAGTCTTGCACAACTGGATTATTCATAATAATAATTGGATTTCTATACTGCCCTTCCAAAAATGGCTCAGGGCAGTTTACACAGAGAAATAACAAACAAATAAGATGGAACCCTGTCCCCAAAGGGCTCACATTCTAAAAAGAAACATAAGATAGACACCAGCAACACACTGGAAGTACCAGTGGAAGGGCCAGTTACTCTCCCCCTGCTAAATAAAGAGAATCACCACATTAAAAGGTGCCTCTTTGCCCACTTAGCAGGGGGCATAGGCCTCTAGACTAATTCAACCATTGTCAGTAGTCTGCTTACAGTATGTATTGACTTAGGAACAGACGGTATGTTGTGACCTTTGATGTGCCTCCAAAAGCTGTTCTTTTGAACTACATTTCCTCCTTAGAAGTGTCATCAAAACAATATATTTGTGTCAACAAAAAGTCCTTAATATCCAACTATTAGTGCCATGGGATGGGGTTCTTAAAAGCAGTAAAAATATATTGAAACTGGCAGTCCTTGACTCTGTTTTGTAACTTGGGACTTCTGTGGTCCACCTTCTTCCTGCTGGCTTCCTCCAGCAGTTTCAGGAAAAATTAATGCTAAACATGGAATGTGACTTCCAGTAATTCTTCACTTTATTAGTGATTTTTTAACCCAAGTTAAAATATATAGCCATCCTGATTGTATGTTTTCTTCTGTAATGATGAAAACATAGCATCATCTTTTTGAAATGATAGTCGTGTTAATATTGATCCTGGGAGTGAAGCCAAACATAAATGTTTGCAGCTGTATAGTGAAAACTTCCTGTTTGTTTACAGCTCTTGGTTTTCCCTGCTGTTAGAACTTGCACTGTTTACAAGGTCATCAGCGGTGTCTGTGTGTGTGTGTGTGTGTGTGTGTGTGTGTGTGTGTGTGTGTGTAAAAGTGCATGTTCAGATAACGATGAACATTCTTTAATTGGTTTTAAATTGTTTTAAGGTTTTCATTTTTAATCTGTTGTATGTTGTTGTAAAAAACAACAACAACCACATAGATGGAAATTTGGGATGGTCTACAGTTTGAAAAACAAACAAATAAATAGTAGAATGATGTGCCTTTTAAATATTGAGAGGTTTTTTTAATTGCCTCTTGTGTAAGTCGACTGAGATGCCCTCAAGTTATCCAGGTTCCCAGCTTAGAAGTTTGTACTGCTGCTATTGAGCTCTCTGTCATGGGAAGGAGGAGTTTGCTGCCTCTCTAGCCGTTCCTTTAGGGGAGAGAGAGAGAGTGAGAGCATGAGCGAGAGCGAGCCTATCATATTTCACTCTAATCCTAACCGATAACTATTGCCAGGCACTCTCTTATTGTTAAAGAGAATCCTACTGGAGAGACCCTTTTCTAGGCTTTTCATTAAGGGACGAGCAGGATGGATGGGCTTAGGAATCGGAGTAGCAGTGCCATTTCTACACAGAAAATAGAGAGCCATTCTAATTTATATCCTGGTCTGGCAACTTGTTAGCAGCATGTCTTCCTGACCCACACAGTTGCCTTTTTTTTTTTTTTTTAAATGAGCGATAGAAGAGACGACTGAATTACAAACATTCTGCTGGAGTGTGCTTCTGTGAAGAGAAGGGGACTTTGGATGAATGCTGAAAATGATGTGTACCTTTGCATTGTACTTCTACAAAACCCAGATACGTTTTTCTGGAGCTTGTTTTCAGGGTGCTGCAATTTGTTTTTCTTGTTTCCACTGTGTTTTGTTTGGCAGCTTGCAAAGTATTGTGCACAAAAGCAGCCTTTGGAGAATTCTATAAGCACAGTAACTTTGTTCCATACATCATGCAAGTTTAAACAGAGGGAATATTTTTCACTAAGTTTAAAGAAAAATTGCTGTATTGATATTAAGAGAAGACCCAACAAAGGTATTCTTAAAAGTTGTATGCTGTAGTCAGTTTTTAAAGAAAATGAAAAAGGAAAGTGTCTCGAGGTCACTTCGGTTTAAATCTAACCCAGGATCCCTCTCGCGTGCTGTTAGCTGGATAAATTTCTCCACCCTGTCGAAGCAGACAAAAAGGTTATTTCGCAGTGATGGTGAACTTACATCTATATGTGGGCAGCAGGTGGAAGAGGATGAGAGCTGGACCTACAGACCTCAGCACAGAAATGGTGATTATTATGTTTTAAATGCACCTTTAATTATGTAATTGTATATTTTAAAAAATATTTTCTTTTACTACATGAATTCCTTCCCCCTTTTTCCCATTCTTCCATTGCTGCCTTTCATTTGACCTTTTGGATTCTATGGCAAGTGTTTCTTCATAATATAACCAACTGCTTTGCTCAAAATCATCCATCCCAGGCAGTAGGAAACCATGTCCTTGCAATGTTTTTAAAAACGCAGCTGTATTGTGATAACTGTCGAGCCTGTAGTCAGGATTTCACTGAAATTACACAAAGAATGTATAGAAATTTAAAGGTGTGAAAGAAAAGTCAGGACTCTGAGATTATGTATTTTGGTAAATCAAGCTATTGATAGACATAAGAGGTGTAGAATAAGTGGGAGGCCGACCATCTGTATTTTAAACTGTTTTAATTGTGTTCATGTTTTAATTGTTGTGTTTTTAGATTGTGAACCACCCAGGGACTTGCACATAGGGTGGTATAAAAATGTGTTCAATAATATTACCCAGACATCTTGGGAGGGTAAAGAAATGTGTCAGCATTTGTGTGTGTGGAGGCGGAGGCCTGTGCATATAAAGTGAGCAGTATCCTATAGGGTATACCAATGCTGAAGGGATATGAGATATGCTGAAGCAGTGGTCCCTCCAATTTTTTCATCCCTGTGTGGAATGAGTCTTGTTCTGGGCAACAGTATCAAGGCAGTCTGTGTGTGCACCTGCATTCAGAATGGGGCCTTCCTGATTCGCAAGCGGGATCGAAAACTAACTGAGCAGACATCAAAAAAGTTTTGAGTGCGCACGCCGAAGAGGGAACAGTGGCTGGAAGGTGGGATCAAGAGTACATGGGGTTGCTTAGGGGTTGTCTCAATGACAGTAACAGCAGGGCAGTAGCAGCTGTTCTGCCTGTGTTGTACTGTACAAATGCATTTCACTTTCATGGATGGGGCATATGGCCACTTCAGTCACTGATCCACTTTTCACACTGCATGGTCCTGCCCACTTTTTCCAGAACCACCCACACAAGTTGTGTGATGCAATTGTGTGACATGGGCAGACTTGCTAGCTTTGGGTGCCATTTTTTTAAAAAAAGATTTTTTCCCATCACTCTTTCGTCCTCCCATTTCCTTCCTACTAATCATATTCACTTTTATTCTTGGGAGTAGCCAAAGGCTTTATTTACTGCCCCACGAAAAGCATTCCCTGTATTTAATCAGGACTTGGCAGTACAGATAAAAAAGCTTTTATTGCACGTTGAAGTAATTATTAACCATTTTGGCAAATCTTGAAAGAGCATCTCTTCAACATAATCCTCTGAGTTACCAATTATGGCATCAGAATTTTGTAATATGTCACTGTGTTGCTGGCAGGCCCAGTATGCTTAGCAGGTGATAATCCTCTTGGAAACTGTAAGTGCAGTTTGCTGGCACTTTCAATGGAAACTGTAGAATTCATACAGATGCAGTGTGAGGAGAAAGTATCCCACTTTTCAAAATAGGTTTTGAAAAAGATTCTTGTGAATAGCAAGGTACTTCAAGCCCTTGTTAGGGGTGTGCACGGAACCGCGGAGCTGCGGTCTGGCACTGGGGTGGGGGCTTACTTTAAGGTGTGGGAGGGTTTACTTACCCCTCCCGCCGCTTTCCCCCTTCCGGTTCCCATATTTCATGGAATAATTGTTCTTACTATTTCTTCAAGCGCCCCTTCTCCTGCGCTCTGCTGCAGCAATTGTTTTAGTAATGGGGCGGCAGGATACTTCCCTGCCACCCCTTCTTACTCTTGGCATCATGGCATAAAGTGCAAAAAGGCTTTAAGAAGCCTTTTGTGCGTGCGTGCACGCACGTACTTTCTTAAGTAAACGGAGCGGCAGGATATCTTCCTGCCACCCCCAATTGCTGCAGTAGAGCGCCGGAGAAGGGGCTCTCGAGGAAATAGTAAGAACAATTATTCCATGAAATACGGGCACCAGAGGGGGGAAAGCGGCGGGAGGGGTAAGTAAACCCTCCCGCACCCTTAAGGGGACCCCCCCACCCTGAACCACCCGAATCCGAATCGCCCAGGTCCAGACCGGTCTGGAGGCCTGTAGAATGGCCTCCGGATCGGTCCGGGCACATCACTAGCCCTTGTGCGTAGGAAGGTAGGGTAAAGAGTGCATATAGGGTGTAGAATGCATATGGGGTGTGTGCAGAAGGCCCTGGGAATACTAGGTTCTCACTTGTGCACTATGCAGCTTCCAAAAGGATTGCTATTGGTGGGTTAACACATAACAGTATCAATTAAGTACAGAAAAGCTGTTCTTGCCAGGTGTGTGCTCCTGCTGGCCTTTCTTTGCTGTGGAAACGCAGAAATGTCAGATGGACAATGTCAGTGACTTATCTCAGCTCAACATTTGCCTGACATTCTTAACCAACATTTGGCTTGACAGCATTGGGCTGGGTTGGGTCACTGACATTCACCACTCCACATTTCCAGGTTCACACAACACAGAAATTATGGCAGCAGCATGAGCACATGCCTGGCAGGTATCAGTGGCTCTCCCATTCATACTTACCACCAATATGTGTGAATCTGCCCTGTGTTTTATATAGGTCAGTGGTTCCCAACCAGTGGTTCCTCCAGATGTTGCTGTACTACAACTCCCAGCAACCAGGAGTTGTAGTTCAGCACATCTTTAGTTCAGCACATTTGGAGGAACCCTGGTTGGGAACCAGTGATTTAGGTACTTTCATGGTTTATTTTGCCCTCCCCTCCTACTTCTTTTATATCCTGCTTGCTAGATTGGTTGGGAGTAGACTTCAATGGTAGCAGATAGTCAAATCTGAAATTGCAGAAGTGACACTGGTAGTGCCAAGGATTTTGGCATCCCTTTTCTAAATAATGGGTAATGTGCAAGAAAGTTAGTAGGGAAGCACTCTTTCATGATAACAAGTGCATTTTCCTTAAATCCATACAGAGTCCATCTGTCCAAACCTCCAAAATAAAACACAATCTTAGGAAATGAAATTCAAAAGACAAGTTAATGCTGCCTACATTCTGACCTCTCTGTGTGTTCTCCCTACACAATTAGGGGTGATTATCATCTCCTGAACTGCCCTGCACAGTTTACATTTGGTGGTTGATAAACCCTTCAAAGTTCTGGCAGAAGTCTGAGGCACCTAGGGTGGACGTTTATAAGCTGCAATGTAAAGCAGTGGTGAAAGTAAAAGTGAACAGGTAATGCACATAAAAGAAGATTCTGAAGAACAAGGTTGATATTAGACATATGCTGTCCAGTTGTAAGTTTGTTCATTTATAAGTGGATTATACTTTATTAGGACAAATTTCAAGCTTAGTTGGCTGATGTGGTATGAACAAGAAGGTCACATCAGACACTGAGGTCATTCACACAATCAAAAACTGTGTTCTACTTGGGTTTGGGAGCTGTGTGTGTTCCCAATTTTTGGTTGTGTGAAGCAAAGTAGGAGGAAAACTTGGGTGGTCAGAAAACCTGAGGTCATTCACACAATAACTTCTACCCCAGTTTTCTCCTTACCTTGCTTCCACACAACCAAAAATTTGGAGCACACACAGTTCCCAAACCTGGGGAGAACACAGTTTTTGATTGTGTGAATGACCTCACTGGTTTCTTTCTTGAGGCCTGGAGTCTTTATACTTGTTTGGAATTACAGATGAAACAATCACATGAGGTTCTGTAGATGGAAATATTGCAGAGGTGGCAATATTTCCTGGTAATATCTGTAACAGGATCCTTGATTTGTAAGGTTCTGTACATTGATTCAGCTCTTAAAAGGTGTGGGATTAATAATGTTTCCTAATATAGGCACACTCATGTAGTTGCTTTAAAAGATCTATCTGTGAGCTCATAGCCTTTGTAAAAAGGGCCCTAAGGGGAGTCTCCTCACAATATGGGACACTCCTAGTGTGAGTTTTAGTCCAAGCAGTGAGAACTTCCTAGTCAGTCACAGAAACCATAGGACTGAGGTTTGTGAGTATACATACACTCCAGGTTAGACTGGCTCATCTGAGTAATGTGGGTAAAGGAGAGCAATGAGATCATTCACTTGAAATGTAGGCAAGAAGCCAGCCAGAACTCCCCCCACCCCGCTGCAAAATTCTGGTCAGAACCAGTGCAGCATAGTGCATAGAGTGTTGGACTTGAACCATAGAGAGCAAAGTTCAAATAACTATTCAGCAGTAAAACTAACGGATTTTTCATAAAACTCTGCCATAAACCTCAGTAGGGAAGTGCAGAATATTCCGGAGCTCATAATGTTCCGATTCAAAACAGGTCATTTCAAGTGTTCCAGGCTCAGAACAGAATAACCCTGTTCCAAGTTGGAACATTCTGATTGCTGTTTTGGACTAAGAAATGGTGCGTTTCTGGCCACCGCGCCTGTGTAGCAGCCATTTGTGTGGTCAGCACCACCATGCAAATGGCTGCTACATGTGCATAGAGGCCAGAAGAGCATCATTTTGTCCAAAATGGCAGTTGAAACATTTTGAGTGTTCCGAGCTCATTCCACCGGAACAACCGGCTGACATGATTATTTTGACAGAATGTTCCGGACATTTGTGTACCTTTTCAAGCACCGAATGGAACACAAGTGTCATTTGGTGCACAGCCCTGCTCAGCACACCATCTCTCAGCGTAATGGGGTTGTGGTGAGGTGGAGTTGAAACAGAACATATATGCTGCTGCAATGCCCTTGGAAGAAAGGCAGGGATACAAATGTAATTGTTTCATAATTTTCCCAAAGTTTCCCTTTTCTAAAGTTTTAAGTGTGTTCTGAGCAAGAACCTTATTGATTGAGCTGGTGCTGAGTTGCAAGATAAATTCTTTTTAACTTAGAAGCAAGTGAAGCTAATGCTGCCCCCTCTTTGGAAAGTATTCCTTCTTTTTTACATTAATTGAGCACTGATGCTTGGTGCTGCAGAAATATGGGTCATCTAGTCATTTGAAATCCATCTGTTTTGCTCAGATTATCTGAATAAGTAAGTGAATCAGGTTTTGTTCAAACACTCTAGAATGTTTAAGTGCTGATGTCTCAGTGAGCAAATTAGTGCAGTTGAGCTGCTGCCCTTAAGGCAGCTCTTATGAAATCTGTAGAATAGATGCTGGGAGGATGCTGGCAAGTCAGTGCTTCTTCTTCTTTTCTGGCAGTTGTGCCAAATGTTTACCCAGATCATAAGCTTTATATGATCTAAGACAGAAATAAAATGTGGTTTAAAAGTAAGGCCAAGAATAAGAACTTGTGGGGAAATGTTTAACCAAGATATGCTGCTATGCCCAGCTGTTAGCTTATTTGCCCAAAGATTCCTGCTTAAGTACTTCAGTAAGGATTTTTAGTTGAAAACTGACTTTGTTTTATTTTTATTTTAAAGGAATGACAAAACTGGCAAAGCGAAGGTGTGTATGTATGTATGTAATATTACGCATCAGTATATGTTGTGGACTGTTGGCCCCATTAAGATTTATGTTCCCTCATTCATTTCCACTAGACTTTGAGCAAAGGCCAGTTTTTCTTTTGAGAGTTCACACAGTCATACAGTGATGGGGTAGGGGAGATGTAAGGGTGAGAGCATAGTGCATTAATTTTGTTTGCAGCATTATTGTACACTCGACTTATGGAAAATAAAGAGGTCCATTGTATAGAGCACAGTAAGAGGCAGAAAGAGCGAACCATTTCCCCACGTAATTGGACAGCAACTATAAAAGCCTGAATCACTTGTAATAATAGAGATTGTGGTACATGTTTTTTGTTTAAGTGAGGAATGTGGGGAGGATAGGGTAGACCATGTTCAAAACATGCTAGCTAGTGCCCTGTGGAGATTGTCGGGATCAAATGGAGAGTACTTTATGCAATCAATTTAGTTAGCGGTCATGTATTAAATTAAAGGTTTACAGCTTCAGTGCATCCAAACATCTAGGTTAACAACACATACATTTTGTGGGTAGCTTCGGATGTTATAAACTTTGTATATAAAACAGTTGTAGTTTTGTAGGTTTGTAGATTACTAATTCAGCAGTCATGTGTGTATCGTCCTTTGTGTATGGATGGTGTACCTGTGCCAGAAAGCCATTGTCAGCTGACATTCCTAGCCATTTTAAACACCATGAAATGCATACACATGTATATCTGTAGTATTGTCTAGTGTTTCCAAGTCGTTTAAAAAGAATAAGAAAAAAGGTTGTTTCCTGACCCAAAAGGACTCACAGTCTTAAATGAAACACAAGGTAGATACTAGCAACAGCCACTGGAGAGACATAGTACTGTCAGTTGCTCCCTACAGAGAATTGGTTTTGGGGGGAAATTCAGCAATATTTGAAATGATATTATTGCTGCATAACTAAGAAGGGCAGATGGTAAACATTGGCTCAGTCCCCATACTATACTGTAACTAAGATTAAGTGTACATGGAATAGCCACATTATCTTCCCCCTTGAATCAGTTCTTAGAACCAACAATTACTTGCTGTGACGTTTTTAATGAGTTATTTGTGGACAAAATCTCTCGTATGTGGGTCAACTTGGATTCAAACTCCATAATTGTTACAGAGTCTGATGCCGAGGTGTCCAGCAGCTCCTCTTATGTGATGACCCTAGATCAGTTTCAGTTCATGGCTCCTGAGGATGTGGACAAGTTGTTTGGAATAGTGCGGCCTACCACCTGCCCTCTTGATCCTTGCCCGACATGGCTTATACTATCTGGCAGGGAGGCTGTTGTAGAGGGCCTGGTAGAGATCATAAATGCTTCGCTGAGGGAGGGCAGGATGCCTCCTTGTCTTAAGGAGACAATCATTAGACTGCTTCTGAAGAAGCCTGCCTTGGATCCCCCAGAGTTAAATAATTACAGGACTGTCTCCAACCTTCCGTGGTTGGGCAAGGTGATTGAGAAGGTGGTGGCCTCCCAGCTACAGGAGGTCTTAGAGGAAACTGATTATCTAGATCTATTTCAAACTGGCTTTCGGGAGGTCTATGGGGTGGAGTCTGCCTTGGTCAGCCTGATAGATGATCTCCAATTGGGAATAGACAGAGGAAGTGTGACTCTGTTGGTCCTTTTGGACCTCTTGGCGGCTTTCGATACTATTGACTATAGTATCCTTCTGGAACGTCTGAGGGGATTGGGGATGGGAGGCACTGCTTTGCAGTGCTTCTGCTCCTACCTCACAGGCAGGTTCCAGATGGTGTCTCTTGGAGATTGCTGTTCTTCAAAATCTGAACTTTTGTATGGTGTCCCTCAGGGCTCCATATTGCCTCCGATGTTGTTTAACATCTACATGAACACCCTGAGTGAGATCATCAGGGGATTTGGTGCAGGGTGTTATCAATATGCTGATGACACTCAAATCTATTTCTCCATGTCAACATCATCAGGAGAAGGCATAACCTCCCTAAATGCCTGCCTGGAAACAGTAATAGGCTGGATGAGGGATAAAAAGCTGAGGCTGAATCCAGATAAGATGAAGGTACTTATTGTGTGGGATCAGAACTCGGGAGATGACTTTGATCTGCCAGTTCTGAATGGGGTCATGTTCCCTCAGGAGGAACAGGTATGTAGTCTGGGGGTTCTTCTGGATCTGAACCTCTCCCTGGTGTCCCAGGTTGAGGCGGCGGACAGAGGTGCTTTTTATCAGCTTTGGCTGATACACCAACTGCCTCGGTTTCTTGAGATGAATGACCTCAAAACAGTGGTACATCTGTTGGTAACATCTAGGCTGGATTACTGCAATGCACTCTATGTGGGGCTGCCTTTGTACATAGTCTGGAAACTGCAGTTGGTTCAGAACAAAGCAGCCAGGTTGGTCTCTGGGTCATCTAGGAGAGACCATATTACTCCTATCTTGAAGGAATTGCACTGGCTACTGATCCGTTTCCGAGCAAAATACAAGGTGCTGATCATTACCTATAAAGCCCTAAACAGCTTAGGCCCTGGGTATTTAAGAGAACATCTTCTGGAAGTGAAGAACTCTGTGCTGCCTCAATGACAGAGTGGGACAGATTAGTGAGTAGGAGGGCTAGAGAAGTCAAGACATTGGTCATCCCTTCTCTCTACTGTTCTGACACTATCCCTTTGATATGTAGATTGCTACTCTTAGGGACTTCTTTCCTTCCTGCCCCCCCCCTCCCTTCTTCTTCTCCCTATCACACACGCTCGCCTCTCTCTCTGCACCATGTGTGCAGAGATGCAGACAGCATCTCTCTGCATCCAGCTAGCTAGATAAATTAGAGACCATCTCTCCACTTTGCTACCTAGAATGGAGTCCTCCAATAAAGACTCCTTATATTGATTTGAAACTATGAACTGGCTCCAAGTTTATTTTGCTCTCAGCAAACATGCATGCCTGGGCAGACTTGGGAACAGACCTTATCCGTTGCAGTCCCTGGACTTTGGAATGCACTCCCTGTTGAAATAAGAGCCTCCCCATCTCGGGCAACTTTTAAAAAGGCACTGAAGACACATTTATTCACCCAGGCTTTTAATTAGATTTATAGTTTTAAATAATTTTAATACTGGATTTTAAATGTTCTTAATCTTTTAATTGATTTTAATTGTAAACTGCCCAGAGACCCAAGTTTTGGGTGCTATAGACTTTTGCCTCTTTTTGATGGTGAACTTTTGGGGCAGGGACCTGTCTTTTCACTATATGTAAAGTGCCATGTACACAGATGGTGCTATATGAATAACAGGTTGCTGGAGATGAATGAACTGGAGGAAAGAAGAGTTTATATACAACCTGAATACAAAGTTTCCATAATACAGTATAAGCCCATCATAAATTATCTGAACCATTCTGATAGGGATTAGAGTAACTTGTGTGACTGCAGCATATTTACTTCATGGGTAGCTGTGAACATCTGTGCACACAAAATGAATGTATTGCATGTACTGGAAATGTAAATTATTTGATTTGAGTCTTACAGGTTGCAGAATCTGTGATGAAGCTAAATATAGCAAAAATATACAAGATGCCTAGAAGATCAATTTTAGAATAGGTTTTAAAGGGAATAGTGTTCATATTGAAGTGGGAATGTTTCAGTTCTGTTTATTGCATTCTGCAACAGTGTCTTTCTTTAAACACAAATATTGCAACTGCTCTTTTTCTCCAAAATTGCCCCACCCCATCTTTGGAGAACAGATGACTTGAGATTGAAGATGATACATCTCAAACAGCATGGAAATTTTTGCAGAGCAGAGGAGGTTAGAAACAGTAGAGATTAGCAAAATGTTTACTAATCAAATGTACATGTTGAAATCATTGTGATCTATGTGAAGATACAGTCTGATTTTACTGTTTTGCCAACATCTGTTGGCAACCTTTTGCTACATTCAGTCTGGTTTCTAAAGGCCATTTTAAGTTCTACATTGTTGTAGAATTTGTAGGCACACAAGTGATGTACATGCTCACAGCTGTGTATGTGCAGAGGAAAATAAATGTAAACCAGCCCTCTGAAAAGGATCATATTCTGCAAAGTAAGAAAAGAGAACCATATGCAATTAAATTATATGGCTGACATGCTGACTAAACGTACTCGAAGATATCCCACTGAAATGGAAATGGCAAGTGACACATAGCATATCACGAGTAAGTTTAGTCAGGATGTCAGACTATATCTTTACTACACTTGGACCTTTTTATTTTGGGAGTTTAAGAGATCTAATACCTCTGGGAATGAACAATATATAGACATTATTTAATTAGGACAGCTTGTGCTTTGTTCACATACAGCTTTTGTGGTATTCCAGACTGAGAAGTTAGTTTGTTTAAAAATATTTTTACTGTACTCCTCCAGCACAGTGCTGTTTGAGATGGCTTACAGTAAAACATTTGAAAAACTTTTAAGATTGCTTTGTATGTTCATCAAAATTAATTAAACTCCTCCCTCCTTTTTGGGGGGTAAAATTTAGTTGTAAGTTTTATACTTGTATTGATTCCTTTACAAGAAGCTGGTTTCCATTTTAGAAGATGATTCAGTGAACACCCTCACACACTGGTCTGTTATAATTTTCCTCAACAGGATGACTCAAGTAAGAGTTGCCATGGAACTTCAGTTTTTCTAGAACAGTGGGTGGGGATGACATACAGTAACACTGAGAACTGGCAGACACAGAGAATTAGAGAGACTGTGAGGAAGAAGAGTAGGCTTTCATCCTGTAGGCTTCATTCTGCATTCCTTTACCTTTCCTCTCTCCTCCTTTTCTCTTTCTCAGCTCCCTTGTTCTATTCCTATACTAGTTTTTCCACTTCTCTGAATGACCTAAAAAGATATCTGTTTAGTCAGGCTTTTAGTTTATAGTTTTAAAGCTTTCATTTTAGAGTTTTTATTGTCTTTTGAATTGTTTAATTATGTTAATGTTTTAATGGCTTTATATTGTGAACTGCCCAGGGACTTTTTTGTATGGGATGGTATACAAATGTACTAAATAAATAAATAATAAATTTGATTCTCATGAATGATAGCAGTTGATTGTGATTTATTTGATAGTAAGCCTTTTCTTCTAGCTTAATAGCTTACCTTTTCTTCTAGCTTAATAGAACCCTTCTGCAGATGGCAGAAGACACCATTATGTTGGGATTTTATGATGGACAGTTTTTGTGTGAGGCATGCTTGTCTGTGTTTGAAAGTGTCTATGTACTGGCTTGTGGGTGGAGTCACAGTTGGTCTGCTGCTCACTTGCTGTTCTGAATTCAAACTGAGAGGTTCTCCCTCTCTCTGCATAAGAGGCTGTTTATTGTTTTCTTAGCCTATGTTTTAGTTAGTAATTGTCAGGCTCTTAGTATGGTCATCAGCTTTCCACTGTGCCAAGAGGTTGAGGAGGCCTCAGAGTTTCTCGCCGGGGGAGCTTTTCAGGCTCATGGGCAGGGCTTGTAACATTCACCAGCCCCACCCTAGCCTAACTACCCTCACTACTTAGCCAGAGTTCCATGGCTACTTCCACTCCAAGGCCTCCTCCAGAACTGGCCCCTCATCACTGGCCAGTCTTCTCTTATATAGCCCCTGACAGCTGGGGCAAGTCTCACGAGATCCCATCACAAGATCTCAGTATGGCCATCAAGATCTTGTAAGGGCCGCTCCTGACCCTGTGAGGCCTCAGCATCTTACTTCCCCACTTGATCAGAACATTCTTGAAAGACCCGGGTGGGGAAGGCCCTGCCCTGGAGCTCACCGCATTTCCTGTGGCAGTTGGTTGTGCTCTGGGGATTCCCCAGCAGTAATAAATATCACACTTGTTTCTTAGTTAAAGTTGCTTCTTGTACAATTAGTTAGAGGATATATAATTACTTTGCAACACATTACACTCAGGGAGTCACTAGAAAAGTAAGAAGGGATTGTTGAATTGGTTGCTGAACATTAGAAGAATATTTATCATAATAACCATTGCAAAAATAGACATCATTTATTTGTACTGGAATTCAAACTATAAGATATATTGTTGGGAAGATGTTTGTTTCTATCAATGATACAAATGATAAATGATATTAACATGGCATTAAAATGCATGGCACATTAAAAGTACTAACTGCTAAAAATTCAAAATAAATTCAGAATTATTTCTGCCATTGTCCTGTAAAAATAGGGAAGTAAGTAATATTGTACAGCATTGTAGAAAGTTTTATACTGCTTCAGATGCAAATTTCTAAACTCAATCATTTTTAATGCTAGCAATTGCTTTAAATTCCTCCGTAATAATCACTTGTGGTTTTGGTGTGTGATCCCATAATCACATGGATAGTTTGGATAATTATGTTGCATTGGCAACAAATGTTAACTTGGACATGCTAAAACTATAGGTTAGGCTTATGGTGGTTTGCAAAAGTGTATTTTTAGTCTTGATTTAGTCTGTTATCAGTGTGTTAAATTTGGAATACTCTTGGGGAATAACTAAAGTAGCAGTATTAGTATTCTGTTTTTCTATATTTTTAGAAACTCATGCTTTTTACTTGTCTGATTTAAATAACTGATGGAATTGGGCACTGACTTCATTTTTAGGAAGCTGTTTTTAGGTTGCATCAAGAGGTGTAGCTATAACTGGGTGGATGGGTTCAAAGAATCTGGGCCCTCCAGATCCACCTCTTCCTATTTTATTCATTTCCTTCCTCCCTCTGACGGGCCACTGGGGAGAAGGGCAAACACTGCCCCCCTCTCCTCTAGATATGCCCCTGGTTGCATCTTAGATTCTGTATGTGTGTGGCTGGATGGGAGATTGGCTTTCTTCCTTTAACCGTACAATTTGTTTTAAAATGTTAGTTGGTAGTATGATATTATTTTTTAAAAATCCATATAAAGAAAATAAATTTAGTTAGATATTGCATTTATCTGCTTTAAATGCAATATCATTGTTCATAGCCAACATCTTATGATGTATAGTTTGTTCATTTGGATAAGGGCTCAGTTTGGATTGGCAGCAGGAAAAGGTGGAGAATGCTTGTGTAAGGAACTGACCCAGACAGCTCACGTGAGAGGAATTATCACTGAGTCACCCCTCCCTGTTACCTGGCAAGCTGACTGGGTTTAAACTGTATTAAAAAGGAAAAGAAGAATCTCTGGTAGATTGTCTCGCTGCCACCAAGCACTCCTTGGTTAACAGAGTTTCTCTGATGGGGATAAGATAAGATTGAGTTGGTGTCGACTCTTAGCGATCACATTCTATGTGATTTTCTTGGTAGAATACAGGAGTGATTTGCCAGTGCTGCCTCCTGTACAGTAGGGGATAATGCCTTTCAGAACCTCCATATATCGCTAAAATTTCCTGTCTCCTCTTTGCTTTTCTAGCAGGCAAATATAAAAACATGGTACCAATTATATATGCTTAAGTGGAGCTGTAGCTGGCTGTTTGGGGCATGTTGACTAGAGGCTTTCCCTCCCCCAGAGTCAGTCAAACACTCTGAGAGGGCTTGTAAAATGAAGAAAACCATTTATTGCTTTATTTTATTTATTTTAGATAGATGAAAAAGAATAAGCCAGTTCAGGATTTCATGTGTAGCGGTTGCAAATAATATTAACTTAGCGGTTGGTTACAAGAGTATTCAAAACACCCAAATGTTCTCAGGCAGTGCTTAACTTGTTCATTACTAGACTGAAGTTGAAGATAGGCAATTGCAAAAGCAGATACTTGGGAATATAAAGCAACACACACAAAAGAAAATAACTTCTAATGCAAGTCTTACTAAAACACTTTATCCTAAGTCTAAGCCATAAGTCTTGCCTTCCTTCCCTTGGACCTCACCAGGACTTAGGTGAGACCAATTCCTGAATTCTCTGACCCTCAAAGATTTGCAGAACTCACCCTATGAGAATCTGGCAAGACTCCATTGCTGTTCTTTCACCTGGGCACCCCCTTTTTCTTTCCAGAAGCCCCTCTGGAGCCCTCTAGTCCTGCCCACCTGGTTAACCGATTGGGTCATGACCTAGGGTCTCCATTCTGTCAATCAAGGTCAACTGCTTTTCCCCATTTAACTCTATCAGTGCTGGTTGGCTGCCCATCCACTACAGCTTGCAAGAGTTCTGCTCTCCCCAAGAGTTCTAAATCTATTTATCATTACCAGCCTCTTCCATGAGCTCTCAAACCCCCTTGACAGACATGCAGCAGCCTCCAGGTTTCCTCTCTGCCCTTCCTTTTCTGTTATAAATGTTGTGGCTGAAGAAAAGGAAGGCTCTCTCTTCTTTTTCTTCCCCCTTTCTCCCCCTACCTGCCCCTGGAATTATGGGAAATGTCATGTGCCATGAGAAACAACATTTTTTCCCCTGTGCTGAAGCTCATCAGAATGGGTTGTGGACTGAGCATGCTCAAGACAGGGCCAGATCACATGATACTAGTTTCCTGTTGCCAGGAGGCACCATAGCCCCAGTTTTGGTCCTGTCTTGCTTGGGTTTACAGGTCTTGGAAAGAGCTCTTCAGCGTCTGATATTTTTGCAGGCTAGTTGCTTTTTCTTGACTTGTCCTTCTATCTTCCCTTCCCTTCCCCTCTCCCTCCAAGATTGTGCAAAGGTAGGAAAGGAACTGCTTATAATTATCTCTTGCATTCCTAAATTGCCTTTTTATTTCTCATTTGGCTAATGGGTGCTTAGTTTCACTTTTGATTTGCTGCACTTTGCTCCACATGGAGCAGGCTGGCAATTTGTTGCTTGGCTCCCTCTCCAACATGCAGCCAAACTCTAGGGGCAGAAGCTTGGCATGGGAAACCCCCACCTCCCTAAAATGGGCTAGGTGCCCCCCAACCCCTTCCCGCCCCTTCCATAGCTACAGAAGCCTCCGTGGCCCCCAAAAGGCGGAGGGGAAAAAGCATTGTTCTGAGCCAGACAAAGCCTCTAAAAAAGAAAAAGCGCAAGAAGCTAGTCTCAGCCATTTGGCTCAGCAAGCACGTTATGATGCAGGTGGTTTGTCAGCAGAAAAAATGCAGGATCCCAACTACTGCCCATTGGGTGCATCTGGAGGCTCAGACCTGGCTAACTTGGTGATTATTGTGGCAGAGGGGGAACGGGTTGACCCACACATTCCCCCCATGCCAATGGCACCCTATCCCAAACAGGACAATTTGTGCCACACTTCCTGTGGATTCTGCTGGTGGGGCCCCATCTTGTGAGGAAGCGGTGGAGAAACCAGAGGGTGCCCTTCCAGTGCCCTGAGATCTGCCTCCATAGCAGTTGCTGATGTAAGTACCAATGTCCCTCCTTGGGAACTGGCAATTTCCTTTACCCCAGACGTTGCTGGCTGGTTGAGGGATTTCATTGCAAGCAAATGAGGGGCTATGCAACCCCTTCCTCCCAGCTCCTGTGGTACCACAGCCTGGTGCCCTATTTCTCCTTGACAGGGCTTCCTATCAAACCCAGGTGTACTGCTGGAAAAATGTTTTACTCCTCCTCTGACTCCAGCCCAAGGAGGGAGGCCATTCCACTTCCAGAAAGGGGCCTTTTAATACCATTCAGGAGAAGGGCACTAGATGCAAAAGGAGAGTGTGCCACACACCATTGTCTGAGGACCAACCACCTCCACCTAAGTGCCTAAATATGCAGCCAACAGTCCCTATTCCTCCTACAATACCCCTGTTGTTGCCTCTGCCTGTACCTGTATTGCCTCCAATTCTACCACATACAGCTTGGAACCAGATCTTGCCAAGGTCAGATTCTGAATACTCTCACTCTCTTAACCCTGGGTGTCTGATAGGGAGGAAGGAAAGTTATCTGAAGAGGTCACTCAAGTACCCATCTCCTCATGTCTATTCTCGTCCATAGATTTTGAAGTCCTTCTTGCTATAGTTAAGAATGCTATTCATGATGTTACTTCTATTGAGGACTCACAGCCCTCAATGATAGGCACACTGACCCTATTTTGGCAGGAGTTCCCAAGGTCCTGGCTTTCCTCCAGTCTGGGCTTGAGTTGCAGCTCTGCCCTAGTACCCTGAAATTCCAGACCTCTACGGGTGTCAGTTCTGGACCTGTCCTCTCCTGAGTGGTCCACCCACACCACACATTACAAGATTTCTCAATGGAACATCCAATCTGCTCCCCCTCCTGTTCACAGATTCCCATTGTGGAGCCTGAAAAAAGTCCTGAACGCACTCACCCAACCGCCCTTTTAACCCTTGTCCTCTGTCTCTCTCAAGGACCTATCCGACAATGTCCTGTTCCTGGTAGTCATCACGTCGGCTTGTAGAGTATCCGAACTGGGGTGCCTTCTCCGTTGGAAAAGAGTTCTGCATCTTCCAATCAGATTCCATAATTCTGAAGCTTGACCCCACCTTCATTCCTAAGGTTAACTCATCCTTTCACCACTCTCAGGACATAGTACTATCCTCCTTCTGTCCATCACCATCCCATTCTAGGGAAATGACATGGCACACCCTTGATATCCGCAGGGCTCTGTGTGTCTATATCTGTCACACCAGATTTCCACAAATCTGACTCTCACTTTTTTTCATTCCAATCCTCTTTACTAGGCTCCAAGGTCTCCAAGGGTACTCTCGATGGATCAGGGCTTGCATCCTCCTGACTTATGAAAGCCTTAATTTACCAGTCCCTACTGGAATTACAGCATATTCCACTCATAGCACAGCTATCTTGGTGGCCTTTTTGGCATATGACCCTCTGATAGATATCTGTAAAGCAGCTACATGGTCTTCAGTTACTCCATTTGGCATTACAAAATGGCCTCCTTCTCTCACTCCAAGTGGCTGTTGAGTCTTGAAACAGTTAGTTAGAGTATACATCCTTCCCACCCCCTTTCTTGGACCGCTTGGGCATGTCCCATTCTGATGAGCTCCAGCACAGAGGAAAAAGGAACATTGGACTTACCGTGAAGGGTTCTTTCCCCTGTGACTGGAGCTCATCAGGCCTACTCACAGATGTATAAATGGTTTCTCTGGTTTGGGAAGTCTACCATTTTTGGGGTAGAAACAAGTCTCGGGGTACTACAGTGTTAGTATACATCTCAATGTTCTCTTGTTTGTATTGTTCTGGTTGTTAACATGTTGCCTTCTTAGGCTTTCTCTCTCTCCACTGTCAGCAGGGGTATTTACAATGATAGTGTTTGCTCTCTGCATACATGGCTTGAAACGGACTGTATCCTAACAGTGGATTACAGACTGTATCCGAATTGTGATCTTCCCTGCCTCCTCCTCCTCCTCCCTCTTGCAGCTCTCTGATTCCCTTAGAAAAAGCCACTCTTGGGGACTGGGTGATCCTTGGGAACAGCATGGGATGGAGCATGTGGAGTGCAGTGGGAGATGGGAACCTTCGGAAGTCAGATGTGGGCACGTTCCACAAGCAGAGCCTGCACCCCATTTGCAGCATTTTCCCCCTCCCATTGCTGCCCATGCTGCATTCTACACTGGCTGCCATCAGAGCAACATATCACATGGGAGAACTTTGTGCTAACACAAAGTAGTGTTGTGCAACTCTCACAAATGAGTCGTGCCTCATTTGTTTTAATGGATACCTTTGCACAACAGCACTTTAGTGCAATTTGGAGGATTCTGTAAATCCCTATTTTAGTGCAACTATGTCACCCTTTTGTGCTACTCCAACGGTGCTTGTTTCACATTTGGTTCATTGCTCTGGATGTTGGCCACTCTTTCTTTCCAGGGGTCCTCAATCCCCAGGACCAACTCTGGGGGGAGCTCAAGAAATTGCTGTATGGAGAACGGATGCAGGGAAGATTGCTTATGTCACTGACATTTCACTTGCTCTAATTATAGGTCAGCCCATTATCTTCAATGAGTAGTTGGATGAACTAGGCCCACTTTTATTAACTTAGATAACACAAATCCTGCAGCGAGGCATGACAATTCAGAGTGCAGTTACACCAACTAAGGGTCAGTCTCATAAGGAGGACCGCACAACCCCGGGCGACAGACTGGGTGTTAGTTCCGCCTGGACGGAATCTGAAAATTCTGTGGGGTGAAATCCTGCTGAAGGGAGGTCAGGCAGCCCCACCCACCCAGGCAGCAAAACTGGGTATTGGGTGCTGGCCTGCCTCCAAGTAGTAGCAGATCCCAGCCCAAGGGCCGCAAAACCTGCAAGGGCTGTTCTTTGGGTTGCCTACTCGCCTTAAAAAGTCCTCCAGTCAAACACCAATAAATACACTTAAGCTAACCCGCACTCATCAGCAAGTGACCAATCAAAAGGTGACAATCCTAAATCAGTTTCAGTGAGAAGTAGGCAAAAAAAGGCCATACCAAGGCCAATTAGGTGTGACCCCAAAAATTCCTACTTGGCCCCGAACGGCGACCGGACTTCCCTCACTGAAATGGGTAGGAGGAAGGGCTGCTCAGTCCAAGCAACTGAGAAGGAGCTCTATGGATCCGGCATCTTAAAATGCCGCTCCTAGCATCTAATTGGCTGCCCTGCATTACGTAATGAACTCCAACATGGCGGCCTCTGTGCTTGCCTCAGTGGGGCCAAGAGCACAACCCTGCCTCCCGCAGTCGCATGAGAGCAGTGGGGAGCGGCATGTTGGTTCCATTGGGCCATCAAATTCCTGATATTTGAATAAGTGAACAGAATACTTGAAGTGCTTTTTAAATTTTAATATCAAGTGGATTCCCTTAGAAATTGGATTCCCTCAGCACTGATATTGTGAAAACACTGGGATGAATTCAAAGAACTGTGAGTGGAAGGAAAATAACAACAGCTGCTCTTCCACAAACATTTAATAACAAATAACAACAGGTGCTCTTCCACAAACACTTGCACAAGAGCTATGTTATAACTGCAGTTTTGGTGTTTCTGCTTGTGCAGGAGATTGCACAAGCTCTTGTGTAAGTAGGAGACTAAACCTTTGGATTCATTTTTACTTTTCTTGTGCATCATACTAGCACCAGGTGGAAAGCAGCCCTTCCATGAGGGAAGACGCTTTCCACATGTGGGAAGGGCACATTTGTTTCCAACTCACTGCTTTTGATGATTTTTCTAATATGAGTTTGTGGTGCATTGTCAGTAGAGCATATCCATTAGCTTTGGGTTAAGGAATCATGCTTTCAAATGGGCAGGCCAGATTTAATGATTATCAACTCAAATCATGTTCCCCTGCTGGAAGACAACATAGTCAGGCACAGTAATATACTTTCCTGATTAGCTGCACCTGCCAACATCCCCAGAGAAAAGCAATTTTTTTTCAAATTTATTTTTGGCTACTGGTATACATCCCAAATGATGTTTGCTATCTCCTTTCTTCCTTCCCTTACATTTCATCTGCTTGTTTTGCCAAATAAATGACCAAGCACTAGTTTGGTTTTATGTTGACTAAGTTTAAAATACATGTGTAGGTCAGATGCACCTAGGGAGTTTATTAATGAACATTTGGCAGGCTGGACAGACTGCAAATCTTCTCCCCACCCCCTATTTTCTATACATTCTTTCTATTTCATATGAAAAATTGTGTTCCATTTTGAGAGGTTGCCTTATTGCAAAATTGTAGTTTCTGTATTATTCTAATGCACTTATTCTTAACAACAATTAATTTTCAGTAATTATATTGTGCATTTATTAAAGAAATAATGAAAAACTCCCAAAGCATTTTGGGGCTCATATTACAGATCTGAGAGGTCAACTGCAGTAAGGCCAGAGTTTGGTCTTTTTTGGTCATCTGTTGTTCTTACAATAGTATTACACAAAAATTTAATAGAAGATGAATTAAAAGTATACTAAAATGGTTCAGTATTAAACATAAGAGCACCACTTAACAGCACAAATATAAATATTTGGATGGCTAATAGCAGGACTTTGCAGATGAATGGTCCAATATTTAGATTCTTTCTGTCTAGGCATTTTATCTGGTTCTCTGGTTTTATGGTAGCCCATGTAAAATTTAAGTTTTAAAGCAATTGAATTTCAACAGATGGTGCATTAAATATTAGACCTTTTCTTTATAATATGAATAAATACTTTTGCTCAGTTCGATGATTAATGTATAGCTACATTAAATCAGTAGCAAATCTGGGAATAAAACCATATTCCCAGTTTGAGCCTGTGTCACAGGCTGAGATGCACACTGTTCTTTCCCCCCACAACTTGGACCATTTTATTAGAGCAAGGTTTCGGAAGGCACAATGTCTGTTTTCATTCATAGCTTGCCCCTAACTTAATCAATGGTCATGTTTTTACACAGATATGTTCCAGTTTCTTTGCATGGCGATGCAATTTACTTGTGGCTCTCATACAGGCCTGAGTTACTTCACAGGCAATGCATGGAAAGTATTAACTGTGGAATAGTTGTTGTTACTATTTTCTTGTAGCTTATTTTTGCTGTTTGTAAACTGAGCACAGCAACAAAACAAATCGTTCAGGTAAAAACTAATCCACCTATTCGGTGTGCAGAAATAATCTAGGATCGGGGTGCATGACATAATCACAAACATGCCATTCAGGTGTCCCTATGTGGCACAACATCTGTACCAAATTTGGTGCAAATAGGTGCAGGCATTGCAAAGTTGTTGAGAGAGACACACACAAGTGGATAGCAAGGCAATCTCATAAGAGTACTTTTCATGTGGGAAGTGGGCTAAAAACCCAGGCTAGTATTTTTGCTTTTGAGCCAATGGTAAAAAAAGACAAGGTTCCATTTACTCTCTTTGACAGTGTTTTTTAATGACATGCTTCTTTTCTTCCAAAGCGCAGGCAGAGTGGGGAAGTTTCTATTCTTTTCACAACAGCACCCATGTAAAGGGACTGGGGGAAGTGTGTGTGAGCCTCTTTACATATGCGTTTTATTAGTCAGAATGTTAGTCACTACTTGTGTTTTCTTCTTCCTCGAGTCATAACTTTGACTCTTTTAAATCTTAGTAATTAGTGTGTTTATTTTATAAACTCAGCACACACAAACAGAATTTAATTTTTTGTGTGGCACCTTAAAGTGGCACATGATAGCAAGATATATTAACACAACATGTTCAGAAGTGGAGCTTATGGAGATCAATGCTTCCCACTTATTTATTTAAATGAAAGTTTACAGAAATCAATATTTTATTAATTTCAACAACAGTGGTATTGTGATAACTTTTAAACTACTTTTTGAAATTACATTTTCCTGTTTTCCTTTTCAAAATTACACATGACAAAATTATACCCTTTGCCTTTAAAAATAAATAAATCACTAATTATTCTCTAATTAAATATCTTTGTCCCCATATATTATACTTCTATCCCTTCTGCACAAACAAGGATGCTCTTTTTACATATTATTTTGGGCCAAGGAACTTTGAAACCTCTTTAGGAAAGGGAGTTTACAGATTCCTTCCTTGACCTGTTACAAATGCTGTGAGGCGTTGTCCTTTGTATGCCCCACAGCTTTTGTTTGACTTGTTCTTAACTTGAGTCAAATTTTATTCATAGCTGGAGACTGGCCCCATGCAGTCTTACTGGCTTCACTTTTTCATTTTGTTTGCCAATCCCAGAGGCTATTTGTGAAAATTTAGTTTAAATAAGAGCAGATTGATCTTAATTTGAAGTACTATATACCAAAAAGCGGGGAGGGTAGAAATACACTTTCTTTTTCTTTTTCTTTTTCTTTTACTGCTGGTCAGCCTTTGGAAGTGTGTTTAAATTGTGGGGGCTCAAGCAGTCAGGATGTAATAAATGTTGCACAACTATTCATCAACAAGTGGTCTTCCCCCCACTCCTTGAATAGTCTGGCCTCTCCTCTGAACCTCAGTCTCTCACATGCACACATTCTGAGCTCTGCTGGGCTCCTCCAGAGAATGGACTGAACATCTCCTTTAGTCAAATCATCTTTGACTACAACTAATGTAGTCAACTAATGTCTTTATTGCTTAATTATCCCTGTGGGGCTCAGCTCCAATTGTCCAAGCTTTGGTGGGGCTCTTCCAACCACCATTCCTCTGGGGCTCCTATAGATGCTTACGACATCTTTAATTTGCACAAGATGTCAGGGCAGGCAACATGTTTTAAAATATACAGAAATATAAAACACAAAATCACTAAAACAAATCCATGTACTTATGAACATGACAAATATATGACTTCTCATTTCCAAATTCTTCCAACAGTAAAGTTGTACAGTGCCCTCAGCATTTTTGAAAACTTCTAGGGAAAAGATAGTCTTTTGTGAAATAGTAACTATTCAGAACAATACTTCATAGCCCTATTCAGACATTATGCTGAAAATGTGTTCAGGAGTCTGTAATCATGTACATAATTTGGTGTGAATGATTGTACATGTGTTCATCTAAAAAGTGAAGCTGGGTACAGGTCCCTCAAACATATGATGCATGCATTCAACATAATATGAAAACCTGCACGTGTACAGATCTGAACATGCATATACTGTACAATCTATATTGAACATGTGTTGAACATAGCATGTGACTAGGACTTAGGTTCTCTTGGCATTTGCACCCAGTGGAACTTCCCAGGTGCAGCACAGAGTTGAGGAACAATTACTTGAATGGCCAGGGAAGGCCAGACACCATAACCTCCTACCTTGACTTCATTGCTTTCTACTGCAATCAGGGATGAGTGGGTGATTGCTAGATAGCAGTCTATATAGTTTCCCTAACCTTTCTTACAGTTTCAGAATAAGACTCATGTGGGGGTGCAACAGCAATGGCCAGACTATGAGGAAAAGAGAGAACCAACAACCTGGAGGGGATAGTAATCAATGGGTTCGGTCTCGGAAGGGCAAGGACATGTGTGTGGTGGGGCTTGTTGCCCCAGTACTTTTTTAGTCTAGCTTGCTGGACAATCTAGTTTTAAAATTTCCAAACTACAACAATCTATCCTGAAACATAAGATTTCAAATCTAGAGCCCCTGGTGGCGCAGTGTTAAAACTGCCGCCCTGTAACCAGAAGGTTACAAGTTTGATCCTGACCAGGGGCTCAAGGTTGACTCAGCCTTCCATCCTTCCGAGGTCGGTAAAATGAGTACCCAGAATGTTGGGGGCAATATGCTAAATCATTGTAAACCGCTTAGAGAGCTCCGGCTATAGAGCGGTATATAAATGTAAGTGCTATTGCTATTGCTATTGCTAGTTCTAGTTAGATCTAGTTTAAAAATACAAAACCTTCCAATTTGCATAGGTAGGCAATTTGCCTTTTTAAGACTCTTTATTTAAGATATTTTAAAAACATTTTCAACAAGATAACAAGACAATCTTCTTCTTCATCCACTCCTTTTTCCTTTAATCATTCCATTTCCAATAAATATTGATTGATTGATTCAGTGCCGCCAAGTTGGTGTCGACTCTTAGAGACCACATAGTTAGATTCTCTCCAGGATGATCTGTCATCAACTTGGCCTTTAAAGTCTCTCAGTGGTGCATTCATTGCTGTCGTAATTGAGTCCATCCACCTTGCTGCTGGTCGTCCTCTTCTCTTTCCTTCAACTTTTCCCAACATTATGGACTTCTCAGGGGAGCTGGATCTTCGCATAATGTGTCCAAAGTATGATAGTTTGAGCCTGGTCATTTGTGCCTTGAGTGAAAATTCTGGATTGATTTGTTTTGTTTGTTTTCCTGGCTGTCCAATGTATCCTCAAAAGTCTTCTCCAGCACCAAAGTCCAAAAGCGTCAATGCTTTTTCTATCTTGCTTCTTCAGGGTCCAGCTTTTGCATCCATAGAATGTCACGGGAAAAACCAGTTGTCTGAACAATTCTAATCTTTGTAGGTGTAGACACAGCATCTGAATATCCTTTCCAAGGCCTTCATTGCAACCCTACCAAATGCTAGTCTCTGGCATATTTCTTGACTGCTGGATCCTTTACTGTTGACGGTTTATCCTAAAAGGCAGAAGCTATCCACCACTTCGGTGTCTTCATTGTCAATTCTGAGGCTTGTTGCTGTACCCGTTGTCATTAGTTTAGGATTCTTTACATTTAATTGTAGTCCCATTGTTTCACTGACTTTCATTACTAGAGCTCAGATCATTTGCATTCTCAGCTATCAGAGTGGTGTCATCATAATAGTGCAGGTTATTGATGTTTCTTCCTCCAACTTTAAAACCACGCTCATCTTCTTCCAATCCACCTTCTCTCAGAATATGTTCAGCATATAAACTGAATAAATAAGGAGAAAGTATACAGCCTTGTTTTACTCATTTGCCAATCTGGAACCAGTCTGTTTCACCATGTTCCATCTGGACTGTGGCTTCCTAACCTGTGTATAGGTTTCTCATGAGAACAATGAGATTTTCTGAGATGCCCATTTTCCTAAGGAATATTCCACAACTTGACATGGTTGACGCAATTGAAGGCTTTTCTGTAGTCAATAAAGCACATATTGGCTTCTTTTTGGTATTCTTTGGCTTTCTCAATTATCCAGCATGCATCAGCAATGATGTCTCTTGTTCCTCAACTTTTTCTGAAACCAGCTTGAACATCTGGCATTTCCCTTTCCACGTAGGGCTCTAATCTGCGTTGGATGATCCTGAGCATTATTTTGCTAGCATGTGAAATTAAGGATATTGTGTGATGGTTTGTGCAGTATGTTAGGTCTCCTTTCTTTGGTATAGGTATGTAGACTGACCTCTTCCAATCTGCTGATCACTGTGTTGTTCTCCAAATTTGCTGGCATAGTCTGGTTTAGAGCCTTGACTGATTCTTCTTCTGTTGCCTGCCATATTTTGATAGCTATTCCATCAATTCTTGTAGCCTTCCAACTTGGTAATGACCGGAGTGGTGATCTAACTTCATCTTCCCGTACTAGAGGTTCTTGCAAGTAGGGAATATCTTCTAGAGATATTATTTAGAATATGAATATATATATATATATATATATATATATATATATATATATATATATTCTTCTAAAGAAACATTTTAACGGTAATTAAAAGTATAACATCAATATGTACAGTATACATTGTGTGCATATGGCCAGTTTAGTATATATATAAATTGTGGGTTGTCTAAATACGCTTAATACTTTTATTAATGGCCAGCAATCCTGAATAAAAGCGTTTGTCATTTGTTTCTATATTTAACTGGTACCTGTCTGTCATTAAACAAACAACAAATATTTATATACCACTTTTGTTAGTTACTGATTTTATTAGGTTTTGTTGTCTGCTCAAAACACCACATATACATGGTCTTGCACTCTTTTCCATTCATGTGTTTACCTTCTTAATGGCTACTTAAAATGTGTTTCATTCTGTACTGGGCTTCACAGCTGCTCCCAGTTTACTATTCCTTTGGGAACTCCATTAATGTGTTGTTTATTTCTCCCTTCAAGGTAATTAATGAATGCATTTTAAAAAGACTGGACTTAACATCAGCTTCTGTGGCTCTTATCCAACTGTTTGCTCCTGAAGTGATATCCATGTGCATTCATTGTGATACATATGCAAATTGTCATCATCTGGACATCTTCCCAGAGAAACAAAATAGATAATAATGTGTACTTCCCCCACTTAAAACAGCATCAAAACCACAAGGAATATATTTATTTTTAGATACTGTTTCTTGGGTGAAACTTGTCCAAACCTCACAGATGTGGTGCATCCTTCTCATTATAGAAACACAGGGAATTAAGCAACTTTTAGAGGGAATAAAGATGTGACTTTAAGTTTGTGACTTCCCCTCCCAGATTACCAACCCCCCAATTACTGCAAATATTTTCCTTCCTCTGATATTTCTGCTGCTACTGTAATCCCAGGAACCACGTGACAGTAGCTCTTTGAACACAGGCTCCCCTATCACCACCTGTTTAGTTCCTTTTTCCTCCTCCTTCTTACTCTTTCTTAAAATAAATGATGGGGACAGGCAAGTCCCATTCATGAGCCATAAAACCTGTAGTGGTAAGAAGTCTACTATGGGAAATGCATGTTTGTACAGTATTGCTAGTGGGCTGTATTCCCTGTTGGGATAACTCTGATAATACAATTAAACCCAATTCTTGTTTGTTTCTTTATTTTTTTAAAAAACTTTTTCTTTATTTCAAATAATAAGTAATGCAACTAAAATCCATATATAATTAATTTTTTTAAAAAAGAAACCTCCCCCAAATAATAATCCCTCTTTTCTGACCTTCATATTTAAAATATAATATTTATCTCAGTACCATGAGAAAGAAATGGAGGGTCCAAACAAACACAAATGGTTTAAAAAAAAATTAAAAACAATCTTCAAAACCCATACAAGTCATTAAAACTAGACCAAATTGCAACAGATTCCTCTTCTTTTCCATTTTGCCTAACCAAAATGGTCTGAACAAAAAAACCCAACTTGTTCAAACTGTGCTAGGGAACACTTATCCATAATCCACAACTGTTTATCAAGAATAAACGTATCAGTCCAGTGTTGCATCACAAATCCAGTTCTTGGTAACCAAGGCACAGATTTGAGATACTATGCATACTTTTCTTGTTTAATTTCTTTTCTCAGTAAATATATGATCGGTGGAGTAAAGACTTTTTGGGAGACGTTTCAGAATATAAAAGTTGGTACACTTATATCCATGTGTATTTTTGAGTAACAAAGAGGACTGTTTCGTGGGAGGTTTCATAGGGCTGCCAAGACCTGACGTTCAAAAATGTGCGTGTTGGGAAACATCTCTTTATTTATTGATTAAGCTGTAATACACATTGCAGTCACATCAATTCCTTCTCATGGAAATTTCCAAAAGACCTATTCTTTTAAACCTTATGTACCCCCTGATATTTTGAGACATATGGTGAAATCCTAGGCATTGACCACTCATACACATTTTTCTATTACTAGAAAATTTTATAGTGTGCAGCAGACCTCATCAAATGTTCTTTGGCTGTAAGAGCCAGCTTCAAAATGTAGGCGCCAGAATGCCTTCTGCTCCATGGCTGCACTTACTGCTCACTCCCAGCAACACTTTCCACTTCATGAGGGTGTGTGTGCGTTTGTGAGTATACACGGGCTCAGCGGTGTGTTGCTTGCTCTTGCCTTGCTTGCTTACGTCTGCTCCTGGCTGCATTTGTCTGGCTCAGGCAGGTTATGGACTGACACAACAAGAAGGAGGAAGGAACAACCTGCTTTCACCTTGCTTGCTTGCTCCTCCTGGCTGCATCCATCCATCACCTGGAGACTTAAATGTCTAGGCCCCATGATGAGCTGGCACTTGGGAATTGTCAGGCTCTAGTGTACAGCATGTTATTTGGGGGCGGGATGGGAGGCAAAGAATGAATCGTAGGAATGAGCCCAACTAGATTAAATGTGATCTTGGCAAGGGAAGAGAAATGAAAGTAGGCAGAGGAAGAGCTTAGTACCCCTACTTCATAGCTGTTCAGCTACCCCACACTTAAGGACATGTCATACTGCCAGGGCATCTGGTTCTCCCTGTACTGGCACTCCTCTTGACATCAGGTAACGCTAGGGGGAGGGGGAGTTGGAATCCCATGGAGCGAGAGTAACTTCTAAAACATGCTCAAGATCCTGTTTGACTGAACCTACCATTAATATTTTCATGGAGTAAGTTGGGCCCGAAGGAGTCCTTAGCTAACATCCAGCTCAGCGATTATTGCAACTTGATTATGTGTGTTCTCACTTGTTACACACGAGTGTGTGCACACACACGTACAACACAAAAACTTTCCAAACAAAGCACTTGAAAACATTCCAGAACAATTACAAAAAAAAGTTTACAAAGAGCCAGAGCTTGCAATTTATAAGCAACAGCTGAGGTGGATTACGGGTGATTTATCTTTCCTAATGCTGACCGATTGATGAGTACAGTATGAGCTGTTTTCACTGGAAAAGTGCTGACAAAGGAGATAAATGTATTCAGGTTTGTACTGTGCTAGGCGTGGCTGTAGAGACACAGTTACTCTTTAAAAAAAATAGTGAGTTTTTGGAATAGGAGGTGGGAGATGGGGAGGTGTCAGCACTGTTTAGAAATCAGTGGGTTGGGCAGTAGCTTCCTATAGCAGCAGGAGTTGGCGTGCTGCCATCTTTTCTGGCTGTGTGCTTGAATGGGGCGGACTGGGGAACAGCTGTACCTAGCACTGGTGCAAAGCACTCTCTGCAAGCAGGGCTTGTTTGCTTCCCTCCATGGAACTGTCTCAGGATGTTTTGTCTGAAAGGTAAGGGGTCTTTTCAGCTGTGAAGTGGCTCTCATGTTTGGTCAGCAGGAGTGTACTGAGCTGTGTGTGTGTTTGTGTTTAGGGAGCGGTTCCTGTGATAGTCTTACAACCTTTCACAACTCTCAGAAATTTATGGGATTTTTAAAATCCCTTGTCTGGGTCTGAAGTGAGAGGGCAGCACAAACTCACTTTTGCACTTGGTCTTTTAAGAGCGAGGGGAAGACTCATTCCTGCTGGGAATACTTCAAATGCTTAGTGTGACCCCTTCCTATACAAAAGAGCAAGCTTGCCCTATTGGTTGCAATTTGCTGAACTTACCAAGTATTTGAGAAAGCATTGTCTGTGTTGTAGGAACTTTTAGAACAGTTTATTGGCTGAAGCATTTGCACTGCCAGTGTTGTTTCTCTGTTGAACAATACCATTGTTAAATTCTCAAAACAGTATGAGATCTAATGAATGCCTGGAGGGGAAGATGGCAATTTATTTTCGTTGTATAATAAATGTGAATACTAACTGTACCAATTTCTTTTCATGATGAGTTATACAAACAGATGAGGTGTCATGCAAAGTTATTGAAAATGCATGTTTCTGTAAAATTTGATTATAAGACTGAATCTTTCCATTTAAAATGGGATATAGAGGAAATGCACTGTGTGTTTCTTGTGTGTTCTATCAGGAGAGTATGTCTGCTTGTTTTGTCCTGAAATAATTCAATGATGTATAAAGAGCTACTGAATTTTGCTAAGATTGTAGTTTTTTTGTTGAAATGTATGGAAGTAAAGTGAATATTTTTGGATACACTTAAACACATCTTCTTTTAGCATATTAAATAATGAATTGTTTAAAAATTATACATATACTATTTTCGCTAAAAAGCAAGCTTCCCTTTTGTGCTTGGTTCCTTTCTCTCCAGTAACTGCACATTTATAAATGACAGCAGGAAGAATTGAGAGTGTGTTCTTGGTGTGGGGGGAAGTGACTTTAACTGTTTTATTAGTATGTCTCAAAACTTTTAATACAGTCACCACAAAGCTTATTGCAAACTAGGGTATTCTAGCTTTTTATAACAGTTCATGTCCGGGGTGATTCATGCCATTTTTCTATTGATGGTCATTTGTACACCACGTCACCCTCAATTGGTTTGAAAAATGCTATTGTTTCTTTTAATTGGTCTGATTGAACCCCAAGCCATACACCCACAATCATTTTCTCACAGACCCATCTGCCTCTGTCTTTTCATGGCTGGATCTGCATTCGGCAGCTAAAAGAAGCCACAAGCAGTGCCCAAATCTGCATGGAGTTTCTCCTTGACTGGGAATGGAGTAGATGTTACACTGCTTTATAAGGAGAATGGGGGTGGGGGTGGGAACTTTAAACTGAGCAGAATCAAAAGGACGTGCTTTCAATTCTTTTTGTAAGGCTTGCAGTAAATCTCTTGTGTCTTCCTGGCCAGCTTCTCTTCACAAGAACTGCCAATATAAAAATTGGAAGGTAGCAGTTTGTAACCCAGCTTCACTCACACAGAGGACAGGTCAGAGAAAGTCAACTTGTGGTTAATTTTGCACATTAGCAATCGCTGTGTAAACTGTCTTGAAAAACTAAAAATTAATAAATTGTCAGGGCCACATGGCATCCACCCAAGAGTCTGAAGGAACTCAAATATGAAATTGATGATCTCCTAGCAAAAATATGTAATCTGTCCCTACAGTTAGGCTCTGTACCCTAGGACTGGAAAGTAGCTAATGTAACTGATTTTCAAAAAGGGATCTGGGGGGATCCAGGAAATTATAGGCCAGTTAGTTTAAGTTCTGCGCCGAGTAAATTGATGGAAAGCATACTTGTTTATAAATTGTTAAGCATATAGAAGAACAGGCTTGCTGAAGGAGAACCAGCATGGCTTCTGCAAGGGCAGGTCTTGCCTCACTAACCTTTTTTGAGTTCTTTGAGAGTGTCAACAGGCATGTGGATAAAGGTGATCCGGTTGACATAGTATACTTGGACTTCCAAAAAGCTTTTGACAAAGTTCCCTACCAAAGGCTCATGTGTAAACTTACCAGTCATGCAATAAGGGGACAGGTTCATGTGTGGATTGGTAACTGGTTGAAGAACAGGAAACAGAGGGTAGGAATAAATGGATGGTTTTCACAATTGATGTAGGTAAGAAGTGGGGTCCTTCAGGAATCTGTACTGGGACCAGTGCTCTTTAAGTGGTTCATAAATGATCTGGAAGTTGGGGTAAGCAACAAAGTGGCCACATTTGCAGATGACACTAAACTGTTTAGGGTAGTGAAATCCCCAATAGATTGTGAGGAGCTCCAAGAGGATCTCCCCAAACTGGGTGAGTGGGCAACCAAATGGCAAACGCGGTTCAGTGTAAGCAAGTGTAAAGTGATGCATATTGGGATAAAAAAAACCCAACTTCACATTTACACTGATGGGATCTGAGCTGTCAGTGACTGACCAGGAGAGAGATCTTGGGGTTGTGGTGGGCAGCTCACTGAAAATGTCGATTCAGTGCAAGGCAGCTGTGAAAAAGGCTAATTCCATGCTACAAATCATTAGGAAGGGGATTGAAAATAAAAATTCTAATCTTACAATGCCCTCATACAAATATATGGTGCGGCCGCATTTGGAGTACTGCGTGCAGTTCTGGTCACCATATCTTAAGAAGGTAATTATTGAACTGGAGAAGGTGCAGCAAAGGGCAACCAAGATGATTAGGGACCTGGAGTGCCTTCTTTATGAGGCAAGGTGTCAGTATCTGGGGCTTTTTCATTTGGAAGAGAGGATCCTTTGGGGAGACATGATAGAGGTGTATAAAATCATGCATGGTAGAGAGGGAGTGGACAGAGAGAAATTTTTCTCCCTCTCTCACAACACTAGAACCAGGGTCATCCCATGAAACTGAAGGCCAGGAATTTTAGGACCAACTAAAGGAAGTACTTTTTCACATAGCACATAATTAATCTATGGAATTATCTGTCATGGGATGTGGTGATGGCCACTAGCTTGGATGGCTTTAAAGGGGGCTTAGACAAATTCACAAAGGACCAGTCTATCAATGGCTACTAGTCTGGTGGGTATAGGCCACCTCCAGCCTCAGAGGCAAGATACCTCTGAATACCAGTTAAAGGGAGAAACAGTAGGAGAGAGGACAAGCCCTCAGATCTTGCCTGTGAGCTTCTCAGAGGTATCTCGTAGGCTACTGTGTGAAACAGGATCCTGGACTGGATAGATCTTCAGCCTTATTCAGCAGGGCTGTCCTTATGTTCTTATGAATAGGGCTTAGTACTATTTTATAGCATGAGGTTTATTCTGTTTTCCAAGATAAAAACTTACATGACATTCTAGAAACAATAGGGATATGAAGTACAATAATAGCAACAGTTTCTGCCCCACATCTCCCATGCTATGTATTTTTTTTTAAAAGACTATTGCTGGCTTCTTTTCAGTGGCTCCTAGTTGTTTGATTTAACCAAATCAATTTATTTACATTCAGTTTAAGATATAACAAGATCAGAGAGAACTGCTGGAAGGCATGAGTATGATATGGGCTTGTTTTCAGTTTTTTATACAATGTAGCATGTTTTTCTGGCATTAAGTTTGGTATTTCTTTGTAGAGCTTGAAAATGTTGGATGTTTTTATTTTCATATGTATGTGACTCAGAAACTCCCAGGTGTGAAAATATATTTTTCCCCTGTGTAGGAGCTCATCAGGTAGGGTTGTATACTGAGCATGCTCGAGACAGAACTGGATCATGTGACTTAATTTGCTTGTGCCTCCCAGCCCCAGTTCCAGTTCTGTCTTGCTCGAGATAGGACGTTAGTGGAGAGTGCTCTTGCTACCCTTAGCGTTTTTTGGCTTTCTACTTTGCTCTGCAGCACTTTGCTGCTTTATTTTCCCTCCTCTTCCCTTTTTTAGATTGTGCAAGGGTGGGAGGAGATCTGTCCTCAATTTGGCTCATCTAAAGCATCTTCCATTCCAGAAGTTCTCACATTCCTACAGACCGGCTTGGACCTACATCTCTGACTTAATACCCTCAGCAACAGGCTTCGGCACTCGCATCGATTCTGCAGATATCCTCCTCAGACATGGGTTGAGTTTCCTTTCACCTGCATATATCCAGGTTCCTCAGAGGGGCCTCCAACCTAGCCCCCTGCCATCTCTCAAGCGTTTTCCCTCATGTAACCTCAACAAGGTTTCAGTGCCCTAAACATTTCCCTAAAAACCTTGACTTTCAAGGTTCTTTTCCTTGTGGCCATCACCTCGGCCCTCCGGATGTCCGAACTAGGTGCCCTGTCCATGCGCAGAGAACTTTGTACCTTCCAATCTGACTCGGTTAACCTTCGACTTGACCCTACCTTCCTCCCTAAGGTTAACACCCCCTTCCATAGGTCCCAAGTCATTGTCCTGCCTTCCTTTTGCCCTTCCCCGGCCCATCCCAAAGAAAAGCTCTGGCATAAATTGGATGTGTGTAGAGCAATATAGCAATAGCAATAGCACTTACATTTATATACCGCTCTATAGCCGGAGCTCTCTAAGCGGTTTACAATGATTTAGCATATTGCCCCCAACATTCTGGGTACTCATTTTATCGACCTCGGAAGGATGGAAGGCTGAGTCAACCTTGATTTACATTATGGATTTACATTCAGTGCACCAAGGACATTCGCAAATCAGAATCCCTCTTTGTTTCCTTTCATACATCCACCTTGGGCAACAGATCCAAGATAACAAATCCAAGATAACAAATCCAAGTCCACTCTCGCTAGTTGGATCAAGTCTTGCATTCTCCTAGCCTACACTTCCCTTAGCCTCCTTCCCTCTGGAGGGGTCACTGCTCACTCCACCAGGAGTGCAGCCACGTCCGCGGCCTTTTCTGCCCACACAGAAGAGATTTGCCGGGCGGCTACCTGGTCTTCCATTACACCATTCATTCGCCATTACAAGCTGTCATCCTTCTCCACTCCCCAGGCGGCCTTTGCCTGCACAGTACTTCTAACAGGTGGTCTGATACATCCTTCCCTCCCATTTGCCTTTACCTTCTAGCTTGGGTACATCCCTACCTGATGAGCTCCCACACAGGGGGAAAAGGAACATTGGCTTACTGTGAAGGGATCTTTTTCCCTGTGTTAGAAGCTCATCAGCCGCACCCAAATATACAATTTCTTCTGACCTTTCAGGGAGGGGATTAGTCCTTCAGACAACTGCCTTACCTGACGGGGGAAACTGCTTTCAGGGTGACAGTTACTAGGCTTTCTCACCTCTCGCCTTTTTTCTCTATATACTTCTTATGTTTTCTCGACCCTGCATTACCAGCTTCTTAACAAATGTTCTAGCTCTCTTGCATACAGATGCTTCTGAATCGAAGAAGCTCTCTCTCCACCTGTCATCTCTCACTCTTCGCAACAACCCTGGAACTGGGGCTGGGAGGTGTCTTTGGCAGCAAATTAAGTCACATGATCCAGTTCTGTCTCGAGCATGCTCAGTATACAACCCTACCTGATGAGTTCCTAACACAGGGGAAAATAACCCTTCACAGTAAGCCAATGTTCCTATCTTGACTATATGTTTAGCTCAGAGGAATAATTTGTTACTGTTTAAATTGTGGTAGAAGGAGTGGGTAAAGAGGCACTGAAGCAAGCCTCAAATAAAGCACTTGCTAGTCATAGGATATGATTAAAAATTGACGATCTCTAGTGAAAATTGCACCCTAAATTGCAAGATATATGGCCCAGGGGGATTTCTTAAATGAAGATAATATTTTGCAGGCTTCTAGCTTCCTGCACTATGTTCAAAATTGCACCCACAGAGCACAGTTGTTACTTATTTGGTGTCATCAGTGTACCACAGAGTGACATAAAAAAGAAAAAGAAAAAAGGGGGGGGACCCACCTTCAGGATTTTACAATGTGAACTTGAACAGTAGAGGAGAAGAAAGGGTGATGAATATGGGCAAATACAATTACATACTTTTAGGCTTCATTTCTTTGAGGCTTCACTCCTCATGGGAGTGAGGACCAAGTCAAAGAAAGCATCTACCCACCTTAAGTGAGTTTAGGTCTTCAGGCCTGTGAATTACATCCCTGGGTATGGAGGGAACTTGCAGATGTGATCTCAGAACCACTGTCTGTAGTCTTGGAGGGAACGGATGAGGTCACAACAGGAGACAAGCAAATGTTGCTCCTGTGGAGGAAAAGGAGGACCCAGACAACTACAGACCTTGTCAGCTTGATGACAGGTTTTTAAGCAGTGTGGATGTAAGCAGTATGGCTTTAAAAAAGAATCTGGTCATTAGCAGAGGTGCACCTAGGTAATTTTGGAGTATGGATCTGAAGTCGTTCGGAGCCGCACTCCCCCAGCTGCAAGTTAAGCAGCATAGGTTCTTTAGGGTACAAATCATACCACTCAGGACAGACTAAAGAGGATTTGGGAGGCCCCAGGAGGTGTGGACTTCAAAGTCCAGGGTTAAGAGGGCCTCTGGATATTAGTAGGAGCCAGTGTAGATTTGTCAAGAACAAGATTTGCCAGGCTGACCTCATCTACTTTCTCAATAGAGTTAGTAATTTAGTAGATCATGGCAGTGCTGTAGACATAAATGGGGCTAGATGTGGCTGTTGTCAGGTGGATTCACAGCTGGTTGAACAGCAGGTACTCCTTAATAGCTCCTTGTCATCCTGGAGGGGAGGTATAAAGTGGAGTGACACACGGCTCTATCCTAAGCATTGTACTGTTAAACATTTTCATGAATGGCTTGTAGGAGGAAGTGGAGGGGATAGCTGTGCTTCCACATTGCTGGTGAACCTTTTATTTTAAACAAAGCCATCATCTTGGTTCTTTGCTTCTTCATTTGGGCAACAGTGCACAATCAAGATTGGCATGCTACATATAATTGGACTAGATTGCAAGGCTTTTGAGATATTAGAATTTTAAAAGAGAATGGCACTGTTTGTGTTAAATAGTTTGGATTAGGGAGAACAGGAGAGGTGAGACCTTCTAGTTGAAAGTAAGGTTATCTGAGGAGGTTCGTCTCCAGTTACCACCAGCTCGTCTGGTGGCGACTTGGAGGTGGGCCTTTTCTATAGCTGCTCCGGGGCTGTAGAATGCGCTCCCTGCGGAAATCCTCAATTTGAATTCTCTATTAGCCTTCAGGAGAGCCCTTAAAACATATTTGTTTGGCCTGGCTTTCCAGGGTTTTTAAATCCGTTCTAATATTCTAACCTGATTTGGGGGCTTTTAATCACTTTAATTGTTTAATTTTTGTTTTAAAATGTTTTAAAATTGTTAATTGTTGTGTTATTGTTTTTAATTTGTTTTAGCTCTTTATTGTTTTAGTGGTTTGTTTTAATTGTAAACCACCCTGAGCCATTTTGGAAGGGCAGTATATAAATCAAACAAACAAATAAAATAATATGTTAGTCTATGCTGAAGAGGGAGCTCCTATTTGGCTAAATCATTTCATGATTTCATTGCAGCCAAGAGTGCTGTAAAGGGTGTGTGTGTGTGTGCTCTCTGACTGCCTTAAGCAGCATTTTTGACAGTCTAACTTGTTTTACAGCTGTGGATTTGAGAAAGGAGGACAGGGGAAATATTTTCTGCTAATAATAGTAAGAAGTTATGTTGGAGACTGCCCCTGAAAAATCCTGGGCATGTGGTTGTTGCTCCCTTGAGGAAAGGTCTGTGCTAGAAATGCAGATTTATTCTCTCCCTCTCTCTCTTTTTTTAAAGACATCAATGGCCTGTTCACCAGTTGTCTCGTGTGTAGTGTACATGCAAGGACATTCCTTGGATTCTTTTCTTGGCAATGTTCTTAGCAAACATCTGAAGTT
Source organism: Hemicordylus capensis (assembly GCF_027244095.1). NCBI lineage: Eukaryota > Metazoa > Chordata > Lepidosauria > Squamata > Cordylidae > Hemicordylus > Hemicordylus capensis. The sequence goes on along the minus strand of NC_069657.1, from coordinate 353,154,203 downwards.
AGGAATCAGAAACAGATTGTTTCTGGTGTCTTGCAGCATATGCATTTTCTACGCTGAGATACAGTTTGTATTCAAGGATTCATTATTCTGTTCCTCTTATGAAGAAAGAGAAGAAATGTGTACAATTCTTCAGAATTTAAATCTGATATGATGTTTTTAATCTGGCAATCAAATCTGCCATATGATTGTGTTAGCTGGGCCAGCTCTGCATTATATGCGAATGTTGGGAACTGTAGTGTTGTTGTTGTTTACCCTAGGCTGAAAGTTAAGCAGCATATCAAACAGAGAGGAGAGCTGGTGTTGTGGTAGCAAGCATGAATTGTGCCATTTGCTGAGCAGGGTCCACTCTCGATTGCATTTGGATGGGAGACAACATGTGTGAGCACTCTAAGATATTTCCCTTGGGAGATGGGCTTCTTTGGGAAGAGCATCTGCAAGTTTCCTCCCTGGCATCTCCATGATAGGCCGAGAGAGATGCTTGCTTGCAATCCTGGAGAAGACACTGCCGGTCTGTGTAGACAATACTAAGCTGAACTGACCAATGGTCTGACTCTGTATTAAGCAGCTTCCTATTTTCAAACCATGGTTTGATCCTGGTTTATTTTAACAAACTAGAGTGAACAACAAATAATAGTTCTCCCTAGCCCTATTAACATGTTATGTTGAACATTCATAAAATGAATGTACTATGTACACAGGTAAAATTATTAACACGTTATGCTGAACTAAATAAATAAATAAATAAATCAAATAAATCGAATCGAATAAATAAAGCGACTGTGGAACACTTCCTATCTGTACCATGCATTTGTGACACAGGTTTCCTTTTAAAATGAATGCAGGTACAGTCATTCTCTCTGTACACTTCTACAACATCATGTATAACTAGGGCTCAGGTTTCTATGTAATGTGGAACTGTAGTTTGTTCTAAAGTGAAATAACCTTTGATTGGGGTGGGGAGGGATGAATTTGAACCCATAGCAGGTAAAGCTCAACCATGGTTTAACATTGTCTAAAGTGGGTGCGTGAGTGTTATCATAGTTCAGATGCTCATTAATGAGCAGTGCATTACTGAGACATTATGATAGAATCTTAGTTATAAGTTATAAGTTTATTCGGTCATTGACCAGCAAACATTTACAATAAAGCAGTACGTATTTTACAAATAATATAACAAAACTTGGCCATAACAGAAATAATATCAGTGTCCTCATTAATTAAAAGATAATTTAAATAAAATTCATCAGACCGGCCAGGCAAATTGTCTAACATAGGAGATAAAAGTCTTAAACGGGGTTCCCTATAAAAATCACAATAAAGAATAACGTGCGAGGTGGATTCTATAACCCCTTTGCCACATGGGCAAAGACGTAAAAATAGCGGAACTCCCTTGAACCTGCCATCCAATACTGCTGTAGGAAGAACATTTAAACGTGCTAAAGTGAGGGCTCGTCTAAATTTAGGGACAAGCACCACATCAAAATATTTAGCTGGTTTAAGATTAATAGCTTGACTCCCTAAGTATAAGCCCTGCTTGAGCCATGCACCTTCTTGTTGAACTTCTATATCCAGGACACGTTGCTTAACTAACTTCCTGGCTTGCTCAATTCCTACAGTATGCAAATCCTCTATGGAGAGGCCAAAAGAGGAAAATTTGCTCAACACAGCTCGTTTCCAGCTTGAATTAAAACCATCATTCATAGCCAAAGAGGCTAAACCCGCCTGTCCAAAACTCAATTTTAACCAAAATCGAAAGATACAGCACCAGTATAAGGATTCCACCCTAATAAGACCAACTTCCCTTCTGATGACAGCATTCGGAGCACAACATGGAACCTGCAAAATGGATCTAATAAACTTAGTCTGGATAGCCTCCAGTAAGGCAAAATTACTTGCCGGTCCCAGTTGGGCTCCATATAAGAGCAAAGGCAGTACTTTGGCTGTATAAAGTCTCACTGTCGCAGGTATAAAAGCAGCACCATGTGTAAAATGATAAGATTTGATCTTATTTACAACCATTTGAGCAGATTGTCTGATGGAGTTAAAATGGGCATTTCTAGAGCCAACAGAGTGAAACGTAATTCCTAGATATTTAAAGGAATTAACCTGCTCAATCTTGTTTCCTTGTATAGACCAATTATAACGCCTAGCTCGCTTGGCAAACACTAAGACTTTAGTCTTACTATAATTTATTTCAATAGACTCTTGGTTACAAAATGATGAGAAGAGTCTTAGGGCGCGCTTAAGGCCTACAGGTGTCTGCGACATAATAGCCATGTCATCCGCATATAATAATATGGAGACGTGCCTATTGGCTAACTTTGGTGGATGAATAGAGAGGGTGGACAAACAAGAAACCACAGAATTAACATAGATGTTGAACAGAATAGGAGCAAGTATACAGCCCTGACGTACTCCTCTAAAAGTTGGAATTTCCGATGTTAACTGTCCAGATGGGCCATAACGAACTTTCAAAGAAGTATGCTTATGCAGACTAACAATAAGTTCGAGTAATCTTTTATCTATTCCAAGGGCTTCCAGTTTAGACCACAGTCTCTCTCTAGAAACTGAATCAAATGCAGCTTTAAGATCAATGAATGCTACATAAAGTGCTGAACCTGGGAACCTAGAATACTTCTCTGCCAGAAATTGAAGGGTAAAAGCATGTTCCATGGTGGAACGACCCTCCCGAAAGCCTGCCTGCTCGATAGCTAAAATGTTATTTGTCTCAATCCAGTCTAGAAGTTTTATCAAAAGATGCGTTGCGTAAATTTTACTAATAACATTGAGTAAGCTAATGGGACGATAGTTGGCTGGGTCCTCACGCCTACCTTTTTTATAAAGAGGAATTATTATAGCAAGGCCCCACTCACTGGGTATGTTAGCAGTTGTATCTATATAAGTAAATAGCGAGGCTAAAACGGGGACCCACCAATCAAGATTGGCTCTAATAGCCTCAATAGAAATGTTATCACTACCAGGGGCTTTACCATTACTAAATTTCTGAATAAGTTTTTCAATCTCTGAACAGGAGACTGGGTTCCACCTAAGAGTATCTCCATTTAGTTGTTCAGCATTATAAACCATATTATCAGCCTTACTATAAAGCTGTAGGAAATGTTGTTCCCAAACCTGAGCTGGAATCACAGAAGCTGGAAGTGTAGGTGTTTTCGACAGGGCAGGTGAAACAAGCCTCCAGAACTTAGACTGATTGTTAGACTTAGCAGCCTCAATTAAATTAAGCTGGTTTTTGTTAACGGCTTGTGCCTTCTTCTCACTAAGCAACCTCTTATAGGCTGATTTCATCGAGAGCGCCCTTTGCCTATTTTCCAAAGAGGGTGCTGTTCTATAAGTTAAGAAAGCCTTGAGTGTGTTATTTTTGGCAATGCAACAATCCCGATCAAACCAGGAACGAGAAAAGGAGTTGGCGTGATTTGAATTTTTACTTAGATATACTGAGGTGACAAAAACTGGGCACAACAGTGCTAAGACTGAAGAAAAATGATCTAACATTGAACACCTCTGGGAGCCAATAGATCCTGTTATAATTGCTTCCCGTAAACTACACGCCTCTGCTGACCCAAGTACATTAGCAACTCGCGTGGCAAGTTCCTCAGACCACCTCAATCTTCGGTAACTAACGTTCCTAAAATCTCCTACCACCGGTCCAGCTGCACCTCTTGAGCCAACACCCAACCAAAACTTCAAAAGCATAGGGTGATGATCGCTTTCAAGTCTGGGGATAATCTGGAAATTCAAAACCCTGGACAACATACTGGATGAAACAGCAACATAATCAATTAAAGATGGTTTGGCCCCCACCCAATGCGTATATTCCGCCGGAAAATCTGAAGGAACTGAGCCATTAAGCAACCATAAATCCTCCTTCATGGCCAGTAGCAAGAGACTGAATCCCCGAAAATCACACCTAGTGTCTTTTGATTGTCTAACCAAAAGCGAAAGAGGAGTTGGGGGAAGAAGTGGAAAATGATGATATTTCCCAAAAATAGTGGTGTCATCTGGACCCACTCGCGCATTAAAATCCCCCACCAAAATCAGATGAATATCACTAAAAGTGGTTCGAATATTTGCAATAAATTTCTCCAACTTGGTCCATGAGTTCTCCTTATAAGAATGAGAGCTAGCTGGAGGAACATAAACATTTATCAAAATAAATTTAAAATTGCCCACATTAAAAAACACGGCCAAGGCCTCTGATTCTAGAGATTCAATTATGTTAGCTTTATAACAGAGCGTAGAGGACACCAAAACTGCAATACCCCCAACTAATCTAACACCCCCTGGCCCAAGAGTAGCATTCAAAATAAAGGAAGAGTAACCAGGTAAGTAAATATCACCCTTCATTCGAGTCTCCTGGAAAGCCAACAAATCAAAACCCGAGATAAAGGCTAAAAAGTCTGGATCTTGGAGTTTGGGATTAAGTGTCCCAACATTCCAGACTAATAAAGAGAGGGAAAATGATGACTGCATCAGTCAATTTAATCCAGCAGGAGAAGATGGTCTAGACGCAGAAGAATGGCAGTGGGCATGGACAACTTCAGGATGAAAGTCACTAGATAGTCCAGCCCCCTTGACCTCCAAAATTTGACCACTGTCCTGCAATGCCATCTTACACAACTCCACCACTTCACTGCTAATGCCAAGCCTCTCACAAGGTTGTAATTTCGAGCTCAGGTTAGATGTAAAAACTGGAGTTATGTCCTGAAGCAAAAAGGAAGAATTCAGAAGACCCACAGATGGTTGTCCAGAGGCTTTGTCCACACTCAGGTCAACAAGATCGTTTGCAGTATCCACATGGAAATCCGAAGTAGAATAGAATCTTAGTTACCATATCATATTTCAAAAGTTACATGTTCACAACTGTCTACATAGAGAGAATTTTTAGTACTGAATGGGTGAGTGAAATAGCATATACATAGTTTAAATAAGCCGTATCTTTGGTGCTGAATATAAGACTTTTGAGGATACCATCGACAGCCAGGAAAACAAACAAATGGATCATAGAACAAATCAATCCAGAATTTTCACTCAAGGCACAAATGACCAGGCTCAAACTATCATACTTCGGAGACATGCAAAATCCAGCTTCCTTGAGAAGTCCATAATGCTGGAAAAAGTTGAAGGAAAGAGAAGAAGAGGACAACCAGCAGCAAGGTAGATGAATCCGATTATGACAGCAATGAATTCACCACTGAGAGACCTTAAAGGCCAAGTTGAAGACGGATCATCTTGGAGACAATCTTATCTATGTAGTCCCTAAGAGTCGATGCCAACTTGAAGGCACTTAATCAATCAATAAATCAATATCTTTCCTTTACAGGCCTTTCAGAGTTTAGATCAAGTAATTACTTGGTGATTCAGTTTAAGTACTGAATTGTCAACTCTAAACAAAGAGAAAGGGAGTTTGCTGAAAGTCATCCCTTCCCCCACTCAAGCGACAGTGCAGCAGAATTCTGAAACCTGCAATGCTGCATGTGCACAATGCCGGTCCAGGTGTCAGCCAATGAAATTTTAGAAATGAAAAAATTCTACTCCACATCTCTGAATGTAACTTTGGTAGGAAAGCTTAGATTTTTAAAATTGGCTTCTTTGCTATTGCCCCTTTCCTTTTCTATCTGTCTATCCTTTTGCACTCAGAGGTTTTGTTTTCCTTTTGCTTAACTGTAACTCTATAGTGCTTTGTACTTGAAACTGTAAATGTAGGGATTTTGGAAGCTGGATAAATATTTGCTTGTTACGAGTGGTGTACATTTTTCCTCCTCACTCTTTCTCAGTTGATATGTTTGGGGGCTTAGAAGAGCAAGTTTTCAAATAATATTAATCTATTTGGTATACATCTATTCTGTCTCTCTTCCAGAAGCTCAGAGTGGTATGTTAATTTCACACAATCCTGAGGAGTAGATAAGAATGAGAGGGAGTGACCTGGCTAAAACTACCCAATGAGGGAGATGAGGATTTGAACCTGGATACCTCGCATTCTAGCTGCTACAGCAGACTGGGTGCATGTTTTAGATATCATATATGTGGGGTGAAGGAAATATTGTCAGATTCAGTGGTTTGACATGGAAGACATTTTCAGAATATTTTAGTCCAAACAAAGGTTTTTAAATGTTTGCTTCTTTTTTCCTTTTTCCTATTTTGGATTCAAGTTTGAAGATGGTTTAACATGGTTGCTGTTCAGTACAAACAGCAACACCACAGCCAGAGATACTTTATCACTTTCTGACATTCTTTGCTCACAATTACACGGCTATTGCACTAAAATTCTTGCCTCTAAATGCTAGGAGCTGCTGCTCAGAACAGCAGTTGCCACAAAGCCTCACAGTATGTGTCAGCTTAAGAGAAATATTGCTAAAATGAATGATAAATGCTGTAATTCATGATATACTACACTGCTGTGCTCCAGTCAGCCTTTGTGCGCCTTGATCCTTTTTGCAGGAGGATCATATTGGTTATTGTAGTTTTAAATTAATATTTTTCCTGACTTTAACATATTACTTGAAGTATATTGCCCAGCATGTTGGTTCTTCCCATTTCGTCAGATTACAGGTCTCCTTTGATATCGATTATATTGCTATATTTTTTTTTGGGGGGGGGTCCAGCATAAGTTTCATAAGCTGTAAATGTAGTGATTGCTGGATGTAAGAAATTGCTGGTTTTAACTCTCTTCTCTAAATGGTGACCACTGTACCATAGATAATGCATGTTGGGGGGGGGACCCTAGAATATAGATTGCACTGAGCTGTACATATTTCATAACTTGGGTCACCTTTGTTGTCCCCTCCACTATGGCACTACTTTGCTGTCCACTCCACTATAGCAGTCAGGTGATAAATAGTTTGCTCAAATTCAGTTTGCAGTTTCATTCAGAACTGCAAATAGCAAGGAACCATTGCCGGGTCCAGTTCCCTTTGAGTCCATTTGGCATTAGCTATTTGCATATGTTCTTGCAAATAAGCATTAGGGTTGCTGTGGATGCTGGGAATTTAAAGAAAAAACCACAAAAGCCTTTATATCCGCAGTGAAATATAACTTCACTTTATATAGGAAGCTGCCTTATATTGTGTCAGATTATTGGTCCATCTAGCTCAGTATTGTCTGCATTGACTGGCAGCGGCTCTCCAAGGTTTCAGGTAGGAGTCTTTCCCAGTCCTACCTGGAGAGGCCAAGGACTGAACCTGGTTTGGATTTCCCAGGATTGGGATGTGGTTGGTGGGGAGGAGCACTTTCCATGCTCCCATTAGTAATGCCCAGCCAGGAACTAAAGTTTCTGTTGTGTGGCTATGTGATACAGTATTTTGAAGTAAAGTACTAAGATTGGTATGCATCTTAATAAGTGGAATGATAGAAATAACTTTGAATTTTCCTGTCTTTATTATGTGTTGGGTGTATTTTAGCAGTTGTCCCGTACAGACCTAGGGCTGGTTCAGACAATCCAACAATTCACAGTTTGATTGTGAGAGAATGAGTGCTGAGTGTGTGTGCTCTTTCCCTGTTTCCTCCTCCCTGTGCACAACCAGCTGCAAGACAGGAAAATTAGTTATTGCAACCTCCCCATGTCATCTGAACCTGAGAGTCATAGTTGAATTGCGATTTATAAACTAGGATATAATACTGTAACTTGATCCTGATTTAATATCTTGGTTTGTAAACCACAATTAAAGCATGGCTCCCGGGTTTGGATGGCACGTGGAGATGTTGTTTAGCTAACCAGAAGTCCTTCCTCACAGCGGAGCATGTGTGGGAAAGAGGAAAGCAGGCAGGGAGCACATGGACTCATTCCTGCTGTGTTCATGGTATAATAAATGAAGTTGTTGAATGGCCTGATCTAATTCATAGAAATCACTACAAGATCCCATATGATCCGAGTTCAAATCCCCATGCAGCCATGATACTTGCTGGGTGATTCTGGGCCACTCACTTCTCTTTCAGCCTAACCTACTTCACAGGGTTGTTGTGAGGAGAAACTTAAGTATGTAGTACACCGCTCTGGGCTCCTTGGAGGAAGAATGGGATATAAAATGTAACAAACAAACACATGCTGCATATACTCTCTCAGCCTGCTCGTTTTCCACTCCTCCAGGTCTTGGGGATAAACTTGCAGGAAACTTCAACTAGCTCCTCTATCCCTTGGAATTCAGAATAATCCATGATTAGCCCCTGGTGGCGCAGTGGTAAAACTGCTGCCCTGTAACCAGAAGGTTACAAGTTCAATCCTGACCAGGGGCTCAAGGTTGACTCAGCCTTCCATCCTTCCGAGGTCGGTAAAATGAGTACCCAGAAATGTTGGGGGCAATATGCTAAATCATTGTAAACCACTTAGAGAGCTCCAGCTATAGAGCGGTATATAAATGTAAGTGCTATTGCTATTAGGCCTTAATGAAGGGCTTGACAAATCCCAGGTGCCAGGAAGCTGTGGTGCATAGACTAGAATATTCAGAAGCAGACTTATTTGATAATGTTTATTTTTCCCAGTCAATCATGTTTCTGAAATAGGTATGTTGCTTGTTAAGAGAAACCAGTTAATCCTTTCCCTCTGCAGTGTCCATCACTAAGTCTGGTAATTTTGTCAGGGGTCCTTTGTCTGGCTTCTAAATTTTTGGGCTGACTCCTGGATCTAAAGAAAATGTGTATGGCTTAATGTGTGTATTTGAAGAATACTAGACTACAGAAACATAGTTGAGCATTAGCAGTGTAATGAAGTTTTTAAGAGGGGATGTTCTCGTTTTGGAGCTTTACATTGTTAAAGAATAGTGGAAGGGCCATGCAAGTGGGGGTTGCTGTTTGTTTCTGGTTGCCATGCTAATCCAGGATAGTAATGAGTTTGCATTAGCAGGCCTGACATTGGTAATCTTGTCCCAACTGTGTCTGAACCACTTAAAGCGAGCTGTAAATTTAGCTGCTTTTACATCACAGATGTAAAGAATGCTTTGCTCTCATAGTGTGCTAGGATGTACCAGCCTTAGCAGCTTTGTCATGCCATTGTTGATGTAGATTAGAGACATTTCTTATTTATTTATTTTTGGCAGCATATCTTTGGTCCTATGTTTTTCAAATGCTTCAGCAGCTGCATGAGATAGACTGAAACCTCCAACATTGTGCAACATAACCGCTTTTGTTTCTACATCCACATGGACCTCTTTTGAAGAATTCATTTGCTGATTTATTTTTCACTTATAGCCCAAGGAGTTGAAACATGAATTAATAGTTTTTCATCATTGAGACTGACCCTAGCCCTAAATGTAATCACTATCTAAATCTGATATAAAATAAACAGAGAAACCAAGTAAAGAATATGAATTTCAACTTTTAAGAACAGAAACACAATCCACACACCAAGGATTAAAACCTTTTGCTCCTTCCAACATGTGCCATTTTTAGTACTCTTAAGTAACTTAAGAGTGGGATAGAGCTCCTGACCATTTCCTTGGCTTCAACCTGTCTCCAGCTTCTAGGGCAGCATTTAAAAACTTTTGATACCCAAGTCTATTTTCTTTTTCCTTGATTAGAGCAGAAAGTACATTTCACGTATTCTCTTCTTTATCCAGTTAGTTAGGGCTCAAGGGTAAGAGTGCATTTTCTCAGCAATGGTGAAGGTTCCATATTTCCTCTGGTCTGGTCTATCATCTGTAGAGTAGACTGCATCAGAAAATCCCATTGCATCATTACTTTTCCTCCATTGGGATGTTATTACTGCCTATATATTGACAGAAAGTGGATGGATTGATGCTGCCTGCAGAAGTCCTGTGCATTATGAAAACCATCTACCAATACAGAAGCTTCATTTTTCAAGGCACTCTTCAACTCTTCCTATAGCACGGAATCAGTGTTCCAAGAGGCAGACATTTGAAACACTGATTCCTAGCTCTGAATTACAGAGATTCACAGACTACTCAATCACAGAGATTCAGTCCCACTAGCAATCCAAGACCTGGCTACAGGAACTCAGCTCCCTAGATGTATTGTTATTGGACTCTAGCACCATTGCTAGAGTATGACAAAGAGAGAGTTGGGCAGTTCTTGTTTTATATACAGGTGGCCCTTGTTAGCTGAAGACTCGTTTTCTCTGGTTTCGTGGATCCGCAATTGGATCTTAGAGACCTAGTTTCATTATCCACGGGTAGAAAAATAGGTGAAATTCACTTATCTATGGTTATGAGTGTCCAGAAATGACTTGGAAATTTTCCAGCAGAGAGCCATTTTGTGGCTCTTAAAAAGAATTTGTTTGGGATGAATATTCAACCATTTGGGGGTGGGGGGCATTGCTGGATACCTGGAGAATAAGGTTCTGTCCTTTTTTTATTTCTGCCCCCCTTGCTTTTTAGCCTCCTTTGGGGGGGGTTTAGGAACCTAACCCCCCAATTCCCATTGATGCAAAATTTCATTATTCATGGTTTCCGTATTTGCGCCTATAGGCAAGAACAGAACCCACAAATAACGAGGGCCAACTGTAGATTACAATAATACGTCTAATGTGTTCAGAGGTATAACTCTTCACCTAATCTCTCTAATGAGTTCAGTGAGTTTTGTTATGCTCATGTTACTGGGGAGCGGAGACTGAGAAATAGTTGCATTACTTACAGGTAAGCACCATGGTCAAAAAGTGATGTAGCTTGCAGTTGGAAAAGTAGCTGACCAAGAACATAGGACAACATAGAACTCCCAGGATTCCATGTGGACAGGATGACAGCCCTTAACCCAATGAATGGGTGAGATCCCCTGCTGGACCAGGGAGCCTTTAGGACTGACACACGAAGTGGGTTCAAGGGGATTTACAGTAACATGCCTCACAGGAGATAGGATGTTGACAGTTCTGGAGATGTGTCCATTTTCCTTGTGCTAGACAGGTAAAGATGATTGGAGAGGTGTGAGCAGGAGATGAATCCAGTGGATACATGATGTGCTCGCTTCCACATTGTGGTGAAAACTCCCATCATACTCGCTTGCTCTTTCTCTATTCCAAGTGTAGACTATTTTTCATCCAGCATGCCGGTGCCACAACCAATTTCTGTTTCTTTTGCTTCCTTGGCCTTCTATTTTGTCAGTTGTTTTGTTGATATATTTTCTTTCCTGGAATTGTATTCATTCATTCATTTCAACTGTATTGTTAGCCACCTTGGGCATCTTGGTGAAGGGATGGAAAGGCAGGATAGATATGTTTTAAATAATTAAAATGTCTACTAAGATCACACAGTAGAATAATAAGTATAAAAAACTCCCATCTAATACTTACATCACAGCTAAAGTCTCCTCCCTCCTGTTCCAAGCCAAGTTGGCGCATCTGCCAAGGCAGGGATCTGGGAGAGGATTGGATTTTGGACAGGTCCAAGGGAAAGGTGGAGGTCAGGTCTTCCAATAGCTTGGAGTATCTATCTGAGAGAGAGCGAGCGAGACAGAGACTGACTCTTGAAGAGATGATGTTCCATGTACAGAAAGCAGGAATTGAGTGGCTTATGCTAGAAATACCTTCCCAGTTTGAAGAAAAATATACCAGAATATTTAGATAGTTCAAGCTAGTGAGAAAAATAACACACAGCAAAGGGAAAATTAAATTAAATTAAAGCCTACAGTGCAGAGTCACTTAACCAGTTGCAGTGTTGACACATGGTTGTGTTAATATTCTATAAGTGTCTTGCGCTGGGATTGAGGTTTTGGTTTGCTTTCGAATAACATTATGTTGGCTCCCACCCTGAACCTATAGATCTTCCACAAATAATAATAATAATAATAATAATAATTATTATTATTATTATTATTATTATTATTATTATTATTATTATTAATTATTTTTACATTTATATCCCGCTCTTCCTCCAAGGAGCCCAGAGTGGTGTACTACATACTTGAGTTTCTCCTCACAACAACCCTGTGATGTAGGTTAGGCTGAGAGAGAAGTGACTGGCCCAGAGTCACCCAGCAAGTCTCACGGCTGAATGGGGATTTGAACTCAGGTCTCCCCGGTCCTAATCCAGCACTCTGACCACTACACCATGTTGGCTCTCACAAATGCATTATGGTGCTCAGTTATTTGTGTTCTTTGTTCTCAGGAAAGCTATTCAGTTTGAATTAACACATGCTGTCAGATTTTAATCAATACTCAATTGAGCTTTTAAAAAAAATGTGCTTGACATCATTTGAGACAGACCAGACTTTTGCTTAGGTCCAGGGATTAATTGTTTCCTATGTTTGTTTACTAACCTTGCCTTTACTATATAAACATATATTAATCTTTTGTAGCTTAAAGAAAAACCAGCCTATGTAAAGTTTCATTGATTGATAATCTAGAGGTGATTCTTTCTATAGGTGATCAGGCAAGTAGTTGCTTTTAAGCCTTCTAAATCAGTTCCTTTATAGGATTCTTGCAATAGGCAAAGAAGTAAAGCTCTGCTTTCCTGCTAGGCAAACATTTTTCGGATTGGTTCTGTCCAGTTGAGGAGGGTGCCCTGTAATCAGATTCTGATTTCTCAGCTTCTGACAGCATAGAATGAGCACCATTGTAAAGAATATTCTGCTGTATAAGGGCAAGGAGCAACTGATGATATCGCAGCAATGGATGAGTTTTGGTCCTACAACCTGTGTAAAGCCACCAGTATCACCATGCAATCAGATTCGGACCTTCAAACCTGATTATACTGTAGGTTCACCATCATTGGGAATGTTGGTATATAGGTTTGGGTAGCATAACACTTCTATGTGACAAGTATTTTTCATTCATAGTGGCTGGGTTTAGATAAAATGTGAAACCGTGGTTTGTGCTAACTATAGTAAGACACAAACCAAAGTCTGAGCTTCCAGATGTACAGCAGACAAACAGATTATAATTTTGAGCTGCTTGTTTCTTTTTGTTTTCTATCTGCCAGGACACACAAGGTCATTCCTGTTGCCATGGCGCAGCAGCCTCTTGAGGCGGATCAATATATATGATTCTGGTTTATCATTGGTTTGTGAATTCAGACCTAATGTGAAATCAGTTAGCACTTACTCCACCTCAAACTATTGGTTCAGATCAGTGTTATGTCTAGTTTTTTTTCATCTGTGTGCAGAATTAATTTTGTTCTGGGTGGCAGTATCAAGGCAGTTTGTGTGCATGTGCATTCAGAGTGGGGCCTTCCCGATTCAACCTGAGTGGGATCTAAAATTAACTGAGTGGACATTAAAAAATACAACTTGTGAGCATCCACATGTGCACACACCTTAGAGGGAACACTGGTTCAGATAGTGGTTTCTCAGCTGTTGACTGGCATGGGTTTCAGACATATAAACTATGCACTGTTAGATGTAATAAATCATGGCTCTGCATTATGTCTGAACCAGCCCAACGTGGCAAAGCATTCAGTGCTTACTTTCGACTTGCTGAAACACTGTGTGAAGAAGAGGGCCAAGATAGAACTCTGCTGTATCTTGTAATGAAGGGCCAGGGAAAATGATAATGCCCATTACCATCCTCTGGAACTTCTGTCCTCCTTGCTTGCACTTTATGTGGCAGATATTTTCTGTGCAGATATCCATACATATCAGAGAGATGTGGTCAATTATAGTTTTTGGTGCATCTCTCAGAGTATTTACAATCTTGGATCTGAAGTACAGTTAATTAATAATATTTAAATTGAAATTTTAAATTAAATTATATTAAATTAAAACAGAAGCCAGTTGAGTAGAGGAGAATTATGGAGCTCTTCCCACACATATGTAGTAGTATTGGCACCCTTGTCATTGTTGGCCCATCACAAAACTTAAGCTGAGCGGTCCATGCAGTATAATCCTAAGTATGTTTTCTTTAGTGGTCCCACTGAATTAAATGGTATTTATAGTAGTGTGTGCCAATTAATTCATGATGATGATAAAAATGCTTATGCTTTGCTAGTAGAGAGGCTACTAATTGCAGAAATGAATTGGGATATGAATTCCACTTGTAAATAGATATTAATTCTCTACTCCCCAAGATAGATGAATGAAAAAGTGTGTGTGTGGAGCGAAGGACCTACCTAATTCCAGCCTCCACATATTCAGCAGAAGATATGAATTGAACCCTGTGTAGCTACCATTACACATGTGATTGGAGACTCCTCTTTTTGCAGATTTCCTAACCACATGGAAGAGCCTATGGATGTACAGTTATACTTGCATAGAGCTCTGATCGCACTTTTGGCTAGGGGCTTGGAGGCTGGCTAGTGGAATGAACAGGTGCAATTGTTCTCTCCTCTCCAAATTTTTTGGTACACATGATTTTGAAAGTATTAACAGCACTTGTTAGTTTGCTCTCTATGGAGTTATGACTGGGGTGTGATTGGACTGATGCCTTTGCTGATAGGAAAGCTGCTTTTTGTGGTAAGGGTGCTGTCTATTGGTATTGCCATGTTCACGAAACATAGTACTTTATTGTGTGCATTGAGCTCTAGTACCCTGGGAATATCTTTTAATCCTGGCTTTTACACTTAAAGCAGAGACAGCATACTAAACTCCTCTGAGTCTTTGTTCTCATCTTTTAATAGGGATAATGCCTACCTGAAGGAGGTGCTATAAGGTTTTGTTTGTCTATTTATCCCTGAAAAATGCTGTACAACTAGTTAATTACCACAGATTTGGCTACAATTAACTTGCAAACTCTGAGAGCAAATTTTTTAAGTAGTCCCTTCTTTTTTCCTCAGTTCTCTCCCTATTCCAATTTTGATAACTATGTACATGTCTGCACATGCAATTTTTTGGGTTAAAGTGTAATATGGGTGTGGAGGGTAAGAAAATAAGCTCTCCCCCGCCCTCCAGCTCTGTCTGCTGTATAGTAACTTAGCTTTAAATAAGCTTTTAAGATACAGCCATCTGTGTGAGTGACCATAGTACCTGTTGTTCAGAGAGTGACTAGTAATCTGGGATAAAGCTTAAGAGAAGCATCAGAGTTCAGCTAGAGCATAAAGAGGCCAGTTTGAAATCTGACTCAGATGAATGTATTTCACAGGACTGTTGCTGGATTTCTTTGGGTACCAATTAGTCTGACTGTGGGACTGCGCTATTCTATCTAGCACAAGAAATTGCACCTTTTTAGTTGAATTCGTGCATGGGGAGCATAAAATCCTATTCCAAATAGTTCATACAATTGAATTGCTTCTAGCAAAGACAGAAGGGCAAGATCTCAAGTCCTGCAGAATTGCTGTTTCTTTTCATCTGAAAGGTTTATGGACAGATAATCACAGATACCAGGGATATTGTTTGGAGTTGCATCCTAGAATGATTGCCTACGTACACTGCTTGCCTTCAGATCCGGTAGTTGGCTGCTTGCATAGAAGCAAGTGGCAGACCAGTGATGATGAAGAACTTACCCCACTGTATTCCAGCAAAACAGGAATCCATCACACTAAGGTCCATGAGCACTTCAGGGGAAAAATACTCAGCAAAGACAACAGTACCTTGTGGCCAAGTAAGAATGGATCATGTCCTTTACTAAAAATGCAATATTCAACTGAATGTATTTAAACCTTATTCTGCATATAGCTAAGTGGGTTTTTTGGGCATGATACAATAAGCTAAATAAAGGACTCCTAATTTCAAAAGATGTATCATTTGAAGTCATTAATAAGAGGGCATACTACTCAACTGAAGAGAGAGCAGTATTATCTGTATAAAATGCTATGATGCAAGTCCTTTGTCATATGCTTCACCTTAAGCATATGTATTTCTAGTATTTCACAACACATTTTAGGTAAATTAAATGCATTTTGAAGGATTAAATAAATATTGTTACTCAGTGTTCATTTAGTATAAACAGTGTACTAAATAATATGAAATGTTTATTGAAAACTTCATTGGCAGTCCTTGCTAAATTTTGGGAGGAAAAAAGGCACCATAAGGAGGATATCTTAAATTGTATAGTATATAAAAGATTCTGGAGTTGTAATGGGTCTTCCTTCTTTCAATTCATGCTTCATCTTCTGTGATTGTCTGTTTATCCTTAAATACTGAAAATGCTTCTATTATAGAAATCCTAATAAGTTCTATAGCACAGTTCATCACTGAGGTTTTTTGTCATGAACCAATTTCTCCATCAAATGTCAACCATGGTACCTCAGCCAGTGTCCATTATTATTATTGAATAGTATTGAGTAATTGTAATTGCTATATTCTTGTTTTAAATGCAGAGTAACCAGTGATTCATCCCTGATTCATCTAAATTCCTTCATGTTCAGCTCATTGGCTAACAATGGGCTGGTTTGGATGAGATCTTACCAACCTATGTGAATTTGGAGCGTGTGTAGAGGGGTTATTTGGATGAACAGTCCTCCATGGGATAAAGGGACTTGCTGGGATGATGTCAAGACATCTATGCAGGACATCATGATGGGAGCATTCTTGGTACATCCCCTTCCTAATTGTGTAGGTTGGTAAGGTATAGTTGAAACGGATCTTGTGTCATTCTTGTTGATTTCATGTGGATTAAAAATTTTCCCATTTTTCTTTAATAATAGTGGCTTGTGTATTAACTGAATTATATCTTCTCATTGCTATTAAATTAGTGAATAGGTTTGTCTTAATAAGCAAATTACTTGTTCTTATATTAACATTCCCCCCACCGCCCAAGTATGGGAGAGGGGGAGTAATTCCCTCAATACGTTTTCACAATTTCTGGAAAGTTCTTGTAGTTCTAACCCCCCTTCCTTTTCAAATGTTAAAATAATGTATACCATCTAATTAATCCACATTAAATTAATTAATACATAGCTAAAGAACAGATGTAATTTGTTATTGTAGGAACCAACAGTACAGTAGATTCTTTTGAGAAAAGTTAGTCCCTTTCTCCATTCAATTTGCTAATGTTTTAATGGTCGATTTAGGAACAGTCTAAAGTTACAGATTTCTTTTTCAGTAGGTGGTTATTGGCAGGATTCTTCTCTAGGCATTTTATCCCCTGTAGTTTTGTTTATAAGAAAAATAGTGTTTCATACAGTTCACATTATTCTTTGGAGCCCCTTCTGTGTTCTCCATGTTCTAAAGCAATGTTTCCCTCATCCTGAGACACACTTGAACATTTTTTTTTAAAAAGACACACTGCCCCACCCCGCAGCATGTGCATCATTTTTGAGTGTATGTGGTGGCAAAGCTCCTGCATGATTATTAATTTGTTTGTTTTCCATTTTCTTTCTCTTTCAGCTTTATGTCCTTCGTAGTGTATAAGGGAACAAGTCAGCATTGCTTGTGTCTCTCCTGGTGCATCAGGGAACAAGTGAGCTCCAAAAGGGGCTCCCAAAAACTGCCTGCTTTTGGAGCTGACCCTTATGTTCCAGGAGGGATGCATCCTTTCTGATGCATTATGGGGCAAGCCAGCTCTGAAAGTGAGGAGGTTAAACTCTCCACTGTTGGAGCTGACCAGAGCTAGTCCATGGAGTACACCTGCCAGTGTGGCATATTGTCTGAAAAACGCTGTTCTGAAGCAGGATGGAAATCTTTGCTTAATGAAAGAGAGAGGAAAAAGAAGCTTCCCTAAACCAAAATAGAGATGAACTACTTACCTAATAGTGCTCATTCTCAATCTGGGGCCAGTAGAAGTTGCAAACTAGGAGAACAGGGGCAAGGGACCTATTGTGCCCCTTGACCTCGGGGCTGTTCCCAATCCTTGTGCATCTGCTTCTACCCATGGCTGCTAGCTCTGCACTCTTCACTGCCCTGTTTTCTTTTGCATGCAAGAGAAGGGCAAAATGAAATTAAATGGCAACTGTGCAGTAATTAGGTGCATTTACACTGAAGGGCTCTGTTTCTGTCCAGAGCATGAGCCTACCCTCTTGCCCAAGGAGGGAGGGTCAGATGTACATGATACCTCGAGACTGAAAGCCCTTGTCTTCCTGTTCAGTTCTCTTCTAACTGACACATGAGGTGAAGCTTTGGAAACATTTTCTGAGGATTTTCTTCTTCTTCTTCTTCTTCTTCTCTGCTTCAGCTTTGCCTAGATAATTTCTTCTGGTATCTACAGTTCTCCATCTTTCCTTCTATCTTTTCTTTTCTGTGAAATAGAAAAGATGAAGTGCCTCCCTGTGTGGCTTCTGCCTTGCATCTCACACCAGCCCAGTCACCCAGAGCCTTATCTTTAGGGACAAACCCACGTGTTTAAAAAGTGAGTTTCACCCAAGGGAAAGTTGCCAACCTCTGACAGGCTCCTTGGCTCCTATTTCTTTCTCCAGGTTCTTGTCTTCCTGTCAAAAGTACGCAGCCCCTCCTGTCCTTAGTCTGATCTTTAATTTCCTCATATCAGCTGCACTGCGCATCAACAACCCTCAGTCTCCATCACAGTTTTTAGAAAGCAAATGAAATCTTGGCTTTTTACCCAGGCTTTTATATAAGTGTTGTTTTTGTTGCTGCTGTGTTCTATTTTATTTTGTATGTTTTTTAAACCTTTAATTAGATTTGTATTCTTTTTTCCAATTTAATATTTTAATTATTGTTTTAATGAAAGGCGGTATACAAATCTGTGGATAAATGAATAAATAAAATAAACATTATATGACTTTCTCCTCACAATGAGAATGTTCGAAGACTCCATAATCTCACAGCAATTCCACTGAGTTGGAGCAGGGCACATAAGCAACAGCCCATTTTTAATTGTGTGTGATTATTAAATCTTTCCTATGGGTCAGTCATTTTCATAAAAAATGAAGTTTTATAATATAAAAGACTACTGTATCTAACACATTCAGTCATGCTACTCAGAGTATATGAAACTGTTATTGTGAAGTGCATGGTTATATTTCACTCTTTTCCTGTCTTTGTTGGTAATTAATTCCATATACATTGGCAACATACTGAAAATAATCTAGAATCCAGCAGTGAGGGTGGATCAGAATGGAAGTAGTAGGCCAGCAAAGTGGCTCACTAATATCTTTTTCGTCATTGCTTGCACGTCTACAGTGACACACATACCCAGCAACCTAGATTGAACTGCTGGCAGATGGCCAGTCAGAAATCACAGTTCAAACAGTATGTCAGGTTCTAAAATCCTATATTTGTCATAAATACCTATTCATGATGGACCATGACTGCCTGTATCACATTAAAAAAAAATAGGGCATCTCACTTTCTAAGTATGCATTACTTAGGGCAAAGCTTTAGAGATGAGAACAAATCTTATTTTGCAGTTCATTTCAAGATTGAATAGCAAAATACTCATTCGGTTGGTCAGAACAGCAGCCATTGCCATGTTACTTATTGTTGAATCGATTCGAGTGATTCGACCATAGGGAACAATAGGTAACTCAAACACTTGCTTGTTACCCATGGGTATCTCCCAGGGGCACCAAAGTGGGTTGGGTGGTTGGGCATGTTAAGTGCTACCTACCACCCTGCCCACAAAAGAAGAGAGCATGTGGGTGGTTTAATTTTTTTTTTTTTAAATTCAAAACCACAAAAAACCCATAGGACCCTATGGGGTTTTTTTGTATGTGAAAAGGTTAAACTTCTTCTAAAAACTGCCCGCTTGCCCATTTCTAGCACCCATCATGCCATACCATTCAACCCACTTTGGTGTCCCCAGAACCTACCCATGGGGCACAATTGGATGTTTTGAGTTCCCCATTGTTCCCTATGACTGAAACAAGCAGAGTGCTGCTACTACTATTTATATACCACTTTTCAACCAAAGTTCTCAAAGCAGTGTTGATAGAAAAATAAGTAATACATAAATAAGATGGTTGCCTGTGCCCAAAGGGCTCACAATCTAAAAAGAAAAAAAGGTAGACACCAGCAACAGTCACTGGAGAGATGCTGTGCTGTGGTTGGATAGGACCAGTTGCACACACACACCTCGCTAAATATAAGAGAATCATCACTTTAAAAGGTGTGTCTGTGTTCAGTTAGCAGGGTTTGAAGCCAAGGGAGAACATTATGGGAGTAGGGGCAGCGGGAGGGAGGGATTGATAGATCTGAATAAAAAGAGGAAGGTTTGTGTGGTGGGGGTCACCTTAGCCTCTCTTGTTCTTTGTGGTCTCAGTTCTTTGTGGTCTCATTGTACATGAGTACAATGGGATCTGCATTGACCAACACTGACACAGAACCACCTTGGAAAGTTCTTAAGCTTTGCCCAGGAAACTGGTGCTCTTAAGCAACCTGTCTATGCAGAAGAAATCTCAGTGAGTTGCAGGGAACAAACGAAATGGAATTATTGAAACATTCAACAGAATAAAGAAGTGTGTATACCCTCGAATAACTAGTTTTTGTTCCATATTGAGACATGGGAAGCAACTCTATAGTTTATGCAGAAATATGTGTACAGGTGGCCCCATTACCCACGATCCCAACACCCACGGTTCCACGTGTCTGCAGTCGGGCAGTGGAGATCCGACTTCAGTATACACGCTATAAAAAGTGGTAGGGATTCACCTACCCGCAGTTCCTAGGTGGCCGGAAATGACCTCCAAGATAATTTCCAGCCACCATTTTGCTGGAAGGAGCCATTTTGTAAAATAAAAATAAATCATTTTGCATAGGTTTTCGTGGTAAATCTCTGAAATTGCTGACTGGGGGCAGGCATTACTGGACAGTTGGAGATCTCCATGGCATGGCACTTTATTTCTATTATTTCTGCTCTTTTTAGCCTTTTAAAGCCCTTTTTTATTTCCAGGAACCTACCCCCCGCCCTCCCTGTTCCCATAGCCTCAAGGTCTTGTCATCTATGGTTCTGTTATCCATTGTTCTTGCCAAGAACGGAACCCCTGTGGATGACAAGGGCCACCTGAATAATGTTTTCTGACTAAAACTTGTGGAATATACAAGACTTTCCTGGTGGTAATTATACAAGTATGACTGCAAAACATGCAGACTAGAAGATATATTGGGAATGACAAGATTTACAAAGTGTACTGATTGTAATCTGTTTAACTTTTTTTTCATAAGGGGCTGAATTCCGGTCCCTATTCAGGCTTGGTCTCATTGGCTGGCCTTGAGGAAGTTATGGGCCCTGATTCAGAAATGTTATCTTACAGTAAATCATATGTGCACACCTGTAAACCTACTCCTGTTCATGAGTTGCCAGAGCTGATCCAGATGTTGAGGGAAAGGATTTATGGATCCAGACCCTTTTCAACATATAAATCTGCCCTTTATGATGAACAGAGCAGAATATTCTGGACACTAAAGCCTATTCCAATAAAAAGCCTTGCTGTTCTTCCTCAAGACACGTGGATTTTGGAGAGACTTGGGTGCAGAATTCTATATTTTTATGGCGTTCACCAAGAGCACTTCTCTGCTTGTGCTGTCTGGACTAAACATGACTTTAATCAAGTCACTGGACATGGTGTGCTTGATATTTCTGATATAAAAAATTAAGTCCTTTATTCTCATTATGTTCCAATCCTGATTGCTCTTTCCAGCATGTGCTATTTACATATGAAAAACCAAGTACATCAGGGGCAATGAATTGATTCATGTTACCTCAGGTTTGGCGGTTAGAGACTGCCTTTTGACTCTGACACAAAGTGGTGCCAAACTAAGCATGTCAGTTTTATTGTCGCTACAAATAAAATCTTAATGAAACTTGCAGTAATGTACTATATGAGACCAACCAATAGGATTTCAACAACTGTGAATGCTTCATGTAGAGTGGGTCACAGTGCCTGACACATGGCAAAAGTGAAAATCCTTTTTATCCAATACTAACAAATACTGTAGATCTCTAATTTTCCTCATAATTGTGTCATTTAGAGAATGGATTTAGTAATCAAGTAATATGGAAGCTGCTAGAAAAGAACAGTAACTGACCATGTAAGGCAACATGAGCTGTTGGAGCACTGCCCGTGCTGCTGTTCATGTGTAACCACCAACAGTGGTTGCACAACAAAGAATTTTAAAGCTGTGTGAATTTATGGAAAATGACACCCATGTTTTCCTGTGGGCATCACACTACTCAATTGTGTTTGCACAATGGTTTGCCTCGGTGAAACAATTGTGTTGTGCAACTCTGTCAGTGGTTATTACACGCTTGCTTGTGTTGTCTCGTTAGCCAGGAATCTTAACTGAGCCTTTATGTGAGCCGGTAATCTTAACACTACCTTCTGCATTGACTGTGGTTCAGTAATCATTTTGGGTGCTCTTTTAAAGCATTTAACAAGGCGGTACTGAAGCCATACTTTCAAGCAGCATTTCTCATGATGGTAAGGGGGAAATAATGAAACAAAATTGGATGGATGGGGATAAGGCAGCAACAAACTTCGATATTATTCAATTTCCTCAAATAGCCTCAGATCTTCAGTGTTTCTTGAAGGAAGTAAACAAATATTTTTCTTTTCTTTCTCTGCACTCAGATAAAAATATAGTCCTGTGGTAGTTCACATGTTAGAACAAAATAGAGCATCAGGATTCTTCTTTCAGTTAAATGGTTTCTTTAATCATTCATCTATTAATGTTGTAACAGATATTTTTCTCCAGGAAATAAGTCTTCTGCAATCTCATTTTTGCTTCCTTTATTGACACCTTTCAGAAGATCTAAGAGGATTGGTTACAGTAGACAATCAATTCTCCGCAGAACAAAAGTGCTTCATACTAATTTGTCTAATTAGCGTCCGGTATGTGAACCAGCTGCCTCTTTGAACAAAAGCAGATGATCAAACGATTTTATTAATTGTGTATTAATTCTTGTATGCGTTTTAACCATATGGGAGACTTCTCTGAATGCACTGAGGCAAATTCATTATGAGAGGAAGGAAAACAAAAGAGCAATTGTTTCTCAGAGAACATAATGTAGGGGCTGTAGAATATGTGTGCATCATCTTCATATGACCCATCTATTTCCCCTCTGCTCTTGGTTACTTATATTGAAATAGATTAAAGAATAAAGCTAAGCAATTGAAGCTGTGTATTCTTGATAGCTGCTGTTCTTGTGACAGATAATTCTCTATTAAAAACAAACCAACCAGAAGCACAACTTTTCCGTATTCTGCTGCTTTCTTCCTCTACCCCAAATATACCCACAGGGCCATATTATTTATATGGCTTTACACTCAGCTGGGATATTATTGCATGTATCTTGTTAATTCTAAATTCAAGTTTCTATGCCTTTTTGGTTGAAAAACTAATGGAAGTATACGACTGCAAACATGATTACATGCAGCAAAAGAAAATAGCTAGCTGTCATTGTCACAACATTTGTCACTGACTAATATAAATAGATTGTGGTTGACTGGATAGCTTTAGGAAGTAGGACTGGGGACTCTTTTTTTCTGGACCAACTTTGGTTGGTTGCCTGAAGTTGATAATTTTGGTCAATTACCAACTAGGCAATTTTGCCTAGGTTAGGTGGCACCTTTTATGTGATTAAATTCCATGGTATTACGAAATTCTTACTTAAAAATATAATGGATTTTGATCAAATAAAAGACACCACCTGTCCTAGGCACAATTTGACAAAGCTGAGCAATTTAAGTCCCATTTGTTTGCATGATACAGAAGGCAGTGCTAGCGTTCCCAGTTGCCCGGCGCTACTGCATTTGTGGAAGCCAGCCCCAACAGTGTTGCACAAGAGTGCAGTTGTGCAACTATTTTCAACAGTATGCCTGCACTTGTGCAGCACTACTTGCATTGGAAACAATCTAAGTTCCACTTCACAAATGTGGGTGCACTGTTTTAAGCAGTTACACAACTGGGCTCTTGCACAACTCTGCTGGGGCTGGCTTCCATGTGCACAGCAGTGCTGGGCAATTGAGAACGTTGGTGTTGCCTCACATATCATGTAGGCCATTGCTTTTAATGGGACAGTTGGGCACATGTTGAATTTCCGCCAACAAAAAATCAGTGAAACTTATTTTTTTCTAGATTGCACTCCTAACGTTTGTTATATGAACGGACTGCTGGAAGATTGGGCTGTGTTTTGCATTTACATAAATTTTGACTATGATTGTTAGGAGATACTTAGTATTAGCTCAAGCAGAAAATTAAGTTATATAATTTAGTTACAGTTTTTTGTCCTGGAGATAACATATTATTGCTTGCTTTTTAGTGGGGATATAGAAGTACTGATAAGTATCATGATGGTTGCCTGCAGGTGGCAGCATTTTGCCTTGTTCGAGAGAGTCCGAGATTCTTTACTGCTCTGGGTGGCAGCTAATTATGCTTCTCTCCCACTCCTAACCATCTGTTCTGATTTTTTGATTGTAGAAAAATGAACATAACAGGTAACTCATACACTTGCATTTGGAAATGTCCTTAAAATCATTTTGCTTGAGCAAAATCATTACAGCACGAGCAAAAGTTACAATTTGATGTGGTTGCGTGGAAGCAAACAGCATTAAATTGATATACTTTCGATTCTGTTGTTGTAAACAACTTTATTTCTAGAATATTGCATTTCATTTGAATTGCTAATAAAGCAGTGTGTAGTAATTCACCATGAAAAACTATTAGAAGACATAAAGGAATGTGAGTTGTGTGGATTTCTGGTTAGGTGAGATAAAATAAGAAGAAGATCCTGTTCAACATTCCAAAATTGTTGGCTGGCCTTGGTTGTTGGGCTACAGTTGTGGCCCTTTCTCCTGTCCCTGCCCTTCTGCTGTGTGCATCCAAGTTCCCCAAGCTATCTTATTCTCCTGTCGTTCTGTTTGGCCAGGTGCCTCTACTGAGCACAGCCAAGAACCATCCTCTGGACCAAGAGAACAAAGTGCCTGCTTGACTGTTTGGATGCACTTAACTAAGATACCTAAGGAACTCCTCCCACACCACCCCAGCTTTCCTTCGCCTTGTCCAGTGGACATCAGACAGCCAAGCTCAGCATTTTCAACTGCTCTTTTTAGAGCTGAATAGCTGATTTTAGTCCTAAATATTTTTCTTTCCCCTTTGTTTGTAGAGCAGTATCACTGGCAATAAAATAGCAAGGAGCAATTCTCAAAGTAATGGAGCAGTTGACTTTGTAGCAGAAAATTGCACTTCCAGTGGTTCTTGTGAAAATGAGGACTTACTGAATGACTAAAGGTAAAGTAAAGTGTGCCATCAAGTCGATTCCAACTCCTGGCACCCACAGAGCCCTGTGGTTTTCTTTGGAAGAATACAGGAGAGGTTTACCATTGCCTCCTCCCACACAGTCTGAGATGATGCCTCTCAGCATCTTCCTATATTGCTGCTGCCCAATATTGGTGCAGCGGGGATTCGAACCGGCAAC
The DNA here is from genome assembly GCF_027244095.1 of Hemicordylus capensis. NCBI lineage: Eukaryota > Metazoa > Chordata > Lepidosauria > Squamata > Cordylidae > Hemicordylus > Hemicordylus capensis. Next base: position 353,129,062 of record NC_069657.1, on the reverse strand, counting down.
TTTCTGCTTGTTAGTCAAGCATTTCACCGCTGCACCACTTAAGGTGACTTATTGAATGACTAGGATTACCAAATTCACAAATCCATACTTTAAAATGAGGGAGATGTATCTGGAACTCAGCTCTGCTGTGCCTACTGAGAATGTTCTTAATTATCTGAATCAATCAATTCAGTTGTCTCAACATTATTTGAGCGGCTTTTTGGCATTTCCGGCTTAACCTTATTATCCAAGAAATTTTGTTTTCCTCTTGCCTGGAAGTGGGCAGCCGTTTCAGCTGTGAGGGTCATATAACGAGCCAGAGAGTCACAGATCATTTTAATGTTTAGCTGGATGTAATTGACATAATTGAGAGATTCTCACAAATTTGGCACCCGCTCCCACAATTTTTCTGGTATGTTTTCAACTTTTGTATGCTGAAGGTTCTTGACTTGAGGGTTTTGGTCGGATGGCCTTGATTATACTTCTGCGTGGGATTTGGTATTTTTCTTAATTTAGCTACTGGGGGGAAAAGAACTCTTTTTCTGTTAGTTTATATCTTAAGCATGATAACATGGGCAAGTCATTGATAGTGAGTTTGTGTGTTGGAAGTGAGCAAGCAGAGCACTGACTACATGCTAACCATAGTATCATATCAAATGAACAAAATCAGAGGTGGATGTGTGCTGTTAGTGCAAATAGGAACTGAATTAATTTGTTGTTGTCCAAGCCTGAAGTACTGTGGTTATTGCAGTGATCTTTACTATTTACCAAGTGTGGGCCATTTTGGCGAAGGACCTTCAATGTGAGAGCCATTTCCCACTGTGGGTACCTTCACACAGTACTGCACTTTTCTCAGTGTTGGCAGGGCCCTTTAAGAGAAACTGATTTTTCTCTTAGGAGCTGTCTGGGGAAAGTGCTGGGAAGGGCTGCACTTCCCAGCATTCTGTGCATGCCTTTCAAAATGGTGCAGAGACTCAGAAGGGCTTAGTTTCTCTTAAAGGAGTCCCAAAAGTGCTGGGAACACTGCACAGTGGGAAGGGTAATCTCCACATGATGCCAGGGTGATTATACAGAGTGTTCAGATTTGCCCTGAAACTTTGCAATAAACAGGTAGCTGCCCTTAGGGTTGGTGGGAGCTACCACTGGCTCCCAGGTTTTACAGTGAAGAACACTGGGCCATTGCAAAATTCAAATAAGGAAACTACTGTTGCACATGTTTTCTACCTGTGCTTCCATAGATGACTTATTGTAATAACATTTTTTTGGTTCTCAAACTGTAGCATGAGGAGGAAACAATATATATATTCTGCTAAATCCTCCCAAAGGAGATCATGCATCCTCATAACAATTTATTCTGCATTTATTTACCCAGAAGAATTGCCCACCCCTACTGGTAGTTTTGAATTTGCTAGTTCTGTTCTTTATTTGAAACAACTCTGTGTGATAGGTTGATATTCTCCTCTTACATCTCCCCTGTAGATTTGACATCAGTAGGCATTGGCTTCATTAAGGCCTACCCAGGGAGTCCATTTTGTAATTAGGGAGCTCAGGTTTTGTGCTCCATGGTTCTCTCCTCTGGGACCCACTGATGTTCTGCATATCATAAGGTAAAGACGTTCTTAGCTTTTTCCACATCACAGGCATGGTAAGCACACAGTTCTGAGCTTTTATTGGTTAAATCTTCCTAAGGGATTTGGTAATTCATTTGTATTGATTATATCATTGACATTTTTACACTTCAATCAAATTTTCTTCCTTTAAGGTCAGTCCTCTCCTTGACCTTACTGTAAATTTCCCAGTAATATATCTGACTTCTGTACTGCTGTCTCAAATGTTTCTTTTCAAACTAGAAACCTTAATTAATTGGCTTATTTTCCTAGAATTATATAAATGTTTGTTTTTGTATGAAAGGTTTATATAAGCCTACATTCTTTTATAGTATTACTGCTTCGTGGAATTATTTTTTGGATATGTGAGTATTTATTTATATATTTTATTTCTATACTGCCCTTCCAAGAAAGGCTCAGGTCTGTTTACATTAAAATAAAACTAAAATCAACTCACTATTACAATTGAATAAATAAAATAATAATAAATAAAAATCAAAAACTGTAAAAACAACATAAAGCTATTATTAAAACCATTAAAACCCTGGAAAACCAGCCCAAACCTTTACAGTTAAAAACAGTTTAAAAACCCTGGAAGGCCAGGCCAAACAGATAGGTCTTAAGGACTCTCCTGAAGGCCATTAATGAACTCAGATTACGGATTTCTGCTGGGAGTGCATTCCACAGCCCAGAAGCAGGTACAGAGAAGGCCCTTCTCTGAGTCACCACCAGATGTGTTGGTGTTAACTGAAGACTGACCACCTCAGATGACCTTAATGTGTGGTGGGGATCTTGCAGAAAAAGGTGCGCTCTAAGATAACTCAGACCTAAGCTGTTCAGGACTTTAAAGGTAATAAGCTTTAAAGTAGCAGGAGTCTACTATGTGAGTAACTGGGAACTTGGAAATTTACCACATTGCAAAATTATATCAGAGGTCACTGGTATTCTAATTTCATAAATGAACCTTTCTGACTATATGCAGATCAGGATAATAGATGTTTTACCAGCATTGTAAGCACCTCACATTTTTGAACTATCTTCAGAATGCAGTGGTAGTTTCAGGATAAAAGATTGAGGGTCACATGATGAGTGCTCTCAGAGTTAAGACTGAGTGATGAATACTTTATACTCCACATTGACTTACAGCATTGCAGAAGTGGAAAGAATGCAATGAGATTATGGGTTTAACTGCACTACAAATCTCCACAATTTGCAAGCTTAACTGCTTTGGGTCCAGAACTAGTATCTGATTTTATGAAGGATGGCTGACAAAACATTCTCAGAAGCTTCTATGAAAATTATGGCTTCCAGGGGTTTTGGGGAAAAGCCAAACCAGCTTTAGTGTACATGAGCCTTTTCAAGGAGCTGCCTGAAAAAAAGGAATGGCACCAAACCACTGGTTGGGCCTGATAAGCAGGCTTGAGCCATTATAGAGGCCTCCGAAATGTTTTGGCTACCAGAGCCGTTTTGGCATTCTGGAGGCGGGGGGGGGGTGTTCCCTTAAGGGCGGAGGAGGGTGCACGTATCCCTCCCACTGCATTTCCCCCACCAGCGCTCTGTTGTAGCAAAGCCACTCGGGGCAGCAGTGTACCTCCCTGCTGCCCTGTTGCCCTCATTGGCCGGAAGTGGCCGGGAGTACCGGGTGCACATGCGCCCATCCCATGCATGCCTGCACGCCTGGTACTGCCGGCCAATGAGGGTAATAGAGTGGCAGGGAGATATGCTTTGCTACAACAGAGTGCTGGTGGGGGAAATGCGGCGGGAGGGATAAGTTCACCCTCCCCCACCCTTAAGGGAACACCCCACCACCTCTGGAACAGTTCTGGGCACATCCCTACTGATAAGTGTGGGCTGAGGTGTGGGCCAGCATTGGATGCATGCTGAGGCCCATTGCTTAGGAGCAGTGGCAGATTAACAAGAGGCAGAGTAGGCATTTGCCTATGGTGGAAAAATTTGAGGAACGGCAAATTTTACCACCCCTCTTTGGAGTGGCAGCAGCTGCAGTGAGGGGGAGTGTTGAGGGGAAAGTCCCCCCTTTCATCTACTTAAAAGCACCACTGAGTGGCAGGATGGGGGCAGCGGAGGCCGAAGCAGTGGCTGTGGGGAGGGCGTGTGTGTGAGAGAGCTCCTTCCAGTTCCACCCTCCCAAATGACTGAACGGCCCATCTGCAGGCAACCAGTTTTGGGCCAGAAAGGCCCAAGATGGGCTGCAGACAGGGGCCATTCGATCATTTGGGAAGGAGGAGGGGAGCTGGAAGGAGCTCTCGTTGTGGTCGCCCCTGTCACCATATCCCCCTGCACAGTGGCGTTTTAGATGGTAAAAGGGAGGACTTTCCCCTCCCCCTGGGGTGGGACTTGCAAGGGGTGGGACTTGCCCCTTGCCCCTCCCAGCCTCCTCACAGATGTTGTGGAGCCGCCGCCCCCAGAAAGGAGCAGCAAATCCTTTGGTGCCTATGAGCGGCAAAAAGCTTCATCTGCCCCTTCTTAGGAGGGGGCTCACTGCTAACCCATGGAGCCCCCAGCCCTGCTACTGCTCCTCTCTGTTGCCTGTTACCAGCAGAAGAGCAGCCGGTTTTGTTCACCTTTCCTCCCTCTGTGCAGTCAGAGAAAAGAGGGCATGTGTTGTTTATATACATGTTGTTATATGTATGTTACATGTTATACATACAGTATTACGTATGTAGGTTATATGTATGTAACTCTGCTATGTCTCCCCATAGTTGCTTCTTTTCCAGAATAGGAAGCCCCAGATGCTATAGCCTTGCGTCATAAGGAAAATGCCCCAAGCCCCTGATCATCTTGGTTGCCCTCCTCTGCACTTTTTCCTGTACTACAATGTTCTCCTTAATATACAGCAACCAAAACTATATGCAGTACTCCAGATGTGGCCACACCATAGATAGTGACCACACATAAATGTGGCCACACCAGCAACCCAGTAATTCATTGTGAAGGGAGAGGGGAGGTGTGTGAGTACATGGCTGGTGTTTGGTCAGGTTGATTTCTGGGCCAAATAGTGGGCAGATTGAGGCACCCAACTCCCACAGCAGCAGCAAAGATACTTCTCAGGAGCCTTCAGGAAAAACTACCACATGTGTCTGGGGAGACAAGATCGTTTATAATGTTCTTTTCTCTGCAAAATCCCAAAAGTGGGAAGACTCTGGGTGGAAAGATGGACAAATGGGACCAGACTTGAGGAGTTTGTGGGTGCAGCAGTGGCTATACAGAGGAGGTGCAAAACTAAAAGGCTTTATTATGCCTGCTAACTGGGCAAAGAGGCTCCTTTTTAACATGGTGATTCTCTTTATTTAGCAAGGGGAGAGTAACTGGCCCTCTCCACCCCCAGCACAGTTCCTCCAGTGACTGTTGCTGGTGTCTATGTTTCTTTTTAGATTGTGAGCCCTTTAGGGACAGGGAGCCATCTTATTTACTTATTTATTATTTCTCTATGTAAACCGCTTTGGAAACTTTGGTTGAAAAGTGGTATATAAATTGTTGTTGCCAAATCTGCATGGCCGATTTGGAACCTAATTTTGATCACATTCTAGAATGTTCGTGTAATTTAAAGGTTCTCTAGCCTCAAGCGCTTTTGCACTTCTTTTGTTGTGTCAGAAACTCAGGCTTAATCAAGAATTCACATGATTCAGTGGGATGTGTGTCATATTTTTGCCAGGTGGTTTGTGTACCTGTTCCGTCACTTGCACTACTATGCTACTTGATCCAAGCAGAGTCCAGTTTCCTCTATGGCACCATGTAGCCCTCTGCTCTGGTTTCCACTGCGTCTTGTCGAAAGCCAGAATTTCACAAAGAACTCTGACTTCTTCTCTGTCAAAGTTCTGACTGACTTGGTAACTACAAATCTGACTGACTTGGTAACCACAGGAAAGGCAAGATCCAAGCCAGAGATACTGTTGGCATTTGGATCAACCACTTCAGGCAGCTTCAGTTGATTTCCTCAGAAGATGCTGAAAAATTGCTAGTGGGAGTATGTGCAAGCACATATTCTTGGATCCCTCTTCATAACAACTAATTTGGCCAGTGGATTAGGAGAATCCTCATTCTGGGGCATATAATTAATAGGTTAATTAACAATGGAAAACTGTGTTTATGCTTAAGGGAGGCAGTGATTAAACCCCTAAAGAATACATCTTTTTCCAGAGATGATTTCTCTGTCATCCTGTGTTCCGTTTATGGGAAAACTAATTATGCTTGAGATTGCTGCAAAACTCCAGGCATTCTTGGACAATGTAGTTTCTTGGTCTGTTTTAATCTGGCTCCCTTGGAGGGGGGCTCATATCTGGGGCAGGTGTTAACACGCTTGGTATGCTACACATTTGTGTTTCTATGCTTTTGGGCATACTTGGGTGAAGTTGCAAGCATATATAACAAATGGATCTCAGTCTAGGCAGATGTAAATGCCAACTTTAGGTATCCCAGAGAAAATACATACCTGGATGCAAGGCTTTTGAAAACAAAGATATGAAATGTATTTGTAAAAATGCAGAACTACAGTGTAAAATGTGGTAGTTGGCAACCTTGGTGGGCCTGCAGTTGCACAGTGAGGGAAGGCAGCTCCAGGGGCAAAATAAGGAGGGACTGGGGAGCGAGGGAGCCAAGATTGTCATAGCCCAGTGGTTTGGTGGGTGTTGGGATGGGAGCTGAAGAAGGGAGAGAAAAAATATACACTTTAATTGGACTGATTCCAAGTTGGATAGAATTGAGTTCCATGCTGATGTGAACTGGTCTGAAGGGTTTTCAAAGTAGTATGAAAATCTGCGATTTTAAAACAAGATGTGTAATCTGCTACTACTCTAATGTACTACTTGTTAAATGGGGCAGATTTAAAAACTCATGGAAGCTAAATTGTTTCCACCCAGTTTGATCTGTTTCACTAGGAATGTTCCAACCAAAGGAAAATGGTTTTCCTACAGGGATACCTGTGGTGAGTGGAATGAGGTTTAGTTGATTTGTACCCTGCTCTGTCTCAAAGGCTTGGGATGGATACAAACATAGTATAAACTTGAAATCCTTACAGATGTAAGGGTTCCTCACACAACCCTGTTCCTTATTCAGGTGGTAATTGTGATGGTAGTTCTTGCTTGATGGCAGAGAGAAAGTGAATCAGAAGTACAAAAAGGTAATTTTAAAAACTTTATTACGTTAAGGACTAAACAGGATTATCACAATACATTCTGAGCTTTTCCTCTTTATGCTGCATTGTTTCTCTATCCCATTCTTCTTATGTTTCAACCCTCAGTCTGCTTCCCGGAGTCTTCTAATCTCCTGTGTGCATGGATAATGAGGGAGCTGCCATGATTTTCTTTAAAGCAGTACCTACTCAATAATCTTTGCAAAGCCCTGCTTTATGCATGGATCCCCCTTTGGATTAAGTGGTGCATAGGTCTTTTTTCACCCTTTTAGCAACTGTTTTGAGTAACTTACGACTTCTTTCTGAATCCTCTCTGCATCCCTGGTTTAATTAATTATCACTTTTTAGTAGCAGGGGCAGTATCAAGGCCCAAGAAGGCTGAGATTGCCTATCTGAAAGAGACTATTGTGAGTGACTTGGGTTCAAGATGGGAGGGCAGCTGAATTCATTGCCTCTTGGGAGCGCCTTTGTGGCGGGAACTCACTTTTGTTCTTGAGAAAAATGCCATGGGATGGCTGGACCTGGCTGGTTTGAAAGGGTAAAAGAATGCCTCATAATTTATAAATTATTTATCATTTCTCCTTGTAGAGGAAATGTTTGATGGCAACATTGCATTCAGACACGTTGATTGGATTAATGGAGTCTGAATACAAGTGGGCAGGGCTTGGTGGCTGTTTCATACTTTTTTGTTCCTTAGTTCTGTAATAAGCAGTTAAGTAGAGGAAGTAACTGTGGTTTATAAAGATTTCTGTTTAAGGAATCTCTTAATGATTGCTTTAAGGATATTTAAAGCAATAAAACTGGACAATGTCTGAGAAAGGGCTCAGTGCTACCTAGCTTCAGGCCCCAATAGATATTTCCCCTTTTCAGTTTGTCTGTTAGGAATGTATGGATATAAATGCATCTCTGACAAGGATGATGTGCCTGGTTGTGGTAGGTCATTGGCAGCATCTATGGCTCCATATAGCACACAGCAATCATGTCTGTAACACCAGTGTATGTGAAGTAAACACATTTGCTTCTGTATATGAAAAGCTGTCCTTAAAGATTGGGGGAAAGTTTAACACCTCACTGGTTTTCTATTTCACTGTATAGAACTACTAGTTCTTGGGTACATGTGATGAAAAATGTGTCTCATCACATACATACATACATACATACATACAATGCCCCACTTTACATTAAACTAGTATTTATTTCAGAGAGGTGCATATGTCTTGTTTTCAATGTTACTGTCTAATGCTGTTGCTCTGAACACATCTTTTTGCTTTATTTATTTCCCCCACTCTACTCAGATGGATTGACTGTAGGTAGTTTAAGATATTCTTGGCTTGGCTGGTTATTCTGCAGATTTCTGGGATAGTTTCTCTCCCTCTGTGTGTGTACACTGTATAAAAAATATATGTTAATGCCCAAAGTTTGGATTATCTGCCCTTTCATGAGCTCTTGAATATTAATATTGCATATGGTTGAATCCAACAGTTATAAATATGTTTTAACTTCAGGGTTTTGGTAGGACTGAACTGCTTGATAATTGTTGAATAAATGATACAGGAATGTTCAGTTAATGACTTTATGTATCCTTCAAAACTGCTTTGCAAAGTGTCATTCATGTTAAAATATTATCTTTTCATGTGTGTTTAACAGAATATATATATATATATAGAGAGAGAGAGAGAGAGAGAGATAGATAGATATATAATGATAATTCAGCAGCATCAGTTCTTAGTAGAACACTTTTTGGAAGACTTTATAGATGAATAAATGAAACATTGTTCCTAAGAAATTAACCTAATACAATGAGAGGAAAATAGATTTCCCATTGTTTCACAGCTGAAGACCTTTTATGTGATTCTCATTGTCAGGGTGACTGTCCCAGAGGACTGTAATGGAACAGATCAACTGGAAAGATATTTGTGAAGAGGGCATAATGATGGAAAGGCAGGTTGGGTGGAGCACATACTTTAGACAAACTAAATAAAACTGGTCGCTTGCATGACTCTGATTTTTAAATATTTATAACACATGCAGTTCCTTTAAAACTAGCAGGCTTGCTTTTTGTAGTTATATCATGGCCTTTAAAAGAGAGAAACAATCATAGCAGGTTCAACTCAGAAATGTGAAAAGGAGCCTACATTATTATTTGTCAAAATAGGATTTGGTAGTGACAACATGTATAATAGGGATGTGCACAAAAAGAGAGCCAGCGTGGTGTAGTGGTTAGAGTGCTGGACTAGGACCGGGGAGACCTGAGTTCAAATTCCCATTCAGCCATGATACTAGCTGGGTGACTCTAGGCCAGTCACTTCTCTCTCAGCCTAACCCACTTCACAGGGTTGTTGTGACGAGAAACTTAAGTATGTAGTACACCGTTCTGGGCTCCTTTGGGGAAGAGCGGGATATAAATGTAAAAATAAAAATAAAATGAACAAAGCCAGTTCGGCTTGAATCCAAACCAGATTCGACCCAGTCTGGTTCTGGGCACTGTCAAACTGGACCCGGTTTGAGTTCAAATTGAGCCGGATCGAAAGGGCTCAGAGTGCTACCGATAAAGGAGACACAAGCGAGGATTCCCCTTTATTAGTAAAGGAGCAGGGGGCCCAGAGTAGGGATGTGCATCGGTCCGGATCCTTCTGGACCGGCAAGGGGGGGTCTATCTTTAAGGGTGGGGGGGTTACAACCTACCCCTCCCGCCGCTCTTCCCCCTCCGGCGCTGCGTTTAAATTTCAAGTTTTCAGGGCGGCAGCATTCTTCCCTGCCTCCCCGGCCCCTGTCGTTGACCAGAAAAAGCCTTCAAGCAAACACGTATGTGCGCATTGCGGCGCACGCGCCTAGCGCTGCCATGCGCCACATATGTCACACGCAGCGTGCGTCACACCGTGATGCGCGCATGCGTGTTTGCTTGAAGGCTTTTTCCAGTCAACGACAGGGGCCGGGGCGGCAGGGAAGAACGCTGCTGCCCCGAAAACTTAAATTTAAGCGCAGCGCCGGAGGGGGAAGAGCGGCGGGAGGGGTAAGTTCTACCCCCCTGCCCTTAAAGATAGACCCCCCCCGCCAGACCGGTCCATTTCCGAACTGGTTCAGAGGCCTCCAACATGGCCTCCGGACCAGTTCGTGCACACCACTAGCCCAGAGGGGCTTCCCTAAAAGTAGAGCAGGTGGGAGAGCAGTAAAAAAAGTACCTTAAAAGTGCTGCTGGCCGCAGCTGCAGCCGCAAGGGGGCGTGGCGGGTCCCCCTCCCTCCCTCCCTGAGTAGCCTGATTTGGGCCTCTGTGCAGGTATGGAGGTCTCTAAAATGGTCTCCATGCCTGCACAGAGGCCTGAACGGACGCTACTCAAGGGGATACTGGTGGGGGTGAGGTGGAGCCACTGCAACTGCTGGCAGTGGCACTTTTGAGGTACTTGCTTACTTCCGTCCACTCTACTTTTAGAGAAGCCTCCCTCCCCTCCCCCCACTTCTACTGGTAAACGGGAATCCTCAGTACATTCTCTTTACTTAGTAGAGTTCCGAGCCGGCTTGGTTCGAATCAAGCCCAATTCAGTTTGAGCTTGGACTGGCTGAGCCCAGTCCAGTTCAGGCCCACACAGTTTGAGCCAAACTGGCTGGACGTTGAGCCTGGCTCAAACCGAGCCAGCTCACACACCCCTAATGTACAGCTGAAGAGAAAGGCGTGGTACTTATCTGGAATAGTTCTTGTTGAAATGGAATGATGACTATTATAATCCTCCTTATACAATTTGCGGGCATTAGGCCTATGCAAAGATTTGGTTTTTAAGCATTGAAGCTTAATCATTTGCATCTTGCTTCTGGCTCTTCAGCTTTTACCTCCATGCAGAGCAGTCCTGTGTGTATAGCACGAGGGAGCCACAGGAATGTCATGGAAGCCACTTAGGATGGTGCATGAGGGGAAAGAACTAGGAAGGAAGGAAGGACTAGATTTCCCAGCATTCCTTGCATGGTTTCCATAATGTTCCTGTGGCTCTACATCTCATTAGCAGCCCTCCCCGATACTGTGCACAGGACCTTTCTGCATGTTTCACAGCTGAATTTTTGAACAGGCATACCGGGCATGTTTCCGTCTTCCCCCACCCACCTGACACTGTTCAGAGGCTCCTCACCCATGGCTCCATCCGCAAATGCCACCACCACTGGTTTCTTGTTTTCCTGATAGTTGATGAGAGGCAGCAAAGCCTTCCTGCCCCTAAGCTGCATAGCAATAAAGGTGGTCCTCATTAATCGTGAGTCCAGCACTTGTGGTTTTGTATATTTGCTTTCAGGTAATTAGCACCCGACCTCAATATACACAGAAAAAAATGGGGGAAAGTGTTAAATCTGCCGGTCAGGGGTGACCGGAAATGACCTCAGAGATTTCCGCCTGCCATTTTGTTTTGGGGAGCCATTTTATGGCTAATTTACAAAAAGAACAGGACAAAACCAGCTATTTTTGGCCTATTTTTCTGAACAGTGGACTATTCAGGAGCATGGTAGGGCATTTTGGGGGGGGGTGATTTGGAAGGGGAAAGCAGCTATTTTGGCCGATTATTTGCAATTTTTGGTAGCCCGGGAACCTCCCCCCCCCGGATTCCCATAGCCCTAATGTTACAGCATCCGTGGATTTGCTGTCGTCTCCCCCCCCCATAGAACCCCTGTGAATAACGGGGTTTTCCTGTACTTATTACCAGCCAACCTTTTGGTCACATTTGTCCTCCAAAGTATCATTTAAGAGAGGTTGCTGCTGCTGTTCCTGTTAAATAGTTGAAGATTGAACAGTGAGAGAAGGTGAACTGCCTGACCTCATCCACTGAAATCTGATAGCCGAGCAGACAAGGATTCGAACTCAAATCTCTGTTTCTTCAGAATACATTGCTAGAGGAATGTGTCTTAAGTGTACCTCTCCTGGTCTTTGGTTCTTCATCTTGTAGATGTCATTTAGTAAACAATGTGTGGAGAAGAGGGATGTTCCAGTGTCATTGCTACCCTCATGTAATACAAATATTAGTCTAATCTTTTCATGAAAACATTTTTTAAAACGAGAAGGGAAAACTTTATTCACTGAGGACTCATTCAGTGTGGGGAATTACATACCAAAGGTTAGAAGGTAAATTTTCAATACAGTGAGGAAAGGCAAACACAGCTGCTTTTATATCTCTCTAAAGTTAATTCCTTTGGTTGATGGGTGGTGGATTATCAGAGCTTGCTATTAAAGGCCTTTAAAAAAAAAAAAAGTTGAGCAGCAGTGCAATGTCCCTTATTTGTGCTATTTTGATGTAGTCTTGAAGTTATGGTGGTAACATATTCAGGCCTGCATAGAGTTCTTGTGTGTGCTGAGTAGTATGCCAATTAAGGGAGCCAATGAAATTATGTGCTTTTAACTTATAGGGCTTTTGGAATGATGGCAAATCAGCTGGGATCCTTTCTAGACCATCAACTAAATTTCTGTCATTTGTGTTTGACTTTTTTTGTTTGGTGCTTCTACATGTAGAATGGAGTTCTTTCCTGAAACCAACTAGGAACAAACTAGCCTTTTCAAATAAATTGAATAACCACTGCCTATTCAATTAAATTGCTACTAAGTAAAGTTAAAGGAGCTGCTGCATTAAACACCAAAACTATGTTCAAGATTTAAAAACATCTAGATATCTCGGGAGGGAAGACATGCCAATGTCAAATTGGATTATTTATATGTCTCCTAGGAGTTGTCCTATAGAAAACGCTTTTTCCCTTATATTTTATTTTGTTCACTTGCCATCAGGCAGTTCAACAAGGCTGGGAACATTTCCCAAGAGCACCTGCTTCAGCATGCGCTATCCCAAAGGTCTGAACTTTCGGGGCCTCTTTTGGAGGAGACCAGGATGGCTCCTGCTGTTGACGTTTCTTTGGGAAACGAGAATTCCTTTCAATATCGAGTCAAGGCATTACCTAGCTTTCCTTTCAAAGGGCAGTCTGACTTCTTGAGCCTCAGTATTGTGCTACAGGCATGCCCTGCTGAGCACATTGATGCTGTAGTTAGCATTTTTCTTTCCAAATGGTTTTGAATCATTTCCAGTAGGAGAAAAATATGTTTAATTAAAAAAACAACAACCCCTATTCCTTTATCCCAGGGAGATTTTGAAAAATGATGTTAGGCCTTGTAAGTTTAATTAATAAAACTATATTAATTATTAAGTGTTCTCCTTTCACCATTTCATTTGTAAGTTGGTTTTAAGAAAGAAAAGAAAATGAAGGAAAGACTAAGCCTACAATAACACTTGTTTGTCTCCAGATCGTCGTACAGGGGAGGGGGAATCTATGATTCAAAGGCAAGATGGTGTGAAAGAAACCTTCTGCACTGTGAAACATAGTTACCAATTGAACTATATAGTCACAATTGAAACATAGTTACCAAGTACAAACTAAAAAGATGGGAATAGGGTCTTCCTTATTTACCCGGAAAAGCAATAACTTCTTCACAGACCTCTCTTTTTGATCATAAATGTTGCTTCAGCATAGGAAGGAGGGGCTACTGGGGGTGTGTGCGTGGGTAGATTTGGGAAACAATAGTTTCAAGTCTCACTGTCCCAGGCAGTTCAAATTCCATATATTCACAATTAGCCTGGGAGATGAAATCATCCACCGTTTCTTGTGACCTGTAAAGGAGTTTGACACCAAGGGAATGCCAAGGGAAATTAGTTAAAAATTATTCCTCTTTGTTGTGAACTACAACCTGGAGTGGCAGGAGAGCGAGGAGAAACTGTTGATCTGCTGTTGAGGGGAGGGAGAAAGGCAGATATATGGATGGATGAGTGTTGAAGCAGAAATCTCCATCTTGCTTCCATGCAAACAAAGATTGGCTCCCCCCACCCACCCCGCGTGTTGTAACTGGCTGTTTGCAGCCATCCGCATTACACGTTTCAGAAAGAAGCCTTCAGGTTCAAGGACTGTTAATGGTTTCTAATTGGTAGGACATTAAGGGGAAGCTCAAAGTTGCACTGAAAGAAGAGACAAAGGGAAGAGGATGCCAGGAGCAGACAAAAAGTTACTAGGGTTTGCAAGAACTGTTGGGAGTTGCTCTGGAAATTACTTTCTTGTGTGACAGTCCTGCTTTCTATGGGATCCAAACTGCAGGAATATAGACAGGCTGCTTGAAATGGTGGTGTTCATCAATACAAAGCTCAAGTCCTTAATCAAATTTTTCAAGAAAAAGAGTAAGTAAATGTGGCTTCCTCTTACCAGTTTTCCATCTGCTTAAACGTTTGCAGAAAAGCTGAATTGATGATACAGACATGTTTAACTTGATTTCATTTTTTCAGTTGTACAACCTGTTTGTCATGTTTTGTAGTGTGTAGTGTTTTGTAGTGTGTAGAAGCAGTTTCCTCAAGGTTACATACTGAGCACCTGCTCTTGTTGTTGCTGCAGTAAACTTTTGAATCTCAACCTGCTCATTTTCCTTTGTCTGCCTGAGGCAAAGAACCACTTATTTCTACATGCACTGTAGGATAATAGAGCTGGAAGCCTTTGTGCCAGTAACTTGGTGCAGGTAGCATATTTCTTTACTGAGCAGTTTACCCAGCTAACATCAAATTGACCCCTCAGCTGTATCTATTATTATACACACCTAGAGCCAGCAATAAGCAAAAAAACTCAGTCTGGACTGATCTGGGTGCACTATCTCCCTAAGTCCTTTGCTTTATTGCACCGGCACAAACTTGTAATAGACACTTTGATGCATTCAGTCCAACATGATACTTAAATAGCCTTTGTTCAGAGCAACACATTAACTTACTAACAGTGTCCATGCATGTTTTTAACAGTGGCATTCTACATATATCCACAAACAGATTTTCTCTGCAAGTTGGTTTCTCCCTGACAGTTGTTTAATACAGCTTTCATTTTCTGTAAGTTGAAGGCGATTGATGTGATCGTGTAGCGGATTCATGATCTTTTTGGCTTTGACCTCTGCTTAGGAAGGACATAGAAGACAGTCATGTACCGTGTCAGCATTATCTGCCTTGCTGCATGAGGTGTTTCTGGTCATATCAGTATAATGAAAGCTGGTGTAATGAGGATCAGCGGAATGTGCCTGAGGAACGTGTAGGGCAGCTACACTATATTCCTGTGTTTATGAAAGTACTGTAAACATGGTTTGAAAGGAGGGAGTTGTACATTTTGTACAAATGTACACAAGCATGTACATTTAGGAAGAAACATTAACGTGTGAATGTGTATATCAGTTGTAGGTAATAGATGAGAATTAGCATAATCAGTTATTTGGCCATATAAAAAACATACTTTTTGCACTACTGAATGTTTCCTCCTCCGCCTGAATATACCTTTTAGCATATAGCATTTCCGGTATGATACATTGGTGTTTGCTCTTACCATATGGACACTAACAAGATGCAAGACTTGCTCAGCCTTCATAGTGTAGTAGCAGCAGGAGCAGGAGCCTGAGCCTCCCAAGTGCATCTCATATTGAGACATTTTGTATTTGTTTTAAGTTGTTTCCACACTTGATCTCATAACACTGAGGGAGTTGATGACTGCAACCAGTCAAAACTTTGCAAAAGTGATATAGCTGTAAGAAAAAAGATAATGTGGAAATCGCTCTTATTTAATGTGGGTCACACTGGAGAGGTGTGGTACCACTACTGAGCAACAAAGAGGCAATGAATACTCAGACACAGGGCAGTGAAGTGATGAGGGCAATCTTGGGCGAGTTCACATAAGCATAACAAGTGCTTAAGCGGGGTTGGGGGGGGGGAACGCAGATGTAGTGTACTTGCTTGAGATAACTAAAAGGAAGGAGAAGAACTTGAAAGAAGAATGCCAAGTGGTCCTTAGAGAATAATAAAGATGCTTATTTCCCTTGTCTGTCTTTCTCCATACCTATTGTAGTCAACTTGTTCCTGCTTATGTGTTATGAGGCAAAGCGCTACAGCAAATAGCATTCACTGAAAATGAACATACATGAGCTTATAAGGAGATGTGCATTGATCCTGGATCATTCAAATTTCTAGATGAACTTCTTAAAATAAAAATGTATGTTGAGTTACTACATGAGAAAAAAGGTTACTGCTGGGATTTTTTAATTTAATTATACCTTTCCATCTTAGATGGTACCCAAGGCAGTACAATTCTAAATAAAACTATTCAAAATAATTAAAATACAAGTGAAAATACAGATGCAGACTACATGCTGAGCAGCATCAGTAAGTAATAAAAGCAGGAGTCAGATAGTAGCCATACCAACAGGCGCATAAAAAGGATTTGACTACATGATGAAATACATCCAGGGAAGAGGGAGGCCCCACTGAACCTTTGTGGGAAGGAAGTTTCTAAGCCTACTGCTGTGATGGGAAAAGAGAGTCAACTGGTACATGCAGATATAACTAAATTCACCAAGGGATGGTTCACACTCTGGTATGTCGGATGTTCATACAGTGAGATATGGGAGTAAGTTTGGAGCTTCCATGCACCCCCAGTTCATACCGATCAGGGATTCCAACTTTGGGTTCATGGACATCCGGAGGGTAGTTGCCCCCCAGATTGAGCCAGTTCCATTTAATTCAGTTGGGCTATATCCTGGTAAGTGGGTATAGGATTGCATCTTTAGCCCTACCCCATCCCTGGTAAAAGTCCTGCAGATGCCCATGCTTGGATCCACCAATACTGTTGGATCACAATCCTCATCATTGCCAATGGCCCTGACGGCTGGCAAGTTGTAGGCCAAAATCTGGAGACCCAGGGTTGGAAGTACCTTAGATAGTCCCACTGCTGCAGGGGTGGGGACCACTGTTCCCTCTAACAGGGATTCCCAGATGTTGTTCACTATAACTCACATCATCGCCGGCTGCAGTGGCCTTTGGCTGGGGATTATGGGAATTGTAGTGAACAACATCTGGAAATCCCTGTTAGAGGGAACACTGTTGGGGACCTTATTGGGTCCAATAGGATTCCAAGAAGCCTTGGAAGGATTTAGTGTTGGCTCTGCCAGTGATACTGTTGATGCCCTGGTGGTGAACTGAAATAACAAACTCCCCAGGGCAGTAGACATGATCGCACCTAAGTGTCCTCTCTAACCCGCTTCAGAATTGGCTCCTTGGTATACGGAAGAACTATGGAAGTTGAAGCAGCAAGGTGGACAACTGGAGCACAAGTGGAGGAAGATTTTACTCGAATCCATCAGATTATAGCCAGGGTGGATTTGATTTAAATCAAACTGATTTAAATCACAATTTAAATCACTAGCAGGGTGGATAAAAATTAAAAAAAATCTGATTTAAATCAAAAAAATCTGATTTTTTTGATTTAAATCGGATATTTTTTATTTTTATCCACCCTGCTAGTGATTTAAATCAGTTTGATTTAAATCAAATCCACCATGACAGCATAGAATGCATTTGAAAACCTATGCTCAGGCAAAACATGCGGCAAAGAAGCTGTTCTTTTCTGCCTGTATTGCATTCTCAAGCTCTCATCCAGCAGAGTTTTTTAGGGTTGTAAGAGGGCTAGTACATGTCCCTTTCCCTTTGAAACAGAATTTTGGACCATCAGTTACCCATTGTGATGTTTTTAATGAGTCTTTTGTGGATAAAGTATCTTATATTCGAGCTACCTTAGACTCAGATCCCACAATTATTGCAGAGTCTAATTCAGAGGTGTCCAGCAACTCCTCTTATGTGGTTATGCTGGTTCAGTTTCCATTTGTGATTCCTGATGATGTGGATATGCTGCTTTGAATGGTGTGACCTACCAACTGTTCTCTTGACCCTTGTCCAACATGGCTTATACTGTCTGGCAGGGGAGTTGTTGTAGAAGGCCTGGTAGATATTATAATGCTTATCTGAGGGTGGGCAGAATGCCTTAAGGAAGCATTTATTAGATCTCTTCTGAAGAAGCCTCCATTGGATCCCTCAGAGGTAAGCAACTATAGGCCTATCTCAAACCTTCCATGGTTGGGCAAGGTAATTGAGGGTGTTGTGGCCTCTCATTTCTAGGCAACCTTGGAGGATACGGTTTATCTAGACGCATTTCCAACTGGCTTTCGGGTGGGCTATAGGGTAGAGACTGCCTTGGTTGGCCTGATGGATAATCTCCATCAGAGATTTGATAGAGGGAGTGTGTCTCTCTTGGTCCCTTTGGATCTCTCAGCAGCTTTCTATACTATCAACCATAGTATCCTTCTGGACCATCTGAGAGGATTGGGAGTGGGAGGCACTGCTTTGCAGTAGTTTAAATCAGTTTGATTTAAATCAAATCCACCCTGGTTATAATATAAGATTTTAAAAAGTAGTGGAAGAAGCTGCTATTGATCAGAGGAAAATGAACATTTTCAACACAGCTCGTTGAAATTGTCGACTCAGCGCTCAGCAGCTACGAAAAGACAAATTCCGTGCTAGGAATAATGATTCCTAGCAAGGGGATTGAAAATAAAAATGCTAATATTTTTATTAGCCATTTTTGGAATGGCGGTATAGAAATCGAATTAATAACAACAACAACAACAATATAATGCCCTTATACGGTGTGGCCACATTTGGAGTACTGCATACAGTTTTGGTCACTATCATTGTAGAACTGGAAAAGGTGCAGAAGAGGGCAACCAAGATGATCAGGGGCCTGGAGCACCTTCCTATAAGGCTAGGCTACAGCATCTGAGACACTTTACCTGGAGTCAAGGACTCTTTTCCAAGAGTTAATTAAGGGAAGACATGATTGAGGTGTATGAAATTATGAATGGAGTGGAGAGGGTGGACAGAGAAAAATTTCTCTTTCTCTCGCGCACATACAGTGCTAGAACCAGGGGTCATCCCATGAAACTGAAGGCCAGGAAATTTAAGACCAACAAAAGGAAGTACTTTTTTACACAGTGCATAATTAACCTATGGAATTCTTTGCTGTGTTGATGGCCACCAGCTTGGATGGCTTTAAAAGGGGCTTAGCCAATTTCATGGAGGACGTGGTCTGTCATGCATATGTATTCAGTACTTGGTTTGGGCCCCTTTTGCAGCAATTACTGCCTCAATGCGGCGTGGCATGGATGCTATCAGCCTGTGGCACTGATGAGGTATTATGGAAGACCAGGATGCTTCATTAGCGGCCTTCAGCAATTCTGCATTGTTTTTTCTCATATCTCTCATCCTTCTCTTGGCAATACCCCATAGATTCTCTATGGGGTCAGGTCAGGTGAGTTTGCTGGCCAGTCAAGCACAGTACACTGTATACTTTTCAGAGATCCGATATTGTTCTATTCTTCAATCCTTGTCTTCTTGGTTCCATGTAATATTCTAATTTTCTGAGATTGTGGATTTGGGGTTTTCATGAGCTGTACGCCATGATCATCACAATTATAACAAATTAAGGCTTGACTTATCTCGCTTTGCATGTAATGCGTCTGTCTCATATATCAGTTTCACCTTTTAATTTGCATTACTGAAATTAATGGACTTTTGCACGATATTCTAATTTTCCGAGTTTCACCTGTAGTACAATGATGGTTTCATTAGTACCAATCTGTCAAGTTTCAGAGGGAAGGGTTGGATGATTTCTGCTTTTTCCCATTGGAGCTGTCTTGTCAGGGTACCAGAAGTTTCCATATTCTTCCAGTGCTTTCAAATATATAATCAGTTGGGACGAGGGTGGGGGCGGGCGGGAGCGGACATATTTGTAAGACAGTTCAGACTGCGATGTTTTCAGTTTACTGGTGACAATCAGTGCTGTATTTATTTTTCCATAGTAAGGGAACATTTGAAATATGTAAATGGTGTGACCTTTTGTACTTGAAGGGATATCTTTTTGTACTTGAAGGGATATAGCCTTGGGGCTATATTTTAACGAAAGGTGGTATAAAAATGCAAAATAAAAATAAATAAATAAATAAATAAAATCTTCTTTCCCAGCCATTGAGGAGACTCTGCTTTAGATCCCATCCCGTCAGTGAGGGCCCAAGGCAGGGCCTGCTTGCATCAGCACTGTGACATTCCCTGCCCAGGAAGAACTCTTTAACCACCTCCCCTTATTATTTGTGCCAGCAAGTGGAGTCCTGGCTGTTCTGGCAGGCTTTGATATCTATCTGTGCAAAGATGGATATCCTTATGTAAACTATAATTGTGAATTGTTCAATCTATTATATAGATAGTGTTTGTTTGTTCTTTTAATGTTACTGCTGTGCATTTATATCCCAATATTCCTCTAAGGATCCCAGACCAGTGTACATGGTTTTCTTTATCCTCACAACAACCATATGAAGTAGGTTAGACTGAGTTATATGTGACTGGCCCAAAATCGCTCAGTGAGTTCAAGGCTGAACGAGGTTTGAATTTAGGTCTCTCTAGTCCTGGTCCAAAACTAGTTGTACATAGTATTTCCAACTATGCTGCTGGAAAGAACTTTAATAATAAATAGTAGGCGTGGCATTGATTTATGATTAGAGAAATAAAGGCGAGCAGTTAAAGTGATTGATAGTCTTCCTGCATTTTCAGAACCCTGTTGGTTATTCCATAGCTGGCATAATTTGATGTAAACTGCCCTGAGCCATTTTTTGAAGGGCCGTATATAAATCAAATAAATAAATAAAGTTAGTTTAATTAATGATAACTTTGGGTTCTCTCTGTCTTTGTCTCCTTTGCAGCTGTCTCCAATCTAGATGAAGAAAGTAGATGGACAGTCCATTATACTGCCCCCTGGCATCAGCAAGAGAATGTGTTTCTACCCTCCTCAAGGCCACCTTGTGTGGAAGATCTGCATCGGCAAGCTAAGCTGAATCTGAAGTCTGTACTGAGAGGTAGGAAGTTGGTGATAATATTATGACCAATGCATAATGGTTCAGACAGTAATCTCAACCATGGTTTAGAATAGATCATCATGAATGAGCTGTGGCATGCCTTGAGCTCACATGATTCCCCTCTTCTCCTCTCTCTTCATACATCCCTGGGAAGACTGAAAGTTTAAATTTTACTTTTGAGTAATCACATTTTCCCATGACACACAACCTCAGGGAACTATGCTTTGTTCAAAATTGTTGACATTATATTGTCTAGTATAAAGTAATAGCCCTAGGTGGATTACTACTATAACATATTCTAGTTACTTAAAATAAATAAAAAAACAAACTGTGATTTATTATCCTCATGGTTTAGCATTATGTCTGAACTGTGCCAGAATACATACACACTTCTGGCAACAACTAAGATAAAGCTGTGGATTTTTTGTCTTCCCTTCTAGATCAATGGTAAATTTTTCTAGGCTAAAAGTAATAAAAGTTAAAATGAATGTCCTTATTTATTTCTCCCTCCCTCCCCACCATGCTACTTTTAATGAGAAATTAGCTCCATAACAATGTGGCAATGCTTCCATTGTCATTGGTATCCCTAGGACTTCTTGTATTTTGGTATACATGACACACTGGACAAAATACACAAGAGCAACGTCTTGATCAGAAGTTTCAGGGAATTTTTTCTGATTGTACTTGCATAAAGAGAGCTGTATACACAAAGCTTATTTGTGTAATGTGACATGAATTTCCTGTTACTTGAATTTCCAGAGACTTGATAGTGTCCTCTCAAGGTCCAGTAAAGCCCCACAGATTAGTTGAGAGTG
This sequence comes from Hemicordylus capensis, assembly GCF_027244095.1. Taxonomy (NCBI): domain Eukaryota; kingdom Metazoa; phylum Chordata; class Lepidosauria; order Squamata; family Cordylidae; genus Hemicordylus; species Hemicordylus capensis. The sequence goes on along the minus strand of NC_069657.1, from coordinate 353,107,749 downwards.
GAGAAGAAAATAAGAGCCATACTAGAAGTGAGTTTGAACCATAATATCTTGCTTATATCAGGTTTTCCGGACATAGTTCTGATAACTAGAAATGAGAGTAGCAAAGCAGTTTAAGTATTTGGCACTGGAAAATGGTAAGGTTTTTAAAAAAACCATTGAAACAACATATCTGCAATACAGGGCCAAAGTGCAGAACACACATTTAATCCAGTAAAACATGTTAGTGTGTGCATACTATCTACTGAGACATTTCTTCTCAGAATACTTTATATAACACATTATAACCTCAATAATTTAAACTAGGTATTTTGAGATCAAATTAGCCACAAACATTGCCAGATAACTGAAAGAAAATAATAGAGCAACTAGTATTTTTTCTTCAGTAACAATTGTCTTTAACTTAACAGACTTTCCATTATTGACAGCTTAGAAGCCAGTTCCTATGTCACATTATAAAGGTGCGGAGTACGCTCTCACACGGGTCCAGTCTGTCCACTAGGTGAGCTAGGCAGTCATCTAGGGCTCCAAGTGGGGAGGGGTGCAGATGGCCTCGGTCATACACCTCCCTACAGGTGCGCATGCACGCCACCCATTGTGTGAGTGACTGAGCAGGCACTCACCATCCCTGTCACCCTCCTGGCTGCCCATGCTCTCATTGCCATCTCTGCCTGCTGCTTCTGGGTAGTCAGCCTGCTGCGGCGCATTGTAATCATGTTGCTGTGTTGGGTGGCAACATCATAATGCGCTGTGGCATGCCGACTGCCCAGCAGCAGGTGTAACTGGTGAGGAGAGCAAGTGGGCAGGCCATGGGGGCACCCTCACAGGCAAAGGGAGTGGAGCCCCCGCCAAAGCCCGTCTTTGCCTGGGGTACCACCATTCCTTGAGGTGGCACTGCTCCCACAGTTCTCACTTTGTAATTCAAGGCACGTCAAAATGCTGTCTGAGAAAAACAATTGATGAGACTAACTCAGAGAGATGATTGCTGAACTCTCGCAGCAATTAATGGGTGACATGATGATGAATAATACTCATAGTCATTCAAATTAAAATGGCTTTTAATTTCAATGGGACGACTATCAGTAACTTTCCTCCTTGTATCAACAAACGTTTTTATTTTGTTGTGTTTTGTTTTAACTGCTTTCATCAGATAATGTGTTTAGAAATCAGGAAGATGTTCTTTCATATAAAATTGGCCTTTGCAGCAGTACATCTGGGAGTTTTAGCTTTGTTTAAGCTTTGTTTGTTTTAGCTTTGTTTAGTTTACACTAGAAGGAAATTTGTTGCTTACCACTTAGAAGTAGCCAAGTCACTTTTAAAAATCTGCACACCAACACAAATGATGATAGACTGTGCTAATGAACTTGGGGTAAAAAGTGGCTTTGAATAGGGTAAATGGTTGCTGAAAGAAAAACAGATGTATAACTCCAGCTGTATGTGCAGATATGAAATGCATAAGCTTCACTGATTGTAGGCTTTGAGTAGAAACTTTACAAGCATTAGAACAACATTCTAGTTTGCTGTTATTTTGTGTAGTATATTGCTGTTGCATCTTTTATTTCTCTGTGTGTGTGTGTGTGTGTGTGTGTGTGTGTGTGTGTGTGTGTGCATCTGTGTGTGCTGTCTGCTAGAGGCTTAAGAGCCTCTAGCAGAGAGGCAACAGGAAGATTGGAGAGGCCCAGGTGGTTTCAGAAAATGTTTAATATCAAGAGATTTTTTCAATCTGCTTCAAAAACTCATTTATCTGTTTCTTGGGTTACAAGTATTCGGGTTACAGTTCATCAGCACTTGAGCTGGCAGTGGTTCCTGAACAGCACGTGTGCCACTACTTAGTTCTAGCCAGGGGAGGTAAATGCAGAGAAACCAGCCAGATCAGGGGGGAAAGGGCTCTTGATAGTAAGCCAGAAAGGCTCAGGTGATATTCTCCAAGTCCTACAAAGGTTTCCAGGTCATGCTTGCTCACTGCTCTGAAAAACTCAAGAATTATTCTCCTGCTGCTGGCTGAAGTCTGCCTCTTTCCTTTCAAACAAAGAAACAGAAACTTCCTCCCTTGCACTGCTGTAGGGATGTGCACAAAACCGGTGTGCCCGGTTCGGTTCTAATTCAAACCAGGTTCGAACTAGGATGGGGTGGTTCGGTTTTGGTTTTGCTCGAACCTCCCCCTAGTTTGGTTCGAATTCGAACCGGTTCAGACACCCAAAAATTGGTGGGATGGTAGCTGGCACCCAGGGTTACCTGCCACCCAAACCCTAAAGCAATCGGACACTCGTACGATTTTTTATGAATTTTTGGAAATTATTTCTATTTTTTCCTCATAGGATATAATGGGATTCCAACCAGCCCATTATTCCTTATTGTGGAGCACCCATGGGTGCCAACAACTATGGGGCACAAAAGTGAGTAGGTGGTAGACAACCAGGGGTGCCTACTATCCACAAAGTTCCAAGGCAATCGAACACTCCTCTGATTACTGGTGAATTTTAAAATTATTTTGGAATTCCTCATAGAGAATAATAAGGATTGCAGCAAATGTATAGCTTCATGTCTGGGAGAAAGGGGTGTCCTAGAGTGGAGTGTGGTGGGTGGTAGTTCCCAAGGTGGGCAAGGAAGCTATCAGAATTATTTGAAAGGAATTGGGCAAAAGGCTGATTTTTAAGTTTAAGTGATTTTTGAAGTTTACGTGACTTTAAGGTTTAAAGAATCTACACTCAGAACACTTCAGAAACAACAAAACCCAGTACCCCATGGGTTAGCAACCCATGGAGGTGGTTGGCACCCTCGCTCTGGGCCACCCCAGCACCCCCCAAGTGCAATTATGGGGTTGCTGAACCATCCATTCTTCCCTATGGAGAAAAACCTTAAAGCCACTTGTGGGGTGCTGGGGTGGCCCAGAGTGAGTGGTGGTCTAGTGCAAAGAGGGTGCCAACCACCCTGGGTTTTGTTGTTTCTGAAGTGTTCTGAGTGTAGATTCTTTGGTAGCATATAAGATTTTCAATGACAAACCATGAATCCACTCTCATTGCTTAAAGACACATAAACTTCAAAAATCACTTAAAAATCAGCCCTTTGCCCAATTCCTTTCAAATAATTCTGATAGCTTCCTTGCCCACCCTGGGAACTACCAACCACCACACTCCGCTCTAGGACACCCCTTTCCCCCCGACGTGAAGCTATACATTTGCTGCAATCCTAATTATTCCCTATGAGGAATTCAAAAATACTTTAACAATCCACCAATAATCAGAGGAGTGTCCAATTGCCTTGGGGGTTTGTGGGTGGTAGGCATCCCTGTCTGTCTACCACCCACCCCAATTTTGTGCCCTTAGGTGCTCCACAATAGGGGATATGGACTGGTTCTGGTCCCGGTCTCATTATACTCTATGAGAAAAATAATTGAAAATATTTCAAATATTCATAAAAAATCGTAGTACTGTCTGATTGCTTCAGGGTTTGGGTGGTTGTTGGCACCCATGGGTGCTCCACAATAAGGTATAATGGCCTGGTTCGAGTCCCATTATACCCTATGAGAAAAAATAAAAATATTTTTCAAAAATTCATAAAAAATCGTACGAGTGTCCGATTGCTTTGGGGGTTTGGGTGGCAGGTACCCCTGGGTGCCAGCTACCATCCTACCAATGTTTGGATGCTTGAACTGGTTTGAACTGGTTTGAACTGGTTCGAATCAAACCGCCCCCTGGTTCGGTTCGAATTCAAACCTGCGACTCGAACCTGATGGCTGGTTCGGTTCGAATTCGAACCTTCGAACCACCCTGGTTTGAATTCGAACCGGTTTGCACATCCCTACACTGCTTCACTTTCTCCTGTCTGGAGCTCAGTCTGCCAGAGAAGGCCAGCCATCAGATGCTGTATTTGGACCATTTTGAAATGCTAGGCTTCATAAATCAAAATGAACACCTTTGAATCACTTGACTGGTTTCCATAAAAGCAATGTAATTATTGGATTTTCCCCTTGTGTGCTAGCCATATGGTTTTGATTTTAACCTCATGCAGTTTCATACCTAATGCAAATATAGCAGAGAGGCCCATTTCTGTCCTATTTATGCAAAATGTGCAGGCTCTCTTCATGATTATCTGTTACTGTAAATATTGATTCGGCATCATCAGTGCACAGATATACCATTGTGTTTGTTGCTGGAGGGCCCCAGTATCTCTGATGATGTACATTAGCCATCTCAGCTTATGAGAACACTGAACATATACATTGGGGGTGGAGATATTTTCCTGTGTCAGCTTGAATTGAATCTTAAAAGACATTTGGTTAACAAATAAAACAAATTCAAAAAATGAATTGGCAGACCTTCTGACATGTTTATCTAATTTTGTATAGAGAAGAATATGTTCTTGTTCAAGCTTTGCTTTTATTATGTTTTCATTTGATCACTATGCAGATGAGCAATAAGGGTCATCCCTGCTGATGGTTTAATTCTACATGTAAATATGTTCAATTATGGGGATGTTATGGGAACCATTTAATATTAACAACAGTTTTACATCCAGGTTTCCAGTGATGCTAAGATGAGAGCTCTCTGCCAACCTAAAACACTGGAATATAAGGAAATCAAGGGTTAGCTGAACATTTCAGATAAGCTACCTTGTATATTTCAAAGTGTCTTGAAATAAAATCAAGTCACTTGTTTGTATCAGAAAACTTAGTGTTTTGCTAGTAGTTATACTCATTTATTCTCTTTTAGACTCCTTGAAAACAATTACTGTTTACATTCAGTAGATATACACACAATAGTACTCTACATAAGACACAATAGATTAATGGGTGGGTGCTTCGAACCCCATGTTTGAAACCAAGTGGGTTCCCATTGCTAAATAATAGCAGCGATAGCCAGAGATGTTACCTGAGGGGTAAGAACCTGAGTTGCACATTGTTGCTTAAGTGGGGGAGGAAGGTGGACCAGAAAATGCGAGGTGGAATCAGACTGGAGGTGGCTGGAGTCAGCACAAAACAGCTGTTGATTGGCCAACAGTGCTTGGCTTCTGGTTTTTCCAGTGCTTGGCTTCTGGTGATTACTTATAAAGCTCTAAACAGTCTGGGACCAGGTATACTGCTCCCACGTGAGTCTGCCCTCCTTCTAAGTTAGTAATTAGAACCCTTGTTTTGTGCCCTATGACATTTGGAGGGGACCCAAGACAGTGCTTTCTCAGGTGCAGCATCCAGTTTGTGGACTTTGCCCCTGGAACATAAGATAAGCTCTGCTAGATCAGGCCCAAGGCCTATCTAATCTAGCATCCTGTTTCGCACAGTGGCCCACCAGATGGCTCTAAGAAGCCCCACAGGCAGGGGGTGAGGCATGCTTTCTCAATTGCTGTTGCTCCCCAGCAACTGGTATTTAGAGGCATCTTGCCTCTGAGGCTGAAAGTGACCTATAGCCACCACACTAGTAGTCATTAATAGATCTGTTCTCCATGAATTTGTCTAAGCCCCCTTTAAAGCCATCCAAGCTAGTGGCCATCACCACATCCTGTGGCAGAGAATTCAATAGGTTAATTATGTGCTGTGTGAAAAAGTACTTCCTTTTGTCAGTCCTGAAATTCCCAGTCTTCAGCTTCATGGGATGACCCCTGGTTCTAGTGTTGCGAGAGAGGGATAAAAATTTCTCTCTGTCCATTCTTTCGACTCGATGCATAATTTTATATACCTCTATCATGTCTCACCATAGTCACCTCTTTTCCAAACTAAAGAGCCTCAGATGCCGTAGCCTTGCCTTATAAGGAAGGTGCTCCAGGCCCCTGATCATCTTGGTTGCCCTCTTCTGCATCTTTTCCAGTTCTACAATAACCTTCTTAAGATATTGTTTCCAGTCCCTAGAGAAACCTGTATTGCTCTCTTGTGAATAGTGTTTTGGTGGACAGTCAAAACATGTTGGTTCTGCCAACCTTTTGGTCTTAATTTCAGTCTCTCTGTTTTTGATTGGATTTTAATTTATATTGATTTTTTTTAATTTAATACTTATATTTATATTTATATTATCTATCTATCTATATAATTAATTCTCTTAGCCGGCCATCATGGAGATGCATGTCTTCGGGGCGGAACTCTTGCAACACGCTGTGAGAGTTCCTGGCAAAGACAAGAGCCAGGACGGAGAAATTGGGACCCAATTGAGAAGGAGCCGCACAAGGGAAGCAGCAGGCCCAGCCATGATGGCGAGGCGGTGGTAGTTTCAGGCCCAGCCACAGTGGCAAGGTGGCGGCGGGGTGAGGAGGTGGCTGGGCCGCCAGGAAGAGGAGACGGCCAAAGAGGGGACAGGATGGCTTTAAAGCCAGCCAGAAACAGCGGGCGGGGAGAGGACCAGCCTGGGTGGGAAACGCCAGCCCCACAGATGTTCTATGCAGCGTCAACTAGTATTATATTATATTATATTGCCCCCAACCTCCGTCTCTGGCCGGTTTACAGCAAAATAAATTAAAAGAGAAATTAAAACCTTAAAACAATCTAAAACCACAAGTCTAGTTAAAAAGCTGTGGTGAATAAGTGTGTCTTTAAAGACTTTTTAAAAAATTTCAGCAGGGAGTACATTCCAGAGTCTGTGGCAGGGGGCAGCAGAGAAGGCCCATCCCTGTGTAGCCACCAGATGATCTCAGTGAGTGATGGGGCTCATAGTGCAGAAGTTATTCTCTTAAATAACCTGCGACTCAGTTGTTTAGGGCAGGGTTTCTTAACCTTGGGCCCCCAGATGTTGATGGACTACAACTCACATCATCCCCAGCCATGTCCTTTGTGGCTGGGGATGATGGGAGTTGTAGTACTTCAACATCTGGGGGCCCAGGGTTAAGAAACTCTGGTTTAGGGATGTATAGGTTATAACCAGCACTTTGTATTTTGCCTACAAAAACAAGTGTAGTTATTTTAATAAAGGAGTAGTATGGTCTATTTGAGATGACCCAGAGACCAACCTGGCTGCCACAGTCTGTACCAACTGCAGTTTCCGGACTATGTACAAAGGCAGCCACACACAGAGTGCATTGCAGTAGTCAAGTCTGAGGATTAGAAGCATATGTACTACTGTTCGGGGGTAGTCTGTCTCAAGAAACATGCAGTTGTTGTATCAGCCGAAGCTGATAGAAAACGTCAGTGGCTACTGTCTCAACCTAAGACAAGACACCAAGGAGAAGTTTGGGTCCAAAAGCACTCCTAGATGGTATACCTGTTCCTTCTAGGGAAGTGTAACCCCAACCAAAACAGGCAAATCAAAATAGTTTTCCAAGTTCCAACCCCACACAATAGGTACCACAGTCTTATTTGGATTCAGTCTCAGTTTATCCCTCATCCAGGTCATCACTGCCTCCAGGCAGGCATTGAGGAAGGTTATGCCTTCTCTTGATGATGTTGACATGGGAAATAGATTTGGGTGTCATCGGCATACTGCTAACACCCTGCACCAAATCCCTTGATGATCTATCCCAGGGGACACCAGTTTTGAAGAACAGCTTTTGAAGAACAGCTGTCTCCATGTGACACCATCTAGAATCTGCCCTAGAGTTAGGAGTGGGACCACTGCCAAGCAGTGCTTCCTATTCCCAACCCTGTCAGAACGATACTATGATTGATAGTATTGAAAGCCACCGAGAGATCCAAAAGGACCAACAGAGCCAAACACCCTCTGTTAATTCTCCATGGGAGATCATCCATCAGGTCAACCAAGGCAGACTCCTCCCCATAGCCCACCCAAAAACCGGTCTGAAATGGGTCTAGATAATCTGTTTTCCTCCAAGACTGTCTGGAGCTTGTAGACCACCACCCTCTCAATTACCTTGCCCAGCCATGGAAGGTTTGAGATAGGCCTATAGTTGCTTAACTCTGAGGGAGCCAATGCAGGCTTCTTCAGAAGAAGTCTAATGATTGCTTCCTTAAGACAGGAAGGCATCCTTCCCTCCCTCAGAGAAGCATTTATGATATCTGCCATACCCTCTACACCACCCTCCACCAGATAGTATAAGCCATGTTGGACAAGGACAAAGGGTCAAGATACAGTAGGCCACACCACTCCAAGCAATTCATCCACATCATCAGGAGTCACGAACTGAAACTGATCCAGCATAACAAGATAAGAGGAGTTGCTGGACACCTCTGCATTAGACTATGCAATAATTGTGCGGTCTGAGTCCAAGTAGGCACAAATACAAGAGATTTTATCCACAAAAAACCCTCATTAAAAACATCACAAGTAATTGATTTTTCCAAAATCTAATTCAAGGGAGGAAGGGCATGTTCTAGCTCTCTCACAACCTTAATGAATTCTGCTGGGTGTGAGCTTGTGGATACAATATGGGCAGAAAAGAATAACTTCTTTGCCGCATGTTTTGCTTGAGCATAGGTCTTCAAATGTGCTCTATGTTGTAATCTGTTGGATTCGAGTGTAGTCTTTCTACGCTTGTGCTCCAGTCGTTGTCCTTGGAGCTTCATCTCCCGTAGTTTTTCTGTATACTAAGGGGCCAATTTTGAAGTTGGCCAGAGAGGATGCTTAGGAGCGATCTTGTCTACTGCCCTGGTGAGGTGGTTGTTCCAGTTCTTCACTAGGGCATTAACAGTATCCCTGGCAGAGCCAACACTAAATTCTTCCAAGGCTTCTTGGAATCGTATTGGATCCAATAAACTTCTCAGGTGGACCATTGTAATAGGCCCCTCATCCTTGCAGAGGTGGGATGTGATTGTGAGTCCAACCTTAAACAGATGGTGGTCCATCCATGACAATGGAAAAATTACAGGCGTCCCCACCCATGGATCACCAATCTGATAAGAGTAAAAGACCAAATCAAGCATATGACCAGCAACACATGTTTGTCCCGAGTCCACTTGGGATAGGCCCATAGTTGTCATGGCCACTATGAACTCCTAAGCCACACTGACCTAGTTAGTCTAGATATGAACACCGAAGTCTGCCACCACCATATTTCTGTTTTTAGATTCTGTTCTAAACCACCTCAGGTGTTCTTTGAGGCAGAAAGTTGGGATGTAATTTTTTAAAATAAAAAAATAAAAATTTCATCTCATGAACAGGTGACTTAAATATTATTGACCACATTTTCACATTTTTGCAACAATCATAAGTTAAAAAAAAACACCTTTCTTGGTCTTTAAAAAAAATCCCTGATCAAAGATGTGAGGCAATGGCTTGTGTAAGGTTTGTTTTGAACTTGTTTAAATTGTTAGGATAATAGGCGTAACTGTTTTTATTGTTGACAAGGTTGTATGTGTATTTTAAGTAGTGGCATTTATGCAGACGAATCAGTTACCTAATGTAAAGTATTCATAATCTACATGAGTCTTGGAGTTAATTCAGTAGAGATATTTTTGCTATTTTTCACTTGCGTTCTCAGGCAATCTCAAGTACATGCTTGCCAACATAACCATATCATGTGACCCAGATGCTTATGGATGTTGGCTGGGACAAACTTCTGCTTAATCAGGGTCTGAAAAATGTGCCTCTAAGAGGCAGCTTCTGTTCTTTGAAATACTTTATTATGATCATTGATGTGTTATATATACAAACAGATGATACTACATTCAGATAAGGAGTAAAAGGAGTAAATCATACAGAATACACCAACATAGAAGCCTTATGTAACAACTTCTAAAAAGGACTAGAGGTTAGCTGTTGATGGATCTTGACAGCAGCTGCACAAAATTTGGCAACATTGTAGGTGTCAGAAGATTTCATATCTGCCAGGAGGAGTATGGTGTAAAATTCAGCAGTCCGGCTGGGAAAGCATGATAGCAAGGGAGAAATAAGACTGCACCAGCTATCATTATAAAAAGGACAAAAAAACCAAACAAACCAGCACATGGAGGACAGATTCAACCTCACCGGAGCCACGGGGGCATAACCAACTAGCCAGAGGAGTTTTCAAAAACCTTCCCGATAAGAACACTGACAGTAAGGCATCATATCTTGCTCTGAGGAAAACCCTGTGATGGCTCGGTAAAGAGAGGGACAATAGATAGCTAGCAGGTTCCCGGTTAAAGTCACCAAGGCACTCTCTTATGGTATCCTGGATGGAGCTTAAATCGTTACGATGTTCAATGTCCAAGACCCTCTGTTTGAGGATATCCTTGGCCTGGCTGTAATCTAATAATGACTGATGTTCAGCAGAGAGGCCAAGTGATGACAATTTACCCATCACTGCTCGTGTCCAGGTGGATTGAATCCCAGAGGGGAGAAATGTATCCTAAACCAATGATTAAAAGCCATGCTTTTGTTTCCAACCTCTGGAGGCCCTTTTCCAACCTCAGTGCTGCATTGGAGATACATCGAGGGGCCCTGAATATTGCTCTAAGAAACTTAGATTGGATTATCTTCAGTGGCCTATAGTTAGGGTAGGAGCCCATTTAGCAATAGCAATAGCACTTACATTTATATACCGCTCTATAGCCGGAGCTCTCTAAGCGGTTTACAATGATTTTAGCATATTGCCCCCAACATTCTGGGTACTCATTTTACCGACCTCGGAAGGATGGAAGGCTGAGTCAACCTTGAGCCCCTGGTCAGGATCGAACTTGTAACCTTCTGGTTACAGGGCGGCAGTTTTACCACTGCACCACCAGGGGCTCTTTGTGAGCCATATAAAAGTTAGGCCAATGATTTAGCAGCAAATAACTTTAGCGCTGCAGGGATAACTTCTCCACCTTTGAAGCGAAAGAATCTTAGCGTTGCTGAAGCACTTTTTTGTGCTTGTTTGGCAACATAGTCCACATGGGCCTTCCATGACCCAGTGGCATGAAAAACCACACCCAGATAACTAAAACTATTGACCTGCTCTATACAATAGCCTCTGTATGCCAGTTAAATAGTTTAGGCCTCTAGGCAAAGACCATCACTTTGGATTTCTGGAAGTTAATTACCAAGTGGTTGTCCTTGCAGTAAGTGGCCAAGAGCCTAAGCACTCTCCTAAGGCCCACAGGAGTTTGTGAGATGATAGCAGAGTCATCTGCAGGCAGCAGAATTGGGATAGCTGCATCCACAATAGTTGTGGAATGCAGTGCTGGATCGGAGAGATTGTTAGCTCAGGTATTTATGTAAAGATTAAACAGAGAGGGTGCCAAAATGCACTGTTGTTTGACTCCTTTACTAGTGGTTATTAAATGTGAAAATGAGCCTTGAGGATTACACCTCTGTCTTACACTGGTATTATCGTAGAGCTTCAGAATAAGAAAGAGTAAGTGCCTATTGATATCTATGATTCTGTGTTTCCCCCAGAGGCTTATCATCGAGATTAAATCAAAGGCTGCTTTGAAATCTACAAAGGCCACATACAAGGAAGACTTAGGTTTGTTGCTATATTTCTCAATCAGATGGTGTAATACCAATGCATGGTCCATGGTTGACCGCCCTGTTCTAAAACCAGCCTGTTCATCACCCAGAATACCTTCATTTTACATCCAGTCTTGCAACTTCCAATCGAAATGCCTTGCGTAAGGCTTACTCACAACACTCAGCAGGCTAACTGGGCAATAGTTGGCAGGATCACGTCTATACTCCTTCTTAAATATGGGCACTATTATGGCTAGGCCCCAGGTATGAGCCCAGTTCAGTCAGTACATGTAAAGAGGGCTGCCAATACAGGGGCCCACCAATTTGCATTAGACTTAATCATTTCAGAGGAGATAGAATCACAGCCCAAGGCCTTGCCAACTTTTAAGGCGTCAGTAAGCTACTTAACTTCAGCAACTGAAACAGGTGGCCATTCAGGGAGTGGGCCATTCAGGGAGCGGCTAGTTCCTCCTCCTGGGTTGAATAGAGAGCTTTAAAGTGTGATTCCCATGTCTCCATAGGGACCTGACTAGTCAAATGGGAGGAATAATGCTCCAAGCTACCAGCTGTAATACACCAGAAGAGAGGGGAATTCTTATCTCTGACTGAAGCAATCAGCTGCAGTAAGGACAACCTTTGAGCCTCTCTTTTCTTAGTTTTGATAAAGGATTTATATTGTTTTTTCCAGGACTAATAGTGTTGATTGCCTCCTCCTGCACATCTCATACTGCGCGGGTGGAGGCAATGGTAAACCCCTCCTACCAAAGAAACCACAGGGCTCTGTGGGTGCCAGGAGTCGAAATCGACTCAACAGCACACTTTACCTTTACTTTAGTGTTGAAGGAGCTGCATGTTGAGGGTTTTGTCAGTACATTTTATAGTTTGTCACTAGTTTCTTCTTGGCAGCTACATACACTTGGTTGTACCAACTCTAGTCCTACCCATTGGCCGGCAGTTATGCTTAGTTCTCTACTGCACAAGATGGTCTTGTATCATATGAATGAGTGTCCTATAATGCTCACATACAAGCCCAACTTATCCTCTTTTTAACTCATCATGAAGTCCCATCATATCATCAGAGTTTAACAGAATGTCCATAACTTGAGCCCATCATCCATCTCTCAACCATCTCTCATCTCTCTATCAGGGCCAGAGTCAATCTCCATTTGAACAACACTACTAACCAGGTTACAGGATGTAAGCCAGTAATCCACGTTTGACATCCTGTTCCCAGACCAGTAGGTAAATTCTGCTGGGCAGTCTCCACTCGCTGCTCCATTTAGAATACACAAATCAAATAGATTGCTCGATTGGGCCAAACACAGGCCGGCAAAACTGTATTTCCTATCCTTGTCCAGCTGGGGGGAACCAGGGAGTCTCCTGTACCTTCTAGTGGGACAGCATGGTAATAGGTATATAAAGCTGTATCATCCTGCCCCATCCTTGCATTGAAATCACATTAGAACAGCCCTGCTGGATCAGGCCCAAGGCCCATCTAGTCCAGCATCCTGTTTCACACAGTGGCCCACCAGATGCCGCTGGAAGCCTACAGCAGAAGTTGAGGGCATGCCCTTTCTCCTGCTGTTACTCCCCTGCAACTGGTACTCACATGAAGTCCAAGGCCAATCCTCCTTTGGGTCTACCCCCCTTTTTGCTGGGCAGTGCCTTGACACATTGTACATAGAAACCATCCACCTCAATCTTATCCATGGCCCAAGTCTCCTGCAGGAAAAGAATATTGAATTTAGACAGGTATTCTATAAAAGAGATATCTCTACATTTACAAGCCCAACCGGCTACATTCCACGTGCAGCAGGAGAGTCCGTGTTGATCTGATAATTGTTACTTGGGTAATTCAGCTGTGGCTGGGACAGAAGCCTGCTCTTCAAGTGGACTTAATTGCTGAACTGGATTAGTAGAGCTCGGGGCCTTACCAGACTCCATTGGGCAGACATCCAGGAGAGATTGCTCCAATATTTGGAGGACTGATGGAGGAGACATCTTGGGACTGGATCGAGCCTTTTTCAAAGATTCTATAAATTCAGGCAAAGATGGAAGGGACCCCAGAAGGTCCTCCAGCTTTTCCAATGATGAAATAGGCTCAAAGGGGAATTGCTGGTTTTCCTCTGGTTCCACTGAATCTGCATTTGAGTGCCTATGAGTGTTCTCCAGAGCTATTCCTGTCTGTTGAATCAGAAGCCAAGAGTCTTACTACTGGATTCCCATCCTGGGTCTCAGGATGCTTCAATTGCAGTGCTGTATGGCTGTGAACTACTGCATCAATCCCATCCATATCTTTGATCTCCTGGCTCAATTGTCTCGCATGCACCAATTGTAGCTTTGTCAGGGACTCTGTTTCACGCATAGAGCTCCTCTCCACGAGCTCAGCAGATTTCAGAAAAGCCTCCTTCATATTTAACTGTTGGTTAGCAAACATATCTTCTAGGCTAACAGAACATTCAGTGAGGGGATCCATCTGTATAAATTCAGATTTCAAAACTCAATTAATTCCTTGTCTAGGGAGACATTGGTTAAAGCAAACTGATCATGTTTCCCTATAGCCTCTGTTTTGCCAGGAGTTCAAATTCTGGAGTTATCAAATAGCTTGCACTCAGCATGCTGTTGACCAACCTTTGCAAGAGGACTCACAATTGTTTGAGCCCGTTTGAGATTTAGCAAATATTTATTGATTTCATTTATTCCTTGCTGCATCTCCTTTGCCGAATCATTTGAGGAGAAGGTTAAGTTATCCACTCGCAGGCTGTCCAGAGTTTCAACTGTAATGCCTTGTTTATGTAGAACTATCTCAGCAGCTGTCTGTGGGATAACATTTTCCACAGTGGGCTTATCAATGTTATGTAAACTCAGTCTGGCTGTCGAAGATGTTGCAGTATTAACCCTTGCCAGTAGTAATGAGAAAATTGAGGTGTTTTGGAAAACACAGATAGGAAAGATTTGATAGCCGGCCAGAAAAAGCTCTCATTTTGAGAAGCATCAAAGAAACAGTAGATTGACAGAAAGTTAACAAAATTCTTTTGCACTTTGGGGAGGAGGGCAAACATTCAATATCTAAGATAACACTTTGAGGATAACAATGAAGTAGTTGACCTAAAGTGAGTTTAATAGCCTTCTGGGTGGACCAACACCTTCCCATATTGTATGTATTAATAATTATCTGAAGTGCAACCAGATTAGTCTGAAGAATTCTGGTATCAGACGTCTTGCCAGAGTCATTCCCTATGCCCACCGCATTTCTGTTCACAGAAATCTTTGTAATAAAGCCAGCTGTACTAGATGAATGCTTTTGCATAATGGCATCAACTGAAGTCATAATACAATCTACTTTCTGGCTAATTGAGTTTAAATTTTCAAATATTGCAAGGACGGTCCGAGCTGTTAGTAAACATTGTTCTCTAATAAAATCTACTGATAATCTGGGGCACTCATCTGGTTCCAGCTGATGCAAGAGATAGGTTCATTAAAAGCTCTTCATCATTTACCAAGGTATTATCCTACTGCAACTGTCTTTCTTTGATAACTGTTGCTGCTTCAATTTCCTGTTTAGTTTCCTGTTGCTCCAAGAGTGCAAATCTATTTGATGGGAACAGGATAGTTCAAACTTTCAGGCTGTTTTGGTGTCTTACTGTGCTTCGTTGCCATAAATGTATTCAGACGTGTTTGCTTCGAGGTTTTCACCCATCCTTGCACTTCTGGGCTGATACACTGCTTCCCCCCACCTTTTTTCCCCTTTTCCTTTTTCCCCCAGCCCATTGTTTAGGTTAGCTCAAAAATTTACAAGAGGAAATAATGTTCTGTTCTTTATTAAAAACCAAAGAATCCAAAGGAAAACAAAAGCTAAGCAATCGACCAGCTAGCCAGCTGGTCAACAGAGCTCCAGCTGATTAAGTGCATAACTCTTCCCCAAGACAAACTGCAAACAGAGGAGCAGAGTTTAAAAAGGGAAAGCGGGGTTGGGGGGTGGGGGAACTAAAACTAATTAACTCCTCTTTTAAGAGAGTCCATATATAAAACAGCATTAAAAAGGTTTAAAAGTCCAGACATAGAGCAAAAAAGAAAAGGGGGAAAAATTCCCACTGAACAGAGCTAACAAGACCAGTTGCTTTCACATTGCCATCTTGGCCACCTGGCTTCCTGATGAGAAAAGGAAGGTCTTCTGAGGCCCCAGGCTGCTCACCTCAAGGCTGAGAGCCACAAGGTTGAGAGCCCCCATGCTCTCTCCCTTCGGCTTGTGCCCTGGCCCAGCCTGGTCCTTACTGCAGCAGTAACAGCAGCAGCCCTAGTGATGGAACACACCTGGAGGAGACAGGGCAGAAGGAAACAGAACAGCCAGTGCCCTACCCAGGCTGTGTCTCTGCCTTCCCTCCTCTGTGCTTTGTAAGCTCCCACCTCACATGATAATAGTTGCACATGCAAATCCGTACTTGAGCAGGATGAATAGGAGTTGCATAGACCAGTCTTTGAGTAGTGGAGTATGAAGAGAGCATCTTGCTCTTGACTGTGATCTGAAACATTAGCTCCTTTTAAAATGTGACTTGATTTTGTGATACGTGCATAATCTTGGAGGGGCAATCTCAGGGCTATATAGGGCTATACTGATAGGGTAGTACTCATAATGCATAAAGCAGCATGAGCTGTTTTTGTTATATATGAAACTTTTACATATCCACATCTGTCCACGTGCTCACTGTTGGAGGTGTCCACTGAATCAACTGCTCCACCCAGTCAGTGCTACTCCCTAGTGTGTGTGTGTGTGTAGAATTGTGGTCCTAATATACTTCAAGTTCTTGCATATGTTGGGGTTCAGAAGCCACTGTCACAATTATCTCCATGGAAAACTGATATTTGGTTTTGTATGTGTATGTATGGAGCCACCTAATGGCGCAGCGGGGAAATGACTTGATTAGCAAGCCAGAGGTTGCCGGTTCGAATCCCTGCTGGTTTGTTTCCCAGACTATGGGAAACACCTAAATCAGGCAGCAGTGATACAGGAAGAAGTTGAAAGGTGTCATCTCATACTGCGCAGGAGATGGCGATGGTAAATCTCTCCTGTATTCTATCAAAGACAACCACAGGGCTCTGTGGTCGCCAGGAGTTGACATTGTCTCAATGGCACACTTTACCTTTCCTTTATGTGTATGTATTGGAAACTCCAGTTATATTCCCATTTTCACAATGAATATCTCTAATTATTTTATCTTTGTCAAAACACAGCTGTTGTGTGATTTTATTTCCTTGTTCAGCATAGGAGACAAGCTGCTTTAACACTTAAAATAAAATCTCCAAAGATTATAGAAGAGAAACACCTCTGTGTGAGAATCCAAGTTGAAAGTGCCATATATTACCATATTTAAACTCTTCCTTTTTCTTGTTTGCTCACTTAATTCTTGCAACCAGAGAATTCCAGGAAAGTGGCTAAAAAGCCACTATCAGCATGACTCAGGGAATCCAACTGGCTTTCTGAAAGCACGAAGCTGAAACAGCCATTACAAATGATATTGGTTAACAGGCTGTCACTGGGGAGTGCGCGGCATGATTATCTTCATTTGTCTTGGGCTAATTTGGATTTCTACGGGGATGTAATCTTAGTACACTTATGGGTGATAAAGTGCGATTGCTTCAGTCATGCCTACTTATCTCTGCATTTTGCAAGCTGAAAGACAGAAAAGAAAGGGCTTTCTTTCTGTCTGGCTTTTTCTTCTGTTTTTCTTTTTTTGCTGTTACTGAAGCAAGCAAAACAATAACATTTTATGCCTTTCTGATAGTCTTGTTTCCAGTGCACACACAGTATAAATGTAGAAATTTCAGCTTCAGTTAAAATGTTTTGGCAAAAATCCAGAAGCGACTTTCATGTCAACTAATACCTTTATTAGGACCAATGAAAGTAACATAAAGTTGTGAACAGCAGCCTTTAGCAACAAGTCCAGTTAACAGTCACACCAGTTGATAAATGTGTGGGACAAAGAGTGGATCTACATTTGTCTCAGAATCATGTGGTGCAGGTTTTTCTGGGACATAACTCTTTATACCTCAGATGAAGGATCATGTTTGAATGCTCCCTAATAAGGGGTGAAACCCTCTCTGTGTACAGAAAAAGCTAGCAAGTCAGGGAGAATGCTTGAAGGGCTAGTCTTGCCCTTGATGTGCTATTTTTTAGGTGCAGAGAATGAAATGTGTGGTGACTTTAGAGCCTGTCTTCTTCCATATAAAACTAGATGTGAACCATTTCAAAAACTGAATGCTTTTAAACTTTGGCAGTGGAAAAAACTCAAAGAAAATTCTGACAGAATGCTTGTCTCCTTGTCTACACATACATAGCTTCTTTCCTTCTCGGTTAGTTTACAGAACTGATGCACACAGTTGAGCTATCTCTATTATATGTGCTCATAAAACAAGGTTATGTGAACCACTAGCCTTCTGTTTTGGGAATTCTGTGATGGAAGAAGAAGAATTTTATGTCAAGCCAGCATTAGCCAAATCAGCTAGATTCTGTTAAACCAAACATATTTTAGTTAATCTGCTTTGGCAGTACATCTGTTGGAATTCCTGACTCAGTAAAAGAAGTAAAGGGTTTCTCTTTTCAAAACTGCACTGAAGTGTATTGTCGATAAAGTTCATGAACCTGCTTTATATTCCATGTTGGCTGTTTTTCAGCAACCATCCAAAAGCTGCAGTGGTGGTGTTCGGTAGCATGTTTTAAAACTGTTTGACATGGAGAAGTTCTTATGATAACGCATTTCTGCTGATGGTATGGCGATTTTTATCTTCAGATATTGTTTCTGTTCCAAGGTGAATGCCTTCTTGGTGGTTCAGTATCTGATGTTTGTCTTATTTAGAGCATGAGATAAAAATAGATCCTATATCAGGGTCTTCATGAGAGTCCTCTTTTTAAAGGCCTGTTGCATTCCAGATAACTGTAGAAACCAGATTCATTGCCAGCTGGTTTTTCTGTTACTGTTGCATATATTGTTGATGGATTTAAAAATCATTTTACTAAGCAGAGTATTATCTTTCAACCCTCATACAGTTCAGAAGTATTAAAATGTGTCTGGGAACCTTTCTAAAGAAGGCAAGGCAGCTTCTATACAGAAGCACCTTTTAGGGGTAAGAACTTTAGCCTCCTGCAAGCCGTGTTGTCCCAGCTGAGCACCATATTAATTGGAAAGCATACAAGAGATAATCTAGGACATTGGCAATTTTAAGTACTGTCAAAGGTGGACTGCTTTACCCAGGGTCCATCCTCTCCTAGAAACTAACTGCACATGACTGCATTCTGTTGCTACTGCTTACTTGCTCTCTCTTTTCCTACCATGAAGTCTGGCTAACCTTGACCTCAGTAGTCTGGGCCTCAGTGACAGGGAAATGGCTGTGCATCATTGGGATGGCTCTCAAACCCCACCCCACTTCTCTCTTTCTTGCTTGCCTTTCTCAAGGGTAGTGATCAGACTAATATCATGGTTGATAATCCGACTAATGAAACTTTTTATTTATTTATTTACTTCATCTATATCCCGCTCTTACTCCAAGGATCTTAAAGCAGTGTACGTGCTTATTTTTATCTTCACAACAACCCTGTGAGGTAGGTTAGGCTGAGAGACATATGACTGTCCCAGAGTTACTCAGTGAGTTTCATGGTTGAATGGGGATTCCAACCTGGGTCTTCCCAGTCCATCCAGCAGAATGTGGCAGTGTGCATTTTTGTGTGGAGGTGGGGTGGGAGGTAGTGGTGTTATTTTAGCCAGGCGGCTTCCTAAAAGATGATCTGCGGTGCATGATTGGGCTAAGAGCTGTACCAGTGCATGGGCCCTTGCAGCTGGGTGGTCCAAGCGCCCAAATTACCTTGGTGTGCCCCTGCTCATACCATTACCAACACCTTTCAAGTTGGGCCCCAGCACTGATATAGGGCTGCCTCTGAATTTAGTGAAGGAGATAATTTTAGGCATGCAACAGTTGCTGATAGCTTTTTTTAATGCTTCAGCTGTTGCAGAGGAGAATGCCAGGACAATGGCAGAGCCTATATGCTCTTACCCCTGCTTTTTCCAGCCTGCCAAGCAATTTTTGTGAAATCAGCTTTTTACAGGTACAACTGCCTTGCATATTGATGTGCCAGTGGAAATAATAATGACTGGCTTGTCATGGTCATTGATAATGTGCCAGTGGAAATGATAATAAAATGAGTTTTTTAGTTGTAGACTTTACTAATTGGTCTGAAATTATCATGTAACTTTTTATTTTAGGATACAGGAGAAGAAACATGAGTTAGATCAAGAAATCTGACTTCATTTCTGAGAAAGTTGATTTTTTATTTGGCTGTGCTTTATATGTTCTGTGGGAAGGAAAATACAGTATAGAATTCATATATTCCTACTTAAACACATAGGATGGCTCTAGTGAACAGAAGGAGCTTCTGCTGTCAGAACACTTCTCTGTTAAAAGTCTGAATGCCACCCCTCTATCATCTTTATTCATGTATGAATGAATTACTTTAGAATGATCTTTGATCAGATACAGATACACAACAACAATAGTACTGCACCCACATAGGAATTCTAGCCCACAAATAATGAACTTCTGCTCAACAGCAATTTAATGATCTGGGTAGAGCCAAAAGTGTCAACTTTTGGTGAATCTCTATGGCCACCGCACAGAATTTGGTGACACTGTGAGTAATATTGCTATCTGATAACAGGAATGTGGCATAAAGTTCATCCGTTTGGAGAATAATGAACCCATGTTGACTCTCATTATAAAAAGGACAATATAACAAAACATGATGGACAGATTGGACCTCACTTGAGCCACAGGGACAGGTTTCACTGGCCATAGGAACTTTAGTAAATTCCCCATATAAAACTGTTGATGGCAAGACATTATTTCTCACTCTAAAAAACATTCTTTGGTGATTGGACTTAGAGAGTTATGATAGATAGCTGGCAGGTTCCCATCTAGAACAATCAAGTCTCTCTCTTATAGTCTCCAGAATAAGGCTTATTTCATTTTGATGTTCTGTACCTAAGATCCTCTGTTTGAGGGTTTCCTCCCCTTGACTTGATCACACCCTAATAATGACAGATATTCTACAGATAAGCCAAGTGATGAGTTTCCCACTTAATATTTGTGTCCAAGAAGAATGGAACCAATTATCCAAAATAAGGGGAATTAGTCCTGAGGGGCAGGAAAATAATCTTAAACCAGTAATCAAAAATTAAGATCCACACCCTTGTTTCTACCTTCTTTGACCCGTCTCCAGCCTAAGTGCAGTATTGAAGACACATCTGGGGCTTTATTCATATAAACTTCCTGAAGTATCTGAATCTAGCCAAATGTCTGAGGTAAGTAGGGTTGGAAGAACTGGTCACTGCTCTTTATGTTTAGGTGATCTCATTAAAACTCCACAAGGCAAATAATGAAGGCAAAACCATGGTATGGTTTCAGAAGACTGGAAGGTGCTGTGTACTTGAAAGCATTATGATCAGTTTTTTGTGCTTTGGGAAATATGTATATAAACCTTTCCCACCAAATTCTACAATTCTTCTAACTGTAGAGAGGAGCAAGCCATAGCAGAATACAGCCCACTGAAACTGCATTCTCTGACTACTGGAAATCAAATTCAGGGCTGCTCCAGTCCTCCTGCCTTTTTTGGACTAGAACTCCCATAATCCCCAGCCACAGACGTCAGTAGATTATGAGAATTGTAGGCCAACATCTGCAAGAGGGCTACTGAAGTTACTGAAGTTACTCATTGAAGTTACTGAAGCCCTACTCATTGAAGTTACTGAAGCCCTACTCACTTTGATTATGAGACTCCACTGGCCTTGCCCACATATTTTCAAACCTAGCTCCTTGGCTGTGAATGCTGGAAATGACCTTTCCCCAAAATTGAAAGCTGAAGCTCTCAGGGTACTGAGCTGTGTGCCCAGTAAAGTAAAGTTGTGCCATTGAGTCAGTGTCGACTCCTGGCACCCACAGAGTCCTGTGGTTTTCTTTAGTAGAATACAGGAGGGGTTTACCATTACCTCCTCCCACGCAGTGTGAGATGATGCCTTTCAGCACCCTTCCTATATCACTGCTGCCCGATATACCGGCAGGGTTTCGAACCAGCAACCTCTTGCTCACTAGGCAAGTCATTAACAATTTCTACACCATTGTGAAATATGCAGACAGGCTTGACCATAATCAAGCATCCATTCTGTGAGTATAGATGAGAATAATTAACATGTTTGAGGGCAGAAAAATTCCTAATTAGATGTTTTTCTTTATGGAAAGGATTCAGGAAATGAATATAAATACATTTCTTGTTGTCAGCCTATTTGGCAGCTACTCAAAGAAAGTAACATTGAACATGTCTCTGTAATGAATCTTCCTCCAAATTCTCTAGTGCAGCTGTGCCCACCCTGTGGTACTCCAGATGTTGTTGAACTACAATTCCCATCACTCCCAGCTATAGTTTATTGTGGCTGGGTATGATGGGAGTTGTAGTTCTGCAACATCTGGAGTACCACAGGTTGGGAACCCTGCTCTAGTAGAACAGTAACTTTAAAAATGATGTGGGAATCATTCAAGACAATTGCAATCCTTCTTCAGATCTTTCTCGTCTGCATTGAAAAAGGCCCCTTTTCTTCTGTTCAATAAAAATAATAATATGCCTAGGGAGCAAGAGGCTGTCAGTTTGAATCCCCACGGGTATGTTTCCCAGTCTATGGGAAACACCTATATTGGGTAGTAGCGATCTAGGAAGATGATTTTAATGAACGTTCTCAAAATAGAGATAGGCAGAAATTATATAATAATTACCTTGTAAAAGATTATTTCCGCTTAACAAAGTCAGGTTTTGAAGCCTGGAAATCTGCTGAGGTTTTGTAAAGACATCTCAGTTTCCTGGAGTGTTTAAAAGAGAGAAGTAACCATGTAACCTGACAAGTAAAGGAGATGAGAGATACGATGAGAAAACAATGAAACTGGTTATCTGCCATAATCCTGCACTTGAGAATTCAATCATAAAGGTTTGGCATTATAGTCTATTCAGAATATTGCAATTAAAATCTGATTTTGTCTGATGAAATTCAATTCCTTGTCTCAACAAAAAGGGCTTTCTCTCTTTTTTAAAAAAGAAATGATCAGAGAGTACATTTTAATTTGTTTTTTCTCATCAGTGCTTGGCAGCTTTTGTGTAAGGCTATTGAAATAGATGATGGGAGTTGATAAATAAGTTTAGATTACAGAAAGTTTGTGTCTAACTTTGCTAGGCTTTGTCCTCTTGTAAGAGCGAACCCCTCTGGAAAGCAAAAGGAAACATCTGTTTCCAGGTTGCAATTCTTTTCTTTTCTGCATGGAAAATTTCTCCTGAAAAGTAGGAGAATATTTCCTCCTATGTAGGAGTTTGGAACTTTTTCTGGCAGAAAAAGGTTGAGCCATGTACATTATACTTTCATATGGTAAATCAGATCACTGTTTCTTTCAAATAAAATTGGGGAACAATTTCTACCACTTTTGAATTAATTCAAGAAAGTTTAAAGCACCGAATCATCATACATGGGCACGAAATGGTTTCAGATTATAAACCTTTGAGGATTTGATCCGGAATGCAGAGGGAAAATAAACATATCCTTCCTAATGCTAGGCAAGTTCAATGAGGATTGTTCTTGCAATGGCCTGTGAACCTGCTTCTGTCCCCCCCCCCCCCGCCCTTGCAAAATGAACCCATAATCCAGGTCTGTACAACTTTGGCACTCTAGCTGTTGTTGGACTACAACTCCCATCATCACCAGACACAAGGACCGATAGTCAAGGATGATGGGAACTGTAGTCTAAGCAACAAAAACCAAAACCCTGTATGGATTTGACAGTATCAAGAGAGATTTCAGATAATATTAATTACCTGAAAAAATCTTGCGACTACAGGTGGTCTCAAATCCCATTATGGGGACTGAACTGACACTAGTTTCTCCCTTCAGAAAGGAGACTACCTTACTGGAGACTACCTGTAAAGCAAGAATTTTTCAGATAATTGCCACTGATGAAGACAGTTTAGTCTAAATGTGTTTGACAAAACCAGAAGATTGATCAGAAATTGGTAAACCAAAATTGGACATTTTATCTTTCAATCAAAACATATCGAGACTACTTGGGAACATATGTCAACACTCTTCCCATTCATTGATGGCATGGTATTTTAGGCATGATTGAATTCAACATTTTCGATAGGGTTTTAATAAACTTTTAATGATCATAAGACTATTTTAATGAAATTTTATTGACCATTTTTCATCAACTTTATTGTAGTGTGTAGATGTATTGATTTGAATTCATTATATTTAACATAGTTTGGATAATTCTTAGCCATTGAGTTTTATTGCTATTATAGTAAAACAGTAGCATTTGGATTTTTAATTTTTTTTTAATGTCTAACTGTAGTCCAAGAGCAGCTGGAGGGCCAAAGTTGAGTAGCCCTGCCTTAATCTAAGGTCTGTTCCACAAGTTATGTGCAGCAAACACAAATTAGACAGAGCTGGACAGACAGAGCACAGTTGACAGAACGGGAGCCCTGTGGTTGTCTTTGGTAGAATACAGGAGGGGTTTACCATTGCCTCCTCCTGCACAGTATGAGAAGATGCCTTTCAGCTTCTTCCTGTATCGCTGCTGCCCAATATAGGTGTTTCCCATAGTCTGGGAAACACACCAGTGGGGATTTGACCTGGCAATCTCTGGTTTGCTAATCAAGTCATTTCCCCACTGCACCATTAGGTGGAAGAAACTCTAAAATTGCGAGTATCTCTGGAATGATGTCACACACTACTTGCATTCACACAGTGTTTCCAGAGAAATAATATTATTTATTTGTATATTTATTTATTTGATATACCACCCTTCCAGGAGAGCTGGTCTTGTGGTAGCAAGCATGACTTGTGCCCTTAGCTAAGCAGGGTCTGCCTTGGTTGCATATGAATGGGAGTCTAGAAGTGTGACCACTGTAAGATAGTCTCCTCATGGGATAGAGCCGTCCTAGGAAGAGCAGAAGGTTTCAAGTTCCCTCCCTGGCTTCTCCAAGATAGGGCTGAGAGAGATTCCTGCCTGCAACCTTGGAGAAGCTGCTGCCAGTCTGTGAAGACAATACTGAGCTAGATAGGTCTGACTCAGTATATGGCAGCTTCCTATGTTCCAAAGATGACTCCGGGCAGTTAGTCATCCTATTCTTGAATTGGAAATGTTTCAAATGGTAGTTGACATCCAGGGCGGCAATCTGGGGGTGCAGTGGAGCTGCGTTCCCAAGAAGAGAAAGTGCTCTGAACATAACCAGAGTCACCCAGGCAGCCGAGTGCACAGGGGAGAGGGGAGGGGGTGTGATTTTTCACTACTCTCTTGCCTCCATAAATGCTCTTTGCCTTTAAAAAAATATGTTGTTAAAGGCCACACAGTCCTGAAGGACATATTTCTGGAAGGCAAAGAACATTTTTAGAGGAGTGAAGAGCAATGAAAATCACACACACACACACACACACCTTGTGCTCTGCTGCTTGGGAAGAGTCTGGTTAAGTTCAGAGCAGCCTCTGTGCACAGGAGCTGTGTCCCCACATTGCTGGTCTAGATATCAGCAACTGTGTTTTTCTGTGTCCAAAATGGTAATGAACATACTTAATTGGATGGACTGCATGAAAAATAACTTAACTAGCCACAGTTCTGGGAACTACCATTCAAAAGCAAAACAACTTTTCCGCTACAGTAGTATGTACAGCCATGAAGCTGACTGGGTAATCTTGGGCAATCAATCACTAGCTCTCAGCCTAGCCTACCTCACAAGTCAAAAGCAAGTGTTCCCTTTACGCTGCCCTGTGCTCCTTGGAGGAAGCTTGGGATAGAAATGTGGATAATAAATAGATATTCACAAGTTTGTTTTTTAAAAATTGCATTAAGGGGAAATGCATCACTTGTGGAAATGTAAAGGAAAGCTATTAAACTGGACTCAGACTGTGTGTATGGATGAGTTTCATTGTAGCATTGAATTCTACAATGCATTTTCATGAAACTGTCGTATAATATTAATCCATATTGTGACTGCAGGAACAACTTAATTCCTCAGAAATTTAATTCCTCCCCCTCTGTTCACAACAGATTTTCTGGAAAGGTAAAAGTAGCAGTTGGGCTAGGCAGATTAGAGTGTTCACCCACATCTTGACAATTTCATTTTCCCTTATGCTACAGCGTCTGCTACTCTTTAGCTGTATTTCACTGAATATCAATTAAGGAACAGGACAGACATTGGGAAGCAACTAAAGAAATGATGGGATTTTAGCCAATTTGAATGCAGGGGAGGTAAATTGGGAGTTGCCTAGAAAGAATATTTCAGCTTTACTCTCTTCATTGCAGCTCTTTCCACTTGGTCTGAAGAAAGACAAATTAGAATTTTTGTTTTGATGTTTTTGTTCTCCGTTATCATTGGGTAAAAATGTTAAGCTAGCTTTCTTCACCCCCATGCAGGGAGCCTAGCTAAGTAGTCTGTGCCAAAGCTGCTTAGCAGATGGCACTTGAGTAGTCAGCAACATCCCTACTCAGGTTTAAAGCATATTATGGAGGTCTACCAGACTAGTGAATAAGACCCCATCCCTCCCTGGTGTTACTATCAATTCTCCAACTAAATGGTGCAGTAGACAGCCATCTGTCAGACCAGACTACACTTTAAAGAAGATCTGTGTCCATCAATTTTGACAACTTTTGTCTCTTGAAATAAATTAAACTGTATGTATGCCTTTTTACACATCACATTTTCTGTATAAATCATTATGTAATAATTAATTATTTACTTTCTATATTATATAAAGCAAAACATAGTTTGATTTAGTAATATGTTATATGTAAGTAGAATAAAACCTAAATTATTAAAAATTAGGAGGAGGAGATGGTCAGATAGCATGCTGTGAGGCCATTTTTTAATTGAAACTTGTCACCTGCGTTTCAAGATGGGCCAAGCCTCCATCAAAGTAGAGGCCACCAGTTCTATCAAGAAATGGGAGATTAAAACAGCAGACCTGTACTTTTGTGTGTTAATTGTGTCAGGGAGGAGATCTGGTCTTGTGGTAGTGAGCATTACATGTACCCTTAGCTAAGCAGGGTCTGCTCTCTGGTTGCATATGAATGGGAGACTAGATGTATGAGCACTGTAAGATATTCCCCTTAGGGGATGGAGATGCTCTGGGAAGAGCAGAAGGTTCCAGGTTCCCTCCCTGGCATCTCCAAGATAGGGCTGAGAGAGATTCCTGCCTGCTACCTTGGAGAAGCCACTGCCAGTCTGTGTACAGGTGAAACTTGGAAAATTAGAATATCGTGCAAAAGTCCATTAATTTCAGTAATGCAAATTAAAAGGTGAAACTGATATATGAGACAGACGTATTACATGCAAAGCGAGATAAGTCAAGCCTTAATTTGTTATAATTGTGATGATCATGGCATACAGCTCATGAAAACCCCAATCTCAGAAAATTAGAATATTACATGGAACCAAGAAGACAAGGATTGAAGAATAGAACAATATCGGACCTCTGAAAAGTATAAGCATGCATATGTATTCAGTACTTGGTTTGGGCCCCTTTTGCAGCAATTACTGCCTCAATGCAGCGTGGCATGGATGCTATCAGCCTGTGGCACTGATGAGGTATTATGGAAGACCAGGATGCTTCATTAGCGGCCTTCAGCAATTCTGCATTGTTTGGTCTCATGTCTCTCATCCTTCTCTTGGCAATGCCCCATAGATTCTCTATGGGGTCAGGTCAGGCGAGTTTGCTGGCCAATCAAGCACAGTACACTGTATACTTTTCAGAGGTCCGATATTGTTCTATTCTTCAATCCTTGTCTTGGTTCCATGTAATATTCTAATTTTCTGAGATTGTGGATTTGGGGTTTTCATGAGCTGTACGCCATGATCATCACAATTATAACAAATTAAGGCTTGACTTATCTCGCTTTGCATGTAATGCGTCTGTCTCATATATCAGTTTCACCTTTTAATTTGCATTACTGAAATTAATGGACTTTTGCACGATATTCTAATTTTCCGAGTTTCACCTGTAGACAGTACTGAGCTAGATGGACCTATGGTCTGACTCAGTATATGGCAGCTTCCTGTGTTCCTACTTTAGGAAGCAAGAGAATAGAAAATGCCTTTAACTTGAGATAGAGGATTGTGAGATGAACAATGTATTCTGTATTATTCAGTATTCGGATGTCAGCACTTGTTGTTTAAAACAAATTTCTACTCCACATGACTGCAAAGATGAAATTGAGTCTGCCTGGTAGAATTGTAGAAGCTGAAAATAGAACTGACCATGATGCCAGATGTGTGGGGGTGGGCATTCTGGTGGTGGGGTAGCTGTATGCTTAGGTCTTTTTCCTTCTTCATGACTAGCAAAGCCAGGATTCTGAAAATAGCAAATATTCAAATATGCTTGTTTTATGTAATTTATCCAGTTTTCTTGATGCAGACCACTGAGGTACTGTTTTTGTTTTTATTTTTTAAAGAATAGAAGCAGCTTACTTTTAGCCATGGTTGATAATGTGTTTTTGAGTCTTGGATCCCTGATGTGTTCTGCCAATTCTCTGGAGATATTGCCACTTCTCGTATGGATGCTTCTCAAGGAGGGTGGATGCAGTTCTCGATAGCTGAATAAATAGATGTGGCACTTTAGTAATTCTCACTTTAAGGTCTCGTTATGGTAACAAGAAATGTAGTGATTTTTTCTTCTTCTTTCCCCCACCATCTACAGAATGTGATAAGCTGCGGAGAGATGGCTATCGAAGTTCTCAATACTATTCTCAGGGTCCAACCTTCTCCTCCTCTTCCAGTGCAATCTGCGGAAGTTACCAAGATGACTATGAAGAAATTGAACAAAAGGTAAGGTAGCAGACTCCCTACAAGATGATGATGTGTATTACACAATCCAAAAGTGAATTGGCATACAAATAGAGATGTGCAAAATGTACTTTATTCAGAAATTATTATTTGACTCTTTAAAACATGCTGTTTTGAAAACACCAGAAGGTCTTGCATTACAGAGTAACTTAATAAAAGACAATCACAATGTTCTTGGCAATGTTCCAGGGAGAAAACAACCACCACTGATTTATGAACAAGTAGAACATATAACCATTACCCTTTTGTAAACACGCTAGCACTGTAGAAAATACAATAAGTATTCAGAATTTGCCCTATTTATTTCAGACAGGCATTGTTCCATAGAAGATATAAATAAATGACAAGCACAGACAAGTGCACGATAGAGTCAGTGCAATTATATTTTCTATTGTGGTTCCTTGCTGGTTGATGGTTGATTTGCTTTGTTATGATCTATATGAAATCTACTCTTAGTAATTCTGGTTCCTTATGCTGATTTTAGATTCCATTTTGTGTTCTTAGTGCTTTGCTTTCTGTATTTATTCAGTCCATATCCAGCACATCTCACATTCTAAGCTTATAAGTCCATGGTTCAGCTCACACTTCAGCCATTAACTCCCTAGCTGCCCTGTGTGAGTCACAGCCTTTCAGCCTCACCACTCATACGTACGGTATGTCTGGAGTACATACGGATAAGAATATTGGTCTACTTTACAAGGTGTGGCAAAAATTACTGAACTCATGTATATTAAACACTGTGAACACTCAGGAGGAGCACCATATAACTGCTAAATTCCTGTAATGTCCACCTTTTAAACTCATTTTATCCTTAAGTTGAAGGCTGAGTACTTTTAAAAACAATGGGCATGATCTTATTCTGGGATCCTTGTGAGGCTGAATCAAAACTTCCACCTTCCCTGTCA
The DNA here is from genome assembly GCF_027244095.1 of Hemicordylus capensis. Classification (NCBI taxonomy): domain Eukaryota; kingdom Metazoa; phylum Chordata; class Lepidosauria; order Squamata; family Cordylidae; genus Hemicordylus; species Hemicordylus capensis. Next base: position 353,078,644 of record NC_069657.1, on the reverse strand, counting down.
GCCCTGAAGCTGGTAAGTGTGTATGTATGTATTTAAAATAAAATAAAAACCAGTATTTATTTATTAAAAATATTTTTGCCCTTCCTTCCAGGACAATACTGCTTGGGAGCGGCTCACACAAAAAGCAGTATAAAACAATAAAAAATTGGTAGAACTACTAAAAACAGGAAGCCATTAGAACCAGATTTTTAAAATACAAGTTAAAAAGTTTAAAACACACCAGATAAACTACAGATAAATTTTAAATGCCTCTCTGAAAGCATGGGTCTTGAGCTGTTTTTTAAAGACCTTAAGGGAGGGAGCACAGTGAAGCTCTTCCAGGAAGGCGTTCCAATCGAGGGGCCGGAACTCAGAGGGCCCTGTCTCTAGGCCCTGCCAACCGAATCTCTGTTAGTGGTGGGGCCTGAGCAGGGCCTGAGATGATGGAAAGGGCTCTGGCAGGTTCATGTGAGTGAATGCGGTCCGACAGATACCCTGACTCCATGCTCTGTACATTGAAAGTGCAGGTCAAGACCAGCACTTTGAATCTAGCCCAGAAGTAAACTGGTAACCAATGAAGCTGCTGCAGAATGCATGTAATACTTTTGAAGTGACCCGTGCCCACCCGCATCCTTGCAGCAGCATTCTGGACCAGCTGAAGCTTCCGAACCATTTCCCGGGAGTGCATTGCAGTAGGCAAGGAGCTGTGGCAAGAAGCCACAGTGCGGGTGAGGGGAGGATGCAGAGATGGGGGAGGAGCCCTTGCTGCCCCCCCCCTTGCCAGGCATATGTTCTTGGAACACGTTGGGACACAGTTCGCTCTGCCCCTGGCACAGTTCAGGACTCCGTAAGGAATAGAATGGATCCTTGCGGTACTCTAAAGGCCAAGAAATTGAGCAGGCCTCCCCCAGCACCACCTTCTGAGTACAGCCCTCCAGATAAGGTTGGAACCACTGTAAAATCATGCCCCCAGAAAGGCAACCCGGAAGGATACCATGCTTGATGGTACTGAAAGCCACTGAGTGGTCCAGGAGAATCAACAGTGTCACATTCCTTCTGTCTGTCTTCCAGTGTAGGCCATCCATCCATTAGGGTGACCAAGGCAGTTTCCGTACCTTATCTGGGCTGGAAACCAAACTGGAAAGGATCCAAGTAATCAGTTTCATCTAGGGCCATCTGGAGCTGAGATGCCACCACACACTCCAACACCCTGCCCAAGAATGGAAGGTTGGAAACTGGCCAGAAGTTATTTAAGACAGCTGGGTTCAGAGAAGGTTTTTAGCTGGGAGGGGGTACCACTCCCTACTTCAGGGAGGCATTTACTATCCCTGCCACCAACAGACTCTGTCACGCTATTTCTCAAGGCTGTGGATGATTTCTTTTCAAGTAAATGGCTTTAGAACTGAGTGACATTTTGTCTTTGCTGCTTTGGGGGCTGGGCTTCTTATCAGAGAGCAAATAAATAAGTTGTGCAATTTCCCCCCTCTGTTGCACAATGTTGATCTTATGAAATGAAATGCTGATTATATATGTTTTATATATGTTATATTATATATGGCAAAATGCTGATTATATATGTTTTTACTTGCACAGATATTCAGTTTGATTAAAATTGAGGACACCACTTAGGAGCAATATATGACTTGTTATTTTTTATTTTAAGATTGTGAATCTGCTATGAACTAATGTGTGCTTTGTATTTTATATTATATTTATAAACCACTTGATATAGATAATCTCCAGGTGGTTTGTATACAATTCTGAAATTTAAAAAACAATCAGAAATTAAAAACAATTAAATACAGTAATATAATTTTTGTTTTAACTAGAAGACTAAAAAAGACAGGTGTATCTTAAGAGCTTTCTTGAAGGCAGCTAGGAATGGGGAAGTCCTCATCCTGACAGGGATCACGTTCCAAAATCCTGGGACTGCTATAAGGAAGAATGTAGAGCCAAATACTGCCTAAGTGCTAAGCACAAGAACTACTGCTTTTGTTTCTGTCAAATATTGTATTCTGGAGTACTTTAAAAATCCAGTTGCTGTTGTTCAAACAGTAGTTTATTGAAAAAGAAGAGGTTATTGAATGTGCAGTTGACACTGTTTTGAGTAATACCGATTAACTCAGAACCATTAATCCTTTTGCTGGATTAAGTTTAATTGGATCGTACGTTACTCAAAACACAGTTGTTGTTTTTCATTCAGACTGCTGATTTGTGTTTGAGTTTGTAGGCTATAACTATCATTAGTCCGATTTGTAGCCTGTTGAAAATTAAGGTCCTTTAAATTTACTTTGATTAAAATCAACTAATTTATTCCATAAATACACCAAAGAGCAATTCTTCCATTTAATGGTAAAATTATACTTCTATTAATGCTCATTTGAGTGCATTAGACTGGAAATATCAGAATTTCTGGTTATCTTAGCACAGTATTTCCAAACTTTATTCCTAAGGGGTTTTTTCTGGATTACAAATACAGCGGATATTTATATCTGCTCCTCAGTCTCCTTGACAGTCTTTAGGAAAAAAATAAAGATGTGGCTCTTCACCAGTCTTTTGAATGAGAGTATTGTTTTTTTACTGCTGTTGCCTTGTTATTATTATTAATTTATTATTTATTTTAAATATTTATACCCCGCCCCTCCAGTGCACTACTGCTCGGGGTGGCTCACAATAAGACAGACACAGATACAATAAAAGTAATATGTATATTACTATTAAATTTTTATATAGAGATTTTTAAAATATTTATAGTATAGTATAGTATAGTATAGTATAGTATAGTATAGTATAGTATAGTATAGGTACTTTTATATTATGTATTTTAATTTTTGAGATCATCTGTACCATTATATTTTAATTATGCGCTGTTCTAATTATATTGTAAACCACTTTGAGATTATTTTAAGGAAAAGCGGTATATAAATTGAACAATAAATAAATATACAGGTTAAGCCTGTTATCCATGGGAGGTTCCGTTCCATGAGGGAACTGTGGATATAAGAACCATGGATAGCAGGGCATTGCAGCAATGGGAATGGGGCAAGGGGAGGTTAGGGTCTTGGAGACAGGGGGAAAGGGCAAAAATGGAAGGAAATCCTGAAATAAAGTGCCATACTCCACAGGTCTCAAACCTTACAGGAATGCCCCTCACCCAAGTCCCAAAATTCATTAGTTGTCTGTGAAAAATCACAGATTTTGTGAAAATTTAAAATGGGCCACAATATGGCTTCTGCTCCCAAAATGGTGGCTGGAAATAACCTCGGAGGTCATTTCTGGCCACCCCCAAAATGTGGATATCTGAATTTAACCATTTATTAATCACCCCCCTCCCCACATATGCTGAGATCTGGTGTCAATTACCGGACTGCGGATATGAAAAACCATGGATGTCGAATCCATTAATGGCGAGGGTCTTCTGTATTGCTTTTCAACAAAAGTTCTCAAAGTGGTTTACATAGATATAAACAAACAAACAAACTTGCTCCCTGTTCCCAAAGGGCTCATAATCTAAAAAAGAAACATAAGATAACCAGAAACTGCCACTGGAGGGATGCTGTGCTAGGGATGGATAGGGCCAGTTGCTCTCCCCCTGCTAAATAAAGAGAATCCCCACTTTTAAAAAGGTGCCTCTCTGTTCAGTTAGCAGGAACAAATTAAAACTGGAGGCACATATCTCTCTATCTCTATCTTTGATATATGTATAAGTGAAATGTGCCTTTAGTTTTAATCCAGAAAAAGCTGCATTCTTCATGTAGCTGCAACACAGCTCATTTAACATTGCTTTCCAGGGTCCCCTTCTCTCACCCCACTTTGTTCAGTCAGTTAGGCTTTAGGGATGTGCACGAAACACGATTCAGGTGCCAAATCACAGCACATTACTTTAACATGGAGGGAGAGCATATCCATACCTGCTCCTCCGCCACTTGCCATCATTTTCTCTGCCTCCCCAGATATCATCATGCGCTGCCAGCACTCTCTCCCAGTTGCCCCTGCACCGCGCTGGTACACACATGGCCTCCGCGAATGCATGACATTCATTTGTGTGGTCAGCATGGTTGCTGACCACGCAAATGGTCAATTTTAGAGATGTGCAAGCAGGTTAGATGTCGAGCCGGCTCTATATTGAACTAGTTTGGTTCGACAGTTCGGAGTCAAACCAAACCACCCCCTGTTCGGTCTGACCCCAGACCAACCCCCCCCCCAGCTGTTTTTTGTTTTGTTTTTTTAAATAGTACTTACACCCTCTGGGAGGCTTCTCCAAGGCTTCTCCATGGACGGTCCCTACCCAGACTTCCTCATGCCAAAAATTGCCCGGTTCAGGTGTTCTTCAGCCATTTCCGGGCCTTTCTCCCATCATGGTGGCCATTTTAGGGGCCCATTGCGCATGCGTGGAGGCCTCCAAAATGGCTGCTGTAAGAGGGAAAGGGCCAGAAAGGGCTGAAGAATGCCCAGACTGGGTGATTTTTGGCATGAGGAAGGCTACGGGGAGAGAGAAACCTCAGCGGACACTGCCCACAGCCTCAGACAAGCTCCTCGATGGGGTTAGTACTGTTTTTTTTTTTAACTTACTAACCCCTCCACAACCAAACCGGGGGTGCAATTTGCTGAAGGGGGGGAACTGGTCCAGTCCAGTTTGGGTCAAGTTCAGACTTAAACCGAACCTGGCCTGCCAGTTTTGTGCACACCCCTAGTCACTGTGCATGCGCAGAGGCCATGTGTGTGCCAGCGTTGTACAGGGGCAGCTGGGGGAGAGCACTGCTGGTGCGCGATAAGAGCTGAGGTGGCGCTGCTATTAAGTAAGTGGTGGCAAGTAGCAGAAGTGTAGATATGTCCATGTTAAAGGGGATGTGTAATCCTTCCATGGCGGTGAGTGGCAGAAGAGCAGGTATGTCTGTGTTAAAGGGGATGTGTAATATTTCCATGTTAAAGGCATATGCTGTGATTTGGCATATGAATCGTGTTTTGTGCCTATGAGGCTTCAGGGATTACATAATGCTTATTGGACAATGGTGATGCTTCTAGGATTTCCTCTGGCCTATCATCTGCAATGTAGACTGCATCAAGGAATCTTATTATGTCCTTGGGATGATGTTACTGCTTGTATATAAGCAGAAAGAGGGAGAATCAACTTTTCAAGGGCCCTCCCTGTTCTGATGTCTATAAAGTGGTGGAAGCAGTTAGTTTTTCAAGGACTGCGTCTGCCCTAGTCATGGTGCACAGTTACTGCTCTAGTCTAATGACATCTGCTCTATCTACTTCAGTATTACAATGGAAACAAGTAGCTCAGAGGCCCAGGACTTCATGAAAGTTTTGTCTTTTGTATTTCTCATTGCAAAAATCTGTTAAGCATCTCAGAGCGAGCAAGATTACATACACAATTTAATTTTGAAAATAAGGGAATAGTTAAATTGATTGATTGATTTGATTTGACTGATTGATTTTATTTATATACTGCCCTTCCAAAAATGGCTTAGGGCAGTTTAGTAAATAAGAAACTTACGAAGAGAACAGCAGCGAGGCAGTAGATGGGCACGGAGAGATGGACTATGCTTGCTTCTCCCCAGCCTTGTATTGAGTAAGACTGCGGAGTGCCTGAATTCTGTGCATAGCTGGCAGCAGTGGTAGTCCAATATTGGGATCTGGGGCAGCACACTATGGAAGATGGAGGCAAGACCGAGCCTGGGCCTAGATTAATCAGTAGGTAATCTGGTTTGTGGCTCCAGCTCTGGTCTGAACATATAAAACTGTCTTATAGTGAATCAGAATATTACAGTGAGTCAGCCCACGAAGCTCAATATTGTTTACACTGACTGAAGAATATCAGTTAAAGGGGAAATCCTCTGCCCCTGAGGCATGCATTCAGGTAAGGTTGATATGTCTTCTGATGCCTCTGTGGGACTGACATAGTAGAGAAGAGAGGAGTTTCTGGGTAGTATTAATCCATATTTAAGAAGGTTGCAAGGAAACATTCTTGGGAGCAGGAGTTACTGTCTGGATTCTTCCTTCACTTAACCCAGGTGCTTTCCAGACTAGACCCTACAATGAGGTCAGGAGTCGGGACGTATCTCGGAAGTGTGCTTCCACACTTCCTGTGTCATGACACCGCAGTACCTACGCAGACAGCAGGGTGCCGTTCACATTTCCAATGCCTTGTGGCGAATTTAATAGCTGTGATATAGAGCAAGGATGTCGTACATCTGGCGTGAAAAAGTTGCTGTTTTGGGTGGTTGTTAGTTGCTGCGAGGCTGCTCCCCCTGTTGTTTATATTCCGAATGCAATTTGCCCAAACGGAGGCATTTTGCTGCTGTTCCAGCAGCTAGTCTAGAAATCACCCCGAGGAAGTGTCTGCCACCATGACTGCTTCCTGAACAGTGTTCCCTCTAACAGGGATTCCCATATGTTGTTGGCTACAGCTCCCAGAATCTCCAGCCAAAGGCCACTGAAGCTGGGGATGCTGGCAGCTGTAGTCAACATCATCTGGGAGTCCTTGTTAGAGGGAACAATGTTCCTGAAATAGTCTAGGAAGAGAATCTAACCTGATTTTCAGGGCCCTCAGTTATCCCAGGACCCCTTTTCTGATGCAGAAGTGTCTGGGTCCAGGGCTTCGACGACACTCCTTTAGACTTAATTCATTCAAATAGATGCTGAAAAGAGAGTACTCCGTCCCTGGAGAGTACTGCTCTATCCCTGTTGGCTTTTAGACAACAACTGAAGACGCATCTCTTCAGCCAAGCTTTTTACCTGGTAGTTTTCATGGGTATTTTAATTTGATCTTTTTATATGCTTTAATTGTTAAAATTTCTTGGTTTGTTTTTATTGCTGTAAACCACCTAGAGACTTCAGTAATGGGTGGTATACAAATGTTAAATAAATAAAAATACTCATATTAAGAATTACACTTTGTGGCTGGGGATGTGATGGGAGTTGTAGGTCATCAACAGCTGAAGTGCCAAATTGCCTACCCTAATAACAGTGTTTCCCTGGGAAGTTCTCACTTTGACTGAGACAGACATGATTTGTCATAGATTGGGATGATTATGTGCAGTCTATTTTTTTCAGTGTGTGAACTTGTAAAGTCCTTTGTACATAGTCACTTGTTCTGCATTTCTCCCCATTGTGAATCCACTGAACTGGCTGGTGTTCTCTAGAAATGATTTGCACTTTAAATGGAAACATGACTTAATACAGTAGTATTCTGCTCTCTCATCACTGGAATACATTTTGCTCTACATGGAAAATGTGCCACGTTCAGTAGTGACATTTCTCTGCTTTCTGAAATAGGTATGCTATGTAAGAAACTGTACACTGTGTCTGTTGTGTCCTTTTTATGTGTTTCCCCCCTCATTCTCTTTGTCACTCATTCTTCTTTCTTTTTCTCTCTCACTCAACAGTCTAGTCTGTTAGACTGCCTCCCTCAATCTTGCCTTAGCGCCTGCTGTTGTTTGATTCCATGGAAGATCAAGGTACCTAGCCCAAAACTGGAGCATCCAGCTGTAATATCTTCAGCTTGATGTTACTGTCACGTTAGAATATTCCGAAGTCTAATTTATGCTGTCCTTGTTTTTAATTTGTCACCTCTGCTGCTTCCCTTGTACAAAAAAACCCACCCAACCTTGTAGTGATAATAGAATTATCCTTTCCCTTTTAATGTCATCTCCATTTTTTTGACAACCCAGAACACTCCATTTTGTGGATTAACTCATTTTTCTTGCTTTTCATAATTTGTTAACAGTTGCTATTCTCCAAGCAGGTTTTATTAATAGTTACTAACTTTTACAAGTTGTTATAATCTTTGTCATGTGGATTATTTTTGTTTTCTCCATAACTAGTGTACCACCCAGGGACTTTGTAAGGGATGGTATAGAAATGTACCAAATAAATAAACTTAATGCAAATTGTAAGCCACATTTCCAAGGGAATCATCATATCATATCTGTCCCGAAACAGGGAAGACAAAACAACTTTGAATCTGGAGAAAGATTTTGTTACTTTTGGTCACGAAGTATCTTTTACAGCCGTTTGTCTATGATCTCCATGACTCAGTGCAAAGTGTAGGTGGAGAGGGGATATTAATTGCATTGACTCATGGAACTGAGATTTAGGGCTGAGGTCTTCAAGGAAGCCAAAGGGAAGTAGACACTAGCCTTGATGGGATTTGAAAATCACATTCTGAATGGAAACCTTGCTGGTATTAATAGCATTGGTCTGGACTCTCCTGCTTATTTAAGGAAGAAATAAGAAACACTTGTAATGCTTAAGGAATATTTGTAATACTATACTTAGCTATTGAAAATCTTTGAGTGCATACAGTGGGTATAGGAAAGAATCACCCCCTTTGATAGACCTTAAATTCTGGTTCCCTTACATCCTGAAATGAAAACACAAAGAAAATTCCCTTCACCAGCTGTACTTATCCAATGCAACCTATAACATCCAACTGAAAAACATCACAATTACAGTCCAGAAATAAAAAACAAGAATTACTCAGATTGAAAAAGGATCACCCCCCCCCACAATGTCAATATTTTGTTGAACCACCTTTTGCTTTAATAACAGCCTTGAGTCTGTTGGGATACTTCTCTATCAACCTTGCACATCTAGACGGAACAATATTTACCCACTCCTCCATACAGAACTGTTCAAGTTCGGTCACATTGGATGGTAGGTGTTGGTGGACTGCTATCCTCCCTGGATCCGGTCGGCCCTCCAAACTGGATGGAAGAGCAAGGAGGAAACTGGTAAGAGAGGTTACCAAGAGACCAATGGCCACTCTGAAGGAGTTAAAGGACTTCATGGCAAAGAGTGGTTGTTCTGTGCATGTGACAACAATTTCACGAGCGCTCCACAGATGTGGCTTGTTCGGGAGGGTCACAAGGAGAAAGCCACTTCTCAAGAAAGGCCACATTAAAGCTCGTTTGAGCTTTGCCAGAAGGCACCTTGAAGATTCTGATGCCAAATGGGAAAAGGTCTTATGGTCAGATGAGACCAAGATTGAACTATTTGGCCTCAACACCAAACAGTACACCTGGCGTAAATCCAACGCAGCTCACCATCCACAACACACCATACCTACAGTGAAGCATGGAGGTGGCAGCATCCTGTTGTGGGGGTGTTTCTCTGCCTCAGGGACTGGGGCTCTCGTTAGGGTAGAAGGAAAAATGGATGGGGCAAAATACCGTCAGATTCCGGAAGAAAACCTGCTACCCTCTGCCAGACAGTTGAGGATGGGCAGATGATTCACCTTTCAACATGACAACGATCCGAAGCACACAGCAAAATTGACCACACAGTGGCTGAAGGAGAAAAAAGTGAACATCCTCATGTGGCCTAGTCAGAGCCCAGACCTAAATCCCATAGAAAATCTGTGGAGAGATTTGAAGATAGCAGTCCACCAACACCTACCATCCAATGTGACCGAACTTAAACAGTTCTGTATGGAGGAGTGGGCAAATATTGCTCCGTCTAGATGGCCAAGGTTGATAAAGAAGTATCCCAACAGACTCAAGGCTGTTATTAAAGCAAAAGGTGGTTCAACAAAATATTGACATGGGGGGGGGGTGATCCTTTTTCAATCTCAGTAATTCTTGTTTTTTATTTCTGACATTTTTTCTGGACTGTAATTGTGATGTTTTTCAGTTGGATGTTATAGGTTGCATTGGATAAGTACAGCTGGTGAAGGGAATTTTCTTTGTGTTTTCATTTCAGGATGTAAGGGAACCAGAATTTAAGGTCTATCAAAGGGGGTGATTCTTTCCTATACCCACTGTAGAAGATGAGTTTTCTTGTGACTGATGTTGCTTCCTAATTTCTTATAGTTGTATGTAAGCAGCGGTTGTAAGTATGTTTTCATACAATGCACCACTATATTTATGAATAAAATGTCTGGAATACAGGTTTATTTATTTACAGCATTTATGTAACTAATTTTGTAAATGTCACCTTGTACTGACTCTTCACAATTGTACTGGAATAAACAAAAAATCCTACTAATTCTAGGTCATACAGTTTTCTCCAGAATAATTTTTTGTCTGGAGACAAAATAGTTAATTTTCTGGAGCACAGCCAAAGAATGAAAACAATTTGAGAAGGATTTGTTTTAGCGAAGAATGTGGCTTAGTTCAGCATAATGTGAAACCATGACACTTCCTGTTATGTGCACAGACTGCAGCAAGCCTTGGGTTCATGAGCCCCCTCTTCTTGCTCCCTCCTTCACAAGTAAGAGAAGAGTTAAAGTTTGAGTTTGGAGCAAGCTTCAGTTTCCTGTTTCATCCAAATGTGGAAAACTGGGCATTGTCTAAACCAGGGCTTCTCAATGTTGGGTCCCCAGATGTTATTGGACTTCAACTCCCATAATCCCCAGCCCCAGGGACCTTTGGTTGGGGATTGTGGGAATTGAAGTCCAATAACATCTGGGGACCCGACGTTGAGAAGCCCTGGTCTAAATCACAATTATTTAACTGTTATATCAAATTACATTTAGTACTGGCTTCATATCCTAGTTTGTTAACTAACTGTTTTGTACAAACCCCAGTTTCTTGTATCTTAATAAAATGCGAAATTGTTGTTTGTTCCAATGGAAACTTTGAATCTCCTCTTTACACACACAAATGAAAGAGGAAGGGGAGAGGGAGCATGCAAGCTCGTACATATAACATTCTAAACCATGATTTTTCAGTATGTCTGAACTAAGCTGTACCTGTTTTTCCATGGGATATTCCTTCTCTTCTGGTTGGGTTCTGTATCATTCAATTAACAGCCACCCAATTCTATTTAAAAAAAACACCAAACAACAATCCCAAAAGAACCCAGGTAATGGAATATGTTTAATCAGGATGAACAGCTTTTTGTTTAATGTATGTAGTTTATTTGCATCTGAAGTTATAGAGTTAGAAAGATAAGAATGAGAATAATAAATATGAAGTGAAATTTGCATTCTTATCTATCACAAAGCTGTGCAGAGCTTGGTTTGCATGCTTAGCTGCATTTCTCCTAATCATTTTTCAGAAGGTAAATTTCACTGAGATGATTGTATTATTCAGTAAATGTAATGGCAATGATTAAAAGTTTCAGGTTTCTTTCTTGCAAGGGGAGATTTTAGAGATTGGATTTGTCATTTGAGAAGCCTGAATTTTGAGATGACCTCTGGACAGAGCACACCAGAACACAATCCTTTTCCATTTGAGTAAAGTATATAGGAAGGGCATACTTGGAAAAACAATATACAGAAAAGGAATTACTTGTATTTCACTTGCTGAAGCGAGTTAAGTTCAAGGCTATGAATGTGCATCAAAGCAAACCAAATTCTCTTCCAAGCATAGCTGTATTGTATACATTGTGTAAATTAAACAAGTTTTAATACATTTTTATTCCATTGCTTAATCCTTCTGTAAGTAAATATGCAGAGAATCAGAAATCTTGCTCATCATTCTCTTCTCTTTAGCATTTCACCTGGTAAAATATGTACAGTGATTTCTTCACCTACTGTCTTGGGTATTTGTATCTCTGGTTTCTGGGTAGCAGTAGGGAACAGCTTCCTATTGCATCAGCTTGGCTTCACTATTGATTCCTCATAATTATCATCACCAGAAACTGAAGATAAATTTTTATCCCTAATGATATGAAAGTAAAACTATATTTGAAGAAGGGTAATGGTAAAGTGTGCTGTCAAGTCGATTTTGACTCCTGGCGTCCACAGAACCCTGTGGTTTTCTTTTCATAGAATACAGGAGGGGTTTACCATTGCCTCCTCCCTCACAGTATGAGATGGTGATGCCTTTCAGCATCTTCCTATATTGGTGCTGCCCAATATAGTAGCAGCGGAATTTGAACTGGCAACCCTCTGCTTGTTAGTCAAGCATTTCCCTGCTACTGGCACTTTAAAAATGATCCTGGTTAGGATCAAGTCCTATAGCAAATATGTCTGCCCCATTCCCAGTCTCTGTCCTCAAATGGATGGAGTTAAAATGATTGTGGAGCCCAGGATATCTACAGAGCTTAGGAATTCCAGAGCTGAAGTATTCAGGACACTGAGTGTCAGGTAGTGCCAGCCCCCTTTTCAGTTGCCCAAATATATGTATTCCTATTGCATCCTCAGCTAAGATAATATTGAAATTTCTTTATCTCTGTTAATATGCTAAGAGGAAAGATTTGCCTTAGCAAGGAATTCCAGGACCTTGGGTGATTTTTGATGTACTAAAGCTCTTCAGGTGAAGTGGAAAGCAGATGCTTTGAAAAGAACCATTTTAAAAATGCACCAGAATGCTAACAGTTTGGGGCAGCGTTGAACACTGTATCGGCACAATATATTGATTAGGTTACGAACTAATTAACTACGTGGGTGTCAGTATGTGAATGTTATGTCTTTATTTTAGATAACCAGGGTTCCTTCTTATGTTTTGTTCTCGAGCTTTGTGTCACTTTGCCATCCATATGATCACTATAACTAGGGCTGGCTCCTTATCTGAGGGTCTCTTGGCAAATTGCCCTCCCTGGATGGGCTTCAGGGATGTCCTTGTGCCACTGCAGAGGTGATCTTGTTGATCCGTACTGGGCCCTCAGCAGCTTCCCATTCATGCTGAACTCTTGATATCCTCTATATAATACATCACAAACTGCTTTTCAAAGATGGTTGATTTACAGCTGTCTGATTGCCTGGAAAAGAAGAGAGATTCTGTGGTACACATTTATGTCTTTGTCTCTCGTCATGTTTGAAGAGCCCCTGGTGACTGACTTATGGCAGCTGGGTTCTTTAACACAGTACAGGGTCAGCATTAACATGACAGTGATTCATTTTGGCAGTGTCAACCAACCAAATAAAAAATAGGTTACTGGGGCTTATCACACAGCAGCACCATGCTTGAAGTGTCAGTCCCCTGGCACATGAGTCTAGGAGGGGGAAAAGTCTGTTTGTGTGTAGTTATAAGATAAACAAAAACAACTTACAATTGCCTAAGGTGTTCATTTCCATTGCTATATGACTCAGCTTCCTCCCCTCCGCTTGTACTCTGATTTGATGCACAGCACAATATTTCCCTAATGTAACTACTGTAAAGGGGGGGAGGGGGGAGGCGGTATGAATGCATTCACAACTTTGTTATCCTAGTATTTAAACCTGGGGTGCTAATGAAACCTGGTTTCATGACCTGGTTCTCTTATTGTCTGAGCTCTCTTGACACTTCTGCTGGAAATAATTTACAAGGTTTGTAAAATCTGTTTATATTTTGGGATTTTTAAAAAAAGTATGCCCTCCTGAAAAATACTACATGTACACAAATTTCTGATCTAATATGATGGATAGTGTGTGTGTTGAGCTTGGAATAGCTACTACTTTTTAATGGCTTCATTAAGATTCCAACATCAATTAGGGGAGTTCTTGTTATGTAAGCTGTGTGCATGGTACTTTATAGAGAGTTATATTAGAGAAATTAATTCCTATGTTTTACAAAATTAAGGTGTGATTCTGAGAAAGTAACCCCCTTTAAGTCTATTATCTTTTAAAGCAGAATTTGCAGCTCAGATTTGTAGCTTTTTGTTTGGTCCTAATAAAGGTATTAGCAGACTGTGTCTCAAATAATGGACACGCTACTCAGTATAGCACATATGGGGCCAGCAAATCCCATGTCCCATGCTTATATACTCTGTAGCTCTGCTCCTCCATAGGTACAACATTTGTCTGCAGAGATAAATGCTTTACCCATGGACAGATCATTCCTGTGATTAAGAATGCTATGTGCCCAGCATGTGATGATATCTAAGGAGGGCTAGAGAGTTTAACCACATGTTTAATTCTAGTCCTTACAATACAATTAAACATACCCACTTTTATTTTTATTGGAGACTTTTTTCAAACCTCTTGTCATGAAAGTTGGATGAAGTCGTTCATGATTTATAGTTGACATCTAATGAGAAGTACAAACTCCTCTTCTTGTATTTAACATGCCTCTTCCCAAAATTAATTTTCTTAGTGCAATTGGCATACTTGCACAACTTCCTCTTGCTGTCACTCATAAATCCTGGAAAAGAGGTCTGGACCCACAGAATAAAAACAACTCATTCCTGACTCTGATCTAGTACAGCAGTATGCAACATACGGTATATGTTTGGTCAGATACATGACCAAAGCTGCTATTCCGCCCCCCACACCCCACCCCACCGCCACTCTTAAACACATTAATGTGTTTAATGTGTTTAACCTTGTAAATTATTTCCAGCAGAATTGTCAAGAGAGCTTCATAATGTGCATCTTGTATACCTGTAAGGTATCCCATCATATCTTAGGAAAACTGGCTCGAAATCAGAGTACAGAGTGAAAAATGCTTCATCCACTAAATGCAGAGGAAGTATATTAAAATATTCAGGAAACTCATGAAACCAATCTGGATTAGACCAGTTATACTGGATTAGACCGTCATAATCTTGTTGTGTCATGCATGCTTGTTTAGAAGCATGTGCCTATATAAGCAAGTTTGGGGAAGTTAGTTGCAATGTTTTGATCCAAAGTGGAACAATGTATGAAGTTGTTTACTGTTTGTGAATAGAGCCTTGAATAGAACCACTACTTGTTGGATTGGATCCTAACTTTCGGTGATGTGCTGCTCCATCACTGGAAGCTTTTTTGGGAATGTTGTCATTCCCATAACTGCACTTGCCCAAGGAGCGCTACTCTATTGTTGATTTCAGAAAGAGCTTCCAGTGATGCAGCAATGCTCTAGTGAAAGTTAGACTCTAGCCCACTAAGTTTGTGGTCTCATAGCATTTGTTATGTTCTGTGAATTCTTATATCCATATCAAGTAGTTCACTGGGCATAGACCTTGTTTTTGGGGGTCCAGTAAGCTGCTGATCTCTTTGTCTTACTCTTTGGGTTCTCAAACTTAGTAACAGTGTGCTCACTGTTCATGACGTACATGACCAATGACAAAATATCCTCAGAACCACTCATGTGAACTACATAAAATATTTATTTTATTATTTATTTATATAAGGCTTGTCTATTGCCTTTCAGGAACAAAGGCTTTTTGGCAGCTTACACAAAATAGCAGTGCCACCATAAAACTTAGAAGCAGAGATCGCTGGTTTTGGAATTGTGCACTTCTCAGTTTTTAGTCATTGCACAAGTTCTTTTTTCATATGTTGCCCTACTTGTATGGTGAGAATTGATCACTGGCTGGAGATGTGATGTGCAATTTGGCTCTCAGAGGAAACGCAAAATAGTGATTCCCTTGTTGGAACATTTTCATTTTCTGTCAGTGGAATAGCAAGCAGATCAAATGGAGACAGAGAGAAGAGACCTACAAAAACCTTCTGTTTGCTTTAATGGCCCTCTTAGGAAGTACACACATTGAAGAAAAAGTGGGAGTTGTCTGTCTTGACCTCATTTCATTGACAATCAGCACAAAAGAGTGGTACCCTCACTTGGAATAAGTGGAACCAGGGTTGCCCAGAGGATTTATGGGGCCTGGAGCAAGTGTGATGTTAGGGCTCCTCTAAAAGCGGTCATGCATTTGTGTGTACAAAGTTGGGGGGGGCAATATGTGAGAGAATTCTTGCATGGATGGTCCATATGAGAATTCTCACATCTATCTCCTCCAGAGGTGCTCTTATCCCTGGACTTCGGGGCTGAAGTCCAGGGCCTCCAAATCCTCTTTAGTCTGTCCTGGGTGGTGAGGTCACTCAGCAGAGCATGATGATGCTTAATTTGCAGGGAAGCAAGGGGCCTCCAAAGGCCTTTTAAGGTCCAGGCTCTAAAATTACCTAGGTGCACCTCTGATCTCCTCCTTGCCCAGTTTACCATGATTGGGTTGGTATCATGTCATCTTATACTCTGATAAACGATTCCCTTTTTTTAAAAAATTGAAACTTTAAATAAAATATCAAACATTCTGTTTAACAATGTGGAAGGGCTGGGGTAGAAACTAATGGTACGTGTAGGAGCTAAGGCAGGGTCCCCTTACTTAGTGGGCCACCCCCCGCCCCTTCACGCTAAGAATACACATGGGCTTGTATTCTGTCTTCTTCCAGATTACAAAACAGAAAGAGAAAAGGAAGTGTATGTGTATTTCCTAGTAACTGTCTGTGGTTCTCTAATGTAGGAGGTTTTAGAACATACAAGAGTAGTTTAATGCATGAACAATAGAGGTGATTGGCTGGTATCAGATGATACATATCAAATGATTTCTAGTAATGAATCAAAGCGTAGTGTATGAACAAGTTCTCAAGCATGTTTTGTGTAAAGAACAACTTATTTCAGAGTACTATTATAAAATGTTTTAAGGCAAGCTCTAAAATCTACTTTTAAAAACTTTGTAGGAGTTTCTTTTTCACACCTGAACTGGTAACAATTTTAAATAAAGTAGGCCACGTGTAACTATGAACAAAGACTAGTTAACTTCTCTCTCGCGCGTGCGCCAAATAGTAGCTAAGATGAAAATACAGTGATTATGTTGTGCTGTTGGGTGCTTTTCTTTTTTAGAGCAATGTTAGTAGTTTTATCTCTTGCCATGAATTTATAGTATACATTTCTTTTTATAGTGTTCAACCCCTTCTTCTGAAGAGGAAAAGCTTATTAGCCTCCAGAGATCCAAAACACCAATTTCAGATGAATTATCTGATATCAACACTCAAACTAATTGGACCAAATCCCTTCCACTGCCAACACCAGAGGAGAAAATGCGACAGCAAGCACAAGCAGTCCAAACTGATGTTATACCAATTAACGTAACGGGTAGGCTTTTAATTTTATTGCTGAGTGGCAAGGAAGAAGAAGGGATCTCAATTGGTTATTGATTGCTTTTTATCTTATAGGAAAGTATATTTTGTGGATATCTGTCCACGTCAACTGATCAAAGATAGATATAAAGGATTGACAGACTGATTGATTGATTGATTTGTGGGTTGTAGTTTTAAATGTGCCCAGATTTTACATATTCACAAAACTTAGCAAGTCATTGAACATACTGGTTAAAATACTAATGACATTTTGTGGAAAGGATTTCCTCCCCATTTTTAAAGGCTAAGAAAGAAGAAATATTGGTAAGAAAACACCTTCAACATAATGACTTTGAAACTAAAGGATTCATGTTGAATGCTCAATATATCCTGAGATTTAAAACAACTGTAGAATAGCCTGTTCTGTTTTTTGAGGTTACTATATTTTCAGAATTTTCTCCTAAAAAAAATTTGGTCTCTTTATTTTTCTATTGAAGAGTATTGTAAAAGTTACTCAAGCCAGCAGTTTTATATTAAGAACATAAGAACAGCCCTGCTGGATCAGGCCCAAGGCCCATCTAGTCCAGCATCCTGTTTCACACAATGGCCCTCCGGATGCCGCTGGAAGTCTACAGGCAAGAGTTGAGGGCATGCCCTCTCTCCTGCTGTTACTCCCCTGCAACTGGTACTCAGAGGCATCCTGCCTTTGAGGCTGGAGTTGGCCCACAGCCCTCCGACTAGTAGCCATTGATAGACCTCTCCTCCCTTCTTAAAGCCATCCAGGTTGTTGGCTTTCACCACATCTTGTGGCAGAGAATTCCATACATTCTCCACTATAGCACTTACATCATTATGGCATAAATATTTACAGTACATAAAATGATATCTTTATAAATTTTGAGATTGTGTAGTTATTCCTTTATTATTGTTGTTAATCTATGAATCTCAGTAGGAGCAATTCTGAGACTGTGTTTAAAATTTTGCGACCTAGTATCATAGATCAAAGCTTACTACTAAAAATGTTTATGCTGCTAAAATCAGCTTGATTTGGAAATGTCTTTGGTAAGATACATTGACATGCAAACATGGAACTTCTTTGTATAGTCATGCACTGGAAGAGGGAAGTAGGACTGAATTCTTATTCCATTAGGACAGAGGTCTGTTGCTCCTCAAGCAGCATATCTGCCTCTCCTCGCTAGCCGATTGATGCAAAAAAGATGTTAGGGCTCATGCACCATTAATGTGTTGCAACCACAAGTCATGATTTAGCTTTTCTGAGGCAGAAGTAATTAATTTTAGTTGAGCCCCATAGATCTCCACTGTGATTTGGGTTTGGAATTAGATACTGTGCATTAGGACAGTTAGTTTTATTTCATTAATAATTAATTCACTTGGGACATGCCATTTTCCTGTGTGATTACTAATAACCATTTAATCCTAATATAAGTAGTTGTTATTGGCAAGATTTTCAATTCAACTTTAATAAGTTAATATTTGATAAGAAATATTTGAAAGAAATTTTACAGGAAAGCACTAGAAATGACTGAAATGCTATAACTTATGGAGAAAAGGAAGGTATTCTTGCACACAAATCAGTTATGTAAATTAATATATAGTAGTATATGGTATCAGTTGTTGCCTTTTTGAAAGTGCAGGTTGCACAGGTGTTACAGGCTCAGTTCACAAATAATGCTAAACCATGGTTTAAGGCAGTTGTAAACATCTCTGCTCCTTCCCCTTCTCTTTCATGTGTAGGAAGAGAGTGAAAGCTTCTACTTTCTACTCCATCACAGTTTTTAGAAAGCTTCTTAAATCTTGGCTTTTACCCAGGCTTTTACATGACTGTTTCTGCTGCTGCTTCTATGTGTTTTTACTCATTTATAGTTTTTATGCTTGTATTTTATAGTTTTTAAATTAGATTTGTTTTATATTTTTAGCTTAATATTTTAATTGTCATTTTTATTGTATGTTTTTAACTTTTGTAAACCACCTTGGGGTTGTTTTTAATGAAAGGCGGTATATAAATTCAACAATACATACATACATACTTCCATGTTATGCCCAAAGTCAGGAAAATGCAGTTTAAGAAATTAGATTTAGGAAAAAAACAGGATAGTGAAACATGGCTTGCTCATTATTTGATATTCTGACTTGTTCTAACTTGAACTGGTTAACAAACTGCAGTTTCCCAAGTTCATGTGTAACAAGGAACTTTTGGTTAAAGGGAGCACAGAAGCTTTCACTTTCCTCTTCTGGAACACATGAGAGCAGCGGGAGGATGCTGGTTGACATAGTGCTAAACCATGGTGTAGCATTTATATCTAAATTAGGTCAATTTTAGGGAAGTAATAATCAGTATTTCAAAGAGGAAGAGGACAGTATCTTTAGATAAAAGACATACAGCTTAATCTCATAGAAATTTTACACTCAAAGTATGTAGTTAAACATACAGAGATAGCAAAAAAACATATCTATACATAGTTAGGAAAAAGGGGGTAAAATCCTGCTGTTTTCTTGTTGTTGGAAATAATAAAATACTAAAGCCAAGAGCCTTTGTAGAATTTTGCTAAAGTGTACATTTTTACACTTTAGTGTCTAAATTAGTAAATAAATATCATCTGTTACAGTTACTTATGTGAAAAACAAAGGGCACAATACATGTCAGTTGCCAGTCTTTAAAAACAGTGAGATTTAAAGAGTGGAGAGCGTGTATTTATTTCCTTGGTTCTTTTTACAAAGAAGGACATATGTTTGTTTGAGACAGCAGTAGTGGATTGGGTTATCCAGTACAATAAAATATTAATGTTTCTGAAATAAAATATTAACCCTAGATGTGCTTTTTAGAAATTAGAAGCCTTTTAAAAACAGATCCATTAATAATGAACAAAGTACATGACCTCTCATTTGGTTGCACAACAGATGAGACCCCCTTCAGTTTCATCTGTCAGGTTTCATAGATTGTAGTACTGCAAATCTGATGAGTAACCTGAAGGTGCTGGGGCACTGCATTAATCTTGACAAGCTGTTGACTGGCTATCCAGGTTTGGGAATGGATTTAGTTTCTTGGGTCAGCAGGAGCTGAGCTTGCTCTAGAAAGGATATACTCATAGTTTTAGTGTTCAAGAGATTGGCAGCATATGCTTTTTAAACACCCTGTTGTCCTTGTTAATCCTGGGACAGGTGGTGGTGTCTGGTGTGGGTATTGCCCAGATACAAAGGAAGAGAATGAAACTTGGTGGTGGTGATGCTTAGCTAAGGCACACAAAAGGGCTTCATTCCACAAATTCCTGAAGCACATGCTTATATTTTGTTTGCTCCATTTGGCCGCTCTTTAAAGGCCAGTTTTTTAAAAAGCTTTTAAGACAAAATTACACTTTTAAATAAATCTATCAACAATTTAAGCTTGCTGAATTTTGGCACTTTCTAAGCAGACTTAATTCACATGATCTTGGATGAATACAGACAACCATTTACCAAGTGGTAACTTACCAGAATGTGCACTAACAACTTGGTAAACCTGTCTGTCACTTGCTTGCCAAGTGGTGAGGATATCTGCCAGATATGCATCCTGAGTCAGAAATCTAGTAAAACTCAGGAGTGGTAAGATAAATTCTCCTCAGCACTTGAAAAAATATTAGAGGTTTACTATGTTTACCACTTCATAAATGGCCATCCATTTTGGCACAACATAGAGAACTGTAGTACTGATTCTGTGTGCACAGTGGGGCTTTTGACCCTCCCCCCAAAGAATAGTGCTCTGCCATCTCTCAGGCCTGAGCCATATGGCAAGCTTCTTCTGAAAATTAGAGGAATTTCAAAAGCTTTTGTGATCTGAGATGTGGGACTTTTGCTCAAAGCAAAATAAAAATAAAAATAAAAAAATCAAAAGCCCCCTGGGCATGCCTAACAGAGTAGGCTGATGGTCTGAAACCCTTAATCTAAAAGAACTCCCAGTGCTCCACAGTTCTCATCTGCCGTATTTTTTACAGTTGCAAAGGTTTCACTTAACAAGAACAGAAGATCTTTGAGCTCAAATATTATCTTGGGGAAAACAATCCTTTGCATATGGCAACTGAGGATAGAACAGCTGTCTTTTAGTCTTTGCTCCTGTGTTCTGGAGAAGCCCTCATGCTACGTGTTAGTATGCATTGTGCAGCATTTTTTAAGCCAGTTGCATTTCTCACTTTTTTTCTGATGTCATGCACCCTGATGCCATGTCCTGATTCAGGGATGCTATGTATGAGACATGCAGCAGTTTCTACCACATGCCCAAATCACTTTTCAATGAGGAATAACTTGGCTATCTAGATATTTAAAGTAAACTTTGGAAGAAATATGCTTATCCAGATTAGGTTAGTCATGATTAACTTAACTCCCATGAATTTCAGTGGGACTTAGTCTTTACGGACTTAGTCTGCATGTTTCCAATTTTCTATTTCAAATGCCTACACTGTTTCCTTTACTTATATTAAGGCAGAGTGAAATTATTGTAAAAGAACTCTGCCTAAGGAAACTTCTATATTAACTATTCCTTAGATTGTAAGATTGAGAAAAATGTGAAGAAAATAATGGTTGTTAACAGGGAAAATGTATGGAGACCTTGAATACTGGTCTGTTTTAAATCATTTGTAAGCCACCTCAAATGGCACAATAGGTGGGGTCAAAAATTCTTTTGAATATATTAAAATTGCCAAGTTGTTGACTCTTTGAAAAAGTGAATTGGTTTGAAGCTATTCAACCTGTAGTAGTGCTGCTGGGTCCAGTTTTGATACAGCACATGGTCAACTATAAGGCTTTCTACGTTGTTGTGCAACAAGTAAACATTTACTTTTGTTGAAACCATTCGAGTTCTCAATGCATTTAGAAAAAGATGGCTTGCCATTTTATTAAAGATAACTAAGGGCACAAGTGTAGGAGCAACTTGGTTCCTATAGGGAATGATTTAGTCAAGTTTAGTAAATACTCCCAACAAATGGAATGGATACTTGAGAATGAGAGGCAGTGTCTTACATTCAGAATATGTGGCATAACGTTGCACTAGCACAAGGCTGTAGTGCAATGATGTAATCCAAAGAAAGGATCATCTGTTCCAGAGTAGTTTTGGGCTAGTGGAAGATGTTGACACATTGCACAGTGCCTTGCACAATGTGCAGCCTTGTATGTGTCCCAGAGAAGGTCTTCTATTAGCAAGGCTGCAGCTTTGTAGAGTATTTCAACTTTGTTCAGCTCTGCTAACTTCTTCAGTGCTGGCAATTTATTGTGTTGCATTAGCACTACACTAGTCTGGTGGATGGTTTTAGTAGCCCTAAAATGTATGGAAATCTGATGTTCCCAAATTCATCCTCCTCTTACACTTACTCCCACATGCACTGTGCCTCCTGTCCTTACCACCTTCATTCACACTGTATACCAAAGGTCTTCACTTCCAACACTCTGACATCTTTTCATCACAAAGACCCTCCTCCAGTGACCAAAAAAAAAAAAAAGTACCCATAATAACTTTAGTAAAATAAACTTTGCTTGAAGAAATGCCATTAACTTAAATTGAACATATGTACTTAGGACCATACTTGAAGATCTTGATCAAACAGGTAAAATTATGGGATAAGCAAATTTACCATTTTGTTCATATTACTTCAATTCTTATCTCCACAACAAAGCATTATTTATTTATTTTAACAAATTTATATATTGCCCAAAACTTGTGACTCTGGGCGGCTTACAATAAAAACACTACAAACTAAAATAGAATTAAAACATTAAAACAATTTAAAATTTAATACGATGTTAAAACAATTAAATTACTCTCATATTTTTAGGAACAGACTCTCTCTCTCCCTCTCTCTCTCAACATGAAAGGTTCAAACTGGGGCATAATATACCTATGATCATCCAACACTGAAATTCATGGCTTCCTGATCTGTGTATGTAATCAGGTGATGATGTGTCTTGATAAGACAAAAGCCTTTGGGGTGCATATGGTCCCTTCCATTCTTAAGCCTTAAAGTGGTGATGTGCTGTATCGTTTTTCTTCCGTGTATATCCATTCTGTATGACTGAGCTAACATCATATATTAATGCCTTTTCTTCATTTCTACAATAAGCAAGTGGAAGAAAGTGCATGATGTCAGCATGCTTGAAAGTAATGGTGCTTTGCTTGTTCTACTGTACATCAGGGGAGAACTTTGACCGCCAAGCCAGCATACGGAGGTCTCTAATTTACACAGACACTGTGGTAAGGCGGCCGAAGAAAGTGAAAAGGAGAAAGACTATTACAGGAGTCCCTGACAACATCCAAAGAGAGCTAGGTATGGCTCATCAGAACTGTATTCCATTACAATTAATAATTACTGCTTACTGTGACTAAACTCCATAACCTTTACTTGCGCTCATGAAGCCAATACAGTCTGATAGCCTATAAGAAGTTCCAAAGAAATGTATTGATCACTAAGAGAAAAAGAAAAATATATATGAATAAACCAATCACTTTACCCTCTGGGAAATTAAATTACTGATTTCACTACATGTCATGTAAAGCTGTTGTTTTAATAAAAATATGTTGGAATATAACAGCTGTTTTCAGATGTTACTTTTTATTTGCCTTTGTCTTGGGGATCACTTTGGAGTGCATTAATCTCACATAATTTTCATTACTGTAATCTAGGAAATTCCCGTAACTGGATTTAGCTACCAGAGCTTTCTGAATCTGTGACTTAAGAGTAAAACTGACATTAAATTTGCACTAATCTATAGTGCCATTGACATAGAACTAAAGATCCACACTGATCAAAAGTAACATCTGAAACAGACCAAAGTTCTGTTGATCTAGGGCCATTTTGCACTTGATTTTTTTCCTATGAAGTTATTTCCATTGCTGTACATGGTGATGTGCTTGCTGTTTCATACATGGAAAGGATTATTATCCTAAGAAAAAAAAGTGAAAATTAGCCTGTAGAATTGTTGTTGAATTTGTACTGGTTTCATCAGTATATCAATTAAATCATAATAGCTTTTCTGAATCTGTAGCCAGATTCTCTAATCTCTAAATGCCCATGTAATGATCACCCTGAAAACAGCCATATTATTTACTTGTCTATGCTTGCATTATACGTGGAACACCTAGAATTGCATTGTTGTAGTAATTATAGCATAGATCACGTATTTGGTAGTTGTTTCCTTTCAAAAAATAAATAATTTTCTAGTCAGTTGTAAGGCGAAAAGAAAAGAGAAACACAAAATAATAGCCTTTCATCACAGGATATAAACTCAGCAAGAAGTAACCAAATTGCACATTAAAGAAGAGGAGCATCTGCTGTAACAACTTAAAGAAGAGATTCTGTGTTCATTTGTGTGTATAAACAATTTGGTTCCTTCTTGCTATTAGCCCAAGTTGCACTGGGACACTGTGCTGATACCTTTTCTATTAAAACTGCCGTTCCACACCTAAAATATTTCATTTGTGTTCCTAGTCAATTGTAAACCAGACGCTGATGGCCATGTTTATTTGGTAGGGTTGTCGGTAGACTTGTAGATTTACTGGCTGACATTGTGTGACTACCAATGCACATGTAAAGAGAGGCTGTGGGGGAGGGTTCAACTGGGGCTTGTGTGCAACTCCCAGAGTCCCTCTATACTCATGCTGTTGTTCAAGTGGGCCAAATGTACCCACTCTGCCTGTGCTCTGGAAGTGACCTGGAAGAGCAGGAACATGTCACTGACCCTTTCTTCCAGATTGCTTCTGGAGTATGAACAGAATAGGGATTTTCACCCACTTGTGCAACAGCATGCACATGGAGAGACTAAGGGAGTTGCACAACTTTTTATATAAGTGCACTTCAGAGAATAACTTTACGTGACACTTGGCATTCAGCTGCTGCCAAAAATAGCAGGCCTGTGTTGAAGTCCCCCATCTCTCCCCATGCCATTTAATCAGGCAGACTTGCCTGATTATTGTTGCCCTGCATTGCTTCACATCATTTGCTGCTGAGACAGAGAAATGGTAGGTGGTTGGAGGGTGACTGGAGAGAATACTTGAGATAGAGATGCTGTTTTTGACAGAAGCCTCATGTTGAGGTTCACATGTGATTTTGTCCTTAGTCTGAAAATAGTATTTTTCCCCCCAATTAAGGCCTGTTAACTAAAGTTTACCTTAGTGTGTGGTATGGTGGATAAAATAAAACAAATTATTCCAATAACTAGAATAATCTGGTACCATCCATTTTCAGTTATAGGAGATATATGTATCCCATTTTAGGCAATAAGGCCATTGTGAATATGTTTCAAATTCATGAAAACAAACCCCAGTTTTGAGCAAAAGGAGGCCTGACTTAATAAGCCCAACATAGTTTTTGAGGGAGCAACACCTTATAATATCTGAAAGTAACTGTTATTTCTATGTGTAAATGGTCCTGAGCCATTTTTGGAAGGGCGGTATAGAAATCGAATAAACAAACAACAGCAACAACTGCAGCTTAATATGTATTATCAGTGTGTGCAGTTACAGTGTGTGCAGTTACTATGAGGTATCTTATAAAAATTTTCTGTATTAAGTTGCACTTCCCTGCACTTGTGCATTACTGTGCTTATTGAAGGGCGGTTGCTTTCATGCATCATAGTCTACACAAATACTTGGTATAACTATGTTGATTTTGGATGAGTTTTGAACACACGCAAGCAGATTCCCATAATGAAATTATGCCCTAGACTTCTGATTATTAAAATTCCAGATGGAATTTTATGCTATGTTAGGAGGGCAGAGCAAGAGCTCTGTCACAAGGAACTGATGATAAATGAGTGTGGAGAGGGGTATGAAGATTTTCCCTTTTGCTGGGAGAGGTGAGAAGCAAAATTTGGGTCTCCATCCCCGTCCCCACATGTTACACTGCAAAGCAAGCCTCAAGCACAGCTTATTTATCAGCTCCTTGCAAGTACAGAGTTCTTGCTCAGCCCCCTAACATGTCAGCCACTATGTTGTTGTTGCAATGCACTAAAAAGACATTAAAACAAAACAGAACAGGGTGAAGTGGATATGGATTGTGCACAAAGGCTTATGAGAAATTGGTGTGAGAGTTATTTTAAAGCTAGGAAAACTGAAAGCTTCTGCCTTTGTGATCAGTGTCTATGGAATATTCATGTATTATGAATATGTGGAGCACAATGTTTTCCAGCCATGCCCAATATTCTCAAAACTCATAAGAACAGCCCTGCTGGATCAGGCCCAAGGCCCATCTAGTCCATCCAGCATCCTGTTTTGCTCAGTGGCCCACCAGATACCACTAGAAGCCTACAGGCAGAAGTTGAGGGCATGCCTTCTCTCCTGAAAATCACTGAGCTATCAAGGAAATAGAAGTAGACCCTGGGGTTATTTTCCCTCTCAGTACATTCTCTTGCCCAGAAGGTACCTAAATAAATAAAATAAAATAAAATAAAGCTAATTGTCTTACCTAGCTTTTAATTCCTCACCAAGAACATTCTGTCACAACAATTTGTTGCACATTTTGTGATTCATGAACAAAATTTCAATAAAAATGTGTTCTTGTTAAATTACTCACAGACACATTTTGGTGTCCAGTTAGGATTTTTAAAACTTTTTTTCACTAAAATGTTCTACGTTGAAACATGTCCACTCAAAATTCTAGAATTTGTATTATGCTAAAGAAAGATAAACTATAATCCCTGCTGGGGGAATTGAGATATTAGGAACATAGGAAACTGCCATATACTGAGTCAGACCATTGATCTATCTAGCTCAGTATTGTCTTCACAGACTGGCAGCGGCTTCTCCAAGGTTGCAGGCAGGAATCTCTCTTAGCCCTATCTTGGAGAAGCCAGGGAGGGAACTGGGAACTTAGATGCACTTCCCAGAGCAGCTCCATCCCCTGAGGGGAATATCTTGCAGTGCTCACACATCAAGTCTCCCATTCATATGCAACCAGGGCAGACCCTGCTTAGCTAAGGGGACAAGTCATGCTTGCTACTACAAGACCAGCTCTCCTCTCCTAGACCATAAAGCATGATCAAATAAGTAGGCAGATATGAAATAGAACTGGAGATGGAGGAGGAGGTTTCAGCCTATGAGGGCAGAATTAAAGTGGTAGTGGGAATTTAGGTCACAATTTATTGTGTGGGGCATATCATATAGACTTTGCTGCCAGATGATGAAACTATCTATGTCTTGTGATGGCAAATACTTTGATTCCTTTCTGGAAAACCACATTCTAACTTTATAAGATCTGGATGAATCCACTGTTCCCTCTAAGGTGTGCACACGTGCGCGCACTCACAAGTTTTTGGATGTCCACTCAGTTCATTTTAGAATCCCGCTCAGGTTGAATCAGGAAGGCCCCACCCTGAATGCATGTGCACCCACACTGCCTTGATACTGCTGCCCAGAACAAAACTCATTCTGCACAGAAGTGAAAAAAATAAGAGGGACCACTGGATGACTCTCCGTGAGTCATATCAAGTCACTATAATTGACTTGAGTATACTATAATTAATTTTTTAAAACCCTGTTTAATAGGCATCTGGAAGGAGAGCAATATCTGGCTCAATCACTGATTAAATGATTGTAGGAAGCCAGAATGGACACACAGACTTAAAAGATTGGAATAATATGGCTTAAAATTGAGTTTGCTGGAAGCAACGTGCTGTTACAACTGATATCTCAAGCAGTTTTACTGCCAGATTGGGTGGACAGAAGGAAACTGGGCAGCACTGTATATTGTGGGTAGGGGTGTGCATGGTCCGGAGCCCCCCCGGACCGGCATGGGGGGGCCTGTAACTTTAAGCGGGGGGGTTGTACTTCCCCCCCCCACCACTCTTCCTCCTCCAGCGCTGGTCCGTTCAAATATCTTCTGGGGGCGGCAGGGTTCCTCCCTGCCGTCCCTGCCCCCGTCGTCGTTAGTTTAGGAGCCAGAGTCTTGGACTGAGCAGAAAACTGGAAGAGAGACGAGCGCTGCAAAGCCTTTTAAAAAGAGACTTGAGGAGGTTAAAAGTTTGTAAAAGAGACAAGCGGCTTGCCGAGCGCTAGCGGTG
The DNA here is from genome assembly GCF_027244095.1 of Hemicordylus capensis. Lineage (NCBI taxonomy): Eukaryota > Metazoa > Chordata > Lepidosauria > Squamata > Cordylidae > Hemicordylus > Hemicordylus capensis. The sequence goes on along the minus strand of NC_069657.1, from coordinate 353,050,920 downwards.
GAGGGGTAAGTACAACCCCCCCCCGCTTAAAGTTACAGGCCCCCCCATGCCGGTCCGGGGGGGCTCCGGACCATGCACACCCCTACCCACAATATACAGTGCTGCCCAGTTTCCTTCTGTCGACCCAATCTGGCAGTAAAACTGCTTGAGATATCAGTTTTGGAGATATCAGATTTCAAAGGGGGAGAGCGACTGGCCTCATCCACCCCCAGCACAGCATCTCTCCAGTGGCTGTTGCTGTTGTCTTCCTTATGTTTCTTTGTAGATTGGGAGCCCTCTGGGGACAGGGGGCCATCTTATTTATGTATTATTATTTTTCTGTAAATAAAAAGTGGTGTCAACTGTTCTGAGAGCTTTGGTTGAAGAACGGTATATAAATATTCATAGTAGTTGAAGTTGGCATGCCCAAACCGCAGGATTTTTGACTATTCTTTTTTCCTTTAAACTATAGTTCCTCATTCCTTATCAGAAACCACTATTGAAAGTCCCCTCAGCTTCCAAAGTGATTTACCTATGGCAAGTAGAGCGTTGTTCAAGCTTCCTTAGTCATGTAGAACTAGTTACATGCTTCTATAGATCCCAGCCATAAGTGAATAACTACCTCACCTGGGTTATAATCAAACTATTGGCTTGTGCGCGTTTTGTGAAGAGATTAACATACTCTCTTCTTATATTTACCTTATCTTATTCAGTGACTGCTTAATTTACTCCTAGGCCATTCAGAATGCGCATGGAAATTAGTAAAATAGTTGGTGTGTCCTTCATGCAGATCTAGGGACAAACTGGAAACTTTTCTTCAGGATTCAAAGAAAATCCTGCTAACTGAGCAAAGGCACCTTTAAAAAATGCTGATTCCCTTCATTTATCAGGGGGAGAGCAACCAACCCTATCCATCCCCAGCACAGTATCCCTGCAGAGGCTGTTGCTGGTGTCTAACTTATGTTTCTTTTTTAGATTGTGAGCCCTTTGGGGACAGAGAGCCAATTTTTAAATTTTATGTATTTTTATTTATTTATGTCATATCTATGTGGACTGCTCTGGGAACTTTTGTTGAAAAGTGGTATGTAAATATTCATCATATTCAGTTTTTATGGTTGTGCTCCATGGCAAGCATCATAGTGACTTGGTGATAGCTGCTCTCCCAGATTATAGTTTAACTTTCCTAATTAATACTGTGCATATTTTGGCATCTTTTATTTCTGTTAGGAATTCAAGTTCCAAGTAAGTTTCATAATATCCATCAATATGAAATACACAATGTCCTTGACAGATGCTCATAATTTCACATTTAGTTCAGTTAACATGTTTAAAATTAGTTTTTTTTAAAAATGTTCAGATTCTAATTACATTATCATAATTTGGGGGGGCATTGTGCTGAATTATTTATTGTAAGATGCTTTGAGTCTTTGACAAAAGCAGTGCAAAAATGTAGCAGTTGAAAACTGATACATTTTGCTTGCTGGAAAAATTTGAATTTAGGAAACTAATAGTATCTCACTCTGGGTGTCCATTTAATTTACAGCAATGGTGAGTCATTCACCATTACACAGTCTTGTCATGTAATATGCAAGCTTTTTTCATGCATACTGCCTTCATGGGATTAAAAGAGCTTTGTTATGAAATTTTCATTACCCCTATTATCGCAATAGTTGGCATCAGCATGTGAAAACTGTGGTCATGTGAATCAATCTTTGAAAGATGGAGATGGCCAAGTAGTTCTATGTTGTTCCTGTGCTTATATTTTGGCCAAAAATACTTTGTGCCAGTTGGCAAAATGCATATTTATCTCACCCCAGAAGATATAATCTCAGGTTTGCCCATATTAGTGGGGGTTTTTTTTTTTGCTTCTATACTTACATGCATTGATTGATTGATTGATTGATTAAGTGCCGTCAAGTTGGTGTCGACTCCAGGATGAGCTATCTTTGACTTGGCCTTTAAGGTCTCTCAATGGTGCATTCATTGCTGTCGTAGCTTACATGCTTACAGCCCTTTCGAAGCTCTGCTGTTTAAAATTATCAGGTTGCTTGCCAGTTTCAAAGGGACACAATGTAATTTCTCATTTCAGTCTATTAGACTAGAAAAATGCCAAAGGTCATCCTCTGACTACACTGAAGTCCCTAACAAAATAACATCAACTTCAGAGGGAATGGGACTTAAGTTTATACTTTTTTTTGGCGGGGAGTGGGGGGGAGTAATCCAGGCAGGTAAAATGCATTAAAATATGTGTAAAGGTATACTTCTGTGGTTTCGAAGAGTAAAAACCAAGTTAACCTATCATAGATAGGTTAGTCTGTAACCTTTCTTCAGTCCTCTGTTGTCTCTAATAGTTGACAGTAGCTTAAAGAGCTATTAAAATTTATGGAACGAATGCCCTTACTTTTCACAGTTCAGTTGCACTGAACAATTAAGAGAACAGAAAGGCTCTGGGAGAGAGCTCCTTATCTGACATGCCATAAAAACACTCAAGAGCAGTTCCCAAGCAGGCGTCTCAGAACTGCTACATTTTTCTTTGCAGCAATGTGCAGTTCAAATAACAGACTTCCCCCCCACCTCCATTTACTGTTTTTCATACCACCCCAATACCGTTTGGAAACAAGAAAATATTCTTTGTAGCTTAATGCACTATCAATAAAGATGTAAATTCATACAGTGCACTAATCTGAGGTGCTTTCTGCCAACTCCGTGGTTTTCATATTGTGTTTTGAAGAACCCCATCATTCCTTAGAAGCTTATCAGGGGTTCCTCAGTTGGGGGAGGAAAATCAGTAATGGCAAAGAAGCTCCTTTGAGAGCAGGGATGCCTTGCTAACAAAGTGAGGTGAGCAAATGAGTGGAGGCAGTAGATGAGCCACCTCTATGGATCTGCCCTGCCTCTGGCTGCCTCACCCCAAACTCATTGCCGCCTCACCCCAGGTATTTTTGTGTGTGACATGCCAGCCGCCACTGCCTCTTGCTCCTCCCTCCCTCCCCCATCCCATTCTCTGCTTGATCAAGAGGCAGAGGGTGGGGTGAAGTGACTAAACTTGATCCCTGCTGCTTCAGCTTCCCTGCCCTCTGCCTTTGAATAAAGGGTAGGACACAGTGAGGAAGAGAAGGAACTGGTGTGGCTGCACTGCCACCAGGCAGGAAGGGTTCACTTTACCTCTCAAGGTTTGCAAGAGGTGGAGCAGGTGCTCCTGATCTGGCCATTGCAAGCATGCCTCTGAGGCAGGAGGCTGCTGACCACCTTCCTTCTCGATGCCTTCTGCAGAGCCCTGCAACGGGCTGCTCACAACTTTCCCTCCTTGCAAGACTCTGAAAGGGCCGCTCATGAAGAGGGAAAGTTGTCAGCAGTCCTGCACCTCACACAGTGCTTGAGCTGTTCCTGCTGCATTGCAGCCTTTCTTGTCAACTTCATCTTTTCTTCTTCCACCCAGAGGCGTATCTAGCGAAAATAGCGCCTAGGGCAAGCACTGAAATTGCGCCCCCTGTCTGAACATCTGACACTCATCTTTCAGATAACTTTACTATAATATCAGTGGAAAAATATAAGTCAAGCTCATTAATCTTTTAAAAATTTCAAAAACTATTTAGCAGTGGACGTAGCCAGACCAAAAAATGCTGGAAAACTACAAATTTCAGTATGCTGGGGCTCATGAAATACCCAAATACTATGTGGAGGTGTACTTGGAAAACTAAACAGAAGTGCCTAATTCTCTACTATGCATCTACTAGCATCACTATTACATAAGTTTTAAAAATAAATGGAAAATTTGACTTTTCCCAGATACTCTGAAAATAATTAAAGGCTATGCAGAGTAAACTGTGTCACTGCTTGGAATTTATTCTAGTATTTCAGAAAGACAGTTAAAATGAGAGAAAGAGAGCAAGAAACTCCCAGTGGGCCTTAATACTAAGGATTTCACACTGATTCAAAGACAAACTCACCATTAATAACCATATTTTTAAGACACCACATTTAACTCACTTATCATAAGCAAAGTAAGAGCAAATGAATACAATCCTAGCTCATAAGCTTCAGCTCAGTATTCACAAGCCCCGATTCTCTGTACATAGTGCCAAACTGAATATGTGTACAGTGACTTATATTATATTAATTTTTTTTTTACCTGTAGCCCCTTCGGGGCGCTTCCTATGGGCTGGGGGGGGGTCTGCAAAGGTTACCCCTCCCATTGTTGGCCTCTAGGGCCTCGCAGAGACCATTTGAGCATGTGCAGTGGCCATTTTTAAAAAAATGGGTTTTTTTAATGGCCGCTGAAAACAAAATGGCCACCACGCATGCTCAAATGGCCTCTGCGAGGCCTGGCATGTCCTAGGGCCTCACAGAGGCCATTTGAGCATGTGCAGTGGCCATTTTGTTTTTGGTGGCCATTTTTTTAAAAAAAATTAATTTTAAGAATTTGTGCCCCCCTTCAAGTGGTGCCCAGGGCACGTGCCCTGCCTGCCCTACCCTAGATACGTCCCTGCTTCCACCCCTAGCGCACTACAAATTATGGCTCCCAGCCCTGGTCATCACTATGGCAGTGGGTCCCAGTCAGCAGTGTGCAAGGACAGGGAGGAAGCAGGACGGATGGTTTTGGATTGTGGGAGCAATGAGGAGAGGAGTTGCTTGCTGACAGTTTTTTCTCATTGCAGTGCCCCGCCCCCCACCTAACCTTGAAATATGGTCAGGGGTGACAAGAAGAGTCAGTCAGGAAGTATCCTCCTCTCTCCAACCCATGCCACATTTCAGTGCTTTTCAGGCTAGGGCATGTGGGGGCTGGAGTAATCTGCACATTGCCTACAGCACCAAAATGACTGGGGCCACCCCTTCTTGAAAGTTTGCTTACCATTATTGATCTTCCCCAGCCATATGCAGAGCATTGGTTGTGTTCTAGGTTAATTCTCAGTTCATAATGAGTGACAGCAAAGCGAGCACTCCATAGGAGCTGACTGTGCATTCTAGAACATGACATAGAATTTTGAATAATGCACTGGTGTTCTGCAACAGAAACAAAAGCAGTCAAGTCAGTATAACAATGTTTGCTCGAATATAGAAAAGTTGTTAGACACCTCTAAAATTAATTTTTAAAAAATTGCATGGCCTCTGCTAATCTATCAGTTTGGAAGAAAAAAGCCAGAGTGCCCCTCTGAACCAAAGATTCTGAACCAAAAGTCTGGGTTCTCATTGGAACTACTCTGTGATACTATAGTCCACATGTCATCCCATGACCAACCTCACTATGTTTGCACTGCAGTAAACAACAATAACTATTACCTAAATTATGGAGCATAGTCTGCACCAATATAGGTGAGCAGTTTTGGTGTGGGATTCTCCCCTTACTGTCTTGTTCATGATCAAGCAGGATCCATATCTCAGGGTTCCATTTCATTCAAATAAGAGACAAATTCTCCCAATACAAGTGTGCTCCTAATTCTTTATGGTCACATCCCACTTCCCCCAGAGTGCATTCTACTAATGTAATAGTTCCTTGCTGAGAGTAAAGAGCTGATAGATTGTGATCTCCAAGTCTTTCTTACAAGTAAATGTAGGATCAAAGTATAGTTATGGTAGATACTATTTCCGGAGCGAAATGATTTTATTCAGATTTTTAGAGAATTGAATAAACCTTGTGAATCAATGCTCCATTTTTGATACTATGAAATCCATTTCCATGTCTTCACTGTGTCTCTGATTAAGGTCATAAATGATTATAATAGCAATTATTAGGACACGATTATTCTCCTATGATGTCGTACAGGGACTCAAAAACAACTCTCATTATTAAAGTAGAATAATACGTAACGTAATATTTATTCGGTCCCTGACCAGCAGTATTACAAATACAGACATACAGACATACAAACATAAACTAACATTAGCACGTATTTTACAAAGAATATAACAGTATTTAGCCACAGTTCTAATTAGAATAATTTTTAACATTGAATAATTATTAACATTGAAAATTGGTTTTGTGGAGTTATATGTGGAATCCCATATCCCATGTGAATAGAAAATACTGCCTTAGCAAAGAAGCCAAGGTACGGGTTTGAAAAGCACAAATAAATATATTTATATTTATATTTTTAAAAATAGCTTTGCTTATTCTGCTTATTTTGGATGTTTTTCCTTGAACAACTAGGGATTAGGAAGAATGTAATACCAGTCATGTGCATGTAATATAAATGTCATATTACATTTTGACACATAGTATACTCTGCTGGATGCAATAATAGACATAGCCGATATGATTTAAAAGGCATTTAAAGTGAAATGTGTGGGGAGTTTAGTAGAAGAGTACTGATGTTCCCAGTTGGGCCTTACTATAATGGTTCAATAAGTTATAGCAGTTCTCATATCATTTTGTTGAAAAGCTCCAGAACGTGACAGGAGTGTTGTAAATGCAAACATATTTAGTTTCTTTCTTGTATTTTGAACAATTGAACATATTTATAATCCCGAGAGAGCAATGCTTTAAATATGACCTGTGGTGTGCTTTTTGTTAATAACCACAGAAAAAGCATGTGGTGAAATGTGGTGTAATAATCATTTGTGTAATACTTGTTCTATTTTAACTTCAGCAGTTGGCACTGGTAAAGGAGACTTCCGTGGCCATTCACTGTGTGTCCCAGATCACTATTCCACGCTAGGAAGACTTGATAGCTATCGCTCTGCTATGCAGCAGTCTGAGACCAAGGACTCTAGCTGTCAGACAGAGGAAGTCAAAGTAGTGCCACCTTCAGTGAGACGGATACGTGCACAGAAAGGTCAAGGAATTGCAGCCCAGATGTCACAGTTGTCCAGTTCCTCTGGAAACATGTCTGTGATGAGTGATTCTGCTGGGGTTGTATTTGCCTCTCGCCTAAACAATGACCTGGGTTTTCATAGTCTACCTCGTTCTGGGGCAAGAGTGTCCTTGCAATTACTGGAACGTAGGCATAGCATATCTAAGTCAACAGAAGATGGAACGTCGTTACACCAAATAAGCAAACTACAAGTGGATGATAGTGGTGTTCATGTGAGGAACAGCAATAGAACAGGTGTGTTTCAAAGGCCATGGTCCCAAGAAGTAAGGACATTGGAGAGTGAACAAGCAGAAAGCCCAGCATGCACAGTCTCTCCCCATGCTACATATTCAAGCAGCATCATACCAAATGCAACATTACCATCCTCTTCAGAAGTTATTGTTATTCACACCACACAGAGTGTCGGGTTGCTAGGTAGTAAAATCACCAGTTCCTCTTCATATACAAAACCTGGAGACAATCTTGTTACCAACAACATAATAAGCACAAAAGATCAGCAGCATACTTCTAGTGGTACCTGGAGCGAGACGGGTTCAGCACGTCACTCACAGTCGTCGGATGCCACTGTCTCATCAAATGCTGTAATGGTGCTTGCTCTTGGAGATTCGGGGGTCTGTCTCAGTGGTGCAGGACCGGTGGAGAATGGGCCCCGGAATATGACCTACAGCTGTAGGAACAATCTCAGTTTTCCAAGCCATTCTCAGGATAATGATAGCAGAAGTGAGTCAAGTCCCACAATGGACAGAACACAGGGCAAAGGTCAGAACCGCATAGAACACTGTGGGTTCAAGCATTCTGGAACAGAGGAGATTCCCTTACACAAGCTGAACTGTGCCACGCCAGGCTGCTCCACACCTGTGAGCAACTTGAGTACTGGCAGCCTTGAAAGAGTCTTGGCCAAAGAAGATTCAAGCTCTTTGTACTCTGTGGACCATGATGGCTATTACACTTCCATGCACATGGACTCAGGGCTCAAGTCTAGTCAAACTTGCCATAATAATAATAGATTTGAAAGCCCCAGGCATAGTGTCATTAATGTGTTTGATAGGAACGAGAAGAGATCGCTTGGAGACTTGTCAGCCTGCAGCGACAAATCCCTCTCACGAAGCATATCTTTAAAAAAAGCAAAGAAACCTCCTCTACCACCATCCAGAACAGACTCTCTTAGAAGAATCCCCAAGAAGACAGCTCAGTCCAATGGGCAAGTACTAGATGACATGCTGATTGCTCGCCTCCAACACTCCCTCCAGTTAAACCTCAAGTGCAAAAATGGCAGCTCCCCCTCTCAAAGCCCCAGCAGTGATTATGATGACCCTTGGGTGCTGCGGTCTCGTAGCCAGAGTTCAGTAAGTGCCAGCAGCAGCATGATGTCAGCAACTGGCCTGAACATGTATTCAATTTGTGCTGTCACACCCTCCCAGAGCGAAACCAGCAGCATCAAGTCAGAGTGTGCTGACCAGTGGGGTTACTACAGTGATTGTCCTGGGATGCCAGATGACCAGTTAAAATCTCCAGTAGTTCATTCTGCTAACACTGCACCCAAGCTAAACGATTATAACGTTGGCCGCCTTATAGACAGCTCAAGGGTTTGTACGCCGCAAGTGCCCAGCGGGTCGGTGAAACCAAAGGCCACATCTCCAGAAAAGTCTCACAGAGTGACATCACCATCTAGTGGGTATTCTAGCCAATCCAACACACCCACAGCACTTACGCCAGTGCCTGTCATTTTAAAATCTATGTCAACAGGAAATGGGAAACCCAAGTTGAAGCCCAAAGTGCCTGAAAGAAAGTCATCCCTACTGTCTTCAGTTTCAGTGTCTTCCTCTTCCACATCTCTTTCTTCTAATACATCTGCTGAAGGAAGTGTGAGCGTAAAGAAATCGGACCCTGGTCTGAGCTTCCCTCTGATTACTTCTGCTATGCTAATGCCTCCAGACTCTGCTGACCATCTTCTTCCCCCTCCCCCTCCCCCCTTAGTAGATGTATTAAATCTGCCTCCCCCACCTGGATCTCCCAGTTTTCCTCCACCTCCACCAGAAGCTGTTATAAGTGCATCTTTCCCTCAGAGTGCTTCATGGTTTCATTGTCCACCACAAGATATATCACAGAGTAATTTCTCTACCTCGTATTCTGCCATTCCATCTCCTCCACCTTTCTCTTCTTCAGTTCCTCCTCCAGCCCCACCTCTGGACCCCAAACTCACAAAAGATGCATATAAACACACACCATGTTCTTTCAAGAAATATAGTCAGGAAGGTTCATGTAACAGCACAATAAAGCAGCCATTCAATAAGGAAGATCCCACTCGGCCCACAATGCCTCTAGTAACCACACAAGCACTGCAGATGGTACAGCTGAGGTCTGTAAGGAAAACTGTGATGTCAGACGTTGAACCATTAGTTGAATCTGCTTCCAAAACCAACTCTCAGGAAAAATTGATTGAAGTTTTTTCAGTTCATTCACCTTTAAAACCACATGTGTCAGTAGGGTACGGTGATAGCCTGGATGAAGATGAGGTAAAAACCCATGGTGCTTCTGACAAAAGCTTTGTTTACAGTCCTAGTCAGAAGTCCTATCTAGGTCTCTGCGTGAAGACCTCTGAACTTAGCAGTGATAAAATGCCAGAAGATGCAGCCAGTCCACCTAAATCCCTTGCCAGGGATTTGCTGCCAGCCAGTGCCGAAGAAGCACCAGTGCAGAACCAAGGTTCTTGCTCTGAACATGCAAGTTCAGCACGTCAGAGACAGTCAGGATCTCTCAACAAGCCTCAGGGTACATTGCCAAACAAAAAGCCACCACCTGTTTCAAAGAAACCCAAACTGTTCCTGATTGTGCCACCCCCACAGCCTGATGTTACAGCAGAAAAAATAACTGAAGTGGGTGAAACAGTCAGAAGCACTGCAAGGGATGCTGCTATTACACAGGACAGCCAGGCTAAAGATTATCCTACAGATGGACTCTGTTCCTATGAAATGGACTCTGGCAGCCTGGTTCCAGGAGGAGGAGTGGCAAGTTCCACCTCCTGTGAAGCAGAAGAAACCGATGTGTCTACACTGCAGTTCAAGCAGGAGGAGCAAGCTTGCTTATGCAAAGAAAGCCGTTCTGACAGAAATGGAGAGATTGTCTCTAGAGCAGACGGACACCCATCTCAAGGGGATGGAAATGGTAAGTCTGTTTCCCACCCACCCCTCGCCCCTTTTGTTCTCCATCTCATCTGCTGCATTAGTGACTAGAGATATTTGGAAGGTGGGGGTGGGGAAGATTATAGTGTTGACTTCATTATAAAATTTTCAGATACAGAACCCATGGGAAATCATAGAGCTTGGGTGAATTATGCATAAAGAATCCCTACTGCACTCTTAGTTTAACTTAAAGTGAAAAATCAGTTGTCAAGTAGGCTTTTATCAAGCATATTTCTGTTTCAAAAAATCCTGATAAGAGTTTGCAGCTTTTAAACAGAGGCAGTAACAATGGTCATTCTAGCCGGGGTAAGGTGGGGAAGGGTTGGGGGACACAAATAAAAAATACTCAAAGGGAACTCTATGTTCCTGATAAACACACATAAATTTAAATTTCCTGAAATAATTCTGTCACTGTAGTCAGTAAAAAGACAGTGTGTGCTTTTTTGTTTTGCCAGGGTATGTGTGGAGATAATGTACTCTCTTTTTTGCTCTGTTTACTGTACTTACTAATTTTTCCAAAGCTCAGAATTCCTAATGCCACAGTTGTTGTTGTTGTTGTTTTAAAGCAGAGGGTTTCGATTCGGAAGCAGCAAATACCTTTTTACTGCAAAGCCCCAGTTATGGTGAAGATAGTGAGGTGGTGGCGATGCCAGCTCGACCAAGGACTACTGAGGATCTTTTTGCAGCCATTCACAGGTATTGCTTCGCTTGCATTATTTGGGTTTCTGCATGCCATTATCCTTCATAATTTAGTTAATATAGTTCTCCCAAGATGCGCCATGAGATTTCTTTTTTAAAAAAAAACAACTTCACTTTAAATGTCAGTACTGTAATATATATCTGTGGTTAAAATACACCATATGCATATTTTATTGCTGTGTAATTAGCTTTCATTAATTTTGGAACTAATGCTTGCTGGCAGCAAAATAAAATGTAATACTGTTGTCAGCCTTTGCCCCCCCTAAATACCAAGTGATTCCGTGTTTATATTGTACTGTTGCTCTCAATCTGCTTGATTTAACATATACTATCACTTTCTCTGTGTATCTTTTTATTTTCATTCCCTCTGCCCTTCATCCCTTTTTACTCTACTCCGCTGATTATATGATGCAGTTTGGGACAGAGGCTCAACGCTAATGCTTCATGGCAAGCTTGGCTTAAACTGGCAAGTAAACATGACATATCAGTCATATGGCAAAACATATGACAATAGCTGGATTATAGATTGCCATAATCCAGATTAAGATGGGCTATTTTGTGGCACACTGGTTTGTCATTTGAAAAGTGCAATACAGACAACTTCCCCTACCTTTTGATAAAGGGGGGGAAAGTTCAGTATCTGAGTAATTTTTACAAATTTCACTGGGACAATTGTAAATGTTCTTCATATAGTCTCATGAACTCAAAACATTAGAAAGCAGCCCAGTGGGGGGTGGGGGAAAGATATTTTAAGGGAAGCCATCCTTGAAGGACAAAACTTATTCTGAGAAGAAACTCAGCAATTTTGACTTGGATCATCTAATATGCAACACTGGTTCCATCTTGTGGCCGTTTCTTGCTATGGAATAAACTTCTGAAGTGTAACTGAATTTGGCTAACCCCCTCTCACTCAACACGCATATACTCCAGATCGCCCCTGAGTTAATTTGTACATGTCAGGATTCTAGGGTGGATACACAGATCTGCCCCTCTCTTCTGTGAGTTAAGGATTGCTTTGGTCCATTTGCTCTAGTCATAGATGAGAAAGTGAAGCTCTTCTGCTTGAGGACTTTGGATTATACCTGGTTTACATTTTCCAGTGTTAAACATTACAGGGGTGGGAGTTGTTAGGGCTGCATCCTTGTGAACAAGCAATTGTGCATTTCGGAATAACATATTTTACAGTACCTTGAATATTTTCAATATATATACACTGATTAAATTTAAACAGGCCAGGATTCAAAGAATTGATCATCTGATTCCAAAATGTGCCCATAATAAAAACAAACACAAACTCCCAGCAGATTGTATTATGCTGTAATAGCCTGCTGTTATTTATTTTTTAAGCCGTAGTGTCTTGAACACATCTAAACTAGCTCTTAGGATTTCTAGTATTTGCAATAGCATTCATCCTGGTGTGTGTGTGGGGGGGGTGGGGGGGTTGAGAGAGAATGACTGTGTTCACACAGGCCTCCAATCTATGGATTGTCATTATGACAACAAGGAGCTGTGTGCCTTGGGCTCATGGGAGTAATTCTTTTTTCCTTTCCTTCATGCGTGAGAGGAGATGAAAAACATAGTTTGTTACAAACCACAGTCAGGAGTTTCTCATCTTCTTTCCTCATCTATGAAGGAAGAAGCATAATGATAAACTATGGTTTGCCATTGCATTTGAATCAGGCCAGCGAGTTTACTACTTCCTCCCTTTCCTTGTAAAAGGCAAGTTCTGGTGTGAATGAGCTCTGAACAAACACTTCTTGCAAAAACTGGAGAATATCCTCTGAATCTGATTTGATCTCATGGCCTCTTTCAGATCATATACCATGAGCAAGGATGCCTCCTATAGGTTTTATCACCCATTAACTTATGTACCGCATTTAGATGTTTACATATTCTGATGCTATGTCATAGTGCAAGCTGTATCTGTGGTTGTCATACGAAATGGCTTATCTTGGTCAGAATGAAGAATTATCGAGTAAGATGGGAGTGGGCATGATAAAAATACATTTTCTAAAAATGCAGTTATATATTTTTTTACAAGGGAAATAGTCTGTATTGCACCATTATACAAAGCAATGTGTATATTTTGTGTTAAATCATATTTATAAAATAAGAACTGAGAGCATTCTTTTTCTTTAGTGGTGATATCTATATCATTGCCCAATACTACATACCTTTTATCTAGGTGTGCACCACTGACCCACAGAGGTACAGCAGTATCTAACCTTTGCCAGCACTCACTTATATGGCTTTCATTTTCCCCCCTTAATATTTCCAACTTTTTCTCATTTTAAACTTATCAACAACAATTTTCTTTCCTATGGGCAAGTTTGGATGGTCCAACAAACCATGGTTTGCTAGATCATGGATATAACAGGACTAAACTACAAACCTGCATGTTTCCTTCTCTCCACTGTTCTTTCCTCCCCTCCTGTAGTGTGAAGCTGTGATGACAGATGCCTGGTTAGTTAACCCACTGTTCTGTGTGTTTTCCAGACCTGAGAGTTGTGATTGTATTGTGGTTTACAAACAAGGATATGAAAGCATGATCTGATCTGATTCTAGTTTCATATTCTGACTATAAGCTACAGTTAACCACAGCTCTTGAGTAGGGATAACAAGTAAGTTTGTTGTTTAACCAGGATTCCTCACCTCCCTCACAGGTGAGGAAAGGGGAGGAGGGATTGGGGATCTTATGGGCTTGGAGCTCATTCCTACTGTGTTCACAGTCTAGCAATCCACAGTTGAACCATTTGAACCATCCCTGACTTTTTGAGTTGAAACCAAGCTGGGGAAAGTATGTGTCCACCCTCCACCCCAATTGCTCTTGAAATCCAGACTCTTCATAACACGCCTTGTTAAGGTGCTTTTTAAAAACAAGTAATTGTATCTGCTACCTTAATGAAGGCAGCTGTTTCTGAAAATTCATTTTCAACATAGGCAGGCATGCTTACCTATATTGCAAAATGAAGTAAATTGTAGGCCATTCATTGTCTCCATGGTAGATGTTTTCAACCCAGTTGGAGTCTCAGAAGCTTGTACGCAACCCTCATCTATTTACTCTCTACATGGAGAAGGTAATGAGTGAACTCAACTGTACAGTCGTCCCTTGCCAACCGCGAGGATTCCGTTCCTGGCAGGGGCGGAGCCACCATTGGGCCAATGGGTTCAAAGAACCCGGGCCACCTACCAATCAGGAGCCGCATTTCGCGGCCCCGGCATGCCCCCCACGTCTGACGTCAGACACGGGGGTGCTAGTTTAGCTCCCGAGTGGGGGCTGCGCAGCCCCTTCGGCAATTAAACTAAGGCAGGTGCTGCATTCGCAGCGCAAACCAGGAGTGGCTCTTCCCTGCAAAAGCAGGGAAGAGCCACTCCTGGCTGCACACTGACCAGCCTAACTAGCCCCTGAAGGGGCCGCATGGCCCCTTCAGAAGTTAAAAGGCTGGCGCTGCGTTCACAGCACACAGCCAGGAGCGGCTCTTCCCTGCCTTTTTCAGGGAAGAGCTGTTCCTGGGCTGCGCTGCGAAAGCAGCGCCAGCCTTAGTTTAACTGCCAAAGCGGCCATGCAGCCCCTTCAGGAGTTAAATTGCAACTCCCGGTCCCAAAAAGAGCCTCAAGGCTCCGTTCCACCAGACCACGCCCCTGCATTTGACGTCAGATGTGGGGGCGTGGCTAGCCCAGCGTCTGATATCAGACGTGGGGGCGGGGTCAGCGGGCCCACTGCCGCCACACACAGGCTGCCAGCAGGCCCACTCCGTGGCTAGTTCCTGGAAACCCTTGCAGTTGGTGAATTTGCGATAGGTGAGACATTGAGAGTAATGGGAAACGGGGTTAGGGGACTCTCAATCGGGAGTACCTTTAAAATGAAGGAAAAAATAGAACAAATTCCTCCTGAACCCCTGAAAATGACTCCTTGGAATGACCTCAGAAATTCCGCCCCAAACCACCCATATTTTTGGGGAAAGGTGCCAAACCGCAAATACTCAGGTCACAGTTGGCAAGGGTGGTAGCAGTTTCCCAATCACGGATACTGAAATCTGGAATTGGGAAACCCGCAATAGGCGAGGGATGACTATTTTGCATGTATTTGACTGCAGTATCTCCATGCTCCTTGATTTAAAAAAAACAAAACTCTCTTCTTTCCAGAGGCAAATTATAAAGTCAGAGATATATAGTGTTTAAATAAATGCTGAACAGCTCAGTTCATTTGTTACTTTTGGTCTGTGGAGAGGAGGAGGGTCACGCAAAAGCCTATGACTGAGTGGAGGTGTCACCTTGAAAACTGACAAGTGAACACACAACTTTGTCTCACCTTCTGATCTGGAGAACTACTACAATATACTTTCCACAAAAGTGATGTTTCTTTGTTATCATTTCTCAGTCAACACAGACCAAAGGAGACAAACTATACCATCCTCATTCCGATAAATGTCCTATTTTAAAATGAACTGTGTGCTTTGGTAACATTGATATATGATTCGTGTTAACTTGAAAGAAATGCTACGTCCATTGCCCTACTTAACTAGTAATTCATCTGCTCATTTCATATATAGCTATGTGGTTTCTCCTCTATGCAGATTAATTTAGCATTTTTAAGTAATGTCCTTCTGCTCTGCAAGTTGAGCTGTGTGTGTGTGTGTGTGTGTGTGTGCTTGTGTGTGTGTGTAACATTTTTTATTTTCCAAATCAACAATCTCTAGGCAGTTTTATATTATATTAAATGCTAATTATTATTTGATAGAGTAAAATTCTTGTTAAGCTGCTAACTCCCCAGAGATCATATGCATTTCATTTAGCTTCATTAATTTTACTCCCTTTGACAATTAAATTCTGAGCACTTTGACAAATCTAACTAGGGTATATTTTGTCAGCTGCATTCATTTGGAGGAGACTACTTCCTTTGAAAGATGTTTCATTTTGAAAATGTGATTTCACAAGATTCAGATATTTGTTTCACGAAATATGAATGGGGGACACAGCCTCCAATTAGCTTGATCATTACAATTGGCGAGTAAATTCAATTCATTTAGTTCTATAGGGTAATAAAAATAGGTGTTTTATTTGACTCCTGTTAAATAAAATGTCACCATACCTTTTTCCAATAACATATCCTCCTACATTCTAAGCTATTTTCCATCCTCTTGCTTGTTACAAGCATCGGTTTTTCTAATTAGCATGTGGAATAAGAAAGCTCCTTTATTTGAAAGGCTCATCTTGCTTTTCTCTCTCTCTCCCGACCCCAATTTCTACATTAAAACCACAGATCCAAAAGGAAAATCCTTGGCCGCAAAGACTCTGAGGATGACCACACTCAGAATCATTCTCCATCACCGCCAGTTACACCCACTGGTGCTTCCCCAAATCTGGCTTACTTGAAGCAGGCAGGATCAATCCAGAGAAACATTCGCAAGAGTAGCACAAGCAACGATAACTTCAAAGCGCTGTTGCTTAAAAAGGGGAGTCGCTCTGACACCAGTTCTCGCATGTCCGCTGCAGAGATGCTGAAAACTACAGACCCAAGATCTCAAAGAACCAAGATAGATTTTTCTTGGGACTCAAGTGACAGTGCTACAAGCTGCTCCCCTACCAAGAACAGACGGGCCCAAGAAGAATGGGCCAGGAGTGAAGGCCTGATGCCAAGAAGCCTATCCTTTTCCAGTGCCAGGTATAGTCGATCTCGAACCCCACCCTCTGCTGCAAGCAGCAAATACAATGTTCGAAGCCGGATCCAGAGTAGCCCCATGACTGTCATCAGTGAGGGAGATATGGAAGCAGTTGAACTTGCGGAGAGCATGATTCATAGAACTTCAGAAGAGCAACAAGAGGGGCAGCTGGATGTGTTTGACAGTGATGACATAGACACTAGTGAAGAAGTGGGATCAAAGGAGGAGACTACAACTCACCCAGACCTGATAACTTAACTGCTGACACCGAATCCTGTAAAGATTCAGCTGGAAATGGTTAGATGAGGTTTAAGAATTCAGGCACTGTGGTGATGAACTTTGAAAAGGTATACATAATGTGTAAGGTACCAGGCCCAGAAGAAAAGCCCAAACCAGTACAATTTACTTTGCCAAGCATTTAAAACATGCTAATGTGCAGATATTGCCAGAACTGATACCTCTGCATGGCTTGGTTGGATAGGGCTTGTGCTTTAAAAAACAAAACAAAACCAGCTAGACTTCCATGTTAAAGCCTTAAAAGTCCTCTAGAGGTTGGGGGCGGAACTCCCTTTTATCTTTGGATCCTGGGTTGCTTTTTGGAGGGTGTTCAAAATTGAGTAAGCCTGCAAAGAAAATGGGAAGCTTCTGTGGTACAGGGTGGCAGTAGCTTTTTAAGTGTTATATTTATGAAACTTGGTAATCTCGTCTTGAGCAGGGAAAACTAGAGTGAACTATGCAGCCAGTTAGAGTTAGCAGGGTTGGCATTGTCCACAGCTTCTTCTAATGTGGTCTCCTCTGCTAGTTTAAACATGCCATGCCAGCAGAAAAGGATGACCAGATCCTGAATTAGTGTTTTTTTTAATCCAGCAGGAAATATGCACTGTTATAATACAGAACTGACTGCTGTGCAGCCGTATTTCAGCCCGTCTGCTTGCCTCTACAGAAGCCTGTGTCCCCCCAGTGAATTTGTTTCTTTGAAGTGAAATTGAGATGCCCCTTAAATAACTGAAATCAGTGGCTGCAGATTTGTAGAGGATGTAGGAAAAATTGGGGTGGGGTGAGGGGACAAAATAAGCCAACAGCCATCAGTTTCTAAATTTGACAACAGACCCTCATTTGAGAACCTATACTAGACAGTTGCAGAGTGTATCATTTCCTTTTCAATTAAACAGTGTGGAAATTACATTGTTGCCAGTTTTTCATCTATTTGTCAAAGTGGGAAGGGGTATGTGTGCATGCGTGTGCGTGTATTGTTTTCTTAATGACAAGCATATCCCTTGAAATATCAAACACTTGCTAACTTTTGGTCACCAAAGAATACATGAGAATTACTTTTACTTTTTGGTCTACAGTTGGCATTTTCTCGATTTGAGAAAATAACCTTAACAGCTTAACAGAGTCTGCTTAGTTCTGAGTATTTTACCAATGACAATTTTTAAAAAACAAAACATTTAACTTGCTTGTTAAGAAAATAACTAACTAAAATATCAACTGGCAATTTTGATCTTAGTGTTAGAAAAAATAGTTTTTGGAAATAATTTTTGCATAATTTAATGTTCTGTGCAGTTTTTATAATGTTTGTACATAATGGAAGTTCTTAAGATAATTTGGATCCTCCCTGTATTGGAATTTTTACATTTTTAGACATTAAGAAGAAAACCCTCTCTGTAGATAATTTATTTTAATGAAAAAACACTTGTGATTTCTTTTTTCTATTTCTGTATTTGTTAGTAAATGTAAATTTCAGTGGCCTTCACTCAACTCAAGGAGGAGGTGGTGACAATGCAATAACTCTGCCTCAATAAACAAGGCTGCCGTTTGTCATCTTGTGTCTCAGTAACATAATATTTGGAAGTCATTTGCCAGAAAACCTATCCGTGGCCAGATGGCCCTGGCAGCAAAGGTTCGTGGCACACTTGGACCCAGAACAGTGGGGCCCGTAGGCTATGGCTGCCTTCTGACTAGTCAGGCCTAACTCCCTGCCCTGTGCTGCAGTGTTGCCTGCTGACTGGTGCAGAAGACTAGAAGCTAAACTATCCCCAAATATTAGTGTGAGTGGAAGGGATACTTATGCGATTTTGTCAGCATGAAAATGGCACCAACTCATTCTTTGGATTTGGCATGTAGCTTTCTGGTTACAAACTGTCTAATAATCTAAATTTTCTTGAGGAAGACGCCAAAGTGTTAAATTCATTGTGTGATTTCTAAAAGTAACTGTGCTAAAATAGATTGTATCAAATGCAGCAGGAAAACATATAGGTTAGCTCTATTTCCCCAATAGTCCAATATAGGAAATCTAAATCTTTGCTCCCAACAATCTGTGCAGGGCAACTTCAGGAATGCCCATATCAGCACTATTGCCTCCCGCCCCTCCCCCCACTTTTCTTTTACTGCTTAGCACTACTCTAACGGTTCATAGGTACTTCCTCCCCATTCTCGAATTCCAGGAATTAGTGGGTAATTCTACCTAAATAATCCAGAATGTGCATAATTGCAGATGTGCACACATCCAATGTCCAACCTATGTGATTATTAGTGCCAAGTTACATGTGTTAACATGCTGTGCAGGGAAGCTTTGATTGAGGAGAGAAGCACCCATGCTGCTGCAAGATTCTCTAAAGTGCACACACTCTGCTGCAGAAACAACCAACTCCATACCTAGTAAGCATTGCATATGCAATATGAATAGGAGTAGCATTGTGACTGCAATTGTATAACATTTAGTAGGCATGGAGTAGCCCACCACTGTAGCGGTACAGGTGTGCTTTAGGCCTTGGACCTGATCCAGTAGGGCTGTTCTTATGTAATGAGACCTCAGATGGTGATCCATGTTCCCTCTAACAGCGATTCCCAGATTTTGTTGACTACAACTCTCATAATCCCCAAGCAAAAGCCACTGCAGTTGGGGACTATGGACATTGTAGTCAAAAACATCTGGGAATCGCTGTTAGAGGGAACTCTGGTGGTGACCACAAGTTATGGCTGACTGGTAAACCTTGCTGAGATTAGTCAGTGGTCTTAGAAATGAGGCTCGGACCACATTATGCATTTCAATAGCAAGATTCAATTAGGGAATAGTTATTTAGACATGTAGCCTGACATTTCCTTAGGGCTAAAGGTGGGGGGCATTTTCCTAACTAGTTTGTCTTCAGCATGTTCCAGAAATTTGATCAGTGTAGTAGGGTACGAACTACAATTCTGCACTATTCCTGCATTAGCCATATTTTAGGGTTATTCCCACAGCAGCATTGCCTGCCCTCGGAGCGGGCTCCCTGTTTCACCCCTCCTTGTGTCACTGTCATTTCTCATGATTCTCCTCCCTCTCCCATAACATTAGAACCAGGGGGTCATCCCATGAAATTGATTGCCGGGAAATCTAGGATCAACAAACGGAAGTACTTTTCACACAACGCATAACCCACTTGTGGAATTATTTGCCACAAGATGTGGTGATGGCCAACAACCTGGATGGCTTTAAGAAGGGTTTGGATAACTTCATGGAGGAAAGGTCTATCAACAGCTACTAGTTGGAGGACTGTGGGCCACCTCCAGCCTCAAAGGCAGGATACCTCTGAGTACCAGTTGTAGGGGAGTGACAGCAGGAGGGAGGGCATGCCTTCAACTCCTGCCTGTGGCTTCCAGAGGCATCTGGTGGGCCACTGTGTGAAAAAGGATGCTGGACTAGATGGGCCTTGGACCTGATCCAGCAGGGCTGTTCATATATTCTTATGATTGGAAGAAGCAAGCCCAGGAACAATGACTCAGGCAGAAACAGAGTTAACTCCTCTGAATGCAGACAATTCTTAATTTTAACATTCTCCAAAGGTAGACTCTTTTGGGGACAAGAGTAAAATGTCTCTTAGCTATTGGAAAGCTGGGAAACTGTTTTAGGATTTCATTCTGTAAATATCTCTTAGCTGAGAATACTTTGGGTTACAAGAGACTGGAAGATAGTACAGTATCCCAGGACTTTTAGGTTGATGGCACAGGATGTGACCACCTTGCTGAAAATAAGCAGGTCTAGGTCTGGTATATGCCTGGATGGTGACAACCTGGGTATCCCATGTAGGCTGCCTTGTGCTCCATGCTGAAATTAGTATAAATGTAAGGGACATATGAAGCAGGCAAAAATGTTCAGTATATAACAGGGGACAATAATAGATCATGGAAAGTGAATGTGCTGCATATAAGACCTGAAAAATTCTAAATGTCTCAAATAATTAGAAATCAAGTTACAGAAAACTTTAATGGAAGAAGGAAGGTACTTTATGCAGATTTTTCCAAGAGGTTCAATTAAAAGTTTTAAGTGTAAAAATTGACATACATTCCATATTAAACTGTTTGCAGCCACTGGCCTGCTTAATTCTTCTAGCAAACCCCACATGGGGACTATGGTGGGCTCCATTTATACAAAGGCAGTATTTGACAGACACCTTAGAAGTGGCATGCTGCCCTTACCTTTAATTATTAACTAAAAATGTCTGACCAATTTTATATGCAAGGTATTGTGCATTTTCCTACTGCTGTTTCTTGTGTCTTTGTTTTCAGTGGGCAACATCCAAATTGGTTAGTCATAACTAAAGTCATTGAAGACAAGTTAGTCTAGCTGTTGCCCTCTATTTGTCAAAGACAGAATAGCAAATATGATGGATAATGTAAACATCACATAATACTGAATGGCTGGCTTGGAAAACCAGAGATCCAGGGAAGCTGGTTATGAGCTTTTAAAGTTGGAAAATGCTTTATCACTCAGAGACCTCTTCCACGTTTCCATAAGTTTCTTTTTGTGTAGATTAAGCCAGCAGAGATAAAGTATTTGGAGTGGGTTTTTTTAGTATCCTCTAATCCTGTAGATCTTAATATTTCAATAATGCAAGTAAAAAATCATGTGGTAATATCACTTACTATTGAGCTGCACTTTGGCATCTGATACACAGGAAGTCAAAGATAAATGAGGTATTCACATTAAAATTTTATGGTATGAAACATGCCATACTATTTATGTTGATAAAGGTGTTGCCAGAGACATTGTTTTGAATCTTCTCTAGATATTTTCTTTAATCCTGCACTCTTATTTTTCAGAAACTACATAGATCTTGCCATTCTTACCTCTACTGACATTATGGCTTTAAGCACATTAAGACACAGAACATGTACAAAATGAGGGCAATCAACGAATTAGTGCTTTTTTGCTTCCAGGAAGCACCTTATAAAATGTATTAACCTTATGATCTTTAACAGCTACAGCTATTCCAATCTTCTGAGGTTTTTTGTTTGGTGGGGGGAGGGGAGCAAAGATGAGATTATTGAATGAAATATATTTTATTAGTGAAACATTTCACTGATGACAAAAGGGACATATGGATATAATACCAGTTAATTAAGTAACTGTGTGTCATTCTCTGTGATTGAACAAAGCTGCTGATATTTGTTAGGTAGGTGACAGGAAAGACGCTAGTATTTTCCATTCATTTGTTAGCAATAAATGTCACAGGTGCCAATATAAATACACCCTAAAGACCATTAATGTCTCATATTAGCAAGGGAGAGACATTACTGACCACCAATAATTATTGCAGCCAAGTGTGAAGGATACTGAAGAGGAATAAGAGTGTACAATATCTCCTCTTGTCATTTCATCTTTTACCATGGACAGTATTTACCTTTTGTAATCACCAACAGCCTGTCAAATGGATGCATGTTTACAACAAAGCTCATCTTTGTTGCTTAGTAGAGAAGGCCTCCTAGGTGTTAGCATAAGCCAGCTGTAAGAAGCATGACACTGTCAACCAGGTCTTTTCTAGCTTGAGACAGTTTTACAGTTCAATCTTTAAATCTGCAAATAAATAGTGTCCCTTTATATTAGCAATAGCACTAGCACTTACATTTTATATACCGCTCTATAGCCGGAGCTCTCTCTAAGCGGTTTACAATGATTTTAGCATATTGCCCCCAACATTCTGGGTACTCATTTTACCGACCTCGGAAGGATGGAAGGCTGAGTCAACCTTGAGCCCCTGGTCAGGATCGAACTTGTAACCTTCTGGTTACAGGGCGGCAGTTTTACCACTGCGCCACCAGGTATTTATTAGATAATAAATTCCTGTATATTGCATATATTTCTCATTTTTCAGTTGGATATGTTCTAGCTCCACACAATAGTATGTACACGATAAATGTGGAAGGGTGGCATAAGGACAGTAGCAAATTAGCTAACAATAGTGATACAAGCTGTAGGGTCAATAATGAATCATTCTTTAATCCATCTTCTAATCAGTCAAGTGGTAAGTTTCACAATTGTCTGTTGAAGTGTGTGTGTGCTGGACTCCATGTTACATTATCTAAATTGAGAATACCACCATTTATTTACACAGCACCAAAGTACACAGTGTCTTATAGTTTCATAAGTGGAAACAGATACTTGTCCTATGGAAACAGTCTGGAAAATTATACAGTTTTGTCCATGTAATGTACTTCATTCCATATTATCTATAAGAATGGGAATTTGACATTTTAATTGTCAAATTGTGTTACATCTTATTGTATTGATCAATCATACAATGTAGGTTGCCATTAAAGAAATTTACACAAGGTATGACTTGAGAAATAAAGGCAGGAGTACAATATCAAACTCAAAAGAGCAGAAGCCAGATTCCATATGCTGAGATGCTCAAGAGCCACGTGTGTAGATTTAAACACTCAACAAAAGCATCAGTTTGACTTGAATTAAACAAACTAGCAATCCCATCTGAATTAAATACTAAAACTGTGAAAATCAGAAATGATTCCTGCAGGTTTGGTAAGTTAGCTATGCTTAGATATAACACAAAATGACTTTATATATGTAGATACAACACATTGGTATGCAAGAGCAGCCATACATGAGTCAAGACCCTTCACCCATTTAAGGGAGTGTCCTAGGCCTGAAGAGCATTCAATAATTTTTCTTGGAGTGGCATGCCAGAGGCTACACTGGGGACCCTTTGAAATGTGACAATGTACTTAACCCATAATCCTTTCCTTATAGGGGTCTAGAAACCTAGGTGACAATTTTGAGTTTATTTGCAATCTGCTACTTTCTATGGAGTTGTAGCAGTTAGTCCTTTGGAAATGAAGAGTCACATTTTCAATAAACAAGTTTTATGTCACACACTGGTATTCACTTGAGTGCCATGACCTGAGTCCTTTTCAGATAGCACAGAAAAGGGATGCTATATTTATGTACCGTTTTCCTAAATGTGCCTGGAAGTCCTGCCCCCGGCGCTGATGCACCTGGAAGCCTTGTCCCTGCTGTGCTACTCACTGTCTCAGGCAAACACTGTAAGCATGACTGCACTGCTATGATCAGGAGGCTTGGTGCCCCAACCTTCAGTGTATGGAAATGGCTGCAGTCATGGTTATGGCATTTGCCTCTTCAGACAAACACAATAACTTTGAGCAGTACAGTGAAGATGAGGCTTCCAGGCACGACAGTGTTGGGAGTGGGACTTCTGAGTACACAAATACAGTGTTCCTTTCCCCCCTGTCTGAATAGTGCTATCTCTGCTTTTAAATGTGTGGCTGCACACAAAGCCATGCTATAGCACCTCTATCTCTATTTCGTATTGGCACTAGTAAGATTTCAAGGCACAGACATATGTAGTAAGAGGAGTAGGAAAATATATTGGAGCAAAATACATTAAAATGTCTAATCTGTTAGAAACAAGTTATTTTGTTAAAAGAAAATTGTTAGACTAATCTGCATTGCTGGGATTTTAGCTTCTCTTGATAAGCCATACTTCATTGTGTCTGTTCAGCAATTTAAATGGACTATCGTAACCAGCACTATAATAGACTCTTTCTTGAAAAGCTTTCCCATCACGCTTCAGGCTTTCAGCAAGTGCCAATATTTCCTCTTGGTTCTTTTTGGCCTTGGCAAATCCTCCAAATGATCTGTTGGAATAAAAGAAATATGACCGTTTGTTTTGCCACTTGCCAGGGTTACTGCCTAGGTGTCCTGAGGCTGTCTCGGGGGGAAAAACATCTCACCAAGCCATACAAAATCAACACTCAGAACTTGTTTGCTGAAATCCCTCCCCCCACAATAATCTACTAAAATATTATTTTTTAAAGGTATTTGACAAACTAATACACTTTTATTTCTCACATGCAATACTCCAAGGGAGCAATTTTATTTATGTTTAAATTAATTCTGGTTGCTGTAACAAGGGAATCATTCAAACATTGCATAATGAATCTTAACTGCAGAGAGGTGGCTGGTGGACACCTGGTGGTTGTGGCCCCCACCTGAAAACTGCTCCCATGTTCTCAAACTTCCTTTGCAGGCACTAGCAGTGATGTGGAGGTGCTCCCATTTGGGAGCACAGTAAGCTACTCAATGCACCAGTTCACGGTTGCTGAGTGAACAGGTGTGCTGAGCTCACATTTAAGAACCATTCACTTTTGAGTCATCCTTTCAGTGAGTCAGCACCTCCATGTAGGAGCTGTACATACAATTGGCATGATTTGCATGAGTTTTTTTTTTTTTTAAACAACACTTTACCATGATTTCACATAAGCTGCACCCACTATGAAGTATGGTTATGAAGTATGGTTTTGTGCATTTCTGATGTGCTGCTGTGGGACCCGAGTGATAGGAACAGCTCTTAACATTGCAGCGACTACATGATGCTATTTAGTCTACATAAGAGCCACTGTCCTAGTTCAGATGATAATTTGTTGGATCACAAACAAGCTATGTTCCCTCCTTGTCAGGTGCCTGTGGTTCGAGTGATCCTACAAACCAGAACTGCAAGCAACAGTAGCCCTGTTTGCAAACTATGTTAAATGAATGTACAGTGTACGCATGGCTGCTGATCTTTACACACATGGTATGTTCACATGAGAATATTGCACACTCAAGGGGGTCCCTGTGTTGCCTTTTAAAATGAACTTTAGTTTTAGGGGAGGGGAGAGGAGAAGGTGCAACAGGCAGCTTTGAGTGTGCAGGTCTGTAGCTTTGGAAAGACATTTCAAGCCAATGGGCCAAAGAGCAGTTGTGATTTTTACAACTCCATGCAGTAAAATGATTGGGAGCAAAATCACTCCAATCAGTGTGGGAAATATCTTTTAAAAGTCCATTTAAAAAAAATTTGTTTTAGCACTTTGTTGAAAAGACCAGATTAACCTAATCAAACCTGTGAGAAATACATTGTACAACTTTTAACAACCTCAAGGGGGCAACCCGAAGTTATCAGACACATTTTCCAGGATGTGTTATCATAGAAAAGGTGGCTGTCCTGAAGTAATTTTTAGGGCCAAACTAGACATAATACAGCAGTGGTTATTTTATTTTAAGTTTGATTAGTTTAAATGCAAATCACCTCTGCTCAGGCTCACAACATACGGAAGCTGCTGTAGGTAAGAAACAAAACACCAAAAATGCAGGGGAAAAGAATGCAACTGGTGTGTAATCTAGTTTGAACCGAATTAAGTGCATGTAAATGTGTAGGCTCACATAAAGTGCAAACCTTTGTGCACGTCGTAAAAGCAACATGCATACAGTTGTGCAAGTGTGCTCCTGCAAAAATCACACAAATGTGGTTAAACGATAGTACAGTCATTGGAAGTATTGGGTGTACTATCACACAACTACATTTGAACACTTTTTGCATGAGGGCTGACATGCACTGTGTACAGTGGTGCACCTAGGTAATTCTGGAGCCTGGACCTAAAGGCCTTTGCAGTGCCCCCCACCCCCACACAAGTTAAACGAGCCCCTGCCTTTGCCTCTAGAGGATCTAAAATTTAAGCAACTGAATTTGCAAGAATGTAAAGATGTACAAGACTCTATGCTGATGTACTGTGCTTATGCTTTAACGTGCCACAGGGCTCTTTGTCCATTTCTTTTAACACAGCAACCTCTCTGCTCTGATTCTCCCCCTCTTCCACCCTGTGCTTTAGATGTCAGCCAGCTCTCAGGATCAGTGTTCCCTCTAATTTCTTTCATCCATGTGCAGAATGAGCTTTGCTCTCATTTTCCTCTCATCCTAACCCACCTCACAGGATTGTAGTAAGAACAGAAGTAGGAAGAAAGAATCATAACAAACAGAACCCTGAGCCACTTAAAGGAAGGGCAGGATACAAGTGTCATGACAAGAATACATGTGCAAACAACATATTTATGCTGACTTTCAGCCACGCGACTCCCAATAAATTCATCCCATTCAATGCCATTTATGCCAAACAGAAAGAGAAGTCACCTACCAGCATTCAGTTTAGACAAAATATACCCACTAATTTGATTTCAAATGAGACAACAGAATGGCATACTTGGAGTCACCACAGTTTCTTAGGATTTAAAAATAAGTAAGCATTTAAAGGGCAGGAGAGCAGTGTTCCCTCTAAGGCTTTTGCATGTGCACATGCACACAAGTTTTTCTATGTCTGCTCAGCTAATTTTAGATTCCACCCAAGTTTAATCAGGAAGGCCCCGCTCTGAATACACATGCATGCACACTGTCTTGACACTGACACCCAGAACAAAACTAATTTCCACAGAAAGATGGGGGAAATTAGAGGGAACACTGCAAAAAGGCAGCCTTAAAAATCCCCATCAACTGATTTGCAGTCTTATTTTGATGCATCTTTTTAAAGAATCATTTATTCAGCAGCTTTAGCCCCTTATCAAATGGATTACTCAGCCTGCAAGATCGCAGTGGGGATCTTACTCCTCTACTCCACTGAACTGCTGCCTCTGTGTCCTTCCTTTTCCCTCTTTATTGTTGTGCCTGGCTGGCTCCCCCTTTACTTTCTAGTTCCTTCTTCATCCTGCTTTCCCTTCTTCCCTCTCCTCCATTCACCATTCCATACCTTGCTTCCACCAGCCCCCACCCTGTCCGCTTGAACTACCCCTTTCTCATCTCGCCGATTTTTCATTTGTTTTCTCAATTCACATGCATTGCACTTGTCATCTCTACTGCAATACTTACTTTTTGAAATACCTGTTTATTTTACCTTTGTCTTTCTTCTGAGTCAGCAGTAACAACGCAGCCCACCCCACCCGTTTCTCACCCCCTCTCCCTCTTTTTGCATTTCCCCCATTCCACTTGTCCCCACACCCATATTGTTTACTTGAAAAAATGTTGTTTCTTTACCTTCCTCCTCCTCCCCCCCACCTCAGTCAGTCAGCTCAGCAGGAACAATCAATGAAGCCAGCACAGCCTCCAGGCAGCCAACCACTCCCTCTCGCTGCTGCTGCTGTGCTTTCCTATTAGTCTCAGCCTCTCCTCTCCTCACATGGAGGAGCGAGTCAGCACACAGGTCCCAGCTGGGAACAGCAGCACTGCCGGGGAGGGAGGAAGTCCAGCAAGCACACAGGCTCAGCTGCCCCACCCCCGGCTCCTGCATGCCATGTAGAGAGAGAATGGGGGCTTGTGGCACTGCAGGGGGACATTGGGGCCCCCCCTCTTGCCTTCCCATCCACAGAAGCTGTGCGAACTTGGAGGGAGGCAGCTTGCCTGCTGCCTTGGCCGCCCTGCCCTGCACACTGCATGAAGACAGATGGGGGCTTGTGGCATTGGCAGGAGGACATATGGAGCCCCCCTCACCAGCCTCTGAGCCCACCACTACCACGGGGGAGGCTTGCTTGGCAAACCCCCATCCACCCCCCCGCCAGCAAGAAACTAAAAAGCTTTATAAAGAAAATGGCAGAGATTGGTGGGGAGATGGCAGGCTTCTGGGGAGGCCTCCCAGGACATTTGGAGCCCCCCCCCCCGCCACTGAGGCAGGAGGCCATGGACCAGCACCCCAAAGTTTGGGGGAAAGATCATCTCTGTGTGCATGTCGTGCTACAATGCATTTGGTAGTCTCTGCAGTATGTGAACAACCATCTGTAGTTTGCAGGCACTTGAGCTAATGCTTACCTGACAAACACAGTAATTGCTGGCCTATTTTCAATGAAGACATCTGGCTCCGTGGGCTTAGGTGGATTTGCCTGGTGTTGAGCTGGCACATAAAAAGAAACCGTTGTGGTGGACTCACAGAATGGACCAGCCCCTGGCTGCACATAGCAAGTCACTGGAGCAGTCATATCTATCTTTATTCCTGCAAGAGGCGAGGTGTTATTAGTCGTTTCAGCAGAGCATGTACCACATTACCAACACATTAAAACAAAGTAGATGGGTTAAAACAGGGTAGAAGATGCACACAATGTTTATAGAGCAGCAAGGCTACTCTAAAAATGCCCATGCCGCATATAGTTCAGATGTACTTATTCCTTGCCAACATCAGCCTCAGGAAAACAGAGCTCTACAAATTTCAAGCACAAGTCATTTGTGCATAGTGCCGGTTGGCCACCTACCCATGATGTCACCAAGAAACTGCTCTCTTCCAAGAAACAATCTTGCACATTTAGAAGGGGTGGGTTTTTTGTTTGTTTGTTTGTTTGTTTGTTTGTTTGAAGGCACATGACCTACCTAAAGCACAGAGAGACTTACTGCTGAGCCTATGTTAGTTCTGCTGGGATGTACAGCTGTCATTTCAGTCACAAAGCTGGGAGGAAGGGAGGCTTACACCACAACCTGAGGATTCCCTGTGAGCTCAATTTCCATGTTACATCTGCCTTTAGCCAAAGGACTCCCCCACCCTCAGAAGAACCAGCCTTTGGGTAAGCTGCAGTATGGCACAGTGTGTGGGGAGCACAGGTTTGGGAATAAGCTTTTGCTGACCAGAGAGGACCACAGGCTTTATGTTGCTATGGCCCTATTTC
The DNA here is from genome assembly GCF_027244095.1 of Hemicordylus capensis. Classification (NCBI taxonomy): domain Eukaryota; kingdom Metazoa; phylum Chordata; class Lepidosauria; order Squamata; family Cordylidae; genus Hemicordylus; species Hemicordylus capensis. The sequence goes on along the minus strand of NC_069657.1, from coordinate 353,021,837 downwards.
CCATTGTATGGTGGAAAAAAATTGGGTACCCTTTTTTAAAACAACATTTCCGGTTTTAGTAGAAACCCATAAGTTCAAGATCACTTAAAAAAAACTTTTAAAGCAGGAAAAAAATTGGTCTTTCAGTTTCAGAGTTCAGGCTACCCTGACAACCCTTGCTTCCCACTTACTGAGCTCACATGGGCGGTTTATTACCTGAAAATAAACCTCTGAAAGTGTTCTAACATTGCATCTACACAATGGCCCAACATCAAACACAAGAAATACACCCCTCCCATACTCCGTATTCTTCCTCTCTATCAAGCTCTTCTATTGGTTGATTCAATTCAAGTACAAATGCATACAATTAGAATAAATAACCAGTGGGGTTTTTTCTGTTAAATAAACCATCTGCTTATTCATGGGATCAGCAGTAGCAGCACTTCCAGGAGTCCAGGTCAGGACACTGGGCTTGAAAGCTGTGCCAGCCAGCATGAAGGGCAATTGCATTCCTTTGGGAACTATTCAGTAGCTAAAGGCCAAAGCTGAACTCTGGCTTCTTGGATTCTGATGTGAGTTCAGAGACAACTCATGCCTGGATACTCAAACCACAGATGTATGGCTCTTCTCTCATTTACTGTACAGAAATACTGGTCGTAGGCTATCATCCACTGAGCTCCTTTATGTGAATGCATGGGCTTATATACACAAAGTGGCATACATGACTTTTTAAAGCAACAGTCTCCTAAGCTACACCTCAATTATATGCATTGGTGCGGGGCTGCAGTATATCTCCTTGCAGCACCGTTCCACGTCATGATGTAAATGGCAGGCGCGCGTGCATATGGCACACACCCACGTCTGCCATTTATGTCATGACGCCAAACGGGGCTGCAAGAAGATACGCTGCAGCCTCACACCAACGCTTTTGAGGAGAGTGCTAGCGGGGGAAGGCAGCGGGGCAAGTAAGGTCACCCTCCCTGACCCTTAAAGAACGCCCCCCGCCGCCTCCCAAGAGTGCATAAACCAGTCCGTGCACATCCCTAGTTAGATTCCCCCCATGCCCCCTCCCCTTGGCATATAGGTTTAGTTCTTCAGTTCCGAGATTACAGCAAATAACCTCAGGTTGTTTACTTAGAAGTAAGTCCCATTGATTTTGATGGGGCTTGCTCCCAGGTAAATATTCATAGGATTGCAATCTAAGTGCAGATTAGATTTAATTAAATCTAATTAAATCTAAATCTAATTTGTGTCAGTGTTTTCACATGTCCAATAAGAGTTTAGGGATGTCCAGTTATAAATTCCATGAACCTCAATACAAGAGAGAGAGAGTGCTCTCCTCCTCTATCCCAGAGTGCTAGGGACTTCAGTGTGAACAGGGAATCTCATTATTCTTATCTTCCATTCCCTGATCCTTCCTTTCCAAAAACACAAACAAATCCCTGAGAATCTGAAATGCCTACCTGCTAAAGTTACTGCACCGATTATGTCAACTTATGAGATTATGTTACTGCATCGATTATGAGAGCCAGCATGGTGTAGTGGCTAGTGTGCTGGACTAGGACCGGGGAGACCTGAGTTCAAATCCCCATTCAGCCATGAAACTAGCTGGGTAACTCTGGGCCAGTCACTCCCTCTCAGCCTAATGTACTTCACAAGGTTGTCGTGAGGAGAAACCTAAGCATGTAGTACACCGCTCTGGGCTCCTTGGGGGAAGTGCGGGATATAAAATGTAAAATAAATAAATAAACTTCAGGAAGTTACTGAAGGCAATTATTTATTCTCATAGCCTCCAGCTCCCTCCCCACTGCTTTTCTTCACCTGGGAAGCTTCTGAAGCCAAGAGCAGAATTGGCAGTAGTAGATTTATATTTTCAAGCACAGGAATGGGTGTATGATTGTCACTCCTCCTGAACTCAGAAGGCATCAGCAATCAATCCCTTTGCCATAGATGGGTGTCAAACTGCAGCCCTCCAGCTGCTGTTGGCCTACAACTCTCACCATCCCCAGTCACAGTGGCCCGTAGACAGGGATTTGTAAGCCAGCAGCTGCTGGAGCGCCTCAGTTTGACACCCCGCCTGACAGTTTGCTATTCAGATGCTCGCCTGGAGAGCACATTTCAATGACGGATTTAGTCTTTTGTAACCATGATTATGTGAGAAAAGTGCATATAATTTGGTTAGATTAAGACATACTTCTATATTGTCCTTGAATTTATGATAGTGATTAAATTCAACTAATGAGCATTCATGCTTTTAATGTGGCATGTTTGAATTATCCATCTGGTGCATCAAGTCTTGTCAATATAAGAATCTATATGTATCTCAGAAGCTTTACAAACCTAGAAATCTGCTCTGTTTCAGACCAGGACCTGGGATTTGCAGGGGTTCTGGAGAAGCCCAAGGAAACAAATGCACCCTGAAGTCTACACATGAGCCTCAGGCCATACATTGCCCACTCATGTCATACAAAATGTGCACAATGAGAGCTAAACATCTAGCGCATTTCAGGGCACCATGAATCATGTGTGCTTTCTCTCCAAAGAGAGGAGATGGACTGAAGCAAAATAAAGAGAAAGCAAAACATATCCTACCTTTTTCATTCTTGCCTTTAATATAGTTAAATAGTTTCATGAAACCAGTATTGATGGCTGAATCCCACTCCACTGTTTTAACAGATGTACAAACCCATTTGGCTGGTTCATACTGTCGAATTTCATAGTCAGGTGCCTAAAGAGAGACAACATACCTGATCGTTTTCATTCTATATATTCTGCATAATTAACAGTATGCAATACTAAACTTTTGAAAAGTAGCTGAAAACAATAGCCGAGAAACAGAGGGTGTTAAGTTGTGCTCCTTCTTAACTCTAGACAACAGAAAGACCCATGAAAGTACTGGTCTCTTGTCTTTGTTAATCTAAATACAAAAATACAAATCCAATCGCTTCTCTAAATTTTATCTTGCCAAAATCCTTTACAACTGCTGTTCTGCAGACCAATTCGATACTCAGAAGGAAGTCAGGCTGAGAGCTTAGAACCAAACTAGACATCCCATAGCAGATGTATGTAGTAGTTTGTTCTCCCCTCCCCCCCTGCATTTTAAGGAAAAGCAACAATGGGAGGCTGAAATTGTAGAGGGAGGTGGCAAAAATGAGGGGGGCTGTTTAACCCTTCCGCTTTTGTCATTTCCCCACTCAAAATCTCTTCCCACTCCAACTGTTTTTACGCCTACAGGGAGTAACATTCAATTAATTCCCCTCTATGGACAGAAAAACAGTTCCTTCATTCTCAATCACACTCTCTGCCTACTTTTCATTTTTTTTAAAAAAAAGTCAGGAGACCTTTACATATGTCTGCTGTGCAAAATCATTATTCCTAAGCTAGTTTTCACAAGACTGAAGCTGTACAGTAGCAATACTCTACTGGCAGATACTCTTCTTTGGAGCAGTAGACAAATATTTCGTTGGTTTCATCAAATCAATGTGTGAACACCATCCTTCCTGGCTTATATCTCTTTGGCCTTTCTTAGGAACATAGGAAGCTGCCTTATACCGAGTCAAACCATTGGTCCAACTAGCTTAGTACTGTCTGCACAGACTAGCAGCAGCTTCTCCAAAGATGTAGGCAGGAGTTTCTCTTGGCCCTATCTCAGAGACGCCGGATAGGGAACTTGGAACCTTCTTTCTCTTCCCAGAGCAGCCCTATCCCCTAAGGGGAATATCTTGCAGTGATCACATGCAGTCTCCCATTCAAATGCAAGCCAGGGTGGACCTTGCTTGGCAAAGAGGGCAGTTCATGCTTGCTACCACAAGACCAGCTCTCCTCCAGTGGTACCTGGTCCACCAAAGCTGAAAAACCATACTTCTGCTATGATAGCAGACTATTAACAAAAATAACCTCTACCTATAATTTTTTTTAATGTAAATTTGTTTTTTTAAAAAAAGACTTTCTTTTATTAAGCTCCCAAACAAACATTCTGGTGTTCAATGTTTGTATCAAAGAAGGTCCATCTCAGGTATCTTAAAGAAAGGAATTTTAAACAATTCTATGATAATTGCAGTTTTCAGAAGTATTTACAGTACATTGCTAAATGGAGTACATATTACAATATTTAAAACTAGATGCAGATGCTTATTTGAGGTTCATTTTCTACAACAATAAGGCACGTATCTATAGTGGGTTGTTTAAAATCCATTTACATTGTTATATTGTTCAGAGTACCTTTTATCATTGCCTTTGAAAGTATAATGTTCATTTAAAAACTTGTAACGTTAGTTGATGCATCCTGATCCTAAACACATTTGTTTCAATATGTTTAAACAAATACAGTTAAGAGGACTTCTCTCAACTAATGAACAATCAAGTCCTTCCCCTGTATATGTCACTGCACACCCAGTGTGGGGGCCAGCAGTATGGAGTGTAGATATCATATTGGAGAAAAGACATTTTTTAAAAAAAATGTATGAGTGTTGGAAAGGGAAGGTTTGCATTACCCCTTTAATGTTGTTTGCTTCCCTACAATAATCAGTATCTGTTTCTGCGGATCTTCCAGTGATAGCTACATTTGCCTGAACACAAACTGGTGGTACAATTTGTTAGTGATAGCTAAGTTGATCTTAGTGACAGTTGCATCCTGGATTTAGTTGCACCCTGTTCCAGTGTTGCACTCAAAGGAATATGTCACCTATGGGGCTTTTACCCACAACCTGTTTTCAGCTCAGAAACACATGAAGTAATAATAATGCAAAGAGTTCCTTTAAGCAAGTGTAGTTCTTTTCCTCATTATGGAGGGAATCAGTACTTCACATTTGAGATTAAAGGAATCTATTCAGAAATTTAAACACAGATCACCTGGTTTGGTAGTGCTGTCCATTTGGGCATCTCAAGCCCAGTGGAGAAGAGTGCTTGTTTTATGGTCTTCAGCATCCTGCACAAAGAAAAGGAGCAAAGTTATAGACACCCTGAGGCACTTCTGCAGTATATTCCCTTCCTTACGGCTGGTTTATTTCATTTAACAGAGGTTCTGTGTTGGGAAAACACAGACCCTGGGGAAAGCTCCAGATATTCAACAGGTGCAGCTTTTCCCAAGATAGAGCAGCAATGTTAGAAGAAACTGCATCCGTTGCTTTTTGCTGTCCTGCAGCTGTTAAAGGCCCAGATTCTCTGTCCACAAAGAAAGTTGGCAATCCTCCCCTCCCCATCAGGACTGCAGGCGCAACACAGCCTCTCCCTTCCCTTGTGCCTTCCAAAGCCCACTTCCCCTCAAACGCAGTTACCCTCTGCTTGCCTTGCTTTTCTGTCAGCAGCACCGTCCGAAGCAAACTTCTTTTCCTAACTCAAGCGCTTGCAGAAGGCAAGAGAGGCTTGTGTAATAACATTTCGAACGACGCCCGCTGTAGAGTGGGAAACACCCGGAGGGGGGGGCCTGCATATTGATGTGTGTGTGGGGGGGGGGAGAATAACCCCTCGCCCCCAAACAAAAAAGTTGGGGCTTCTGGCGGCATTCGGGGGCCATTTGGCTTCCCTTCCAGTCAGCCCACAGGAAGCTTCCTGATTGGCCATGCTGGAGTTGCAGACGTTCCAAACAGCTGCGCACGTGGGGTGATTCTAGGGGCTTCCAGCTAGAGCGAAGGAGGCGGCTGTTTTGCTGGTTGGGGAGGTGGGTGGGGAAGGCATGCACTCGTCCTTTCGCCCTGCAGCGGTGCTTGGTGTCAGATGTCGCTTGTTGTGCAGGCAGAGCGGCTCTGGGGAATGAAAAAGTGAGCTCATGGCACATTGTCATATGCCTACGGGAGCGATGAAAAGAACTCTTTGAAACAGAGGGAATTAGCATGTCTCCCTCCTCTTCACTCCCACACCATTACACTGCTTTGTGAGGACATATAATACCCTTAAGTAGTGCAGCTGGAAACAGTAGTATAGTATAGAATGTACGGAGGCGTGATTTGCCTCAGGCGAGGCTGTTTCTGAGGCAGCCCTGGGACTGAAAGGCAGAATGTTATCCCTACCTAGCAACTCTCCAGACAGCCAGAAGTGTGGAAGAAACTACTGATAACGGTAAAAGGAGTGACTCTCAGCATAGTTACAGACCACAATTTGTTGATGTTTTCATGTTTAAGTCTCTGACCACACCGATTTTCACAGAACAAAAGCGACTGAAGGACTTGTTTTATGGATTCCAGAGCAGGCTCTTCAAGTGCTGCTTCTCACATTTACATGGCAAGGCAAGTAGCACACTCTTGTTTGCCAGAGTAAACATGTAATATGTGAATGGGAGAGTTGCATCTCCAAATATGCAGTATACATGCACCAGCCAATCACAGCTCCCTGGCACAAGATCCCCAACATTAGGGATCTGCACCTTTTTCTTTTTAACATATAGAGTAGGGGGGAAATTTCACCCAGACTCATTATTATTATTATTATTAATTCAATTTCTATACCGCTCTTCCAAAAATGGCTCAGGGTGGTTTACACAGAGAAATAATAAATAAATAAGATGGCTCCCCGTCCCCAAAGGGCTCACATTCTAAAAAGAAATTTAAACATTTAAACTCATGACATTTAAGAGAGTGCTGCCTTCTTTATGAGCCCCGCCACCTATTAAGATCATCGGGGGAGGTCCAGTTGAGGTTGCCACTGGCTTGCTTGGTGGCATCCTTCTCGAGAGTTGCCCTGATGCTCTGGAACATATTCCCAAACGCTGTTAGAATGTCTCCATCTCTGTTTGTTTTTAAACTACTTTTGAAGACACACCTGCTTCATCAGGCTCTTAGTGTATGGCGTTTTAAGGTTTTACAGTTTTATTTATGGTAATTTTAATCTGTTTTATATTATTTTTAGGTTTTGGCTGTTGTTTGTTTAAGTTGTAACCCACCCTGAGATTTTATATGGAGCTGTATATAAATACTTAGAGCCATAAAGGAGTAAAAGTACCCATACCTTCAGGTTGAGAAAGGAGGCAGATTGAAAGGGGAGTCATTTTATTTATTTATTTACATGACTCCTCCCCATTCCTGTCTGCCTCTATTCTCAACCTGAGGAACATAGGAAGCTGCTATATACTGAGTCAGACCATTGGTCTATCTAGCTCAGTATTGTCTTCACAGACTGGCAGCGGCTTCTCCAAGGTTGCAGGCAGGAATCTCTCTCAGCCCTATCTTGGAGAAGCCAGGGAGGGAACTTGAAACCTTCTGCTCTTCCCAGAGCGGCTTCATCCCCTGAGGGGAATATCTTGCAGTGCTCACACATCAAATCTTCCGTTCAGATGCAACCAGGGCAAACTCTGCTTAGCTATGGGGACAAGTTGTGCTTGCTACCACAAGACCAGCTCTCCTCTCCTAAAGGATCTGGGTAATTTTGCTCCTCTGTGGCTCTAACCATCCTGCTCCTCCTCAATAAATTCAGCATCCCCCACCCCCAGCAAATGCCTTTTCCACTATGTTTGGCTCCACCAGATGTATTGCTTAGAATACCATTGGCAGAGGCGTAGCAAGGCTGATGGCAGCCCTGGGACAGAATGGGGCCATGCATGCTGACCGCTGCACCCCCTGTTGCCACCAGGCATGCTTTCCTCTGGTGATGCAGGTGCTGATGCAGGTGGAACGGGCATAGCCAGTGTGGGGTACTGTACATCAAGGCAGGGTGTGCCCTAGGGGACAAGGGGTGGCCTGGGGGGCAGCAGGGGCACTATGCATTCCCTGCAGCCCAGGGACATTTGTTTCCTCGTCCTATGGTGGCTATGCCACTGAGACAGCTATGATGCCTGGTGAGGGAAGCAGGGTAGAAATAGAAATAAAGCATTCCTCACAAGGCTCACAGTACTACTTTCCTCACTCTGAGGAGGCTGAAATACCTGAAAGGCTGTCAGACAGAAGAGGCTGAAGACATGTTCTCTGATGTCCCAGAGAGAAAGGCTTCCAGGAGAGGAGATTTGGGTTGAACATTAGGACATACTTCTTGATGAGAATGTTAGTTCAATAGAACCAATTGCCTAGAGAACTGGTGGGCTCTCCTTTGCTGGAAATGTTCAAATGAATCTGGGGAATAAAGAAGAGGCTGGATGCTCTAGCTCTGAATTGCTGCACCAGGCAGGGGGGGTTAGACAAGATGGCCTACAAGGTCCCCTCCATTTCTATGATTCCATTTCCAGGTCCTGGAAGAGAACTAACTTTGAAGAGGTCTATATTTGCCTTCTTAAATACTAAACAAGAACATACCTTGTTGAAGGTCAACTGAGAGAGCTTCCTTTCATCTACTTTTGAAATCCATCTATTGCACTTCTTTTCCAAGCTTTTTTTCTTGTGAAGTCTACAAAGGTTTGAAACAAGCCCCCACTCCCATTCATCTTAGCCCAGCTCCCTTTGCAGGCTTCATGGGGCCAATAGAAGGAGCAGAGACTAAAATGAGAGAGTCAGTTGGAGTGGAGGTTGTTCTGACTCTTCCTGTAAGTGAGAGGAAGGGCTGCTGAACCCTTGAAGAAAACATATAGAAATGCAACAAGTTGCTGCTTATTAAATGTAAGTATCAGTTCTAAAATTATTTAAATTGTATTGAACATGAATATATGTTTAGTGAAGTATTGCTCTGTTATATCATTTGTCTTCTACTAAAGGCTTAAAGTATCTCTCTGCATGGTTTAACAGTGGCTTTTTAAATTCATGTTCTTCTGTGAAAATTCATTAAAAAAAATAAAAATAAAACCCCACTATGGTATGATATCAGTGAGCTGGACTGCGGTGCTGAGTGTGAAGCTTTGGCTACATTGGGTTCCTAGAAATGATCTTATCTTGTGGAACCAGGAGCTCCAGATAAATAGGATAGAGAATGTCAGCAGGGTTGTGATACATTTGTGGTATTGTGGAATTGCCAGTTGGCACACTTGCCCTCCACCATCTTATTATAACACTTTCTGGGCTTCGAGTGTTGGATGGAGTAAACACCTTATTAAATGTGTGTGTGGGGGGGGTGCTGGGCATACTGGTAGCATAGGCAATGTCCAATAAAGCAGTTTAAAGCAGTAAGATAACTCTCTAAAAAGCTTTCAAAGCATATATACAGCACACAAACATAGAGGGAAAAGATCATCCAGGGTAAGACAGAGTGACAGGGAATTAGAACCAGAGGATAAGAAGTCCATGACATATTAAGCAATTATTTTGCATCTGCTTTTATAAATGAAGGGCCAGACATAAATGAAAATAAGATTTAAGAGGAATTAGTCAATGTAGAGATAATATCTAGTATGTGGATTTTGTGTGTGTTTTTTAAAAAGGCTTGATGCTCTTTAAACTGTAGTTGCTCCAGAGCTACGTGGCACACAATTTAAGCATTAAGCTGGCTAAATCTATGCAGCAGCTTTGACAATTATGTTCATAAAGGTCATGTAGCTGAAGAATGGCTCTGTAATATGCTAAACTATTATAATATCCTGTACAGGGGATGGGAGAGAGACCAGAGAACAAGCAAAAGAAATGTGGCGCGTTGATCATTACCAATTTCAATGCGGTGTCATACTGATGTGGCATTATGCAGGTCCTTTCATTCAGCTCTTCTTTCTGGTAGTGCTAGACTTCCTTGTAGCTCCACACAAGGAGCGCAGTACCGGCTTAGCACTCTAGGAATAAGAGGGCAGCTGTATGTCTGCATAAGCACTCTTCTGTTGCTGTAGTTCTGCTGTGTCCCTTACTGTCAGTGGCACTTTTTAAATAATGTAATATGAGCCCTGGGCCTTCATGGCTACAACCACAGCTTCCCAGCACAGATTTCCGAGATTGTATTTGCACATTTTTAGCTCCCCCCTTGCTAGTTCTCTATTCAAAATTGTGCCTCGTGCAGAAAATCAGCCTAATGCAGGTGATTTTCATTAAAACAACTAAACAAAAACCATGGGGGGGGGAGTTTAATACAATGCTGTATAACGTGTAGTTTGGCCCTCATAAACAGCAAATGAAAGTGGTATCCTGTGTCTGCCCGCAGCACGTCAGACTGTGGGTAGGGCCTCATGTGCCTGTGCTGCCTCATACAAAAAAATGGCATTCATATAGAAAACTAGATGTCAGTGGGGACGGATCTTAGCCTAGCCTTATTCCTGATATGGTAATTTTCATTGCAGAAGTTTTCTTTTTTAATTGAAGAGCATTCAGTCATTTGAAACCCTGCCTATAGTTTCAATGTGTACAATACAGACACGGGTTTGCCACCTCAAATGTTTGGGAAAACTAGACCCATACTGTTTGATAGGTTTGTTCTCTTTTAAATGACTCTGTAATGGTGGGAAATACTTATTTGAGATTATTACTAAGGAATGATACACATTCCTGCTTCAGTTTGAGGGGCTGAAAGAGTCCCTATATAGAATTAATACTGCAGTTTTGGTATTACCTTTTGAGTAGCTAACATAAAAATGAATTAAGTAGGTTGAGAGATAAATGGAGATTGGAAAACTAGGAAGGGAAAAGCAGGTTTGTTAAGAGGCTTACCTATGGCCTTGGCATGTTCTCTGTTATTGCTTTTCATCCCTGATTTCGTCCTCCTGTGTAGCCCTCTCCCTGTTAGGAAGTTTCAGAATGCTGGATGGTTAATATGATAGCATTATAGTTTAGGACTTCTACTAGTTCTCCCTTGCACAAACATTAACTATTGGAATTTTGTAATAATTGCACCATGTAATGTGTAATAATTGAACCATGGCATAGCTGTAAGTTCCTCAGGTAATAAACTGAAACAGAAATAAATTTCATTCCCTTTTCCCCCACCTTGCAAGCTTCAAAAGAGATGTGGACAGTCTGAAGAGAGATTGATCATTCTTCTTATCAAGAATAACCGCTTATGATCTTCACTATTTTTAAGTAGTGGTTGCTTTGGCAAAAGATGTTCAATGTGAGAGCTATTTCTCACTGTGCTGACTTCCGTTCAGTGACTTATGGGCAAAGTGCTGGGAAGGACTACATTTCCCAGCATCCTAAATGCACTTTTCAAGATGGCACTGGGACTCTAGAGGACTCCATTTCCATTAAAAAAGCTTCCCTGGTGCTGAGAGAAAAACTATTGCCAGGGGGCTATGCTAATGAATATTCGCCTTTGATTGGCTGAAGTGTGGCACAGCCTAATAAATAATTAGTTGGGAAGCCTCGTTTAGGGTCTATGGGAGCCTCCATTGGCTCCTGGCCCTTGCAACAGAGGCATGTGTGCAGTGGGCAGAATAGGAAGCCCCAGATAAGCATAATCTTGTGTTTGGCTGGATATTTTAATCATGTGCATCCTGGGGTGCCTTGCTTCCCTTTGTATTAGGGATATGCACGGAACCGCGGCAGGGCAGTTTGACGCCAAGGGGTGCTGCTTTAAAGGTGGGGGAGGGTGCAGTTACTCCTCCTGCCGCTTTCCCCCCAGCAGCACTCGTTTCCAGTAAAATCTTTCGGGGCAGCAGCGTACCTCCCTGCCTCCCCTTCCACCTCCTCGGCCAGAGGTGGCCAGAAGTACGACGCGCATACGATGTGAGCATGCGCACACGGTACTTCTGGCCACTTCCGTCTGCGGAGGGGAAAGGGGCAGCAGGGAGGTACACTGCTACCATGAAGGTTCTTACCGGCAATGAGTGCCGGCGGGGGAAAAGTGGTGGGAGTGATAAGTGTACCCTCCCCCACCTTTAAAGCAGCACCCCCCCAGCATCGAACTTCAACACCCCCCCCCCCGGTGTTCAAACCTGTTTGGAGGCCCGTAAAAGGGCCTCCGAATAGGTTCGTGCACTTCCCTACTTTGTATGAGCTGTTTGTATGAACAAGTGAAATCTTGGCTTTTTATCGAAGCTTTTATATGAGTGTTGTTTTTGTTGCTATTGCTCTGTATTTTCTATTGTGTATGTTTTTTAAACTTTTAATTAGATGTATATTTTTATATTCCAATTTAATATTTTTATTGTGTGACTGTTTTATAGTCTTATTGTTTTAAATGTTTTGTAAACCACCTTGAAATTGTTTTAATGAAAGGCGGTATAAAAATTTAACAATAAATTTTTGGGACACCGGCTATGGTGTCATACCTGAACCTGAGAAAGCAAGGCTGGAGTAAGATATTTGGGGTTTTTGTTTTTGTTTTGCTTTGTTTTGTTTAAGAGCTGAAGGTGGCATGATAGAGGCACCATTGTGCATAGCCATTGTCCTCCTTTAGGAGTTTGTCATGCTTAAAATATGCTCTTTAACCAATGACAGAAGGAACAGGTCTCAAGGGTTATGATACTTCTGTCATATCTCTTAAAAACTATAGCTGATTTCATCTAGTCCATATTCTATCCCTTATCTCTGGCCATGAACTCACTGAATGTCATAGTGGTAGCTGATCAAATTCTTGGCTCCATCCCTATAAAAATTATAGTATGAATTGCTAGATTTCATATTATTTTTATAGATAAGAATGAAATGAGTTTTGGAAAGAATTTTTTAAAACTAAATAATGGTAGGTAGTGAAAAATATTCAGTAGTGATTGCTTGCCAGGTCCTGCATTCCAACTACAGACTGTAAATGATATAATTTACAGATTTCAATCTGTAAGTGAATTAATCATCAAGGAAGCCAGTCATACATAATTTGAATTATTCTCTGTCGCTCCCCATTCTACAGCAAGAATGAAATCTAGCATTGAAGTTTATTTTGCTACAAGTGCACAGACTAGACAGTAGTAATATTTGATCCTATATATGGGATTTTTCAAAGATTAGAGGAAACATATTCAAAGATTAGGGGCAACATATGAAAATAGCTTTCAAATGAACAATTATAGTCTAGCAGTTCTTTTTCTTCAAAAGAGATAGTGCTTAGGCTTCATAATATAGTTGATGAAAATGGGCCACTGTTAATAGGCAGAGAATTTATTGTTTATGGATCTACACACTGTCATTCAGTATGCTTCTAGGATACCTTACAAAAATTGAATTACAATGAAACAAAAATTAAAGCAGTCTTAAAAGCAACAAAATGTCAGCAGTATTCAGAATTGGTGATTATTCACTTCTAGACCTCCATTTGTAGCTAGTTCTAGAATTCACTATGGATTGGTTCACAAAATCCCTCAGGTATAGAGAGTATATTTGCAGTGGGATATATTCCCCCCATTCCTGCAGAATCAATTTTGATTTGTGCTTATGTCCATACATGTTTAGGCCTATCCATATGTTTTGTCGTGTGTGTGTGTGTGTGTGTGTGTGTGGGGCCAAGTTATGTCAGTAAGGCATGTCCAATCATCTGTAGAGTTTTACACACAGGCATGAGCCCATAGCTTGCAATTGAGTGCCATGGTATGTTGAGTTCATAGATTGGGAGAACTGTGTGAACTAGCCTGAAGCTCAGTCAGATTTTTAAGAATCTGAAAGTTTAAACAAATGTCATTGCTTTAATGCCCATCAAGCTCTTGTGTGTGCCAGAGCTGCCCCATTAAATTCAGTTTAGTTAGCAGATGGGCATATGGAATCTTCTTCTCATATTTATTTGCTTTCTCCAGCAAAGTAAATGGGCTAGCCATTGAAAGTAGTGGATCTTCCATGCTCTTAACAGCTATATTTATGTAAACATCAATTTGTTTCATATTTGAAGAATACTAGGCTTTCAGAAAGTTTCTTAGTTGATAGAGTAAACATAGCAGAATTGCAGATTAGTTGCAGTTTTAAAATACTAGTTTACCTTGATATTTATTACTTCATTGCACAGCCTAATAATCTTATCTAAGTGTTGATTGTCTTGCATTTAAATAAGACTGGCCTATTGACTCCATAAGTTGTTCCATAAACCATTACTACTAAGAATCAGTAAGCCACAAGACTGGCAACAGGATCAAGTCAGTCACATGCTGACACAGTTTTAAGTCATTGTTATGGTGCTGATTCAACATTATAGGTGAACCCAAGCAGCAGAACTAATTATTTGGTGTAGAGTCAACATTTGTTTTGTCCATACGAAATGATTTCTATACCTGGAAATTATCATAGTTTACACTTGAATGAATACAGGTCTGAATTCACTTCAGGTAAATATAAACTCAGCAGGAAATGAGTTCTGCCTGGTTCAATTCACATGACCATTTGCGGTGGTATTTTTTAAGTGGTTTGCTTGACAATCTTGTCTCTGTTGATGAGTACTGCATTAAGGCTCTGATGTGTAATTTGACCTTCAAAATTCATTACATATGGTTGAAATTGGGCATTAGATGAATATGGTTGTGAACTACCTCTTTGTTTTCCTGTCCTTCTCTTGTACACACGAACACACACAAATATCTATATGAATGTATCTAGTGAACATTCTAACAGTTAGTAAACCAATATTATGTAGGTAGGAATATGGTAAAAGGGAGTGGGTTGGGAGTAGGCTTAAGAGAGCCAGCATGGTGTAGTGGTTAGAGTGCTGGACTCGGACTGGGGAGACCCCAGTTCAAATCCCCATTCAGCCATGCTACTTCCTGGGTGACTCTGGGCCAGTCACTTCTCTCTCAGCCTAACCTACTTCATAGGGTTGTTGTGAGGAGGAACTTAAGTATGTAGTACACTGCTCTGGGCTCCTTGGAGGAAGAGCGGGATATAAAATGTAAAAAAATAAAAATAAAAGCTTTCCCTGCTGGGACTTCTCTCCTATAGCTGACATAGTAGAGCTCTTCTCACGATCGGTGAGAAGAGCTCCATGGAGGTCTGCATGGAGAACGGGTTTGACACCCTCCCCGCAGATAACCAAGCTCTTTTCCATGGGTGGGCTGAGCTCCGGGGTGCCAGGATGTGCCGCTGTATGTCACCCTGCCCCAGAGTGCTGATAAGGCACCGCACAAGTGCGCAGTGCATTATGGGGGATCCCCTCCGACCCGAGTGTGCCACACAATTTTAAAAAATGAGACATAGTTTTAAAAATGAGGTCAAGGGAGCAGTCGCTCCCTTAACCATTTAAGATGGTGGCGATTTAGGAGGGTTTGCTGCTGTGTAGCCGCTGGGATCGGGCCGGAACCTGGTGGTTCACACAAGCATGCAAAACTGGGCTGGGCTCCCTTAGCCCGGTTTTGCGCGCTCGTGTGAATAGCCTCAGTAACTGGTAACAATACTGGCTTTAGATCTTTTGACATCCTAGGAAAAAAAGCTAAATCTTTGTCTGTTAATTCCTCTCCATGCATGCCTGTGCTAGTGTCCTATGTAATACTGCCAGGCACAAGAAAATGATCGTACATGTATAAAAATTAAAGAGCCTCTGCACTAGATACAATGCTTTTTATATTCTTGTCTGCAAATATACAATAATTGAAGGGTAAAGAATTCACAGTATAAAATTTTTCGAAGGCATATTTGTATGGTAGGATCACATACCTGCCAATGTGGCCCTACTTTCCCATTCAGGTTGGCAAGTATGGGATTATTAGCTAAGTTCTTACGTACCTTTGGAATTGCTTTTATTCCTGCTGTGTGCAGGTTGTCCCTATAACAACTGCATTTTCCTAACACTATTTGGCAAAGTAATATAATGCCATTGTTAAAAAGCAAAAAAGCAAATCAGAAGGTGTTTTCTTATACTTTATTGTGTGATATTTTACTAGATTTATTCCATCCCAAGCCCAGAACTGCATGGTTAAAGGGCTTGCATTTTCTTTATTTAAAAGTAGAAAACAATGTGAAATAATTTAAAGATCTCATCTCACCATATTGGTGCATGAACTTCTTTTCCTGCTGTTGTTTGCCAAAAGTCTCTCTTGTTGAGAGTAGTTGAATGTTTTTAGACCCCTTATACTTCTGTTCAGACCTTCACAGCTGTCGGAAGAATCACATAAGGCCTGGGCCACAATGACAACCTGCAGAACATTATGATGGACTGAATGATTGATTGAATAGGCATTTTCAGGCCTCCCTTTTCAGATTGTTTGTTATTACATTTTGGCTTTGTAAAGATTATACATTGATTATTCTTAACATTCATTAAGTGTCCAAGAAGTTAGTGCATTTTTTTAAAATGAAAAAGCCCTTTCACACAGATATTACACTGTGCATAAGTATAATATCTCCAGCATGGTTGTTTTTCATCCGAGCTGATAGTAGTCTACATATCTCAGATTTAGCTAAAATAGCTCTTTGTCTCCTAGTGGAGAAAAGTCTGCGGTACAACGTTAGTTTTATACTTCTTTTCATCCTGTGTAGCAATCTAGTGGAGTTATTTTGTTGTCTGTGCAACAACTTTAAAAAAATATGATACAATTAAACATATTAATTACTTGAAGCTCCTCTGTGCTTGTAGCTATTTCCTTGTTTGAAATTGTCTTATATTAAACCCATAATAGGGTGAGACCCTGAACCAAAGGTGTTTCCATGGATTCACTGTTGTTTGGTCTCTTCATAAGGAGGCACTGGATCTTGAAAGAGCTGGATGTGGTCCTCTTCCATAGAAGCTTTCATAGTGGCCTCCTCATAGGATGGAGGCAAGCATACCGTGAGAAAGGCAGTTTCAGGGAGAAGAGTGGAGTAGTGAAAGTTTTGCTCGCTGCTCCAGGGCAGCACTGAGAGGAAGTCAGTCACTTCATGCTCAGGAAGGGACTCTTGGAGGTCAATGCTGAAGATTTGAGCCTGAGGATTCCGACGCTGGCAGCGTCTGTAGAGAAAGAGCAGCAGGAATGCCAGGAAGAGCATCATGGTAGCTGGCAGGATGATGCATAAGAATGGCTCTATATCTTCTTTCGTTGAGCTTATTTTATGCTGACTCTGTAATTGCAACCAAGAGGGAAAAATGTATGAAACATTTGGAAAATTTGACCAGAACTCTCTTTTTTTTTAATCAGCAACTTGAGTGACACTTGCACACATCTTTTGTCCATATGCAGTATCATTCTGTTGTAAAATGTGTGTTCTTTGCTGAGTGCCTCTCCAGCTATGCCTACTAGTGTTTGGAATTCTCAAATGAGAACTACCAAACAGGGTCATTTCCAGCCTGCTTTGATAACATGGTTCGAGCTTTAACTTCAAGTAATTGAATGGAGAATTGTTGATTTCCTTGTAATCAACAAAAACTCCACAACCCACCTAAGTGCCTATATAAATAGAAGGACCCAACTATGATACATTAAAAATATAGTTCTCTCTCTCTCTCTCTCTCTCTCTCTCTCTCTCTCTCTCTCTCTCTCTCTCTCTCTCTCTAGCTTAAACACTGAGCAAAGTGTGGGGGATTAGGTCCATGACATAAGAATAGCCCTGCTGGATCAGGCCCAAGGCATATCTATTCCAGCATCCTGTTTCACACAGTGGCCCACCAGATGCCTCTGAGAAGCACATAAGCAAGGGGTGAGGGCATGCTCTCTCTTCTGCTGTTGTTCCCCCGCAACTGGTATTTAGAGGCATCCTGCCGCTGAGGCTGGAGGTGGCTCATAGCCACCAAACAAGTAAGCCATTTATAACTCTTTACCCTTGTACTGTGATTCCAATAAAAACTGTCCCGCACAGTTGCCATTAGGTGTGGTGGGAAGCTTCCATTGGAACCAATAAGAACTTCTCTTCTGGGGCCAATAGCAGCTTCAGGGGGTGGTTATTGTCAAAATTATGGCACAAAGGGAAAGGGTTAAATGCTTTCCTCCCCACACACCACAGTTGCCATTCACCTCCTCCACAGCTGCACCTTAACTGAAAAATGCACATACACACATACAAACTATGCATTTGATGTAACATGTAGTTGTGTCTATTATTTCTTAGAATCAGAAATGTATAAGCTGAATAAAAACAATTATTTTTGAAGCATTTACTTAAGTAAACACGTTTAGAAGCGTTGGTGGTTTGGCAGATTTTTCTTTAGCTCAGGCAATTGGTAATGAGAGACAATTGGGCAAGGGGTGCATGTCTAGTGTTAGGTGTGTCTAGACATGATTAGCATGTCTAATCATTGAAACAAGTGATGGCAGTGCTACCTGGCATGTGCACAGTCTCCAAATCCCCAACATTTCTCCAAATCCACCCCCCCGGCAACCCTTTACTCCTTTCCTTGATTAAGATTGGCTGAAAGGGAGCAGCAGTAGTTGTCAGCCCCAGAGGCGTATCTATGGAAAATAGCGCCTAGGGCAAGCACTGAAATTGTGCCCCCTGTCCAAACATCTGACACCCATCTTTCAGATAATTTTACCATAATATCAGCTGAAAAATACAAGTCAAGCTCGTTAACCTTTAATATGATTAAGACATCACATTTAACTCACTTATCACAAGAAGCAAAGTAAGAGCAAATGAATACAATCCTAACTCATAAGCTTCAGCTCAGTATTCACGAGCCCTGATTCTCTGTACATAGTGCCAAATTGAATATGTGTACACTGACATATTATATTAAATTAATTTTTTTTGTTTACCTGTAGCCCCTTTGGGGGACTTCCTAAAGGCCATGGGGGGAGGGTCTGCAAAGGTTCCCTCTCCCCCCATTGGCCTCTTAATTCACCGCTGCAGGCCGTCCTGGGCTGAGGGCCTCACAGGGACCATTTGAGCATGTGCGGTGGCCATTTTTAATTTTTTTTTTTAATTGCTGCTGAAAACAAAATGGCCACCGCTCATGCTCAGTTGGCCTCTGCAAGGCCTGGCATGGCCATTTGAGCATGCACGGTGGCCATTTTGTTTTCAGCAGCCTTTTTTAAAAAAAATTTCAATTTAAAAAATGGCGCCCCCTTCAAGTGGCACCCGGGGCACGTGCCCTGCCTGCCCCACCCTAGATATGCCCCTGGTCAGCCCTCAAAGGAGGTGGGGCAGGGACTGCTTCAGCCTGTTATATCTGTCTATAACAAGGCTGTTGTTTGAAAGGAGGACTGCCTGGTTCTGCATGTGTGTATGTGAAGAAGGGAGGTGGCTATGTTTGGTGTGTGTGCTTGTGAGGTTGTGCCCACATTTTGAGACTTATTTTTCTGATTAAAAAGATGCTTAATTGAACCTGGCATGGGGGAAACTCTCCTCTCTTAACCACTGTGATTGTGGCCTGTAAGTTATGTGTGATGTAGGACAGCCATTCATAGATCTCTGTCTTTGCTTAAAAGCATTAGGATGGTGGCCATGGTGTTGGAAGAGGGGAGATTGAACCCTTCTGCTGCACTTAAATCACCCCTAAACCTGCTATTAGCTATATGGAGGAAGGAGAGAACTAGCACAACATTGGTACCTAGATCCACCCCATCTCCTGTGGTTAGTAGCAGCTTTGAGTAGATTATTTAGATCAGGAAAACTGTGTGGGTGGGAGGGCAGGACCCTTTTTCCAGCACCATGGAAAACCTACTCCAAATGGGCTTCCCACACAGCTGCTTCTAAGCAAAGAAGAAGATGTATGATATCAGTAGATCCATCTTGAATCACCAAGTAACATGTAGTTTGCCCCTGTGGCTGGATGCTTACAAGGGTGAGGGGTAACGTACAGTGACAGTGCCCCCATTTAAAGTTACCCATTTTAAGCACCCTATTATTCTTAAGAGCTTAAGGAACTTCTAAAAGGTTCAAAGATGTGGAAGGGGTGAGATCATTATGATCCTTGAATGATTTCATCTTGAAAAACATATGAAGCTGCCTTCTACTGAGTCAGATCATTGCTCCACTAGCTCAGTACTGTCTAAACTGACTGGCAGTGACTCTCAGGGGTTTCAGACAGAAGCCGTTTCCAGCCTTACCTAGAGGGGCCAGGGACCGAGTCTGGGAAATGTGCTCCATTACTGAACTACAGCCTTTTCTCTTTAGCTTTCCTTTAAGAGGACCATGATTTTGAAAAACTAGCTGGTGAGCTTTGCTGAGCTGAGCAGAGTTGGCGGTTGGTGGTTAGGTAGGTGGAGTTTGGATCATTAATACTTTGGGAAGGGGCTCTTGACACAAGTGATTTTTAAAAATAATGTTTTTTGTTTAAACAGAATTTTTCCTATTCCCAAAACCAAACTCACAATGTTAAATAGAAGCTGCCATATCAGAAATTCTTTCAAAATATTCTTCCGGTGGGATGGTTGCTCCATCAGGTACAGCCCTTCCACCAGACCTTTGTGTGTTTGATTGATTGATTGATTGATTGATTAATTGATTGATATATACTGCCCTTCCAAAAATGGATCAGGGTGGTTTACATCAAAACAAACATAATTAAAATCAATTAACAATTAAAATCAAACAATTAAAATCATTTAAGCATTAAAAACATTAACATTAAAATCATTAAAACCAACATCAAAAATTCAAAATCATAAGCCTAATTAAAAGCCTGGGTGTCTTCTGTGCTTTTTAAAATAAATGTGACTTCTGTGCCTTTTTAAAAGTTGCCAGAGATGGGGAGGCTCTTATTTCAACAGGGAGCTCATCCCGAAGTCCAGGGCCAGCAACATAGAAGGCCCGTCCCCAAGTAGCTGCTAAACAAGTTCGGCAACCGCAGACGAGCCTCTCCAGATAATCTTAACAGGCGTTGGGGCTCATGGTGAAGAAGACGTGCTCTTAAATACTCAGGGCCTAAGCTGTTTAGGGTTTTATAGGTAATAACCAGGATCTTGTATTTTGCCAGGAAACATATCGGCAGCCAGTGTAGTTCTTTCAACACAGGAGTAATATGGTCGTCTTTTCTAGATGACCCAGAGACCAACCTGGCTGCCACATGAACCAACTGTAGTTTCTGGACTACGTACCAAGACAGCCCCACATAGAGCACATTGCAATAATCCAGCCTAGAGGTTACCAGCAGATGTACCACCGTTTTGAAGACATTCATCTCAAGAAACGGACACAGCTGGTGTATTAGCCAAAGCTTATAAAAAGCACCTCTGGCAATTGTCTCAACCTGGGACACCAGGGAGAAGTTCGGATCCAGAAGCACCCCCAGACTGCATACCTGTTCTTTCTTGGGGAGTGTGACCCCATCTAGAACTGGCAGATCAAAACCGTCTCCCAAGTTCCGACCCCGAACAATAAGTACCTCCGTCTTATCTGGATACGGCCTCAGTTTTTTATCCCTCATGCAGGCCATTTCTACCTCCAGGCAGGCAATTAGGGAGGTTATGCCTTCTCCTGATGATGTTGACATGGGAAATGCAAATTTTCCTCATTTGCATAAATTTTATCTATCAGAATATTTACTGTCCAGATCTTTCTGAACAGCAGATTACCCTGAATATATTGTGAACTGATTTGGCAAGTTATTTGACCTATATATATTTCATTTTTAAGAAACCCACCATATTAATTTCCCATGTTTTATCTCAAATGTTTTTCAAGTAGACACGTAGTCGAACTGAAATACCTGATTGGCGGGGACAAGGGAGACTTCCTAGGGATAATTGCCTGAAAAGCATTAATTTTTACTTTGAAATTGCCAGGCTTGCCTAATATTGCATTGACATCCATTCATTGTTGTTAATGAATTTTATGAAACAATGGCCAGCATCTGGACTAGCAATGAACTCATGCAGTAGTGGTGCACATTCTAGATTACTCCTGTGCTGTCGCTTGAATGCAAGGAGCAATGATTTGTACTGATCTCCCCTTTGCTCTGAAACCCACTGTGCATCACCAAAATATGTCCCCGAGGGTTGTGACCTTCAGGGCCATATTTTGGTGATGCAGGATTAACCAAAATAAGACCAAATTAAATCCTAATTTGTGTTTCTAACTTGGTATTGCATCGAAGTGGTAACTTGTGGAGAAGTAAATAGACACAGTTGAAACTGTTTTAAAGTTCAAAACCAAAGAAAACAACTTTATTCTTCTTGTACAATAGCTTCAGTGGGTTCTTATTCATTACCATGTAGGGTCAAACTCGTAATGGTTTCAGAGACAAAGTAACAACCACAGTGTTCTCTCTATTTTTTCCTATCGTATGTGCGGAATGGGTTTTGTTCTGGGTGGCAGTATCAAGGCAGTGTGCACACATGTGCATTCAGAATGGGGTCTTCTTGATTCAACCTGAGCGGGATCTAAAATTAACCGAGTGGACATCAAAAAACTTGTGAACGCCTGTACATGCACACGCCTTAGAGGGAACACTGCCTTAGAACTGGCAAGTCTGTACACCACCTCTTATATTTCAAAATTAAATATTCAAACTTGTATTCAAACTCAGATACTTATGAGATTGTGTCAATACTTCAACAAAGGCTTCACTTTCAAATTACTGAGGTGACTGTTTAGAAATGACAAGCCTCTTTAGATTTTCAACCCCTTTACTGGGATTCCCTGGCTATACTTTGTATCCTTTGTAATCAACCATAGACTCCCAGCATTTACCTTTGATAGGCAACCTTACTCTACAGAGGCCATACCTGATGTGTAAAACCTACCCACCAGTCTCCCAGCTCAACCCTCAGTCCTGTAGGGATGTGTTGAATTGCCACAATCCCTTTTAAAATGAGTGCTTCCATGGCCCCTTTAACAAGAAGATCAGGTCCATACCTGCTGCTCCTCCCACTTGTCGCCCTTCCATAATCCCAGTGTTCCTCCCAGATTTCCTCACATGCCAACAAGGCATTTCCCAACTGCCCGTGCATATGATGCTGGCATGCACATCGTGTCCATTTATGTGTGATGGCCATTTGCATGGTCAGCAACCAAACTGACTACAAAAATGGCCACTGTGCATGCGTGAAGGCCATGAGCATGGCGGCATCACACACAGGGGCAGCTGGGAGACACCCCACCAGAGTATGAAGTTATCTAGGATGAGTGCTGGGATTATGGAAGTGGCAGTGAGTGATGGACCTGCTCTCCTCCTTGTTAAAGGGTCTGTGGAAGCCCTCGTTTTTAACGGGATTGTGCCAGCGATTCAGATGCCAAATCATGTTTTGGCACATCCATGCAGTCCTGTTCTGGAGACGCTAACCAGAGATCCTATCTCTAGCCCTAACCATCCCTATCTGAATCTGTCAGTTAACTCCCAACAAGATTTTATAGCCACCTGTTCATTCCATTCCAAAGCCCCTCCCTTAGGAATTCTCTCCAGAGGATGTTCTTAAGCTTACATTCCTCTCGATTGACAGTGTTTACTAGCCAATTGCCACAAGCTCAGATAAGTGTTTTCTGAAGAAATGGGTTTTGAGGAAGAACCTAAAAGATAATGATAGTTTGAAGAACAGAGAGTATGGGAAAGGCCAGTGTAGGGCTGACTATAGATGGGTTTGTACAGATGGGGAAAGAGGGATGGTTGGCTTAAAGGACATTACTGATTCTCCTAAAAGACATATCTGGCAGCCAAACACTCTTAGTCCACAACCTCCCGCCCAGTGATGAAGTACTTGCATAGCTCTATATTCCCATAGATATAGGAACCCTGTGTCTGTGCGCATTCTTCTGTATTGTGCTTATTGTGTGTGCACTCCATTAAAATTAATTTGAGTTTTACCATTAAAACTCAAATACTATATACATTATAATATAATATATTATTATACATTATATTATATTATACATACGTATAATATAAATATTATTATACATTAATAAACAATTGATTACCATCAATAAGGCCAATATCCTGTGCAATACAGTAAAACAAATGTATATGCACACAATAGGATGAATGCAAACATATCTATTTTGCTACATTGACATATGATAGGAAACTAGGCACAACTTTGTGTATACAGGTAGTGAAATACACATGAGTGTAACTTGCATATGATGAGCTATTCCATAGTGTATACCAAGGATTCTAAAACAAGAAACAAACAAGAAACTGGGGATCTCAAACATCTCAGTTGGAAGCTATCAGGAGGGCAGGGACCTTACCCAACATGTCCAAGATGTGGAACCAGTCAGGGATGATGGGAGGCAGATGGAGACAGAATCCAACGACTCCCGCTCGGCTCATAAAGCTAAGGGCAGGCACAGCAATGGTACTTCTTTGCCAGGTGAGAGTTCCCTCTCAGGAGACATGCACTAGAGCACATCTAATGAGTGGCCAAAGAAGTGCCATTGCTGTGCTGCTTGGGTCTGTGAGCAGCAGAGGATCCAGGTGGGTTTCAGCACCTGCCCCCCGTCCGCCTCCTTATGCCTTGGAGAAGTCAGAGCTGCTCTTCACTTTACATTCTCAACAGTGTATTTTATTTTCTTGAATTATTTATTTGTTTTATATATATATATATATATATATATATATATATATATATATATATATATATAAAAACATATAAACATATAAACATATAAACATATAAACATATAAATTTTGATTTATATAATTAAGCGAGAAATCCATGAAAATACTGACTCCCTTTGTTTGATTCCTACTGGTGTGAATGGGAGTTTTCAGCAGTTGCTGCTATATCGAACAAATACCTAGTGATAGGAGCAAGCAAGCTCATCCTCATTTAAAAGCTAAATGTGCTTTATTTATCTCTACCTAATCAAATCAGTGGTTGGCAGCCTGACTAACAAACTGTGTGCGCGCTATGAAGCACTAGCCCCTACACTGATCTGACATGCTTCCAAAATGTGGGCACTCTTGTGCAAGAGTGCAAATATTTTTCAGAACTTGCCTGAGCCCTGTGAGTACTGCTAGACTGGAAGGACATTCCTCAACCCTCAGCAATATGTTTCTGGTCTACATATCATTAGTAAGGATGTTGACCTGTAGCTTTAAACGTGGCGGGTGGGCTCACATAGCTTTGCATATTATTTTTTAGAGTCACACTATCAAAACGTTTGAGAACCCCTGGTGTACACACTTTATCCTACATGGAAGCAGTCTGTAGATTATTTCTTTTGCATATATTATTGCGCAATATTGTGTCATATATTCAAGGAAAGTACTATGACATGCGAAATGGATGCTTCTGTATAGGTTCATATCATCAGACCAAGATAATGTTAACATCCCCACAGTTTGCTAGGAACAGACATGTCAAAAAGACTGGTACTAGTGCATATTAGATAATAGCAATAGCAATAGCAATAGCAATAGCACTTACATTTATATACCGCTCTCTAGCCGGAGCTCTCTAAGCAGTTTACAATGATTTAGCATATTGCCCCCCAACATTCTGGGTACTCATTTTACCGACCTCGGAAGGATGGAAGGCTGAGTCAACCTTGAGCCCCTGGTCAGGATTGAACTTGTAACCTTCTGGTTACAGGGCGGCAGTTTTACCACTGCGCCACCAGGGGCTAATAGATAAAATCGTATATATTTATGAACTACGTTTTTTAAAAATCAAAGATAATAGAGTAAAAACACATTCACTTTAAGTTGTCTTGTTGGCAAATAATAGCCATGGAGGAATATAATAGTAACATTAATCATAATGTAAGTTAGGAACCATCCATAAAGTTGAATATGCACCAAACAGGCAGTAGAAGTAGCAATATTGTGACAAAGAAGGGTGTGGCCTCTGTTTAAAATGGGGAAAGTGTGACAAGTAAGGGAAAGGGAGGTTTAAAAGGCTCTTTAGAAGAGTGACATTGTTTGGTCCCTTAACTGCATCTTCACTTGATGCTAATATTAAAACAAAAAACCCTCCATCTACAAATATTCGATATATTAAGTACTGTACAACCTACCCACCCCTCTTTATTATGAAATCAAGCAGGCTAATGTGTTAAAATACCTGCTTTATGATATAAAAGGAATAGGAAAAAGAAAGGAAAGTTTTGACTTTTCTCTGACATACCATTTGTTGTCTAATGGTATAATCATAAAATGGATACATTCCAAATGACTCTTAAGTGTGCCATCTATCCTCTGGTTTTTTATGTCTCATCAGGGAAAGGAGTAATGAATCAATATTTCCAGACACCGGAGCAGTGGAAGCATTAGCAGCATAGATTTCCAATAAGAGAAGTTGGATGTATTTGACTATCCAGTGCTTTGTTCATAAAGAAACCTGTACCATAGTCAGGTTTATTTAAAATATTGCATCTGATAGACTGGAGATTGGCAAACAATCTTTTTTTAGAGTTCAAAGTTTTTGAAGGAAGTATCGCTGCTTCTGCATGTGGGTACTCTTTATACTATATTTTAGCCCTCTGATAAACAGATTTTGGAACATATGTCGGCCGTTTGACCTACAAAAAGTTGACCATGGCCAACAGGTCACACACATGTTTGACCAAAGGTGACATTAAGACAAAAGAAATATGGATGTAAATCATGGGAACCAGTGCATCTCTCAAACTGCTTTCAGTTATCGTAAAAATTAATGTGTGGTTTTAATGTGTGATGGTGTCCTCCCCTAGAATGAACTTAAAGTTTTATAGTGTAGTCAGTCCGACTCCTCCAGCTAAGCATTTTGGATGGCAGAAGAATGAGGAAAAGGCATCAAATGAGATTCAGGTAATTTTTGTAGGTGAAGCTGGTTTGCTTGGTTCCATAATTAGTCAGCAGGCACAAGATCCTAATTTTATGTACTTTTAATATTAAAATGTATCCTTTTGCTTCACACGCTAATGCTAAGAAAACTTTATCTTTCTAGAAATGCTAACAAATGAGTAAGGGGCACTTTAAGTGCTAAATATATATCTGTAGTAGCAGTAGTAAGGCAGTAGCAGTATTGCATTGTGTATTGATCCCTACGCCTGTGGTAGTATGATGTTGTAAGATCTCATATAAATTCATATATGACTGTTCTTATGAGACTGGAAAGGCAGAGGTAATTTTCTTCCACTGAAAAGCTGCTTGGGTGACCCACAGATGGTGATGGGGAGGTTAGTTTACTTGGAATTAATTGTCAACCGTGGGAGTGATGCATAAAATGCAAGTTGTTTTAATCAAGAGCAAGAACGAGTTGTATTTATCTAATAAGGGGTTATTTGATGTGATATTGGAAAGTCTGTAAAAAATTTATCAGTCTGGTCACACATGCAGATTCATAACTTGTTGACTGTAGCATCTAGCAATGATGTGCATATGTGTGACACTATCTTAAATCTATCAACACAAACAGAACTTCCATATTGCTCAGTGTCCATTCAAACATATACTTTGATCCTGAGTTGTTTTATTTATTTGTTCCTGAGCTGAGTTTTACCTCTTGTATTTTATAATTTTGTTTTCTTTTATACATTTCTGCAAAAATTAAAAATAAAAAGTTTATCAGAAGAACATATACTTTTCAATGGTAATTCTTCAGTGAGGACAGTTCAGTCTGAGTATCAGCAGATATTGAAAATATTCAAGTGATGAGAAAGACATGCATGTGTGATGAGAAAATTTCACACATAAGCATACATGCATGCTTCATTGAAGAACATGCCTGAGGTGATACAACAGCAATCAGTTTGACATCTAATATCTATTGTTGCAAATGGGATGCTTAACTTAATTTGGAATGTATTACCCACATACTGCTAAATGACACCTCATTTTACCTGATTCATTTTTTAATTTAGTATGATTAGTTCCTTGTTTAGGAGACTGTGAACTGTTTTCTGAACTTAATGTTATTTATTTATTTATTAAATTTATACCCCGCCCAAACTTACATTTCTGGGTGGAATATAATCAAAGAATATTCATTCACGAGGACCAAATTTACCACTAAAGTAAATTATAAGCACCCTCTGCTTATAAACGTCTCCTCAGGCAAAGTCATAAAAACAGGACAGACACTTCCAACCCTCCCCATTGCTTCCCAGAACTCTGTGAAGTAATTTGTACAGCTTAGAGAACATTAGTTCAGTGCTGGATATCACTTACTCTAACATATGTGGAAGAGTTTGCAGAGATCCAGAGAGAGGGAAAGAAGGAAAAAGTTGTATTTTGAACAATTTATGTACAGATGAAAGGAGGAAAAAAAATCTATATTTATTGCCGTATCAATTTTAAACAGAATTTATATTTTCCTCCAATTGTCAAATAGAGCTATGACCAAGGAAAAAACAAAGGAAGTGCACTGATTTTTCTTAAAGTTAACCTTCCTGCTGTGATGCTCCATAGTCACAATTCCATCTAAATGCTCACTTAGACTTCCACATTATTTCCTAAAAATAAAGACTTTTCAAGTACTGAAATGCCACCAAATGGGGCACAAAGAGTAGTCATGTGTTACAAACCTGTAGCTGTGTTTCCAGCAACGGTACACCTGGTTCACTGGTTAACCAGTCATAGTTTCCTCTGTCAGCATGTCCAAATTTCTTCCAGCTGCTGTCTAAAAGCCACCTCATGCTTTCATGGATGTGCCTCTGTTCTTGTTTCTTTCCCTCTGTTCAGGGCTTTGGTTTTTCTGTTCTTATATGAGTAGTGATCCTTCTTCTTACACTTGGCCCTGCAAGGAAATTCAGCTATAAACCATTTTAAAATTATTTCCTGTTGAGCGATCAGAAAGAAGGAAAAGGTAGTGCACCGACCAAATGAGTCTCAGATGCTACTCTGTCTTCCAACTCAATCTCTCTGGATTTGCTTCAGTGGCCTACATTATCAGAAAAGCTGGCATCAGGTATCGGGGCTGGGACAGCCTTCTGATTGGAGGGTTGCCTGCATTAGGATTATTAAAGGGGAATTTGCATGAGAATCTGAGGCCACATGGTCCTAACTCTGGGTAGGTAGATAATTTTCTAAATTTAGAGATCTAATAAATAATTTGGGGTGGAGTGGGGGAAGGGGGCATCTATACTTAACGGGAGAGATTGCGCCTCTAGAAAAAAGGGGTGGGGGGATCAACCACATTTCATGTTTTCACTGGGAATGTAAACAGCAAATGCGGTTACTGGGTAGCCAGGCAAGGCGCAAGGGCATAAGGCTGAAAGCCGTGCTGAATTATTTAGGAGTATTAGAATGTAGATGTTAATGATAAATCCGTAGAGAGGTTGCTGCCAGAAAAGGCTTTGGCCACTGAGAATATATGATTGCTTTCGATAATGGCAACATCAAATCGGATGTGCTTAATTCTGCCCTTATTTACTGCTTTTTAGGATAAGCATCATTAGTTAGTGTCATTATATAAAATCAGTTAGTGTAATTATATATATATATTTTTAAAAAAACAGCTCTCAAACCCAGCACACCAAATATATGTATTAGAGATCAGTATGCAGGGTGGGTAATTTTTAAAAAATGTAATCAACTTATTGTCCTTTTTAAAATAGCAATAGTCCTTTTAAAAGGTAGGAATGACTCTTCCTACTAGAATGCTTTATTTGAACAAAAACCAGTGTCTTAACATAAAAATGAAATGTCATCAAAAGGCATTCAAATTCAGTTTCCTCCCTTGCTCTGAGCCTGAGGTTCGTGAGTAGCTGAGAATGTTGAATGTACTCAGATTCCTTAAGAGCTCCTCTAGACAAATCTGTCAAAATGTGTCTCAACTAGCTTTTACGCTTTGTGGGATGGTTTAGCAGTGACCAGTTTCACAACACTGCAATACTGGTCAAGATGTAATGGATGATAGATG
This sequence comes from Hemicordylus capensis, assembly GCF_027244095.1. Lineage (NCBI taxonomy): Eukaryota > Metazoa > Chordata > Lepidosauria > Squamata > Cordylidae > Hemicordylus > Hemicordylus capensis. The sequence continues at coordinate 352,992,541 of NC_069657.1, read as the reverse complement.
ATAATGTTCTTGTTGTGAGGTTGAAGAGTCGGTGAGTTTTCTGCTATAGATAGATGGAGAAGTGTATACTTGAGAGGCTTAGGACACAGTGGAATGCTGGAAAGGAGTAGCAGATAGCCTGCAAAGAAATAGCGGGGCAATATCATGTGATTTTGTTGGCAGGGGGAGGAAGGGGAGAGAAGACAGGCTTGCTCGGGCTGGTCTCTTTTTAGATAATTATTTCACAACTTCATCTTAAAGGCTACATAAGCGTATGGCTGAGTGATTTAGCAGGGGAGTCCTTAGTCATGGAACAACTGAGCACACATTAAAACTCAAAACTTGTCAGAAAATGACATGATAATGGGATTGTTGTGTTACATATTACAGTGACTGCAGGAACTATCTAACAGAGCAGCATTTCCCAACTGGTGTGTCTCAGCACACTAGTGTGCTATGGGAACTGGCCCGTGTACCATGCTGACTCGCTCTGAGTTGGCTCCAAAACTCCCTCTTTTATAGTTGACTCTCTCCCTTATATACCAGGAAGGATGCGAGGCTGGAGGGAGAAGGACATGAAAACAAACAAACATTGTGCAGCACCTTTGCCACTGCAGGAAAAAAGGGGCATGTCTATGTTTGGGCAGTGTGTCTCAGTTTTTTTAAATGTAAGTATGTTTTTCTTGAAAAAAGGTTAAGAAACACTGTGATAGAGACAGATCTCTCAGAGGCACATCGCAAATGAGGGACATGATTGCAAACACACTATTTTAAGAGAGATGGTGGTGGGGACTATATATGTCTTGTGGCTTTCAGCCATGTCAAGATTTGTTTTTTGAATAAAAGTGTGAAATAAGACAATCAAAAGGGAAAACACCATCAATCTATC